>NC_089220.1:28850220-29481563 GCF_963924675.1 Phocoena phocoena | reverse complement strand
GTGTAGTGAAGTCCCTCTCATCATCTTTCTTTGGGGTGAGCCTGTGAGATGAGGGCGGGGCGGCATCTCCAGGCACTTGAGGGGGCACGACCAGCGCGTTTTGCTGCAGACAGCATGTGATTGTATGCTCTCTGCAGCACCCTGGGCCGAGCCGGGGGCTCCGTTCGGTGGGCCCCCCTGGAGACAGCTGTTTGCTCAGGGCCTCTAGAATGCCTCCGAGGTGGGGCCTCCCAGTGCTGAAGCAGGGAGTCCCAGAGAGTGACCCGGTCCCTCTCTTTTCTCTGTGTGTTTTCCTAGAATGGTGACAGGAGCCCCTTGCCACCTTTGCCCCCCTCCATCTCCCCTGCACAAATCTCTGTCCTACCTGGCTTGACACCCACGGCCGCTCAGCGGGGCACGAGTTAAAAATCAAAACCTGCAGCAAAGAGCATCCATCCCCCGTACATTTTTTACGAGCTGTACTCTCCTGAGAATGTGGTTGTTCTTCGAACCTGCAGATTGATTATCCCTGTTCCACGCAGTGTCAGCTGAAGGGAGAAGCAATTAAAGAGAGCGCAGGAGAATCGCCAGGTTGGCCTGGAGCGCTGCCATCTCCCACAGTTGCCCCGAGTCATAGGAAGACCTCGGAAGGTTCGCCAGGCCTGGCAGTGTTCCCCACGAAGCAAACACGTGGTTAATGGGAACAGAGGTGCTCACACAACACTGGGACGATCTGTGGCATTTCAGCCACTGCCTGGCGAATATCACTCGGCTTCCATGGTGCTGCTGGTGGTGGGGTTCCAGCCCAACCAGAGACTAAGTCAAGTGGCGTCCGTTGTGCCCGCGTCTCTGTTGACCAGCAGAGGGCACAGAAACCCTTCCTTCTGCATGGAGTTGGCTTTTCCCTGGGAACGAACTAAAAGCTGAATTTTTCTAATCCATGAAAATCTTAGTTGATGAGAAGATAGCTAAACGAGGAACTAAGGGCTGCCCAGACCTCCTGATAGGATGGAGAGTGTCCAGCTGCTGCGTGGTTCCCCTTGTTGCAGCCAGCCTTGGCGAGGAAACCCCATTCCCTGTCAGCACCCCAGCCCTGCAGGAGATAGGAGGCCCCCTGAGGCAGCCCCTGACCGCCCTCAAGTCCCATCCCCTGCTGCTTGGCGCCGGGGGTGTCTGAGCCCAGGCTGCCTCCCCGCGAAGGCCAGTTGCCACCTGCATTCCTAAGCCAATGGCACGGATCACATGCTGGCATAGGGCTGGCTTCCCCACCTTGCCGACTCCCGCAAAGCAGGACAGGTGGTCTCCCTGATACCCACGTGTCCTCGTGGCCTACCAGTCATGACAGCCCTTCTGCCGCAAGAAGCCACGGAGGCTTAGTGCAGGGTAGCCACTAATCCGCCGCCACTGGCACCCTCCTCCCTGCTGGTGTCCTGGAGGAGCAGCGGTACCTGCAGGCTTTTGATAAGAGTAGAAGCCGCGCAGGCCTCAGTGGGCCTCCCATCCTCAGTAGATGGGGGAGGGGAGCTTCAGGGCCTCTTTCAAGGGGTGGGGGACCGGGCATCCGGGGATCAGAGCCCCCAGCTCAGGCCCGTGGGCTCAGAGATGACAAATACAAACCAAGCCTGTTCTGAATTTCTAATTGACACAAAGGTTCCTCGAAGCCAGTGATGGTAAACACATATGGGATGTCAGGATGCTGTTATGATACCATTTTTTTTTTTTTTTTTTTTTTTGCGGTATGCGGGCCTCTCACTGTCGTGGCCTCTCCCGTTGCGGAGCACAGGCTCCGGACGCGCAGGCTCAGCAGCCATGGCTCACGGGTCCAGCCCCTCCACAGCACGTGGGATCCTCCCGGACCGGGGCACGAACCTGTGTCCCCTGCATCGGCAGGCAGACTCCCAACCACTGCGCCACCAGGCAAGCCCCTGTGATAGCATTTTTGCTGTCACCCGAGAGGGATGAGACAGGTCATCTCCAAGGCAGACAGAGGGCTGAGCGGGTCCCCGTGCGCGCAGGGAGAGGAAGCTGCTATCTGGGGAATGTCATCCCCGCCCCTCCCCTTCCTGTTCTTTCTTGTCCTCCAGCATGCCTGTTGTTTCTTTTTATGCTTTTTTTATTCTTGGTTTTATCTGGTAAAGGGAACCTTTTAATTTTTTATGTAAAAGTTTATTAAATTTGATTCCGAAATTTCCATTTCCATCCGCTCCAGACCTTCTGTATACCCAGCTGAGTGATGTGCATTAATGTGGCTCCCAACTCGTTCTGCCAAAGGGACGCTGAGGCCTCAGGGGCCACGGGGAGCCTGCAGCGCTCAGAAGCTGCCGGGGCCTCAGGGCCTCCCCAGAGCTGCTCCTCAGAGCAGACTGGAACAAGGGACAGAAGGGGACACCCACATGACAGTGACTGAGGGGGGCAGGAAATCGCCCAGGTGTCATCATTTGTGTGAGAAATTGCCAGGTCTGGTGGTCTTGGGAAGGACACTGGCCCGGAGAAGTTGCTCCCAGCCCGGACCTCAGCCCAAGGTGGCTCCCTGCGGCTGCAGAGGACTCACCGAGCTGCCCGTTAGCCCTCCTTCCAGTCCTCTGAAAAACCAACACCAGTTCCTTTGTTTAGGACTGGTTTCCTAAATTTTACCTGCCCATCAGGAGAAGAAAACCTTACAGGTACTGTCATCGCCAGATGACCATTTTCACCTTTAAATACTTGGCCACCTCCTTCATTTCATGGCAGACCTAGTGGGGGGACAGAGAGACCCGAGGAACCTAGGGAACGTCCAGGGGGATGGAGGAGACCCACTCCCAGCTGAGTTTCAAAGACCCATCTGAACAATTGGACAGTTAACAGCCCCCTTCAAACTCTACCCTCTGCCCACCAGACTCCAGTTAAAGAGCCACTAGTTTCCCTCTCCCTGCATAGCCAGAGGACGTGAGCACCAAAGACCTGGGGCAGAAAGACAGAGGGCTGGTGTTGAAGGGCAGGTGATGACAGATGGCAGTGGCAGGAACCCCAGGCACCTTCCACCCAGGCCACCCGAGGAAGACGTGAGCTCTGAGGGATCAGAGTGGCCCAGGATTGAACCTGTGGCCACCCTGCGGCTCCCTCCACGGCTCCCACCCACAGGGCCTGAAAGCATTTCAGAGTTACACCAGATAGGAAGTGCTCAGACCAGACCTGTCTCACGTACCCCTCCACCTGCTTTGTACCCACTGTGCCATGAGGAGAGACATGCCCAGAAAGATACAGCAGTTCCAAGACAGCAGCACAGCGGGGATGAGAACTTCCTTATCTTCTGGTTGAGTGAAGTGATTGTGTCCTTCCCCGCCTCTCGCTCTTCAGGACCAGCGAGGGAACCATGAGGGTTTTCTTCAGGGAGATCGTTAGAATCACTAATGGCAAATCAGGGGGAGAGTTGGAGCTCACAGAGCTTGTGTCACACACGGATACACACACACTCTCTCCAGTCTTCTGTCCTTGTGTAAATGGAGCTGCATTACCTGAGTTGGCCACTGGGTGGCACCTCTAGGCCATGCACTTGACTACACAGACATTTCTCTGAAGAGCAACAGAAAAATATGCTTACCCTTTAAAAAAAAAAAGTACATCTTACTGTGGGTGAAATTCGATGACAGATTCCATGTCGTGGTTCAGCTTCTCTTGTCCCTGCCCTTTTGTTGGCTTGAGTAGGTGTGATACCCGTGGCTGTGGGAACCACATAGCCAGGAGCCTGTCCTCACAGCTCATTGATGGGGAAACTGGACTGTTGTTCACAGGGCATGAAATGTGCCACCCAGACCTGAGTCCTGCTGAAAGCCCTCTCCAGGGATGCCTTGGGAACCATCCTCATGACCTAGGGAGCTGTTGTCCAAGCTTTGGCCCTGGCTACTGTTGCTCTCAGCAGAAAAGAGCTCACAGCTCGCGCCCACCTCTCTAACACCATGCTGCTGCTGAGGGATTTGTGAGAGGCAAATATGGATGTGAGCACGAGGTTTTTCTCTCCAGTGATCCCTGGAGAATCTTTTAGTAGAGAGGTTCCCCACGTATGTCCCTTCAGCTTTGTTCCAGATGAGCCCATCTGCATTCCAACAGACATTTATTGAGCACCTACTATATGCCAAGCACCATGCCTGATACTGATGTTGCAAACAGGCTCGGTTTCTCCATCTATAATATGAATGACTGGGTCCTTCCAGCTCGAATATTCTTAATGACGCCCAGATTCTCTCTGCTTCTTTGATCTCTCCTTCATTTGGATGCCGCCACATCCCAACCAGATATGGCAAAGGGACTCACATTGTCTGTGGCGTGGCATCTATGTCAAGTGGCAGTTCTCAGCCAGGGGTGACTTTATCTCCCAGAAGACATTTGGTAATGTCCAGAAATTTTCTGGTTGTCACAACTGGGGAGGAGATGCCACTGGCATCTTATGGGTCGAAGCCAAGATTGCTGCTAAATCTCTTTCAATGAATGAGGCAGTGCTCACAACAAAGAATTATCCAGCCCGAAATGGCAATAGTGCCGAGGCTGAGAAACCTTGATGTAGAGGGAGAGAAATCTCTTTTTGGTAATCAGGGGCGCAGTGGTCTTCTAACATGCATTTAGTGCAATAATGGAACGCCTTTGTATTCTCAGCAGGCCCTGCGGCCTTCGTGATGTGTGAAGTGGCCACTGGGAAGGCTTGGGGATGCAGCAGAATGAATGCCACGGGAGGTCAGTTCTGGGACCATGTCCAGCAGAGCAGCTATTGACTAAGCCCATGGAACAGACTGTCTTTGTGCTTCCATTTCAGGTTCTGGTTGGCTGTCCAAGATCTCAAGAAACAACCCCTACAAGATGTGGCCAAGAGGGTGGAAGAAATCTGGCAAGAGTTTCTGGCCCCCGGAGCCCCAAGTGCAATCAATCTGGATTCTCACAGCTACGAGATAACCAGTCAAAACGTCAAAGATGGAGGGAGATACACATTCGAAGATGCCCAGGTTTGCTTATCTAGTCGAATAGTTCTGTCCCAAGATGTTCACTTTTCCACTCCACCACCCCACCCTTTAACACACATCCAAGGCGTTGTATGTAGTTACAATTTCAGGTTTTGTTATTTATAAGGCCATCAGTGGAGACCATTCCAGGTAGGTGCACAAAACAATTCCAGGAGGATTGT
Organism: Phocoena phocoena; assembly: GCF_963924675.1. Lineage (NCBI taxonomy): Eukaryota > Metazoa > Chordata > Mammalia > Artiodactyla > Phocoenidae > Phocoena > Phocoena phocoena. Next base: position 29,476,432 of record NC_089220.1, on the reverse strand, counting down.
TTTCCTAGATGAGTTACGTTGTTCAATAGAAATAGGAATTTACCATTATACGTGGTATCTTTTCCAGGAAAACCTCAGAGTGTTTTACAAAACCTGAAGTCCTGTAATAAGTCGTAGTAGAATCTGGACACCATAGCACAACATTGGCAAACTGGGAACAGTAGCTGGCAGGGCCGGGGGTCAAGCCCACTCTCATAACTACCACCCTGCGCTGCTTCCACAGTGACTCCCAACCCTGTGGTGACTGGGGCGCTTTGTGCCATGTGATGAGATACCACGAGGAACAGGCCAAAGCCCCTGCCCTTGAGGGAGTTAAAGCCTAGTGGGAGAGACAGACAAGGAAACGGGCAGTGTCACCAGTAAATGAAGTGCCTCAACAGGGTGAGCTCTAGGGTTTAAGGGACCCATGGTTGGTGGTTGGGAGAGGGAAACTCACACCCCTGCTAAGCACCGTTACCCACACAGCTGCTGGCGAGGCTGACGAAAGAAACAGAAGCCTCCTAAGCAGCAAGCTTAACTTGAAGGCTGGGAGGGGCCATTTCTAGAGATGAGCATCAGACCCATTTCTCACTTCCTGGGTCCTAACGTTTATTTCCTTCCGCCATCCTACACTCCATGACAGGGCTTAAGGTTTTGCTCTGGTCCCCTCGACCCTCTTCATTTCTCTCACTTGTAAGGTCCCCAGGTGAGAATTTAGCCCTCCCACAGACATTACCTAATTTAGGAAACAGTCACCGATGCAGGTAATGGCATGAGAACACAGCCAGTGTCTCATCATCCAGATTTGCTCAGAACTTCAGAATGGAAATACCTACCAACCTCAACACCACGACTATCATTTCTCTCCCCCTGGTCGTGAGCTCCACTGGACACCTGTGCCAGGTAGATTTGGTTCTGTAGAGTTCAGTGACTTTGCTTTATGAAGTCCCTCGCACCCTTTGCACCTTCAAAGCAAAATATTTAAGTCATGAGAAATCTTTTTTTCTTTTCCAATAGATTTTTGTACGTGTGTGTATGTGTCCCAAGCACATAGCGACATATCGTGGTGAGGAGAGTGATGGCGAAACTCCGTGGGTAATGGAGAGTCTCCATGGGTAGTAGAGAATCTCCACAGGTGATAGAGAATCTCAGTGGGTGGTGGAGAGATCTCCATGGGTGATAGAGAAGCTCCATGGGTGATGGAGAAGCTCCATGGGTAGTAGGTAATCTCCATGGGTGATAGAGAAGCTCCATGGATGATGGAGAAGCTCCATGGGTCATAGATTATCTCCATGGGTGATAGAGAAGCTCCATGGATGATGGAGAAGCTCCATGGGTGACAGAGAAGCTCCATGGGTGATGGAGAACCCCCATGGGTGATGGAGAAGCTCCCCAGATGAACAATCTGAAGCACAAAGCTCAACTCTCCATTATTCATGAAACATGAGAAAAGGGAGACTGGTCAGAACCACGATGCTCCCCACCCAGTATTATTGCTCTGATCATGATATCAGGAAGGATTTATTTTCATGTTTTATTATGGAAACTTGTAAACATGTGGAAAAGTAGAAGGAATGGAGCAACAAACCTTTGTGGACCCTCATCCAGACTAAGCAATCATCTATACAAGACTGATCTCATTTTTATCTGTGTCCCCACCTATTTTTTCACCGTTTGTTTTAAAGCAAATCCAAGACTGTATCATTTCACTGTAAATAGTTAGGTGTGTATCTCTCTAAGAGAAACTGACCCTTTGGTCTTAACATTACCACAATGCCTTAACAAATTAGCAGTTATCTCTTAATATCATCAAATGTCATGCAAGTGTTCAAATTTATGGTAGTTCCATAAATGCCTTTTTAAAATCGTTATTGAAAATCAGAATCCAAACAAGGCCCACACATCGCAGTAGATCACCTTGTCTTTTAAGCGCCTTGTAATCTACGGGTTCCTTTTACGTCCTCCCCACCCACCCCCCCAACCCCTTGCCATCTACTTAATGAAGAAATTGGATCCTTTGTGCTGGAGAGATTCCATTGTCTGGATTTTTCTGACTGCAACGCTGTGGTACTATTTAACGTGTCCTTCTACCATCTGCATTTCCTATAAACTGGTAATTTGACTTAGGTGTTTAATCAGATTTAAGTTTGATTTTTGCGGGCAAAATGACTTCCTGGACTGTGCTGTGCCGTCTTGTCAGAAGGCACGTGATGTCTAGTTGTCTCTCTTTGTGGTTTTAGCAGCTATTGATGCTTATTGCTTAAATCCGTTAGTTAATTAGGGGTTACAAAATGCTGTTCTAATTCTATCATTCTTTCTTCATTTATTAACTGAAATACAAATTATCAAATGCACCTACCATTTGATTATCTAGTAATACAGTTCACATAGGAAAGATGGAATATGTGTTGGATGCATTCCCTTTATTTGCCAATTTAAAAAATAATGAATGGTTTACTGTCGTCATCCAGTGGTGACCAATGAGGGCTTTTTCGTGTGTCTGTCTTTTAGTGTCCTTGTAAACCTGTGGTTTTAAACATATTTGACGTGTTTTATCCATTTTGTTTGTTATTTTTATCAATGCTTGGATTGTGCCATCTCTGCCCTGTTGGCTCCTTCTGACATGACCCTACTAGTCTTTTATGTCATTCAAACACCAAGGAAACTAAGATGATCCAGGCCAGTCCCCAGACCTGGAATCAGCTAGTTCTCTAAGAATCGCTGGTTCCTCTTAGGGGGAAATGGTTTTTAGAGACCATAATTTGGGCACTTAGAGGCACTCATCGTTCCTGGGTTGGTCATCATTTTTAGGCCTTTCCAGTGGCCAGAGCTAGGAAATAGGTAGTTGTTATTTCTGATAAAAATACATCACGAGTACATACTGATACTTTCCATTCAGACTCAAAACTACAGGGGATTCTGTTTAACTTCTTTCTTATGTCTGTGTCACCCTTCTCTATGCTGAGAATCCTGGTTCTCAAGGATGCCGTAGATGATAGCATTAGTACTTCACGTTATTCGCTTTATCCTGCATCACCACAGAGCAGTCTCAAAATCGCAGTGCCACCTAACAGCAGCGACGTGGTTATTGCCTGGTTCTTTAATAGCTGCATAGTATCCCATTGTGTGGAAGTACCATGGTTTACTCAACCAGTCCTCTCTTCCCGACATTTATGTTATTACTAAGTCAAGAAATATTTGATTGAAAACTTGGGAAGTCAGCACATTGCACTGTGACATGTTTCTGGATACACAGCCTTCATTAGCACAGCTCTCTGCCATTTTTCAGGTACATACTTCCAAATATATTGTATCAGCTTACTGAGGATACCCAAAGCATCTCTAAACTCCTCAGTGTCTGTTAGGACTGGGATTCTCTGAATTCTAATAAAGTACTCTTCCTAAACCAGTTTCTTTTCAGCTTGTCCCCTTTTGTTTCTTAAGTGTGTTTTCATCATAAGTATACAGAGTGCTTCTCACTAGCCCTCTGACCTTGGGCAAGTTACTTAAACTCCCTGAGTCTTCTTTTCCTCATCTGTTGAACACAGATACAATGGTACCTATACTGTGGAAAGGGAATTAAGTGAAATGAAGCATGTCAACAACTAACCGTGTCTGGCTCACAGTAAGATAAGATATTTATGATATTATTTCCTTAATGTCATCAATACTCTTTTCTTATACTTTTATGTTTAGGAAGTTTGGTGAAAGAATTCAAATAATTGCATATAACCTTAGTACCCAGAGATAACTCCTATTCTAGTGTTTTGTTTCTCTCAACTTATGTGTAAAGAGTGTTTATGCAAATAGGGTGACTCTGTAGCCTGCCTTTTACACTAAACTAAGAGTTAATTTAAAAGGCTACATTTCTTCTGTAAAGGGCCAGATAGTTTAAATTTTGAGGTTTGTGGGTCATATGATCTACATCACTACTACTCAATTCTGCCATATAAAAACAGCTACACCGTAACAGTGTAAAATACATAAATAAGTGGGCCTGGTTGTGTTGAAAAACTTTATTTATGGACCCTGAAAGCTCAATTTCTTATCATTGTTCATGGAATATTATTCTTCTTTTGATTTTTTTTCAGCCACTTAAAAATAGAAAAACCATTCTTAGTTCACATAACATAAAGAAATAGAGTTTGAGACCACTGTGCTGAACATTATGTCATGAAAATCATTGAAACTTCAACAGATCAGAAAGATAGAAGATAGAGAGACTTGGGAGTGGTTAATCTTTCATTTATATGGGAGAGTAGGTTAGAGTAGACCATCTTGGTGCAGTAACAGCAGCCCACCAATCTCCGCGAATGTTTCTGCATCAAGGTTGAGTGTTACGGAGCCAACAGACCAAGGGGAAGTCAGCCAGTACCATGATCTTCACACTGCCTTACCCTTCCTGGCCAGCACTGCTGCCTGCACCCGCTGCACGGGTATGACTTAGAAGTTTCCAGGTAAGGAGAGGAGGCTAAGACCCAGCCAGGACTTGCTCTCCGATCTCCCAACTTGCTGGTCAAGTCTGCAGCTCAGATCACACTGCCCCTGGGTTATTAGAGCTGAGGGCTTGGTTGTCATGCAGAGACCTGGAGAAACTCCAGGTCCCTAGAGAAGGTCCCCAAGCTGGGGAGCAGGCTCTGATCCTGTTTCAGCCATATGCTTTGTCTAGGATTGTAAGACTGTAAGTCCTTTAAGCTTGCTCTCCTCAGTCTGCCCATCTGAGAAGTGGGAATGGTAGCACCCAAGCCCTTTGGAATGCCCCCCTCCATCACCCTACTGGGACCAGGAGCTCTGGGGTGGCTTCCTCAGCCGGTCATATGGTTCTCAGAAGCCAACCAACAGTGGTCAAAATGCCAATAGACATGTTGAGTATATGTCCTGCTACTAGGGATCAGTAGCCAAAGTGAAGACTCAGCCAGCTTTATGCATTCATTTGAAATGGGGACTGGGGGTGGGGTGCAGGCTCCCTCTGACGGTTTTGTCTTTTATCTGACCACATGCATTGTTACAGCAAAGTTAATTGCCTGCGTTTGCTTCCTGTGGAAATATCTCACAAGATGCCCCGTGAGCATGGGCCCAGCATTTGCACTTGTGTTTTGCCGATCCATTTGGCTTTTTTAAAAATCTGGGCCAAGACCAAATCTTCCATAAAGATCTGTGGGCTGTGACCATAGCCCTCAGCTGTTTGCTGTGTTGTTCCAGTTTCACAGATTTAGCCTCGTGAGGGGAGAAAAAAAAGAAAAATGAGCCATGATTTTTTTTTTTTTAAGGACTCAGTTCTTTATGCTAGGGATTGAATTCTCTGTTCTCAATCTTGGGGCATCCGCAGGAGCTGCATTGCCACCTACTTGCTATGTGGTCTCAGGCAAGGATCTTGACCTTTTGTGCCCTAGTTTTCTCCTCTGTAAAATGGGGATGATGTCTTCTCTACAGCCGTCTAAAGGTTTTTTAGAAATCAGATGAGCTAATATTACTGAAAATTCTTTGAATAAGTAAAGTGCTATATACTTATATGTGTGAACTCACAAAAATTAATGGCTTTAGTATTCCCTGAGATCTCAAAATTCCAAGCTAGATCTAAAATGAGTTCTCCCAAGAAGGGTCTGCTCTTAGAAGGGGTTCTTAGTGGGGGGGAAATTCAAAAATAAAAAGTATGTAGGAGCCAAATCTGGGGGGCCTTGAGTGTTTTCCTAAGGAATTTGAACTTTCTCAGTCTGAAGACAGTAGGAAAACATTGAAGGCTTAGAGCTGAAAGAGGAGGAATGAAATGGTGATGAGCAGAGCAAGCGGAAGCTGAGAGAGATCTGAACCTCGGGGCATGGAGTCCAAGCTCTGCTGGTGGTTTTTGGAGGAGAGAATGAAACCACAGGAAGTATCGCGAGCCTGAGACCTCCTCTCAGGGCATTCATCTCTTTCCAGAGCGTCCACAGGCTGCAGGAGGGAGACCGGAGTCAGCAGGCTGGTGCAGTGGCTGCCTGGCTTCAATTTTAAAAGTCTCAGAGTATCCTAGGATGTTCCGAGGACTGTGTCACTGGATCCATTCAGTCATTCATCCATCTCCCCATCCATCCGTTTCATGAACATTCATTCTCCCGTTCGAGTTGGGAGACCTTGACCTGTGGGCTGTGAAGTTCTACACTGAGGGAAATTGCAAAGGATATTAGGGACCCAGATGGCTTTTTGCCATTGGGCACAGCTTATCCAAGAGCACATCATTCTTTTTTTTTTTTTTTTTTTTTTTTGCGGTACACAGGCCTCTCCCGTTGCGGAGCAGACTCTGGACACGCAGGCTCAGCGGCCATGGCTCACGGGCCCAGCCGCTCCACGGCATGTGGGATCTTCCCGGACCGGGGCATGAACCCGTGTCCCCTGCATCGGCAGGAGGACTCTCAACCACTGCACCACCAGGGAAGCCCAAGCACATCATTCTTTACAAATAAAACAAAACAGGCCTAGGAAACCACTTCACTGAGATTGGATTGGATTGGAAATCTGTCCATCAAAGGGATTGACAGTTGAATCTGATGGACCAATCCAGCCTGTTGACTTTGGTCCCTGCAGGTTCCCACGTAGGTTTCCTACATGTCCAAGCCACCCTGCTTTCCTGACCTGCAGTAGCTGCTGAGATGCCCCATCCAGACCTGTACCTGCAGTGTCTGGCCTCCAGTGCCTCTGGATTTTAAGTTCTTTGCTAGGAGCAGACATCTGGCCTTCCTTACCTTCTGTAAATCCCTACAACATTAAAATAATGCTCTGCACACTGTTCTGTTTTAAATTAAAAAATTTCCTTGACAACTCAGTCCAGAATGATAATACTCTCAGCTGTACCTATCATTTAAAATAAATAAATAAAAGGCCATTTGTCCCTTGGTTTTCCACTTTGAAAAATCTTGCCACACAACCTTGAGGAGCACATATAGTAGGTGCTCAATAAATACTGGTTAAATCCAATTTCTATAACATGCCAATTCAGCAAAACTTGGAATATCCACTAAGGGCCAGATGTTCTAGGCTCTGGGAATATACAGATACATAAGCTCTCCTCTTAAGCAGACCCCAATCTAAGTTACCAAACCTCCGCTTGGCCATCATCTATGCATGGAGTGATCAAAGAGCAACCTCGAGGTCAAAATGAGGTCAGGGTGATACAAGAGCTGAGAAATACACCATCGAGTTACACCCACAGTGAGCAGACAAGAAGCCTCTAGTCAAAAGTCTCTATTCTTACCTAAACTTTGATGTTTAAAAGCAACTTGATTAAGGAATGCAAGGCCTCTAACATTTGCTTTGTTCAAAAGCCAGAGTCCAGTGGAGCCCACGTTTACATTTGCCCCAGATTACTCAGAAGCAGATGTCTTCCTAGCTTGGTGAAGGCTGTTAATCTTTGCCCCAGTGGTGGAGGTGGTGGCGTCGTGTGCCAGTATCACAAGACTACACCAAGTTTCCTGATATTAATCCTCATTTGGAGGGCATTTCCTAGTAGACTTCCCATGCCAGACATACTTTAATAAAAAATGCTATGGCACTGCTTACTCCAGGAATTACTCATTTTATCCTGTGGGTGGTTTTATTTTAGGGAAATGAACAGCAGAGGGAGGGATGCATTTTGAAAAGAACAAATCAGTTGTTTGTGAGCGGTTTCTGTTTATTACCACAGAGACGAGTAGTTCTTGAAGAGAAGGCGTCAGAGAACTAAATTCCAAAATTTCTCTGTGGATGCTTCAGAGCAGAGATTTCTTGCACCAAGCCCCATGACCTTGAAGAGGAGAAGGAAACATTTGTCTAAGTTAATACCCATGGTATTTGGGTAGGTGAAAGGAAATATGCAAAGCTGTCTTTGAAGCTACTCTTATCTAAGAATAGGGATTGAACAGCATCAAAATACTGTGCCCTTTGGCCAGTTAAATTGAACATGGTTATACAGATGCTTTGCGATGTAAAGGCAAAAGATAATTCACTCTTACACTCTCTTATGACTTGAATGTTGCATTCCATGGAAACAGTGTCTGCCACGCCCCACTTAGAAAGACAAAGAAATCCAGATGGGGGCTTCTCATTTAAGATCCACAGGATCCTAGAATATTTTTTTAAATGTATATATATATAAACTAAATCACTTTTCTATACAGCATAAATTAACACAACATTGTAAATCAACTATATTTCAATTTTAAAAAAGAAGGAAAAAACCTGGAAAAAAAGATCCACAGGATCCTAGAATGGTCATCCAAAGCCGCATCCATGAGGACAAGCTACTGTCTTTCATTCAAGTGAGCGTCTGTACTCACTCAAGTGAGTCTTTTCTATGTTTATTAAGCAGATACTGACTTAGGATCCCCATCAATTCCCTACCACTGGGCAGTTCCACCCTCTGTCCTCCTGAAGGACCCATGATGAGAAAAGTGTTCATTTTCTTTAGGCTTCAGCTTACCGTGTCTAAGGTCTGAAGACCTTTGGTTTAAGATATTCAAGAGTCTCTTGAAAGGTGAGACTGATACATCTTCTGGGTGACCTTCTGTGACACAGACTTGCTGCCTGTGACTTCCCAGGGGCCTGGTCAGCCCTCAGAGCTTTGCCAGTTCGGCCCTTCCTTCTGGTGCGGAAGGCAAGTGGTACATGACCTGTGAGGTGAGAGCCTGTGTCACCCTGGGAGACTTGGCCGTTGCTGTCACTGACAATGTGGTGGTGAACAGTTCCCGAAACGGAATGGTGAATGGCAGTTGCATCTACCCCTGGGATGACTCAGATTAAAGATTGAAAGGAGGCCCCTGACGCTTCTGCTAACCACACGCTGAGGACCTTGTCTCGGCCACAGAACCTGACTCTCTCAAAAGCCCAACTCAAGGACCATGAACAGCACCGTGTACCAAGGGAAGAGTGTGAGCTTTGGGGTCACAGAACACTGGGCTCAAATCCTTGCTCTGTGCTTGGGCAAGTCACTCAACTTTGTAGAGCTTTAGTGTCCTCATCTGTAAAATGGGATTGTTTAAACCTAAGCACTGATTCAGAGCAAACAACAACAGCAATGGAAATAATACAGCTGGACTCCGCTCACCTTTCCTCCTCCCCGGGAACCTTCTGGTCTTTGGTCTCCTTCCCATGTCATCCCTGGCAAGGACAGTCCCAACATGAAGGCCAGTTATCATCATTACTTTACATGTGTATAGTTTTCGTAATGTGTTCCCTTGTATTTCCTCGGTTAATTGTGTGCTCGGCGGGGCTGGAAAAGGCAGACTCAGGACCTGAATCCAAACCTTTGGCCCCCAGCCCAGCCCCCCTTCCAGCGTCTTACACGGCAATGTCACATCCTGCCCCACAGCGTCATCTTCCTTCAAGGGACCACAAGGAACCCAACAGTTCCCAAAGGCTGGATGTTGTTCCAGGAAGCTTGGGTGTTCCCAAGAGGACAGAGGACAGAGACACATACATCTGCAAAAGAAAAACAGGACACTTGAAAATCCCAAGAAAAGCTCTTGGCAGCTGTGCAATGCTCCAGCTGAGCGGCCTCCCACTCCAGGAGGATGCTCTAAAGCTGGGGGATGAGATCGTAGCTGTTTCAGGAACCCACAGCAAAGAGGAGGACGTAAGGGTGTTCTGAAGTAGTCTAACTGCTCCAGCATGCTTGGGGCCCAAGGCCCAGGCATTTGTCTGATTACCTTCCCCAGCGCTGTGAGGCCCACCGTGTCTTGTCTAAAAACAAAGGAGATTTCCAAATGAGGACCCTCACTGCAAAACATTGATTTGTAGCAGGTGTGGTTTTGAGACAGCTTGCACTGCTCGCTCCCTCCTCCTCCCGCATGTCTCGGACTCCACTGATTCCAGTCATTTTGGGTTTAGGGGTTTTTTTCTTTCACTCCATTGCTTTTTTTTTTTCTGAATCTTTTTTATTGAAGTATGGTTGATTTACAATATTATATGAGTTTCAGGTGTACAACATATCATTCAATATTTTTATAGATTACATTCCATTTAAAGTTATTATAAAATCTTGCCCATGGTTCCAGTTGGTTTTGCTTCTGCCTTAGCATCCCAGGTAAGCAAAGCTCCCACCTCGGGCTTGGCCCTGGATGAGGGTGGAGTGTCTCATCAGGGTGACATCCATGTACTGTAACTGTCAACCACCATGGGGTATGATTCCCTCCCCCCACTGAGAATTGTAGCTAAGATGTCCAGTATGGCTTAGGGCCTTAGGACATCAGTTTCTCTACCTATGGAGAACCATCCTCACCCTCCCTGGAGCAGGTGCCTCCCTACGTGTCAGGAAGGCAGATGTGGACTCTGGTAGTTCTGCTTGTTCACGGTCAACTCAATCATCCGTTTTTTAAAAACAGAGAGAGGGAGCAGGGGAGGGAGGGGTCTGGGGAAGGAAGAAAGGAAGGAAGGAAGGAAGGAAGGAAGGGAGGGAGGGAGGGAGGGAGGGAGGGAGGAAGGGAGGGAGGGAGGGAGGGAGGAAGGGAACAAGGGAGGGAACAAGGGAGGGAGGGAGGGAGGGAGGGAAGGAAATAAAACAAGAAAAGACAAGAAAAAGCAAAGAAGAGAAATGCAAACTTATTTCTCTCTGGCCCTTTCTCTCATTCTGTCAGTGAGCGCTCGCTGGTTTTGCCAGTGGCTCTCCTGCTTCTTGCAGATTCTGGATATACATTTTCCTTAAGACTGATTGTCTGCAAAGCAGTGGAAACAAACCAGAACCCCTCATAAATCAGTAGGGGTCACTGCCAAGAGCTTTGTACACTTGCTGTCCCTGGCAGTGATAAACTCATTGCATTTGGGAACTGGCCAAAGACCCTGAGTCCTATCTTAATTCTCATTCCCAGAAAAACCTCAGCACTCCATACCCCCACCCACTGTTTACTGTCTTTGTGTTTCTTAGACAAAGCTGGCAAGGAAGAAGGCACAGAGTTCCATAACTGGGTACATCAGAGGCTGCACTTCTTTGCTTGGGGGAGGAGAGGAGGGTAGAGGAGAGTCCTGGATCCATAGGCTGTGGGAGAGGAGGCCCCAGAGGGGCCTGACGCCTCGGGCCCTGTGGGGGACATGAGCGATCTGCAGAGGTTCTTGGATTCTGTTTTGCTCAGACCATGCCTTGCACATGCGAGTGTTGTTTTGGTGCTTGTTTCCTTACAGGGTAATCTGAGATGGTCATAATGATGGCCAAGGGCTAGCAACGAGGTTGGCAGAGTGAGACTGCCTTATGCAGCCCACATCCAACAGGCCATACTCTCTCCCCACAAGGTCCTCACCTTGGCTCTGGCCTTGGCAAGAAATTGCCAAGTTGGCACATGACATAGAGAGAACAAGAGCAGTGCCCAAACTGCCCCTCTGACCTACATCAACTGGCCCCCCCACCCCCGAGAGGGGACCACCACTGCCTGCTACTCCTCGGCCCTGGTTGTCCTTCTTGCTCTGGTTGACCAGACTAGGAACTGGGAGACACATTCCTGTCTACTCAGCTCTTCCTACCTTGATGAGGCTCTTTCTGGTTGAGGGACAGCCATTCCCCACCTCGGACACGGTAGGTCATCCTCAGTTATACCCGTTCACAGCACCCTGAACCTCCTTTTCTTCCTTGTATCCCTCAGCTCAGCTGGTTACGCACGCCCTTATGCAGTGAACTCTAAGCTTTATGACAGCGGGGACCTCTTCTGTCTTGGCGATGCTGGAATCTCAGTGGCTGACACAGTGCCTGGCACCTAGGAGATGCTCAACAAATATTCTGGGGATCAAATGTTGAGGCATCTGCTTTATCCTATATTCTTTCTCAATTGACAAGTTCTTTCTTTCAGTGGCTTTTCCTGCCCACGATGAGCTGGAGGAATTAGCTAGATCAGGGGTGAAATTTGTTGCCAAGGCCAGAAGGGCTGGGCTCGGAAAGGTTTCCTTCCTCTTCTTGGGAGAGCAGGGGGTATTTTGTGAGATATACTTGGGGATTTAGATTCCTCTGAGAAGTCAGAACAAGAAGCATGGGCCTGTTGCCTTGGAGAGGGGTTTGGAGAGGGGCCAGGCCCGAGGGCCAGGCCTTTCCAGATCACTCAGGAGCAACCTGGCCCTGTGGGCCAGACAGAAGCCATGCCTGAGACAAGAAGAAGGAGACAGCGAGATAGTTTCTCTCTGGGTTAACATTTGTATCTAAGATGTAAATGTTAGACCACTTTAAAGGGACAGCAAATGCAAAGACCATGATGTCCCTCGGTCTAGGCCCTGAGGCCATTAGGGCTGAGCCACGAGGCCCACATCGGGACTTCCTTTGAGTTGAGTGTGATCCCCACTCTCCTTCCATACAGAGAGCAGGATCTGATCATAAACTAAAACAAGTATGGAGCCTGCAAACTTGCTCAGTACTTGCAAACTCAGACCAGCATTTCAGTGAACCAAAAAGCAACATAAATTCCGCTAACATTTAACCCTGTGCTGGACGCTATGCACATATAAGAGATTAAAAACACCTTGTTCCCTCAAGGAGCTTAAACTAGAGCGGGCTGGGTTTTTGTCTGAAATTTGCAGAAAAACACTCAGCGACATGTGTTCCCACTGTTTATTAACTCAGAACACATCTGGATCATCAAAGTAGATTCAGATTGAAGCCAGTGTTTCGTTTCACTGGGCTCCTTTCAGTGGCCCCATTCCCACGAGTAGGGCTGCACCTGCTTTTATAAATATGGGGGCATCTGGGCAAGAATGAAGCTGGTGCCCAAATAGGTCTGCATATGGTCCATCCGAAGATGGCCTGAGAGGGATCCACATGTCACCAAGGTGATTCTTGCTTTCTGTCTTCACTTTCTTTTGAGGTGGGTAGGAAGAGGGTCTTGGCAAGCCATCGTCATCACCCAGCTTCCTCTGGGATGCACCAGCAGTCTGGCCAGGTACTTCTTAAACGTGCCCCCAGCTGAGGAGAAGTCTCTACCTCTCCTTCCTCCTCCCCTGGGAAGAGTACCCGAGGAAGAGGTCCTTACTGACCAGTCCAGCCTATTTGCTGAGCATTCTCTTCACTGACCAGCTCTCCATTCCCCTGAGCACTGGGGCCCTTGTCCAGCGTTGTGGGATGAACAATGAGTGTACATCAGGCAAGATGCACCTCCCTAGGGAAAGCCCACCCTCCTCCTAACAGGTCCTCTCTTGGGACAGCCAGGATTTCCTATGCAGCTGAGCTACCATCCATTTCAACTAATAAATAACCCTTTTTCAATGGACAAGCTCCGTCTTTTAATGAAACAGGCTTTCCCTGCCCTTAATGAGGACAGATCTATCAGGAAGGGATCACAAGGCAATAGGAATTAGCAGGAAGTGAAGGGCAAAATCCGTTGCCATGGCCAGAATGTAATGCCTCTAGGAGCCCAGGAAGGCACTATGCCCCAGCATCTGCCCCTCCTGGATGGAATACTCAGGCCTGGCATATTTGCCCAGATGTCCCCACGATCTGGTTCTAAGGGTCCCCTTCCAGGATGGGATGGTGGCCCTGACATGCACAAACTGACCCAAATTGCATCGTTGCCTGTGGACTTTTTTTTTAATTAAACTTTTTATTTTGAGATACTTTTAGCTTCACAAGCAGTTATAAGAAATAATATAGAGACATCCCATGTACCCAGTTTCTCCTAACAGTAACATCTGCAAAAGCTATACTACAATATCACGGCCATGACGTTGACATTGCTACATCCCCCAAGTTTATCAGATTTCCCAATTTTACTTGTATGTGTGTGTATGTGTTTAGTTCTATACAACTCTATCACGTGTGTAAGATGTGTCAAGATACAGAGCTAGTCCACCCCCACAAGAACCCTTCCTATTGTCTTTTATAACCACACCTCCCTCCCCTCCCTGCCCCTCTCCTGTCCCTAACCTCTGGCAACCACTAATCTGTTGTCTGTTCCTGTAATTTGTCATTTCAAGAATGTCATACCAGTGGAATCATACAGTATGTAACCTTCTGGGGCTTTTTTTCATTCATCATAATTCCTTTGAGATTCATCCAAGTGGTTGGGTGCATCAGTAATTTCTTCCTTCTTATTGCTGTGCCTGTGGTTTTAATCACTAAGCAGTACTGCATCCCAACATGGCATCAAGGCCCAATTACATAGCCTCTGCGACATGATCCTCAAGGATCTTTTACTCTGTGAGAGAAAATAGGTTTTGGTTGGTGTTTTCTGAGTGGGAAAAAAACGATACAAAGCCAACATGTTACATGTTTTTCCAGGTACAGACAAGCATATTTCGGTTTGTTTGTTTCTTTCCTAACACAGTGGCCAGCTGCGTCGCAGTTCCCTTTAGCACTGGTTGACAGTTCTTTCTTGTGTCTTCCCACCTTCCGCCTTTCCAGGAGCACATCTACAAGCTGATGAAGAGCGACAGCTATGCCCGCTTCCTCCGGTCAAATGCTTACCAGGACTTGCTGCTCGCCAGGAAGAAGGTATCTGCGAAGGGCAGCCTTGCCTTTCTTAGCACTGTTGACCTTTGCCTGCTGCTTGCTGCTGGTGTGAAATGAGAATGTCATCCCTTGGGTTTTATTTCTTTTCTCTTTTCTTCTTTCCCTTCTGTGCCTGGTCCCACTCCAATAGAATATAATTAGGATTGTCACCACATCAGCCCCCCCACAAGGTCCAGGGTGTGGCATCCTGTCTCCCTGGACCCATCATCTCCATCTGCGTGTCCTGCCCACAGCGGAGAGTGTGACCAAATTCTGAGGCTGCAGTGGCTCAGCCCAGGAGTACAGGGCTGGCAGTGACATCAGCCAATCCCTTAGGAAACCACTGAAGAGTCCAGCCCCCTCCCCACAGATTTTCTGTCCCCGACCGGCTCAGACATGAGTGTGAGGCAGGGATTGGGGCGCCCCGCTCTGGATAGAAACGCTTATGGGTTTCTAGGGGGTGATCTGGCACCTGAAGTCCTTCCTGGGGTGGTTGCCCCTCCCTCTCCCTCACCTGCCCCACAGCATTTGCTTTTTCTTTTAACCAAGAAGTAACGGCATCCTAGCTCCTTCCTCCTCCTCCACTCTGAATGAAGTCCTCGTTCCCTGTGGCCCTCAGTGTCTGGACTTGGGGGTGCAGGGACCCTCAGCATGCAGGGTGGTGGGGAGTGACTGAGGCAGGGATGAACTCAGCTGGATTTATGGGAGGAGGGAAGGAAGAGCCAGGAGGGACATGGGGTCTGGAAAAGGGGAGGCAGGAGGGACGGCTCAAGGTTCCAGTATGCCTGCAAACGCTCTGCACGTCTAGGTTCTCATCTGAGGCCCACGTGTGGTTAATGGGGCTCTCCTTGCACCAAGTCCCGGGACTCCCGTGCCGTGCCGCTTAGGACCATGCGCATCCCTTTCTTCTCCCTCTCAGCCTCCCGGCAGCAGTCCCTGAGCCTGTGGTTGTCCAGCAACACGCTGTCTGTCGGGCTTCCTCTCTCAGCCACACAGCCCCTCTTTCTGTGTACTGTGACCTCACGTGCCAGCATCTTGTCTGCATATCTGGCTGGTCCCACAGCACTCCTGAGTCTAGAAGAGCATTTATATCCTGCTTGCCTGCCCTTAGGTAGCCCTGAGGACATCCCCAAGAGCCTGAGAAAGAGAAGTAGACTTTGGGGACTCCCAGAGTGTGAGGAACCCAGCTTTCTTGTTGGCCTGCATCCCTTCCATCAGGTGTCACTACTACAATGGAAAATGTGAAGCCTGACCTCCAGCCCGCTCCCTTGCCAGAGGGTGGAGGTGGAGAGGCCCTGATGCAGCTGGCTGACATCCCCACCAGTAATGGCTCTGATACCCAGTTTTTCAGGAAAAGTTGTGGAGACCTTTGTTGCCTCCAGCCCAGATCTCAGGGGAGAAGGCAAAGTAATTGTTCCTTATTTCTTGCGGCTCAAGACCCTGAACTGATCCCCGGTGTGGGGAAATTGTGAGCCTCTAGCAGTCTGACCCATCTGGGCCTGTCCACACACCCAGAAGAAGCCAGAGGCCATTCAGTCTCCCTGTGGGTCTGAGCACAAAGGGAAAACACACCCCAGCACAGGGAGTGGGGCTGAGATTCCACAGATCCTCCCGTACGAGGAAAGCTTCTCGGAGGAGGTCACTTGAATGAGGAAGGAACGGACGGCCTGCCCGTAAAATGTCACAGATGAAGTTCATTAGAATTATCCTTCCAGCCCCTACACCAAGGAGTGTCCTTGGGGCAGAAAGCTCTTGCAGATGCCAAAGCCCTTTCAATATCCAGGGGTTAATTGTTTCCAAAGTCAACGACAAGCCTACCTCTTCTTCCATTTCTCCCCGAGTCTCCAGGCATGGACTGGATTTGTAACTCGGCACTTCCAGGTAGGCCTAGAGTGTCTTCTGATGTCAGGGATGGGCTTACCATGCGATCTACATGTCCAGGTCATGAAGGGAGGTGAGCCACAAGGTCCAGCTAAGAGGCGGGATGTCAATTGGCCTCACTTTTCTGCTCAGGAAGGCTCCTGATGGAGTCTGGAGGCATAGCCTTCCAGTCCTTCCTCCCTAATTCCTCGTCTATCCTAGTATTTTCAGAGATCAGGTTAGTCGCTCTGATGAGCCAGGTCTCAAGGACAGGTGCGCTGGGTTTTGAGGGGCCCCTCCAGAATGCTTAAGTACCAGTACTTAAGTACAGTTTTCCAGGGCAGCTCGGAGGACCTGTGCAAGGCAGACGAACCTGAATAAGTCAGGCCAGTGGCCACTCTCTGTGAGCAGCAGCCCAGGAGCCAAGGGACAAGAATGCCAGGCGCAGAATGCCAGCTGCGGGGCCTAGGACTGGGCTGACTTGAGCTACACAGACAGCCCCCGGGCTGCCCACTGGGTTGAAGCTGAGTCCTGCCGTCCCCAGTGGGGAGACTCAGTATGGTGCCAGGCCAAGCACGGATCCTTCAGTTCCCTGTGCCTGAAGGAGAAAGACCAGCCTGGCTCTGCGGCGGTGTGTCCTTTGTGCTGTGTCTTCCTTCTGCAGCATCCTCTCTGTCTCCTGGCAGCCAGCTGAGGGGATGGGGCATGACAGCCGAGGAAGCCCTCTGACCTTGTCCACACCCACAGTGGCTACCTTTGGCCCCCTCTGCTTCCAGCACATCCTGCAGACCCACAGACACCTGGCTGCTTCTTCAGCTCTCTAATTTCCATTATTTGCTGTGTGTGTGTCCACGTGAGTGTGTGTGCTCTCCAGATTTCCCAGGCATGGATTCAGGACCTTGGAACTGGTCTCTGGGATAAACTAGCAGGTATTCGGGATGTAATTCTCCCCCCTTGGAAAAGCAGGAAAGTTGAGGAGAGGGTCAGGTCCACACCACACCCCCTCCTCCTCCGCTAGAGGAGAACGGCCAGGCCTGGGGGGAGCATCCAGGGGCTTTGCCTCCTCTTCCCCCTGTGTGGGGAGACCCTCAGCCCGGAGTCCCTGGGAGGTTCCTCAGCCTGCTGTCACCTGCCGTGAGTAAACCTTGGAAGGGGTCACCTGCCCGAGTACCAAGAGAGCATTTTCTGTCCAGAATGCTCCTTCTGAGACCCAGGATCTTTGTGGTTGCAGAAGACCTGGGTAGAGCCTCCTTGGTCTAAGGACACAGAACGAGAGTCACTAGGGGCCACGAGGATGTTGAGGAAGTTAACAAACTTCCTGGCTGCATCTGAGCAGAAAAATCTCAGAGAAAGTCCTAACCCAGACTCCTGGAGGACTCGATGACTTCACCTCGCCCACGGCCACTTTGGCTGTCTCAGCAGGATTTCCCCACAGGCCCCGCTGGCCCTGGAAGCTCGTCTGGTTTGTGTCCCCCGTCGGGGCCCCCAGTTGGCTGCCGCGCGTGGGCTCGGCCACTCAAAAGCAGTGAGCAGGCAGTTCCAAACTGCAGACCGAGAGCCCGGCTCCCAGCCCGGTGGCTCCTACTTCAGCCCCGAAGCACGATTAATGGCTCTTCTAGAAGCAAACACCCCTCTCTCCTCACAGCTCCAGGGAGGCTCTGTTTTCCGTCTCTCCCACTGACTGTTGCACACAGCTCTGGCTGCTTCTCTTGTCCCGTTTTTTTTTTCCCCCCGCCCTGTCTTGCTTTTGTTTTGGTTCATTAGCTGCCGCTGCTGCTCTTGGGGAGCGATGTGTAAGCTGAAGATTTTTTTTTTTTCTGTATTTTTCTCCCTATCTTTTTTTTTTTTTTTTTTCCCCCTAAAGCCAGAAAGTGAGCAAGGTCGTAGAACTTCCTTAGAAAAGTTCACTCGCAGTGTGGTAAGTTCAGCTGGTTTTCTTTGGTTGTTGTTTTTCTCTGTTTTGTTTTCTGTGTGTACGGTGGTGATTATTGTCGTTTCCTTTGGGATGGGAGGGAGCCCAGTGCTTTCCCCTCAACACACCCACCCGTTTTCTTTTGCAAGGGTCGAGGGTCGGCGGCTTCTCTCCTAGGGATGGATCTGCAAAAGGCAAAAGGCCCGGCGGCTCCCTCTGCAGACGGTGCACGGGGCAACCGCCCAGCCTCGGGCCTGGCATTTGATCTTCTGTCTGTGGCCTTGAGGAGGAAGGAGCTCCCCCCTGCCCTCGGGGCTGCTCGGTTGGCCTCTGCAGCAGCCCAGGGAGAAGGCCGTCCAACCGGACCATAAAATAAATTGGCTCAGAACCATAGCTCATCTAAAAAAACATCCAAATTTCCCTCTGTGGACTCACAACCACGCGGGTGCCAGAGGCCAGCTGCCGCTGCTGCTGTGTCGGCGGCTTTTGCGTGTGCCTAAGGCGGCCGTGCTGCATGGGTTGTGGCGATGCGGTCTACAGCTGGCGTGTGTGTGTGTGTTAGTGGCCTCTGCATGAGTTCCCACATCCCTGACAGCCCCTTGTCAGCCTTCTTTGCACAGCGTGACAGGGAGAGGAGGGCAGTGGCCATGGGGTGGAGCGGCCGTGGGAGGGTCTTCCCCATGGTGCCTGGTGGAGATTCTGGGCTATGATCTGTAGAACAGCACAGACCCATCTCCCCTTTCCATGATGTTCTCTGTAAGGCAGGGGCATAGGGCTTGATGCACAGGAAGTACTCAGTCCCGCTCATTCACTTACTCGTCAAAAACAAGCTGCTGAGTTCATGGGGCCCAGCCTGCACTCTTCACGTCAAACCAGAGAGAACCAACATGGCAGCCAGGGAGCAGGGATCCCACGTGTGGAACTGGCCAAATTTCCCTTCCCAAAGGGTGGAAACCCACTGATGCTAACTTGCCTTTTTCCTCCCTCTCTTGAAGAGGAGAGTCCTTGTAAACCTGACTACTGTGTGATTAGTATCGTTATTTTATCCCTTTAATGAAAAGTCTAAGAATTCTGGGTTGAAAACAACCTGGTCATTTACCTGTCATAGCTAGATGCATCTTAACTGAATTTAAACATCATTTTGAATTTGCTAGATGCAAACATCACAGGAACTCTAGGAGGTGGCAGTTAAAATATGGGTGCTCATCCCATCTCTTCTTTGGTCTTTTCTCCCCGTGGCCTTTCCTCATGAGAAATCAGAACTTGCACAGTGTAAGACCTGTGGTTCCCCTGTCTGTCTTCATGGCTGGTTTGCCACGGACACGTAACTTCATACACCAAGAAGCTGCCACGGGCTGTTAGAGGCAAGGCCAACAGGAATTCCTTCACCCCCGATGGCTGATAGAGAGTGGTGGGAACCCACCCCTCCCTCTCTTTTGAGGCCTGGAGGCTGTAGGTGGAAGATGTTTAGGGGTTTTGTTGACAAGCTCAGAGTATACTGTGGAGAAAGCAGAACTCCTGCAGCCCCATGGAGGCCCTTCAGGTTGACTGCGTGGGCTGAGGGTGTGAGAGGAAGCCTGGTAGTTGGATGAGGCATCCAAACATCTCCAGGCTGCTTTTCATGAGAAGTGGGTATTGGGAAAGCAAGCGTGATCTCAGTGAAGCTCTGTGAAGAGCATTTATTGATGTTCCTTCATCCCAGAAGTGGTGTTGGTTCAGTGGTTCTCCAAGGTCTGTTAACAAAGCGTTTGGAACGAGAAAGCATCAGACACCACCTTCCAAGCATCTGAAGTGTGCACATGGGAGAACTTACAGAGATGTTTCAGGGCCGGCTGAAAGAGAAAAATCTGCCAAGTTCCTGAGATTTTTAGAATCTATATGAGAGAAGGCCCAAACTTCAAAACCAAAAAATTCCTAAATCCCATGCTATTTTTTCTGTGAAGACTCTAAGGGGTGGGGCGTTCTGAGTTTTTGTTTCCAGTGGTGGAGGTGGAGATGGATTTGTATTGATCCATCCTTGTTCCTTGTGCTCTTGGGGTAACACCACTTAGGGTAACAAGATGAGGCAGAGTTTGAGGAAGCTGCCCGTGGCCGTAGAATAGTAGCAACTCTCAGAGTACTTGAGGCTGGAACCCAAGAACGTGGTCTCCACAGCCCAGTGTTCTAATCAAACGGAATTAACCAGCCAACGAAAATGCCTTGCACTTTGATGGCCATTTTCTGGATATAATATACATAAAGTGCTTGATTTCTTTAAAAGAAGGTCTACGTGAATATTTCATCTGCTACATATTGCAAACTATAAAACTCAATGAAAGACCTGTTCGGTAGCATTCTCATGGTGCTGGGAAATATGTATAAAAAGACCATCCATGTCGTGGAACCAATAATGGGGAAATGAGGGGGTGAAGCTGGGCAGTCCATGCACCAAGGATGTGAGGCCAGCTGCCATTTAGGACTAACTAGTGGCAAGAAATGTTGACCCACATGGTTAGTTATCTCAGTCAGCTCACTTCTTATCAAAACTGAATCTGGGTCCAGAATTTCTCCCACGCCAGTGTCCTTTCTTTTCTTGGTAAAGGAGGAACGTGTGGAGAAAGCAGGTCGTTCTTTCCAAGACTCAGGTGTATCATGATATGAAGGGATTATCTGTTGAAGGCCCCAGATGCCCCCTTTGACGTGAGATCCTAGGGAGTCGTGCATTGTGGTTCACGGAAGCTGCTGGGGCCACCCTGGTTTGGGTGCAGAAGGAGCCTTGCGATCTCCATCAGAGGCATTGCTGGGTGAGCTGCTCCTTCCAATGGAAGTGTCATTCTGAGTCACGTAGAGCTTGAACATCAGAGCCAATGGGGGGTACGCTGTGCCAAGGCATTGTGTAGCTGGGCCACCTAGAGCCACGGAGCTTGCATAAGGGCCTACTTTTTGACAGGGCAGGCCCAGGTTCAGAAGCAAACGTCACTCAAAGTCCATGGCGTGGCACAGCCAGCCCACATCGCATTTTTATTCAGAGCAGAAAACAGGACTCCCTCTGACGAGCCCAGCCCCACGGATGCCCAGCTGGCCAAGCGACGCGCAGCTGGATTTCAGCCCCTCCTTGACCCTCAGCTGCCCTTGTGCGGTGGATGACTCGCATCACTGAACATGGTGGCCCCGGTCCCAAGAGCTCCAGGCCCAGGAAGAGCCGTAACCCATAGCAGCTTCTCAAAGGGGGCCTAAGACATGGCCTCAGGTCAAATGAATGGAGCCTCTCTCTCCCTAGTCCTGTCCACTGGGAAGCTTCCTTTCACAGTGGCTGTAGAACATGAAAGCCACAGTAGGAAACTTCTGTGGATTGCCTTTGCATCACCCTCCATCTCCTCTGCAGACTCTCTGGTGGGAGGTCCCAGGCTCTGCTGACGGGGGGAGGAGGGTCTTCTCTAACTAGAGACCACTTGCTACGGCTCAGTGGCCACCAGTCTGCCATTCTCCACCATCTTCCTGGTTTTGCGGCTGACAGATGACAGTGAGGGTATGAGGGTGGCCAGAGCGGAAAGGCTGTCTATCCCCCTGCTCTCTCTCAGGTGTGCTCATTCCTTCAGGGTCTACCGCAAAGCAGGGAGGGCCCCACAAGGGGCGACTCTGACATAGAGGACAGCAAGGATGCATGGGAGGAGGGCCGTTAGCCAAGGCTCAACAGCAGCAATTTGATTGCCCTTTTCACATGGTGGCCAAAGCCATCTGGTGAGAGCTCCACAGGAGGAACTCTGGGAGGAAAAGCTATAAAAAGTCCTCTGCATGGTATCTGCAAGGGATAGCACTTAAGTTAGAAGAAGTGGCAGCCCTGGGTGACGGTGGCATCAGCCTCCCTGGACGCCTTTGCCTGGGCGCTCAGCCAAAGCCCCAGGTGTCCTCTTGAGAGCCTCATCAACTGTAGCCTCGGGCTCCCGAGATGGGCAATGGGGTTGCTGGTGCCTGAGCTACGCTGGAGGCCTCAGAGGAGAGCAGAGATGAGAGCCAGGTGTTCATCCCCCTCCTAAGAGAGCATCACAGTTGGGCTTTGTCGAGGTGCTCCTTGGAATTGAAACAGCAAGGACCGGGAGCTGAGGGAGCCTTGGCACGCGCCAAGCAGCATCTCCAAGCGTTTCTGTCCTGCCTGCCAAGGAATGCAGCGGGAAAGTCAGATGGAGACCAGGAAGTTCTGGGAGCCAGCTGTCACCCTCCCTCCCTCTCCCTTTCCTCCCGCCCCAACCAAAAGCCAAGGAAAAGCTAATGAGGGCTAAAAAGTCTGCAGCTCACCTCCCACCACCTTCCAGGCAGCTCCGGCCCCAGGCCCAGGTGCTGAACCAGAAGTGGAAGGCTGAGACCCTTGGCAGGCGAGGCAGAGGGCCGGCAGCCAGGGTGCTCGGCCCCCCCCTCCCCCCCCAGCAGCTCCTTCCCCGGGGAGGCTCTCCCCCACCCCCTCAGCATGTCAGGGGCAGAGCCGTGCGCTTGGCTGCGATGAGTTCTCAAACACCTAGACTCAGCAGAGCCCCCAGAGGGCTTTGACCTCAGTTGAAAAAATCCTTTCGGGCCTCCAGCAAGGAACGATTGGCTAAAAATTCTTTAGAGTTGATTCTGATTGCAAACAGTCCTTGGGCCCCATGAGGACGTCTGGGTCGCAGACTGTAGTGCCAGCCTCTCCCATCTCAGAGCCCTGAGATCCAGCAGCAGTGAGACCCCGGCCTGCCTAGAGATGGGGACGGATTCCATAGCAGTGCTTGGGAGGGAAAACATGAAGACCTGCCTGTCTTGAGCAGCAAGGACTTCCCCCGGGACTCTGGGAAACTCCTCAGCAGCCTCCATGCAGGGTGGCTCCTGCTTCCAGGCTCAGCTTGCTAACAGTGTGGCCTCAGGCCCATCACTAGCCCTCCCTGAGCCCTGGTTTTCTCCTGTGAACAATGGTGTGGACTAGATCATCTCTGTGGACCTTTTCAGCTGGAATGTTCTATAGGTCTGTGCTTCTATCCTGAGACTTGCGAGTTGTGCTAATCATCCCTCAGAGTGAGAGAGGAGCTGCCTTCCTGCCTGGGAAGTGGCTGCCCACCCTTGACCATATTTGGAATTGAGTTGGGTGTGTATTTAAAATCCTTTGACGGGGATTTGACAATAAAGCACCGTCAGAACTGGGTGCAACTGGCACCTGACGCACAGGCCCCATCCCTCCATCGCTCAGGGCTCACTGTACACTGTGACCCCTGGAGGGCAGGGAGGGAGAGGTCACAAAGGGCAGGGAGGGAGAGATCACAAAGAGCAGGGTAGGCACCACGCACCCTGTCAGTCTTGCCGGTGCCGCAGTCCCCGCCATTCTGGGATGGATGCCCAGCTGGGTGTGTGTCGGGAGGTGGGGGTGAGGTCAGTCGGGCAGAGGGATGGGCTCTGCATGGCTGCTGCCACATCACCCCGTGCATTGTGGGAGGGTGGGAAAAATAGACTCTGAGTATCTGGTGACCTCAGCATCACTCTGCTGTTCTCCTACTACCACACTTTCTAGTTCCCTGGAGAACTCCGGGCCGGCTTTCCACTGTCCTCTCTTAATGCCCAAAAAGAGGGCACAGAGGGCGTGTTAACCTGGTTATAGTCAGTGGTAGGTTAAGCCTCCTCTGGTCTCGATCCTTCTCTCTCTCCATCTAGGGTCCAAGTGAAGTTTGAAAAAGCACGTTTAATATTATAGCTTTGTAGCTGGAAAATGAAAATGTAAAAGTTTATTTTTTTATAAACCAACTATCAAATGTAAGACAGCTGAATCAGCTTAGCTGGCAGGATACAGAGAAGACAAAGAGATAAAGCGGCTCTCCATGGGGGTGTTGGGAGGGGTTCTTTCTGAAACTCTGGGGAAGGGTGAGATTTTTATTTATCAAAAAGGGTCAGAGGTTGTCATTTTTGACACTGCCACTCCTCTTGGAAGGAGGAACCCCCAGCTGATGGTTCAACCTGTCAACCAAAAGCAGCCAAAAACACCCTCCCCGCGGAGTGCCCACTCGAGAAGAAATGCGGCAGTGACTCAGACTCCTGACCCAGGGGACAGCTAGGCTCTGCAAAACTACTCCCTCCTCCTCTGGCCGGCCCTCCCTCTCCCCCACCCCGGGCTTCTCCTGCCTTCCCCAGACCCCAGTGTGCCGAGCAGTCAAGTGAAAAACTCCCACGAGGCAGAAAGGCACAGCTGTGTGTTTACAGCCAGTGATTCCGATCCAAATCGCATCCCTGCCAGTCTCCCGCGAGGCAGGCTGGGGGCACACTGTGGATGGATGTGCCAGGTGGGAAGCTATTTCGGGAGCTGACCTGCAGCCCTTTGCCATAACGGAGCCTTCCTCCTACCCCCCACTCAGGAAAGACGTCCTTCTAGAAGGATCTCTCTCTTTAGAAGTGGCTGATGGGGCTGTGGGATTTCAGCCCGTTCCCTGTTGCTTGTACCGTCAGATTTCTGGCTCATGTCCCCAGGCAGCCACGTGAGAACGGCCATGGGCTCCCATCTGTCCAGGGAGAAGGCAGAGGGTGAAGGTGACCGACCACAGGGCCCTCAGTGGGATGAACGGCGGGGAGTGCAGGCCACGCAGGGGACAGGACGCCCGCTTCTCCAGAGGACAGAATCCGCCTCGGACCTGCCAGGGGAGCAGCAGTACCACGCAGGGGGCAGGAGACAAACCTCCAGGCATTAGGCAGGCTTTGGAATAGCAGGAACCTAGGAAGGAGACAAAGCTGCCAATGTCAAGGTCAGGGAGAAGAGACCCAACTCTGCCTGTGTCCAGACTGGACGGTTAGAAGTCAGAGAGCTCAAGGTCAAAGGACTTCAAAGGTTGAGAAGTAAGCCGGCCGCGGCATTTCCCCAGAATGCGCTCCTGGTGAAAGCAACGCGGGAGTCTCCCCTGTTTCTCAGCAGCAAATGAGTATCTTTGGTTCAAATCGAGTTTGGGAACCATGGTATTCTGGAAGGAGGGCAGGATACAAATCCATAGGAAGGAACAATCTCTAAAATGTTGCTATGAATCAGAATGCTAACTGAGACACTGCAGGGGAGCTGAAAAGAGCTTGGAGCAGTGGGATCTTCAGTTTAGTGATGTTACCTGAAGGCCAATGAGAGAAAGACCCTTGAGTGTTTGTTTGCTGGCTCCCTGACAGATGGGAAGGTGGGATGGGGTTGGGAGTGTATAGCTACCCGGGCAGTGGCAGCGTCCAAATGGCAAGAGTTCTGCCACACCCGCTGGTCACGGTCAATTCATTTTGGCCTGAGCGATGGCACCACAGCCCCAGACAAGAATGGGCCTCACTGGTGTGATATGTGCAGGAACTTTCCACACCCTCCTTGCAAGCCTGGCTTACTGTAGATGGATGACCATCGTAACTACATCCCTTGCTCCAGAAAATATTTATTTGTGACCAGATACCAGTGCAATAAGGTTGAAAATACTATCAGTTCCTGTCCCCTGTACCCCCTCCACCTCCGCTGCCTCTATGTTTGCCCATAATTAGGGAAAGCAAGTATATTCATCGCATCTTAATGGCTGATAAGATGGTGAATTAACAGATCTATGTCCATGGGAAATGCAGTTTCTAGTTGTGGCCACAAGGGTCCAGCCATAGCCCTGTCCTATCCACATCCTTTTTGATGACTCAGATGGAGAGACAAACATGTCAGTCACACTCAAAGTTGCAAACCTGGAAGGTACTGCTCATAGGATAGGTAATGGAATTACCATAAAACCATCTCCTTCAGGTAGAATGATGGGTCCAAACAACCAGGTATAATTTAACCAGATAGAATTTATGTTAAAAAAAAATTCAGTCTCACAACTACAGGATGGCATTCCTAGCCTTCACTGTAATTCAAGTTTAAAAAATTCTGGGGTTGCAATTGATTACAAGGCTGATAGAAGCAAAAGCAGGATGCGATCGCTTTTTTTTTTTAAGCAACTTTAGGTTGTAATAACAAAAGTGGAACAGTCAGAAAAGAAGTGCTCCACTGCTCTCTGTGTTGCTCTAGACTGTGTTGAATCTTGGTTCTAAGCCCCCTGCACTTTATTGGGAACTTCAACAAACTAGAGAAAATTCAGAAGAGAATAGCTGGGGACTCTGGAAGCCATGTCAGATGAGACTGAAGGAGATAAAGGCGTTCTGCCCCTAAAGAGATTCAGTAACCATCTAGAGCTATATGTGTGTTCGTCTCACAGAGTGAGTGGACATTTCTGGATTGTTCCAGACAAAGCTAGAACACATGCATAGAAGACATGGGGACGGTCACTCATTCTAAGAATATTCTAACGGTAGCAGCTTCCCAACGATGGAATATGTCACCCCAAGGAAAAAAGGAGCTCCCTGGAAACGTTCAGAAGCTGAGTGGCCAAGGATATGGTAGAGCAGGTTTCTGCTCTGAATTCCATCACCTCTGGAATCCTCGGATGCATTAAATATTTGTGAAACTACTGCATTTTATCATATGGTTTATAAATAAGCTACGGAAAAGGAGGACAGATCACATGGAGGGAGTTTGCTGAGACTGGAGGAGAGGGATCCGGAGAAGATTAGATTTTACCTTGAGGGAGAAAAGCCAGATGACGACGATGAAGGCAAGGCCACTGTCAAGAACTGGAATTGCTGCCCTTCGCTCGTCATCCTGGCCTTTTGTTTTTGGTTTTTTAAGCCAGTCGCTGCTGCTGCGGCAGCTGAGCCCTGGGCAACAGGGCTCTCTCGCCTGAATGCCCAGGAGGAAATCAGTGCGCGGAGGACACCGGTGCCCGTTGGCTTAGGGAGGCTGAGCACAGCCAGGGTTGGCGTGTGCGGGGTGCCCTGGCCTTATGCTGGAGAAGGCTTGGCCTGACATCATTTCCATCCAGCAAGGGTGTTTTGTTGAAAGCAGAAAAGATGATCAAGCCAGTTGCCTTTTACCTAATGCCAGTGCAGGTTCCAGGAGGACAAGCTGGCCCCCAAACTGTCTCAGCCTGGCCAGGAACAGAACACGCCCCCTGATGCCTTAGACCACGGGGAAACTGCGCTCGTGGGCCCCCTCCTCTTGGGCCCTTCCGTGAGGACTCAGGCGAAGGGAAGGGCTCTCGTGTCACATTCTTGCCAGCTGTCCCGAGAACCAACCTGATTGCAAATGACACTCCCTCCTCTCTCGGGCATTGCCAGGGCTGCCTTCAACTCATCATGGGATTGTATAATTATGGTGATTACAGCTTATGGCTTTTTCCCTCTCCTCATCTTTTGCTTTCAAATTCTTTGAGGCCTCTCATTAAACATGGTGATCCCGATAAAGTCAGCAAAGTTTTAATAAGACATATTTTGAAGCTAAAGAAAGCCCAGTCAGAGTTGATTGTTACTGTGTTCCCTCATACAGGCCTTTAAAACTCTGGTGGGCGTGATTGATGCCTAGATATAAGAGGTAGGGGAGAGAGAGGTATGGGGATCCAGGGGGAGCCCACGCTCTTTCACAGGGTTGGAGAACTGATTTACACCATGCCCCTGGCCTTTCTCATTTGTACCAAGAGCATGGTGCATCCAAATCCCCACAGCTGATGGGAGAAGACAGACCATCAAGTAAGGGTAGAGGGCCTGCCCTTTCCATCATAGCATACTAAGTTGGGAAATGGAGATGGAGCAGCCAGTACAAAACTCAAGCCAACCTTGTGAGCTGCGGCAAAAGTAGAGGGGAAGTTCTGATGGACTCTCTGTCCTGAATGATCCTGGAAGGTTCCAGGGCATCCATAATTCTAAATATGTAAAGGATTCAACTATTAGTATTTGTGAGTGGTCACCGCCCTGTGGTCATATCCTCAAGGGCGGTTTCCTTGGTAATGATACAGCTTCAGAGCCCCTCATTTGCTAGCCCTCAGTCAGAGCGTTGCTGAATTGTTTCTAGATGTGTAGGACGTTATGAGGATCACCAGGAAGGCGTGCGGCTGGGGTGTTGGCCACTAGAGCCCCCAGCTTGCCCTTCAGCAGCTTTGTGTAGGTTTGATGTCAGGGTCCCCTTTCTTTCCATCCTCCCCAGGACTGCACGGAGGACTGCACAGCGACGTGCATCTTGCCCTGGCAGGAGTTTGTTTTGAGAGGCTCCACCTGGCCCCTCGTCCTGCCCTGAGCTGTCCTCACTGCTCCTCAGCCAGCTCTCTGGGTGTGACTGAACAGCACTACCTATGAGAGGTTAAATGTCAAAAACCTGGCAGTGATATTTCCCCCAACTGCATCCTCATCCCCTACTGAAGATGACCTGCTGGCTCCGCCCCCTGAGAACAACATCCCTCTAGGGGCCACCAGAATGTAGAGAATGGGCTCAGGGTTAGGGATGGGCAGCCCCCGTTGAATCCTATTTCTCCACCTGAAGTTGGCATAAGACCCTGGGCAAGCCGCTCACTTGCCTGATGGGTACAATGATGCCTGCTGCCCTGGGTGGATGTTGGCACTAAATGAGGGCATAAAAAGAACAGCTGCCATGTCTTGGGCGCTCACGCTGTCGCACTGTGGGCATCCGTGTCATGCAGAACTTGGCCTGAGAGGGACTTCGGTTCTCCCCCAGCTCCACCACTTAACTGTGCGTTTCAGACTCCAAGCCTCAGTTTCCTCATCTGTAGAAAAGATAAGAGTAAATGATTAAGAGGGAAAGAATACATAAACTGCTTCGCATAGTGTCTGCAGTATATATGCTTAAGTATAGCTCTTTGTAGTATTATTTTCATCATTATGATGTTACCTGCAGCCCATTAGCTCTTATTACCTTATCTGATTTCCAACCACGTCCTGCAAGGTAGGTATTATTGTATTTATTTTGCAGTTGAGGATGGTGACACGCGTATCTCAAATACGACAATGTGCGCAAAGCACATTCGTTTATTACAGCAACCGGCTCATGACTCTACTCGATAAATGGTAGCTATTATTAGTGTCTTATTTTGAAAGTCAACTCAGAGAGCCAGTTTCTCTGCTTTCCCTAGGAATGGAGGGACTGTGGTACCCAGCACACCAGCTTCTGCCCTGTGGTCTATTTCTCAGGGCCCCTGTGCACTTCCCAGGAAGCTGTAGGAGCTAGGGGCTTGTAGCAGTGCGGTGCCAGGACGTGGGGAGGGCCACCAAGGAAACACTGCCTACGTCGTCAGGATCTGGCATTTGCCCCGACTCCTGAGGTGCAGGACCCTGAGATGCCTCCTGCTTCCAGACACAGATCGGAGATGGTTCTCCCCTATAAGAGCATGAAATCCAGTCCTGCAGATGTAGCGCTCTGCACCGCAGAAGCCTCATTCCCAGAAACCCTCACCTGGCAGCTGTCTGCCTGCCTGGAGCCACCCTGAGCAGTACAACCTCACCAAGTCTGGTTGTTCCATCTGCCAGATAAACAGAGGCTCCTATTTTTTAAATGCGTGCTACAAAGTTGGGTGGTTGGAGAAGTCAGAACCAAGTGGCAGGGGATGCTTTGAAATCCCTCGGAAGCCAGCCCCCTGGGCGGCACGCTCCCACTGCTTGCAGTTTTGACAAACAGAAGCAGAGAGGCCATTTCCACTGACACGAATGGCTTTTTCCTGGGGGAAGTCAGGTTTATATACGTGCCTTAAGGTAAATGCTTGAAGTTTGCAGTGTCTGTCAAAGATCGGCATCTTAGGAGCCCGATGTAAAGCTCTACAGCCAATCACGTGGTTACTCATGAACCTTGCATGAGATGCTTTTGCAAGTGCCTGTGGTGTAAACACTCACATGAGCGTGTGTACAGCGGCATACACGGGTGCATGTGCTACCTGCCTGATAACACGCCTCCGTGTTCAGTGTATGGTACGTGTGTAACATACGCTGCAGACCGGCTTGTGCCTCTGCGCATGGACCGCCTGCCCGCTGCTGCTGTGTGCGTGTCTGGGCAGGGGCTCCCCTAAAGCCACAGGTCTTCACGGTTTCAGCTGGATAAGTTATTCTTCACTTCCCTTCCTAAAAACACAATTGCCTAGTGCTGTTGGCGCAGAGTCAGAATGGCCGCTGCATTTCACCCCCGAGGTGGCTTCCTTCCAGCAGTGGGTGAGTGATCCCGGCGTCCGAACTCTCTAACCTTCTTTGGGATCCTTCCGCCCAGAAGGTGCTCCAAATCCGGAAGAGATGATCTGTTTGTCCGTGGCCTCATCTCTGCCCGCCCCTCCTGTTCTCACACCCTAGTTCCATGGACGGTCAGTGGCACCCAGTTTTTAGTGTGCCCATTTTTCCTGCCTCTTTTTTTGCACCCATAGTTTTTTCTTCCTAAGAAACAAGAAGCTGAGGGGTCTAGAAATGACACAGAGATGAGTGCCTTGTCCCAGAGGCAATGTACAAATAATGTCTTCAGGTGTTGATCCTGTAACTCGCTTCTCCTGGACCCCTAGCAGAAATGCCCTCTGTCTTTGAAGATGCTTTTAGACCCAACAGCAACATCCTGGGGCTTAGTCTCCCACTTACAGCTTCCATTGCTCTTCCTCTGTGGTCCAGGGCCAAGTCCTGTGGGAAACTTGGAAATCTCACCTTTCTGCCTGCTAGACCACCAGGGGAGAAGAGGGCTAGGGAACCGCCCATCCCCTGTGTCACAGGGATGGAGAGCATTGCAGCGACGTGTGAAAAGGGTTTGTAGGGAAGTAAGAAGGTTCTCTGTGGCTGAGAATTCCATCAGCCCACGTTTCTGTCCAGAGGTGTCTTGAAAAATACTGCTTGACCTGTCCCCTGCTGCACTTTTTCAGGTTAGAAATACATGTCTGATAAATGCCCGCCAAACTGCATTCCTGAGAGTAGGGAGGAAAGAGAAATTAGCCAGCCCTCTTTGAATGTGTATCCAAATGGACTTGGACATTCACGGAAAGATTATGCTTTGGGGCGGTGGGGACAGTCAGCATGTTGGCAGCCTGTGCCCTTGAAACTCTGCCCTGGCAGCCGGCTTAACCAAGGACCCCAAGCCATGGATGTGTTCTGGGTGAACGTGTTCGCAGGAGATGAGAAGTGCCCTTGGGAGGGTGGGGTTAGAGTCCTCCTGGGTCCTGAGAAGGATCACACACTGCCGAGCAAGTGATCCCTCCTGCTGTCTCATCCACTAAACTTCAGCAGCGCTCTTCCCTGTCGCCATAGTCAAGGGTCACTTGAACTTCCTAGTTGGAAAAAAAGTAGCATCAAGTTGTTGCCGATAGCAACTCAGCCACGTCCCTGTTTCCTTGAGTCTTTGGTCCCTTGCCTAGTTTGGGGTGAACCAGCGCAGAGATGCCAGAGTACATTTAAGGAAGAGGAGGCAAGCACAGCATGGGCTAAGGAAGGCGTGCCATCGGGGGGCCTTGTGAACAGAATGCCCACCTCCGCTCCACCCCTGTGTCCACCAAGAACTTGCTGCAGGCTGAGTGTAGAAAGAGCACCAGGGTTTTTCAGTCAGAACGAGAGGAAGGAGATAAGAGATGCGGTAATAAAAGGGGGGCATTTCTCCTGCGTGAGGTGAAAAAAGCAGCAGGGAAAATGGAAATGCACAACTTGGACGGGAGGCTGGGGAGTTGGGGACTGGGCATTGTGCCACCAGTGTCGGGCACAGCTGCTGAGCCCTTGTCACTCGCGGCATCCGGCATGCCTGCCTGGTTCCAGATTTGTCCCTGCACAGCTGGGGACCATGGAGGAAGGTCTCCCATCACCCACAAAAACTAACAGGTAGAGGTCGGACTTTGCAAAGAGCCCCATAAGTGACGAGCACGATGAGGGGGCAGGAATCAGAAGTGCGAGGAAGGGCAGCCAGGGAGGGCTTCCCCAGCCAGCTCGATTTGGGCACGTGGTTCTAATTGGGGTTGGTTCTAATTGGAGTAAAGCATCCGCCCACCCCTCGTCAGGAAGGTAAACATCACACCTGCTTCTCTCCTCCCTGGGACTGCTGCTATGGAGATCCCAGAGGCATCGGCACCAATAACACAGGGCCACAAACAGAAGTGGCAGCTTCACTGGCCGGTCCAGTAGCCACCGTTTTAAACCCATGAGTGCCAAGCAGCGGTGACGTGCACCTCAGCTCAGCACAACAGCCAAAGTCCCACTTTGCCAGGCTTGCCAGCCAGAAGGTAGCAGCTTTTCCTTCTCAGGAGTCCCCAGTGTGAGGAAGGGAAGCAGCTTAGGCAGAACAGAAATGCCTGGGATGGTCTCAAGTGTGCCCAAGAGCTGAAGCGTCTTTCTCAGTGAGGTTGAGAAAATCACCCTGCACTGCCCAGAGAGATAGTCTGGTGTGGGTAGATGTGGAGGAATCCTTAGTCCTGAGCTTTTCCACCTGCCTCCTTCCTTGAGAGTGACAGTCATGTACAGGGAGAAGGTGGATGGGCCGTGAAGGCCACTGACCAGCTGTGTGCACTCAGGCTAGTGGTTCAACCTCATGTGTCCAGTGAGGGTTAAAGGAATACCTAACTGGCAAAGATGCTGTGGACATTAGCACAGGTGTCTCTCAAATGTCAAGTGCGCTGACACACAACAGCTGCTCTATGTTCAATCAATGGGTGGCCGTTAGTAACTTTCCTCGGCAGCTAACCTGTGTCCCTAGTAAGGGGACCGTCCCTACACTGCCACCATCAAGGTCTGGTTGAGTCAAAGAGGAGGGCACTTGAGAAGGGAGGGTGCATGAGATAACAATGCCACCCCGTTGGGCAGGAACAAGAAATTCAAAGAGAAAATCCCTGGAGATAGGGGATATAGGTTGGTCCTCTCACATTTAGTTCAGATAAACTCAACGTTTCTAAATTAAAAAAAAAAAAAAAATTAAGTAAAAATTAAAAAAAAAAAAAAAAAAGCACTGCTAGTTGCCAGGCTAGAGTAAGGTGTCTGGACCTGCTAATGATCCCAGTAACATTTTGTGGGAATTGCTCTCAGCAGACACGACTGCAGGCAGATTCCATAGACCCACCATTGACGTGGAAAAACCTGATTGTTTATATTACTGTACATAAAATGGTGGGCTATTGCAAAATAATCCACTGTTTATATTTTGACCATATTCCTTACTTTTTACATAGGTTTAATGTATGTTAAGTCTGCGTCCAGAGAGCTTTTTTAAAAATAATTCAATTTTCACCTATCTCTTGATTTGGAGGGGAGGGAAGCTTTGTTTTATATTTGTGGTACCCTTTTTTTTTTTTTTTACATCTTTATTGGAGTATAATTGCTTTAGAATGGTGTGTTAGTTTCTGCTGTATAACGAAGTGAATCAGTTATACATATACATATATCCCCATATGCCCTCCCTCTTGCGCCTCCCGCCCACCCTCCCTATCCCACCCCTCTAGGTGGTCACAAAGCACGGAGCTGAACTCCCTGTGCTATGCGGCTGCTTCCCATTAACTATCGATTTTACATTTGGTAGTGTATATATGTCCGTGCCACTTTCTCGCTTCGTCCCAGCTTACCTTTCCCCCTACTGTGTCCTCAAGTCCATTCTCTACATCTGTGTCTTTATTCCTGTACTGCCCCTAGGTTCTTCATGACCTTTTTTTTTTTTTAGATTCCATATATATGTGTTAGTATACAGTATTTGTTTTTCTCTTTCTGACTTACTTCACTCTGTATGACAGACTCTAGGTCCATCCACCTCACTACAGATAACTCAATTTTGTTTCTTTTTATGCCTGAGTAATATTCCATTGTATATATGTGCCACATCTTCTTTATCCATTCATCTGTTGATGAACACTTAGGTTGCTTCCATGTCCTGGCTATTGTAAATAGTGCTGCAATGAACACTGTGGTACATGACTCTTTTTGAATTATGGTTTTCTCAAGGTATTTGCCCAGTATTGGGATTACTGGGTCATATGGTAGTTCTATTTTTAGTTTTTTAAGGAACCTACGTACTGTTCTCCATAGCGGCTGTATAAATTTATATTCCCACTAAAAGTGCAAGAGCGTTCCCTTTACTCCACACCCTCTCCAGCATTTTTTGTTTGTAGATTTTTTGATGCTGGCCATCCTGACCAGTGTGAGGTGATACCTCATTGTAGTTTTGATTTGCATTTCTCTAATGATTAGTGATGTTGAGCATCCTTTCATGTCTTTGTTGGCAATCTGTATATCTTCTTTGGAGAAATGTCTATTTAGGTCTTCTGCCCATTTTTGGATTGGGTTGTTTGGTTTTTTGATATTGAGCTGCATGAGCTGCTTGTATATTTTGGAGATTCATCCTTTGTCAGTTGCTTCACTTGCAAATATTTTCTCCCA
Organism: Phocoena phocoena; assembly: GCF_963924675.1. Lineage (NCBI taxonomy): Eukaryota > Metazoa > Chordata > Mammalia > Artiodactyla > Phocoenidae > Phocoena > Phocoena phocoena. The sequence continues at coordinate 29,442,104 of NC_089220.1, read as the reverse complement.
TTCTGAGGGTTGTCTTTTCATCTTGTTTATGGTTTCCTTTGCTGTGCAAAAGCTTTTAAGTTTCAGTAGGTCCCATTGTTTATTAGGGTTCATTGTTGATTTTTGTTTTTATTTCCATTTCTCTAGGAGGTGGGTCCAAAAAGATCTTGCTGTGATTTATGTCATAGAGTGTTCTGCCTATGTTTTCCTCTAAGAGTTTGATAGTGTCTGGCTTTACACTTAGATCTTTAATCCATTTTGAGTTTATTTTTGTGTATGGTGTTAGGGAGTGTTCTAATTTCGTTCTTTTACATGTAGCTGTCCAGTTTTCCCAGCACCACTTATTGAAGAGGCTGTCTTTACTCCATTGTGTATTCTTGCCTCCTTTATCAAAGGTAAGGTGACCATATGTGCATGGGTTTATCTCTGGGCTTTCTATCCTGTTCCACTGATCTATATTTCTGTCTTTGTGCCAGTGCCATACTGTCTTTTTTTTTTTAACATCTTTATTGGAGTATAATTGCTTTACAATGGTGTGTTACTTTCTGCTTTATGACAAAGTGAATCAGCTATATACCATATTGTCTTGATTACTGTAGCTTTGTAGTATAGTCTGAAGTCAGGGAGCGTGATTCCTCCAGCTCCGTTTTTCTTTCTCAAATTTGCTTTTGCTATTTGGGGTCTTTTGTGTTTCCATACAAATTGTGAAATTTTTGGTCTAGTTCTGTGAAAAATGCCATTGGTACTTTGATAGGGATTGCATTGAATCTGTAGATTGCTTTGGGTAGTTTATTCATTTTCACCATGTTGATTCTTCCAATCCAAGAACATGGTATATCTCTCCATCTCTTTGTATCATCTTTAATTTCTTTCATCAGTGTCTTATAGTTTTCTGCATACAGGTTTTTGTCTCCTTAGGTAGGTTTATTCCTAGGTAATTTATCTTTTTGTTGCAATGGCAAATGGGAGTGTTTCCTTAATTTCTCTTTCAGATTTTTCATTAGTGTATAGGAATGCAAGAGATTTCTGTGCATTAATTTTGTATCCTGCTACTTTACCAAATTCATTGATTAGCTGTAGTAGTTTTCTGATAGCATCTTTAGGATTCTCTATGTATAGTATCATGTCATCTGCAAACAGTGACAGCTTTACTTCCTCTTTTCCGTTTTGGATTCCTTTTATTTCATTTTCTTCTCTGATTGCTGTGGCTAAAACGTCCAAAACTATGTTGAATAATAATGGTGGGAGTAGGCAACCTTGTCTTGTTTCTGATCTTAGTGGAAATGGTTTCAGTTTCTCACCATTGAGAATGGTGGCCTTTACTATGTTGAGGTAAGTTCCCTCTATGCCTACTTTCTGGAGGGTTTTTATCATAAATGGGTGTTGAATTTTGTCAAAAGTTTCTTCTGCATCTATTGAGATTATCATATGGCTTTTATCCTTCAATTTGTTAATATGGTGTATCACATTGATTTGCATATATTGAAGAATCCTTGCATTCCAGGGATAAACCCCACTTGATCATGGTGTATGATCCTTTTAATGTGCTGTTGGATTCTGTTTGCTAGCATTTTGTTGAGGATTTTTGCATCTATGTTCATCAGTGGTATTGGCCTGTAGTTTTCTTTCTTTGTGACATCCTTGTCTGGTTTTGGTATCAGGGTGATGGTGGCCTCATAGAATGAGTTTGGGAGTGTCCCTCCCTCTGCTATATTTGGAAGAATTTGAGAAAGATAGGTGTTAGCTCTTCTCTAAATGTTTGATAGAATTCGCCTGTGAAGCCATCTGGTCCTGGGCTTTTGTTCGTCGGAAGATTTTTAATCACAGTTTCAATTTCACTGCTTGTGATTTGTCTGTTTATATTTTCTATTTCTTCCTGGTTCAGTCTCAGAAGGTTGTGCTTTTCTAAGAATTAGTCCATTTCTTCCAGGTTTCCATTTTATTGGCATGTAGTTCCTTGTAGTAATCTCTCATGATGTTTGTATTTCTTTTTTTTTTTTTTTTTTTAACATCTTTATTGGGGTATAATTGCTTTACAATCGTGTGTTAGTTTCTGCTTTACAACAAAGTGAATCAGCTATACATATACATATGTTCCCATATGTCTTCCCTCTTGCGTCTCCCTCCCTCCCACTCTCCCCATCCCACCCTTCCAGGCTGTCACAAAGCACCGAGCTAATATCCCTGTGCCTTGCGGCTGCTTCCCCCCAGCTATCTACCTTACTACGTTTGTTAGTGTGTATATGTCCATGACTCTCTCTCGCCCTGTCAAAACTCACCCTTCCCCCTCCCCATATCCTTAAGTCCGTTCTCCAGTAGGTCTGCGTCTTTATTCCTATCTTACCCCTAGGTTCTTCATGACATTTTTTTCCCTTAAATTCCATATATATGTGTTAGCATACGGTATTTGTCTTTTTCTTTCTGACTTACTTCACTCTGTATGACAGATTCTAGGTCTATCCATCTCATTACAAATAGCTCAATTTCATTTCTTTTTAAGGCTGAGTAATATTCCATTGTGTATATGTGCCACATCTTCTTTATCCATTCATCCGATGATGGGCGCTTAGGTTGTTTCCATGTCCTGGCTATTGTAAATAGAGCTGCAATGAACATTTTGGTACATGACTCTCTTTGAATTTTGGTTTTCTCAGGGTATATGCCAAGTAGTGGGATTGATGGGTCATATGGTAATTCTATTTGTAGTTTTTTAAGGAACCTCCATACTGTTCTCCACAGTGGCTGAACCAATTCACATTCCCACCAGCAGTGCAAGAGTGTCCCCTTTTCTCCACACCCTCTCCAGCATTTATTGTTTCTTGATTTTTTGATGATGGCCATTCTGACTGGTGTGAGATGATATCTCATTGTAGTTTTGATTTGCATTTCTCTAATGATTAATGATGTTGAGCATTCTTTCATGTGTTTGTTGGCATTCTGTATATCTTCTTTGGAGAAATGTCTATTTAGGTCTTCTGCCCATTTTTGGATGGGGTTGTTTGTTTTTTTGTTATTGAGCTGCATGAGCTGCTTGTAAATTTTGGAGATTAATCCTTTGTCAGTTGCTTCATTTGCAAATGTTTTCTCCCATTCTGAGGGTTGTCTTTTGGTCTTGGTTATCGTTTCCTTTGCTGTGCAAAAGCTTTGAAGTTTCATTAGGTCCCATTTGTTTATTTTTGTTTTTATTTCCATTACTCTAGGAGGTGGGTCAGAAAGGATCTTGCTGTGATTTATGTCATAGAGTGTTCTTCCTATGTTTTCTTCTAAGAGTTTGATAGTTTCTGGCCTTACATTTAGGTCTTTAATCCATTTTGAGCTTATTTTTGTGTATGGTGTTAGGGAGTGATCTAATCTCATACTTTTACATGTACCTGTCCAGTTTTCCCAGCACCATTTATTGAAGAGGCTGTCCTTTCTCCACTGTACATTCCTGCCTCCTTTATCAAAGATGAGGTGTCCATATGTGCGTGGGTTTATCTCTGGGCTTTCTATCCTGTTCCACTGATCTATCTTTCTGTTTTTGTGCCAGTACCATACTGTCTTGATTACTGTTGCTTTGTAATATAGTCTGAAGTCAGGGAGCCTTATTCCTCCAGCTCCTTTTTTCGTTCTAAAGATTGCTTTGGCTATTCGGGGTCTTTTGTGTTTCCATACAAATTGCGAAATTTTTTGTTCTAGTTCTGTGAAAAATGCCAGTGGTAGTTTGATAGGGATTGCATTGAATCTGTAGATTGCTTTGGGTAGTAGAGTCATTTTCACAATGTTGATTCTTCCCATCCAAGAACATGGTATATCTCTCCATCTATTTGTATCATCTTTAATTTCTTTCATCAGTGTCTTATAATTTTCTGCATACAGGTCTTTCGTATCCTTAGGTAGGTTTATTCCTAGATATTTTTTTCTTTTTGTTGCAATGGTAAATGGGAGTGTTTTCTTGATTTCACTTTCAGATTTTTCATCATTAGTATATAGGAATGCCAGAGATTTCTGTGCATTAATTTTGTATCCTGCTACTTTACCAAATTCATTGATTAGCTCTAGTAGTTTTCTGGTAGCATCTTTAGGATTCTCTATGTATAGTATCATGTCATCTGCAAACAGTGACAGCTTTACTTCTTCTTTTCCGATTTGGATTCCTTTTATTTCCTTTTCTTCTCTGATTGCTGTGGCTAAAACTTCCAAAACTATGTTGAATAAGAGTGGTGAGAGTGGGCAACCTTGTCTTGTTCCTGATCTTAGTGGAAATGCTTTCAGTTTTTCACCATTGAGGATGATGTTTGCTGTGGGCTTGTCATATATGGCTTTTATTATGTTTAGGAAAGTTCCCTCTATGCCTACTTTCTGGAGGGTTTTTATCATAAATGGGTGTTGAATTTTGTCAAAAGTTTCTTCTGCATCTATTGAGATTATCATATGGCTTTTATCCTTCAATTTGTTAATATGGTGTATCACATTGATTTGCATATATTGAAGAATCCTTGCATTCCAGGGATAAACCCCACTTGATCATGGTGTATGATCCTTTTAATGTGCTGTTGGATTCTGTTTGCTAGCATTTTGTTGAGGATTTTTGCATCTATGTTCATCAGTGGTATTGGCCTGTAGTTTTCTTTCTTTGTGACATCCTTGTCTGGTTTTGGTATCAGGGTGATGGTGGCCTCATAGAATGAGTTTGGGAGTGTCCCTCCCTCTGCTATATTTGGAAGAATTTGAGAAAGATAGGTGTTAGCTCTTCTCTAAATGTTTGATAGAATTCGCCTGTGAAGCCATCTGGTCCTGGGCTTTTGTTCGTCGGAAGATTTTTAATCACAGTTTCAATTTCACTGCTTGTGATTTGTCTGTTTATATTTTCTATTTCTTCCTGGTTCAGTCTCAGAAGGTTGTGCTTTTCTAAGAATTAGTCCATTTCTTCCAGGTTTCCATTTTATTGGCATGTAGTTCCTTGTAGTAATCTCTCATGATGTTTGTATTTCTTCAGTGTCGGTTGTGACTTCTCCTTTTTCGTTTCTAATTCTATTGATCTGAGTCTTCTCCCTTTCTTTCTTGATGAATCTAGCTAATGGTTGATCAGTTTTGTTTATCTTCTCAAAGAACCAGCTTTTAGTTTTATTGATCTTTGCTATCGTTTCCTTCATTTATTTTTGAATTATTTCTGATCTGATCTTTATGATTTTTTTCCTTCTGCTAACTTTGGGGTTTTTTTGTTCTTCTTTCTCTAATTGCTTTAGGTGTAAGGTTAGGTTGTTTAGTTGAGATGTTTCTTGTTTCTTGAGGTAGGATTGTATTGCTATAAACTTCCCTTTTAGAACTGCTTTTGCTGCATCCCATAGGTGTTGGGTCATCGTGTTTTCATTGTCATTTGTTTCTAGGTATTTTTTGATTTCCTCATTGATTTCTTCAGTGATCTCTTGGTTATTTAGTAGTGTATTGTTTAGCCTCCATGTGTTTGTATTTTTTACAGGTTTTTTCCTGTAATTGATATCTAGTCTTATAGTGTTGTGGTTGGAAAAGATACTTGACATGATTTCAATTTTCTTAAATTTACCAAGCCTTGATTTGTGGCCCAAGGTATGATTTATCCTGGAGAATGTTCCTTCAGCACTTGAGAAGAAAGTGTATTCTGTTGTTTTTGGATGGAATGTCCTATAAATATCAATTAAGTCCATCTTGTTTAATGTGTCATTTAAAGCTTGTATTTCCTTATTTATTTTCATTTTGCATGATCCATTCATTGGTGAAAGTGGAGTGTTAAAGTCCCCTACTATGATTGTGTTACTGTGGATTTCCCCTTTTATGGCTGTTAGCATTTGCCTTATGTATTGAGATGCTCCTATGTTGGGTGCATAAATATTTACAATTGTTACATCTTCTTCTTGGATTGATCCCTTGATCATTATGCAGTGTCCTTCTTTGTCTCCTGTAATAATCTTTATTTTAAAGTCCATTTTGTCTGATACGAGAATTGCTACTCCAGCTTTCTTTTGATTTCCATTTGCATGGAATATCTTTTTCCATCCCCTCACTTTCAGTCTGTATGTGCCCCTAGGTCTGCGGTAGGTGTCTTGTAGACAGCATATATATGGGTCTTGTGTTTTTATCCATTCAGCCAGTCTATGTCTTTGGTTGGAGGATTTGATCCATTTACATTTAAGGTAGTTATTGATATGTATGTTCCTATTACCATTTTCCTAATTGTATTGGGTTTGTTATTGTAGGTCTTTTCCTTCTCTTGTGTTTCTGGCCTAGAGAAGTTCCTTTAGCATTTGTTGTAAAGCTGGTTGGTCGTGCTGAATTCTCTTAGCGTTTGCTTATCTGTAAAGGTTTTAATTTCTCTATCGAATCTGAATAAGATCCCTGCTGGGTAGAGTAATCTTTTTTTAAAAAAAATTATTTATTTTTGGCTGCGTTGTGTCTTCGTTGCTGTGAATGGGTTTTCTGTAGTTGTGGCAAGCGGGGGCTACTCTTCATTGCGGTGCACGGGCTTCTCGTTGCAGTGGCTTCTCTTGTTGTGGAGCATGGGCTCTAGGCGTGCGGGTTTCAGTAGTTGTGGCTCACAGGCTCAGTAGTTGTGGTACACGGACGTAGCTGCTCTGTGTCATGTGGGACCTTCCTGGACCAGGGCTCGGGCCCAAAACCCCTGCACTGGCAGGTGGATTCTTAACCACTGCATCACCAGGGAAGCCCTGGGTAGAGTAATCTTGGTATAGTTTTTTCCCTTTCATCACTTGAAATATGTCCTGCCACTCCTTTCTGGCTTGCAGAGTTTCTGCTGAAAGATCAGCTGTTAACCTTATGGGGATTCCTTTGTGTGTTATTTGTTGCTTTCCCCTTGCTGCTTTTAATATTTTTTCTTTGTATTTAATTTTGATAGTTTGATTAATATGTGTCTTGGCATGTTTCTGCTTGGATTTATCCTGTATGGGGACTCTCTGCGCTTCCTGGACTTGATTATTTCCTTTCCCATATTAAGGAAGTTTTCAACTATAATGTCTTCAAATATTTTCTCAGTCCCTTTCTTTTTCTCTTCTTCTTCTGGGACCCCTATAATTTGAATGTTGGTGAGTTTAATGTTGTCCCAGAGGTCTCTGAGACTGTCCTAAATTCTTTTCATTCTTTTATCTTTATTCTGCTCTGCAGTAGTTATTTCCACTATTTTGTCTTCCAGGTCACTTATCTGTTCTTCTGGCTCAGTTATTCTGCTCTTGATTCCTTCTAGAGAATTTTTAATTTCATTTATTGTGTTGCTCATCGTTATTTGTTTGCTCTTTAGTTCTTCTAGGTCCTTGTTAAACGTTTCTTGTATTTTCTCCATTCTACTTCCAAGATTTTGGATCATCTTTACTATCATTACTCTGAATTCTTTTTCAGGTACACTGCCTATTTCCTCTTCATTTGTTTGGTCTGGTGAATTTTTACCTTGCTCCTTCATCTGCTGTGTATTTCTCTGTCTTCTCATTTTCCTTGACTTACTGTGTTTGGGGTCTCCTTTTTGTAGGCTGCAGCTTCATACTTCCTGTGGTTTTTGGTGCCTGCCCCCAGTGGATAAGGTTGGTTCAGTGAGTTGTGTAGGCTTCCTGGTGGAGGGGACTGGTACCTGTGTTCTGATGGATGAGGCTGGATCTTGTCTTTCTGGTGGGCAGGACTGTGTCCGGCGGTGTGTTTTTGGGGTGTCTGTGAACTTAGTATGATTTTAGGCAGCCTCTCTGCTATAGGTGGGGTTGTGTTCCTGTCTTGCTAGTTGTTTGGCATGGGGTGTCCAGCACTGTAGCTTGCCGGTCATTGAGTGGAGCTGGGTCTTAGCATTGAGACAGAGATCTCTGGGAGAGCTCTTGCCGATTGATATTACGTGGAGCTGGGAGGTCTCTGGTGGACCAATGTCCTGAACTTGGCTCTCCCACCTCAGAGGCTCAGGCCTGACACCCGGCTGGAGCACCGAGACCATGTCAGCCTCTCAGCTCTACCCGGGGGTGACCTCGGAGAGCGTCCTGCATCCCTTGCTGCCTACCCGGACTCTGGGGCGCCACCCACAGCCGAGTCACCAGCCCGGCTGCGTCTCAGATGTCTGTGGTATCCTATTTTTAAAAAGTCAAATAAAGAGAATATTTCAATACCAAATAAAATGCCCTTCAGCTCCTGAGAGAGATCAGAAAGCTTGGCAAGGACCCAGGAGTAATACCTCAGGAATGGATCTTGTCACAGGGCAACCCCCCACCCCCTCCCCCTTCCCTGAAGCGTGATAAAGCCGGAAGCAGCCTCTGCTTCCTGGATGCTGCTCCAGCCTAGGTCTGCTATGGATCAGCCATGTGTAACCATTGCCTAGTTCCCATCTCATCTGCCCATCTTGCTGATGATGAAAGAGGAGAGTTGCAGTGTTTTCAAATTATTCTCTATCAAGTATGGGTTTTCCTACCATCCCCTGCCAGAGCTTCTAACCCTCTAAACTATCCCAAGCAAATGGCACTCTCTCTCCAATCTTAAACATCGTTGAGAAAGGAGATGCCACAGAATACCTTACACTTCCTTTTGAAATCATCCCTTTTGCTTTGCTCAGTGGAGAAGGCGGCACCAGGGGGACCAACCTCCAGGGAAGTCACGCGATGATGTCAGGCAGTCCTGACTTGGCTGGAATCCCTGGCTCCTCCCCCTCCCAACAAACCCAAGCTGGGACCTTTCCTTTCTCCCTGGCTCTTAGGGCTGACGGCTCTCCCGTCAAGTCCCCTACAGGCCTGTGAGTTCACACACACTCATCATTTATGAACCTGAGCATCGTCTACTCATAGGTAACTTTCAGCCTCCTTGAAAGGACAGCTTCTCTCTGGGACCTCCCACTTCTTGCCTGCTGAGGTCACCTGGTGAGCCCTATTCAGCAAAACACTGATTTTCATTAGCAGGGATGAAAAATGCCTGTGTGTCACCACAAGGTGATCCGTTTGGATCTATGGAGACTAGAAATCATGTTCCAAGTTAGTTCTGTTGCAAGTTCTAGTTCCCCTAGCAGAGGAATCTGGGTTTCTCCTCTACTGGAGGGGGAAGCTTTGAATTTAGCCAAAAGGCAAAGTTGCTGGGACAGCAACTGAAAAAGAGTAAGGGGTGGGACATTTCAAAGCAGAGATGTGATAGCTGGATTTTTTCATAATCTTTTTTTATCTTCTGAAACATAATTACACATGGCAAAATGAATAGATCTGAAATGTATGGTTCAACGAATCTGACGAATGTATGCACCAGTGTAACTTACACCCATCACCCTATAAAGTTCCCTTATGCCCCTCCCCAGTCAATTCCATCTCTCTCCCCTAGAGACAGCCACGGTTGATTTCCATCCCCCTCATAGCATGTGTTTAGACTTAGTGGACTTGAGATCTGTAACTTTGGTCTTAGGTCATCTGAGCAAATTAGCAAGAAAATCCCATCAGCAGCTCAGATGTCTCTACTTTCTTAGAGTTGAAAAAGGTCCTGCCTGAGCCACTAGTGCTTGGCTCCGCTGCCCCCAGTATGCCATGTGACCCCCAGGGCTACTCTCTGAGCCACAGCCCTTCTCTCAGCCAAAGAGGTTAGCGTCAGACTCTCAGGTAAGTGAGTGGCGAAAGCTCTTGGTAACCCGGATGGTGCATGCTTTGTTGATTAATATCTGGAAGTGCGATGCACAGAGCCACACACAGCATGTCAAGCAGCATGTCGATTTTTCCTGAAGCACCTCACAAAAGGGAGCCATTCCTTTTGTGCACTTCCTTTTAGAAACAAAGGATTCCGTGACCACCTTCTTCCAGGCTTCTAGCCATCAGGATGGCTGCAGAGCTGAAATGATTAGTCAGGGTGGAGGGTGGGAATTGAACGTGTGGGTGTTTGTGAACCCAGCACTGAGCCTGCGGTCCATGAAATTGAAGGATCACAAATTCTATTGGATTAAACTTGGCCAAATGTCTCGAAGGTGAAAAGTACTTTGTCTGAATGCAAAGCTTTGCTGTCTCTGGAATGTACCTTCTGCAGCTCAGTTCTTAATCACTGTATATTTTTTCACTTGGACAAAGGCTGCCTGCTAATAGCATTTTCAACCACCTTCAGCTGCTTCGCTCAGCTACGCCAAGGCCTCAGGCTGAGCTGGCTACAGTTTCCTGGCACCATGATCTGTTCCCAACTGACCAGCATTGAGGAACAGCACACATTCACACCCTGAAAAAATTCCTTTCCCTGTAACTAAGCAAGATGCCAGGCAAAGGCAGAATTACCACTCCCCTTCCTAAGTGTCTCCTGCAGAAACGTCCAAACTGGAGGCGAGGATGGGGCTGAAGAGGAGGAAGGAAAGACCCCTAGAAGGTGCAGGGTGGGAGCTCCCCTCTCTGTGCGCAGAGCAGTAGCTAGGAGCTCGCAGCAACCCCCTAGCGGCATACACCTTGGGGCAGCTCATCTCTGAACACCGGTAGCCTCTGCTGTCAGGTTTCACTTTGATCCCTGAAAATTATAAGAGCCTCAGCTCTTCAGAAGTGAGGCAGCTGCTGAGCCAGTGTGTTTGCAGGATTTCTTCCCCAAAGCCCGAGGCCAGCATCTAGCCTTGCCTGCACCCTGCATGAGTAACCACCTTCCAGCCTCACCCACGGGGTCACTGCCTAGTGAACAGATTGCGGCTGGGCTGAGCTGCCCCCTGAGCCAACCTGAGCCATCATGACCTCCTTTAGCAGCAGAACTGGCATTTGGTAAATGTGTGAGGGCAGGAGCGGGAGAGGGAGACAGAAATGCCAAGGAGTACCACCTGGACGGCTTCGAGGTTGGGAACAGTCTCAGGGTGTGTTCTCCCCCAGGGCTGTCAGCTGCAGCCCCGCCCCCAACTGTGAAGCGCTGCAAGCAGCTGGGGGAGGGGAGGGGAAGGATTGATGGGCTGGCCACAGGTCTTTGCAGTCAGAGCTGTGAGGCTGAGCTCTGGGACTTAGGCAGGAAGAGATTAATTAACGCCTCCCAGCCCAGCCCGCTCTACAGAACTGGGAGGTGTGGAGGGTAGGGATCCTCAGGGCCAAATCCACCTAAAACAGACAGACACACAATCATCCAGAAACAGAACCTCTAACCTCCCTCAACCACAGCCCCTTCTCCAGCCAAAATGACCTCACTAATGAGAATGAAGCTGTGATGAGGGTTTGGATGCCTGGTAAACCTCACCCTCTTTGTCTCTGGGCTTTTAACGTCTGCGCTGGCAACGGACTGTTATTTAGAAGCTTTAGTGATTCCTTTTTTTCACACCCGCCAGCTAAATCAGAGCCCCAAATGCCATTGTAGGGCAAACCTGGAAATATATTTGGAGACACCATGTGTAATTTGTGGCCCTGGTAGAGGAGGGATGGAAGGAGGGGGGAGGAGCTGGTATTTGGTGTGAGGTTTCCACAGCGATAAGCAGTACCCAGGAGGAAAGCAGCATTCCTTGGTGCCTTTCACGTGAGCAGGGATGGAAAAGGGTGAAAGGAGCTGGGGGAGGTTTGGTAGAGCCCGCGTACCAGGAGGCCCCTAGACTCATCAGGTCCACATTTCCCCGTGCTTCCTGCCTTCAGGACTGCATGGAGAAGGCCCGTTCCCAGGTCCACCACCTGGATGACAAATGCCTACAGCTCCGTGCAAGAAAGGGCAGTCAAGGAAAAGTCCCGGCTCCATGTGTGCTTTAGAACCAGGCCCGGAGGGAGTCCTCGGCCGTCAGCCTCTGCCATCTGTGAGCTACTGTTGTACCTAACTCACTCCACACAGAGGAGTAGCCATCCTGCTTTTAGTGACTTGCAAAGACTGGCACTTGAAACCCTCTAGGATTAAAAAAAAAAAATCTGATTAAAAAATTCGTAGCCCAGTATAAATGTATCCGGCCACAGGCTAAGTTTAGTGTATCTGAAGATTCAGATAAGGTTGCTGATGGGGAGATTGTGTGTGTGTGTGTGTGTGTGTCTGTAGGGAAGAAAGAAATGAAAAGTTTTGTCTCACTAGCAAACATGAGGCATGAAAGGGGAAAAACAGAGCAAAGGGGAGGTAGATGCAGACTTCCCAACTGCCCCTGAGAGCATTTGCATTTCTGGACAAGCTCCCATCCCTGCCATCGGAATTCTCAAAGTCAAGCTGGCACGTCCCTCCGTGGAGAGCTAAGCCAGATGACATATGGTCCTGCATCCAGCAAACTCACAGCCCATGTTGTTCGTTTGTTGGAAATGCCCATTATCCATCAATTCATCAATCAGCAGGTTTATTGAGTACCCTGCCAGGCTTCACAAACCTGATCAATTTTTTTTAATTACATCCAGCGTACACGCAGCCAAGCCCAGTAAACAAGATGAGCCCTCACACCCCACTTGGAAATGAACATGAGGAATTGCTGGCCCTGAAACCCCACGCTTCCAAACGCTGCAGCCCTTGCTGATGCACGACCACGTGCTACCCTAGGCAGATGGCGCTGACCCACTGTCAATATCAAGATGGGTTCTGAGTGTTTTCTCAGACACAGTGCTCAATCTGCTTGGGTCCAGCCATACTCTCCTCTAGACGCCTGTCCAATGCTATGGATTTCTGAAGAGGGTGAGCAGGGAATGGGCGCAGACTACGGCTGTAGGGAAATAAGCAAAGGACTGAGCCTTCCCCATCCTCCTGTTGGTGCCCAGTCCCACGTCAGAGGCTCCTCCTGGGCCTGTGAGCAACGGGCCTCTCTCAGGACCTCTATGCCCCATGTACCAGGCCTCACGATAGAGTTCATCCTTTTTGTTTTTGAAAGGACAAGAACGGCTTCATAGTTTGTAAATGAAGGGCTTGTAAGACTTCCTGATGTGGAATCATCAGAGTCAGCCTCCGGGTACCAGAGATGGGGACCAAGAACATAGGAGTGCATTGCCCTGTGTCCTGCAGCCCAGGCTCCAAGCCTCGGCAGCGCCCCCAGACCTTCCCAGTCCCAGAACAGGTTGTCAGGAAGACCTAAGGAGAGCTCAATCCTGCATTTTAAACAGGATTCCTAGGTCTTCTGCCTTCTTCAGACTAGTTAATTCATTAGTTCCCAGTCACCCAGATTCTTACCCATCATCTATTTGGGTCAACCCACCCCCCGTGATCTTACTAGTCCCCAGGCCACCTTTCCTTCCTCACTTGGATAAAATCAAGTTCAGGGACAGCCCACAGGCATTAAGAGACACTCTACCTAAAGGTTAAAATGCCTGATTTGGAGTAAGTAAAATCCCCACGCCCCCAAAAGTGTACCAGCGACACACCCTCACCCCCTAACCTGCCCCCAAGACCTGGTTGTTCAGTTGTCTGTGGTTAAGGCTCCCAAACCGAGAGATGAAAGGGGTTGGTGAGCTAAGTCGTTTGGCCTCGTGGCTCGTGCCAACAATTAATCCACCTGTCTGGCTCTCTGTGTCTGTCCTCTGTGTGTGTGCGCCTGTGGTGCCCCTGTGTCGCTGTCTCTGCAGGGAAAGTCGCTGGCGGGCAAGCGCCTCACCGGCCTGATGCAGTCCTCCTGACAGTGCCCCCCGCAGGGCCCGGGCCCGAGGACCACGCGGGCAGCCGGCCGCGCTCCACATCTGCAGACAGAGCTTCCCTGCGGGGAGATTTGGTCACTGTGAAAGAGAAAGAGTGAGGGCCGTGATGGGCAACGGTGGGGAGACGCGGTGGGTGATCCAGAGGGAGGCCAGAAGGAGAGTCCACGGAGCCTGGGGTCGGCCAGGTAGAGGCCCCTGTTTACAACCCTCGCTTCCTTGTATAGTCGTGTGCCGACACCCCACTCTCTAGGGGGTCCTGGCCCCTAACACATTCAGGGCAGAGCACCCGGTGGTACTCCCGTTGTGACTGTCAGCTGAGGTTAGATTCTGGCTGTCATCGCTCCTCCCGCCGTCCGGGGGATCACGCCTTCCAGCAAACTCAAGAGGACCCCTGGCCCTGAGCACATCCAGTATTACACCCCACCGCCTCTCTGGTGCACCCACGGCACCTCCCTAGTTACACCACTGTGTCCCGACCACCTCCCGCCTCCCCCATCTCTGCGGCCGCTGCGTGCAAGGACCCGGGGCCAGGCTGCCCTCACGCCACGCGCCCCAATCACATCGTCAGCACTGAGCCATCTCCTGCACTGCAGCACCTCAAGTTCTTCCAACCCCCTCGGAGGCCACCTTTCAAGGAGGTCTCCACAGGCGTTGGCGGCTGCCCTCTAATCCTGCCACACGTCTCGAGGGTCCAACACCAGAGGAAGCACTGGTGTTGATGAAAGAGCTTGTGGTTTAACAGCCGTGAAGGTTCTGACCATCTTTTACATTTTTTATTATTTCGTAATTTATTCTGTTGTGGCCCCTTGCTCCTTGGTGTGTCCCCGCGTGTCTTACTCAAAATAAACGTAGCAGTGAACTTGGGGGCCATTGGGATCCTCCCCTCCGGCAGCTCCAGGTGGGAGCTGGGAGGGTCCCAGATGGAGGGGCTGGGCCCCAGGCTGGCAGTCCCAGGCGTGGCTGGGCCCCTGTGTCCAGGTCTCGGTTGTGTCTGAAGCTGGGGGGAATCTGTGCCCAGAGGCGAGGCCAGGGCCCAGTGGTCCTCTGACGACCCAGCAAAGGCTTTGCCCTCCACGATGCCAATCAGCACAGGCCAACGCCAGCACAGAGCTCAACCTGCAAATGACCATCCGCCCACCTGGCTGTGAGGGAGTGACACAGGGCACCGAGTCGGGTGCCTGGCGCGTAGTAGGTGCTTTGCAAATGGTAGCTATTAGGCTCATTGTTGTTGCTGTCATCGTTGTGACTCCCACGAGCCCTCCGAGGTATAAGCAACGTGCTTTTGAATTCAGACACTCACCCCCGCCTCCACACCTGCTATGACCATCCTCCTTTGATCTATTCTGGCCGGAGGTGAAAAATCTTCCCTGGGAGTGTATAAACAGCAAACACAGAAGCAAAGCAGCAATCACTGGTATTTCTTTACTTGTGTGGGCAACTTCACCAGCTGGTGAGGCTCATAAGCTTGTTTGCAGACGCTGATTCCTGGGTGCTCCCCCAGGACCATCTTTCCAAGCCCACCTTCGTGCCCTGTCCCCGGGGCACCAGCTTCCATCCCTCCCAGCGGGGCCACCGAGGGCATGAGGAGTCGTGATTACAGTTGCACCGTGGTGGGTTCTTGACCCCTGCGCCTCAGTTTCCCCCATGGCAGTGTTTGCTCTCCCTTCTCGGTACAGCGGACATTAGAGACATTATGTCGAGTCCTTGGAGTGCCTCCAAAGGGGGGGCTGTAGACCCAGATTCTGGGCAGACAGTCCCTCCCCCTCATGCCACACAACCTGGGCTCAGAACCTGGCACCTGGCAGACAGCTGGCCACTGCTTGATGAGTAAATGAGTTTGGTGAAGCCTGCTCCCATAGTGTGGGGTCTTCTGACCCCTCCTCTTCTCATCCCATCCTTTTTTTGTCCCCTTGCTTCTCACACAGACCTCCCGTTTCAGAGCAAAATTACCGATCATGTTCCTCTGCACCCAGCATTGCCCAGAGGAAGCTCTTCCCTGCCGAGGTGCCCAGGCTATGCTGATGCTGACACACAGGGTAGGTGGGCAAAGGCAGTTCTAGAACAGCAGGTGCCTCTGTGCCCTCAGTTATCGAGAGCAAGTGGCTGGCTGCCTCCTGTCCTTCCTCGTGGCTGCAGCCAGGGCAGGGGTAGTCTCCCTGGCCAGGACTTCTGTGTCCCCCTGGCTGCAGCTCCTGAGGCTTGACCCACCTTGGAGGTCCCCAGAAGGCCCACCCAGAGCCAGATGGACTGCAGCCCTGAGATGGAGCAGGCTGAAGGCTTCCAGACACCTCTGGGGACATCCAGCCAGCTCGACAGACATAAGGGCGCTTCAAATGGATTCAAACCCAGAGCAATAACCCCCCTCATCCCGCCTCCCAACCAAGGCATGTTCGGTCTTGTGACTGCCACCACGTACCCCGCAGCAGATCACACCCAGAAATGGGGGGTAGAACAGGATTGCTCCACCCAAGCGGGCTAGTCCAAGGTCAGTCTACCATGCAGACCTTAGAATGCAAGTACATTTGGAAAACTGGTCTTGGCCAGTTCCCCATTGGCCTGGTGGACACAGCCAAAAATTCAGACCAGATTAGACTTTCGAAGGCAATTCTGTAGCAAAATAAACTTTGCTTTTTTGCCCTGTCCTGTCTTAGCTCCCCTGACCGGGCATGGTCTCTGGGTCTGGGATTCTTCCCAATAAGGATGCACAGGGCAAATACCATGTTGGCAGCCCCACAGCCAAAGCATCAGGGCAGTCTCAGAAGTGACCACCCACCCATCAGGGCAGACACACAGGCACCAGGCATTGGGCATCTGACCGCCATAGACTTTGCCTACATGGGAAGAGTAAAGCTTGTAGGTTGACACATGTGAGTGCCCAGCAGCAGCCAGAGGACCTGACCAGAGCAGCAGGGGCTCTCTGGGCTGGAGAGAGGGCTCCTGCCCTTCCAGGAAGGGATACTCTGGGTTGCTGTGCCCCAGGAATGCAGCAGGGTCTAGCCCACCAGAGCAGTCAGCTGCGTTGTGCTCCAGACCAACCCCTGCCAAGGGGTCAGGTACAGGCCAGCACCCAGGAGGGACCTCTCATCACTCTGAGTCGCTTCTTAGACCAGTGAACACATGGAGACGTGCTCCGGGGCTTTCCCTGTAGTAGGGTCTCTGTTGTGTTCAAACTACCTCACCAGCAGGGCATGAAGCAGCAGCCTGCCACCCATCCAGCTCCTTGGCTAGTTGTAGAAGTTGTTTTTCTAAAAATGCACCCCTCGCATTATGCTCCAAGTGCATGGGCTTCAAAAACCACCACTAGCAAGCCTTCCCAGAAGCTGGAAAGAATTGAGGGCTGTTGGTCTTTGGGCCTTGCAGAACATATTGAAGGGAGGTGTTCCAGCAAAGTCCAGGAGCTGGAAAGTCCTGAGGGGGAAGGTAACATGCCACCAGCCACCAAAAGGGCTGTCTGAGCTGAGTATGTAGCAAGGACCATGTGTGGCACAGTCAAAAAGTGGCCAAATGAATCCCCGAGAACTCACCTCAGGACCCTCTGAAGAGAGGTCTGTGTTCATGTAACCATGGCAACGGCAGACGCCAGCAGCCTACTCGTTAGTACCACCCACTGATAAGGCATTCCCTGGGCGCAACCCAGGGGCCATAAAGTAGCAAAGTAGCAAATGTAGCAATAAGGGGCCCAGGGCCGTAAAGGGACAGGATCCTAATGGCCGGGCCTCAGCTCTCTCCCCCGTCCCAAATGAGGGCTCAGAGCCAGAGGCTGTCAGCTGTCCGAGGAAGGAGGCCCTGCGCCACGCCAAGGGCTCCTGGTCTGTATTCTATGCCCACTGGACGCATGATCACAGCCACGTCGGAATGGCCTTCACATACTGCATGTGGTTCTCATTAGTTTATTTTCTGGAATCTGGGGATTGGACCCCAGAACCAAACATGCTGGCACCATCTAAAAATAAATGACTTGAACCCACTATAATCCAGCTCTCTCCGTGTGGCTCCTTGGTTTGGGGGTTTGTTGGGTAGGATTTACCACTAGAAAAAAAAATCTATCACCCGTCCCCACTCCCCACTCCCTACCCTGCCCCATTACACACACACACACACACACACACACCCTTATATACACACACACCCCATTACATACACACACACACACACACACACACCATTACACACACACACACCCTTATATACACACACACAAACACACCCCATTACATACACACACACACACACACAAACACACACACACCCTTATATACACACACACACACCCCATTACATACACACACACACACACACACACACACACCCTTATACACACACACACACACCCCATTACATACACACACACACACATACACAAACACACCCTTATATACACACACACACACCCTTATATACACACACACAAACACACACCATTACATACACACACACACCATTACACACACACACACAAACACACACACACCCTTATATACACACACACACACCCCATTACATACACACACACACAAACACACACCATTACATACACACACACACCATTACATACACACACACACACACAAACACACACACACCCTTATATACACACACACACACCCTTATATACACAAACACACACCATTACATACACACACACACCATTACATACACACACACACACACACAAACACACACACACCCTTATATACACACACACACCCCATTACATACACACACACACAAACACACACCATTACATACACACACACACACCATTACATACACACACACACACACACACCATTACACACACACACACACACACACAGCCTGTTTCCCCCTCGCTCCTAAGCAGGAAGCTGAGCAGCTTGGGAAAGCCCTGGGGTGGGGTATACATCCTGGTTGGTTGGGACAACAGTGTCACCAGAAGGCTGATGCCCCTGTCTCTACCAGGGTGTCCTTGGCTGGGTGGTGTCTGTGCCCCATTTTCTGTGCTCCACCACAAAGCACAGTGGCCTGGTATCAGCAGTGGCCAGACACCACTCTGACACTCTTAAATCAAGTCCCAAGATGGAAGTCTGCTACACACAGACGGGGATCTTTATGGGGAGTCTTGGTTTCCTGAGCGACAGACAATCTCATCTTCCAATCACGCCAAAGCAGCGGGACTCTGAGAGCCTGGAAGTCAGGCTGACAAGAGGAGAAAGAGAACAAGGTAAAAAGGCACCACGGTACCGCAATCCTATTAACGATGAGGCCGGCCCCTAGCAGTTTGCTTCAGTGGCAGAAATTCTGCTGCTGGAAGCAAGAGTGAGCTCAGAAGTGTGGGAATGGGTCTTCGGCCACATTTCCATGGGACCCAACTTGCCTCCGGACCCCTGGGCCATCTCCCAGAGCGAGAACTCCTGCCTCACAAGGTCAAGACCAAGATCACACCTGCAGTAGCCGCTGAAGTGTCCGGTCTGTAGCATAGCCCACTGTCAGGTTGTGGCCCCACCACAAAAGAGCCACACTTCCTTGTCCTCCTTGATCATGGCCGCCTCCTCCAGGGAGTCTGGAAGTCCTTCTCAGCTGAGCCATCTGGCTTATCTCCAGATCTGTGTTCAGCAAGCTGTCACGGTGCACAAGGTCCCACTGACCACCAAGGACAGATATCTGCTTCAGGTCCGAGGTGGAGGTGGAGATTTGGGGCTGCCCATTAAAACAGTAAGAGCTCTGCCCACCCACGATTGTCTGACAACCCCCCGAGTGCTTCCTCTCTCCCCACTTCCTCTTGGGGACTTGTGGCCGAAAGGGCATGAGGCTGTCCCTTACCTTGGTGGCAGCTCCCAATCGCTCAGGGCCTCGGATGTCTCCAGTCCTCGGACTCTTCCTAGGATGTGACAGCTTCCAGACTCTGTGGCTTGGAGAAACATCCTGGAGGCCCTCTGAAGGGCGTGTCCCTTCCTGGGCCACAGAGCGTGCCTTCCCCCAACCTGCTTTCCC
This sequence comes from Phocoena phocoena, assembly GCF_963924675.1. Taxonomy (NCBI): domain Eukaryota; kingdom Metazoa; phylum Chordata; class Mammalia; order Artiodactyla; family Phocoenidae; genus Phocoena; species Phocoena phocoena. Next base: position 29,422,659 of record NC_089220.1, on the reverse strand, counting down.
AAGGGTGCTTCTGCCCATGAACTCCTGGCTCTCCTTACTGGGACTTCTGACGCCTGGGCCTAAGCCCCCCACCCTGCCCGCAGCCCTTCAGCACCCACAGTGGTGGTTACAGGATCTGTCCCAGACGCTGCACATCGAGGGACCCGCCTCCCTGGCCATTGAGAGGCTGCAGGCTCTGGTTTGTTTTAAAGAGGCTTTGGGGTAGGGCCTGTACACCGGCACGAGCTCCGTCTGGCGCGGAGCTCTCTGTGATGCTACTGCCCTTAAGGCACGGGCTCATTCCTCTCAGAGCCTGGGAACTGGCCCAGCCGGATCTGGCTTTTTTCAGCAGACAAATCGAGTAACAGCCCCTGATGGCGGTGGCTCGGCCGCACACCTCAGTCTGAGCGCTAGTTTCCTTCATTGTAAAATAAGGGTGGGGATTTCAGAATCGTATGGTTGCTGTGAATTAATATAGAGCGCTTAGCCTGTGCCTGGTACCTAGTAAGTGCTCACGAAACAAGTGCCGATGTTAGCAGTTGCTGCCTCTGAGAGGGGCCCTCGGATGGTGACGCTGCAGCACGTTTGCAAATCGCTGCTGGGCAGCTTTCCCAGCCCCTCCTGCCAGCCGGGTTAGGCCTCAGTAAACAGCTGGGCAGAGGGGGGGCGGTGTGTGTGGCGTTCCTCCTGCGGACCCTGGGCGGAAACTGGAAGAAGTGTGAGCTCTCCGTCCACATTCCCATTTGTCTGACAAGCCTCCATGGCTGCTTCCATAGGATCTGGATTCAGAGCTCTTGTTCAGAAATATTCCACTTGGGGCCAGTTGCTCAGACCTTGGACCCAGGATGAGCAGCTGGGCAAGGCCACCGTCCTCAGAGAACATCTGTCAGCCACATGGACACAGCTACCTCTTGGAGGGAGGGCCTCATTCCTAAAATCACCAAGCAAGCCAAGGAAGCCTGTTTTCCCTCTTTCTCCCATTACATCACCAAAAGACTGTTGAGTTGGAGAGGAGGCGGGATCAGGGAAGGAAAGATTAGGAACTAGAGGAGGTCCTGGGTATCTCTTGCTGCTGCCCTGCCCATGCCCACACCCACACCCGCAGTACAGAATCAGTGAGTATCAGTCCTGGAGGACCTTAGAGATTTTCCAGTCCAATTATGAGTGTGTGTGTGTGTGTGTGTGTGTGTGTGTGTGTGTATGTGTGTTTTACATTTTGTTTGTTTATTGAGGTACAATTTACATACAGTAAAATTCACCCTTTTTCGATATAGATATGAATTTTGACCAACTTATACAATGATGTAACCACCAACCAAAACTCAAGAGAGTAATTTTATCACCCCCCAAATTTCCCTCGAGCCCTTTCATGGTTAATCCCCTCCCCCATCCACATTCCTGGCACCTATAGGTCTGTTGTCTGATCCTGTAGTTCTGCCTTTTTCCGAAAGGCACATAAAGGGGATCATACAGTATTGGTCTCCTAGAGTCTGGCTTCTCAGCCCAGTGCACATTGTTGCCTAGATCAGTGGTACATTCTTCAGTGTTTTGTTTTCATACATAAAGAAACTAAGGCCCGGAGGGGGAAGGCCGAGAGGAGGTGGAATATCAAGGCCTGGAGGCCAGGTCCTCACTGCCACCCACCCCTCAGGCCCCTTGGCCACAACCTCTTCAGGAAAAAGTTATCATTTGAATTCCCCCAAAGTCCATGAGCCCCTATTTGAGGAAGCACATGATCACAGAACCTGCACACTGAAGACTGTGCGTGATTCCTTATCTAACAGAAGCAACTTACTTGGAAACAAAGGGAAGCAATAGTACATATTGGAGCAAGACATCATTTATTCAGTTATCAAGTAGTGCTTTATAGACCCCCCACCGACAGGCAAAGGATCTATATAGACGTTGCTCCGAAGACAATAGACAAATGGTCGACAAATACATGAAAAGAAAAACTCAACCTCATTAGCCATCAGAGAAATGCAAATCAAAAACAATGAGACACTAAGACGGTTATAATTAAAGAGACAGATAATAACAAGTGTTGGTGAGGTTGTGCAGAAATTGAAGCTCTCACACACCGCTGATGGGATGTAAAAGGCTGCCGCCACTTTAGAAAAGTCTGGCATTAGCAATTCCTCAAAGAGGTAAACGTAGAGTTACCATATGACCCAGCAATTCTACTCCTAGGTATATACCCATGTGAAAACATATGGCTGTACAAAAATTTGGAGACTAATGTTCATAGCAGCATTATTTATAATGACCAAAAAATGGAAATAATACAAATGTCTGTCAGCTGATAAATGCATAAACAAAATATGATATATCCATACAATGGAATATTATTTGGCTATAAAAGGGAATGAAGTACTGATACCTAATATAACGTGAATGAGCCTTGAAAACATGCTAAGTGAAAGAAGCCAGTCACCAAAGACCGTATATTGTATAGTTTCATTTAGATGGAATGCACAGAACAGGCCAATCTATAGAGACAGGAAGTAGATTCGTGATTGCTTAGGGTTAGACGGTCGGTCACTGCTAATGGGTATGGGGTTCTATTAGGGGTAATGAAATGTTCTAAAATTGATTGTGGTGATGTTTGCACAGCTCTGTGAATATACTAAAAATGATTGACCTGTATACTTTAAATGAGTGGATTGTTTGGTATGTGAATCATATTCCAGTAAAGCTACGTGGGGGGATGGGGGGGTCGGTGGGGAGGAGAGGAAGGGAAGGAGGAAGGGAGGGAGGTGCAATAGCTGTAGACCAGGAAGAAATCGAAGCCTGTTTTTCTAAGTAGCCAAGAGAACAGAGCTGGTCCCTAGAGAGAGCAGGTGAAGGTAGCCACAGAGGACTTTGAAATCCTGCCTAGTATCAAAGACAAGGTCAGCAGATGTCTGGTCATCCCAGAGCGAGTGGTCCATTTCAGCCATCTCTGCCTGCTCTGAGAATTCAAGCCCCCTTGTAGGGAACTAATTAAATTAGGTAGATTAGCAGTCTGCAGGATAAGCGATCCACTCAACACACTCTCCTGCATCCCATATGAGCCTTGTTTCCCAAAGCTTTAAGCCCCTGACACATTCGGGCTGTAAGAGGCAAAGTCCTAGATGGGGTCAGAAGACTTGGGTTCTAGCCTTGGATTTGCCACCATTAGCTGTGTGGCCCTAGGCAGCTCATGGCAGCCCAGCACCCCTTAGGGCAAATGTTAAAGACTGCCACGCCACACCTCCAGAGGTTCCAAATGGGGAGTTTTGAGAACCCCAGGAATCTCCATTTTTCATAGGTAATCCTATCTGCACAGCAAAGGAAACTATCAACAAAATGAAAAGGCAAACTATGGAATGGAAGGACCCATTTGCACATCATATATCTGATAAAGGATTAATATCCAAAATATGTAAAGAGCTCATACAGCTCAATAACAGAAAACAAATAATCCAATTAAAAAGTAGTCAGAGGAGTGGTCATTTTTCCAAAGAAGACACACAAATGACTAACAGGTACATGAAAAGACGCTCAACATCACTAATCATCAGGGAAATGCAAATCAAAACCACAGTGAGATGTCACCTCACACCTGTTAGAATGGCTAATATCAAAAAGATAAGAGACAACAAGTGCTAGTGAGGGTGTGGAGAAAAGGGAACACTTGTGCACTGTTGGTGGGAATGTAAATTGGTGCAGCCACTACAGAAAACAGTATGACATTTCCTTGAAAAATTAATAGAACTACCATATGATCCAGCAATTCCACTTCAGGGTATATAACCAAAGGAAATGAAATCACTATCTCAAAGAGGTATATGCACCCCCGTGTTCATCGCAAAATTACCTACAATAGCCAAGACATGGAAACAACCTAAGTGTCCATCAATGAATGAATGAATAAAGAAAATGTGGTATATATACGTAAAGGAATATTATTCAGCCATAAAAAAGAAATTCTACTATTTTAGACAACATGGATGGACCTTGAGAACATTATGCTAAGTGAAATAAGTCAGGCAACGACAGATACTGTATAATCTCACTTATATGTGGAATCTAAAAAAAAAAAAAAAAAACCGAAGATCATAGATACAGAGAACAGATTGGTGGTTGCCAGAGGTGGGGGTAGGGAGTGGGGGGAATGGGGTGAAGGGGGTCAAAAGGTGCAAACTTCCCCTTATAAGATAAATAAGTTCTGAGGATCTAATGTACAGCATGGAGACTATCGTTAACAGCACTGTGTTACATATTTGAAAGTTCTAGGAGAGTAGATCTTACAAGTTCTCATAAGAAAAAATTTGTAACTATTTGAGGTGATGGATGTTAACTAAACTTACTGTGGTGATTGTTTCACAATATATACATATATAAAATCATTCTGCTGTACACCTTAAACTAATACAATCGTATATGTCAATTAAATCTCAATAAAAATGGGGAAAAAAGTAATCCCTGGTGATTCTGATACATATTCAGACGAGAACCACTGGACTAGATGCCTCCTATGTTTTCTTTCAGCCTGAGAACTGTAAGGGAAAAAGGTCTGACTGAAGTCCAGAAAAGACATCTAACTCCTCTCCACCTCTTCTCTAACCAAAGATCCTTACCTCCATCTTCCCCAGGGTGAAGGTCTATACACTGCAGTCTGGCTGCGCCTAGAATTTTCCTAAACCGACTCCAACCCCCCTCTGCTGGCTCTCTGCTTGCCAACCTCACAGAAGCAACCAATCCTGGGTTCCCCTCCTGGAAGGAAAGTCCCTCATTTAGGGGTTAAGGATGCTCCATGTATGTACACACACACACAGACATGCACACACACACATATCCATGCACGTGACCACGAGCTAATCTACTAAGTAGTTAAATGCTTCTATTCATGCAAGACTTTGCCAGAGTGAACTCACTGAGCCTGAAGATGAATGCATCAAGTCAGAAACAAAGGGAAAACACTGGGATCAAACCAAAAGATAAATTACAAATTGGATCAGTGGCTTTCGTTCTCGCTGTGCTGTGGAGGCATGTTATTAGCTGTCTGGACATGCCCAGTGGCTGGCAACACCCACACACACACCAACACACACACAGCATCCACAAGCCCCCTCCCCGGTCAGGCACAAAGCAGAGGTGACCTTGACACTTCTCACTCCTAAGCCTTTAGCACCAAGACTCGTGACTGCACTCAGGATTCTGAGCTTTGGGCAGGAAAAAACGAACTTTCCTTTTGGCTCTCCCCCATGGTACCAGCTGGCGAGCCCACAGAACTTCTGCCAGTTCACTCACACAGTGTTCTGTGCCATCCCCAGTCCCTGCTGCCCCCTCCACAGCCCAGCCTCTTGTTTGGCAGAGTCAGAATGACCACAGAGGAAGGGAGGAACTGGCAGAAGGAAGGCAGGAGTGCGTCTCCCCCAAAGAAGTTAGGTGGCCATAAGACAGGATTTGGTGGCTGACCTGATAAAGGACCCAGGGAGCCAGTTCTGATGGAAGGCATGTCCTGGGAAATTTACATCTATAAATATTTACTGAGATTGGCCATGTGACAGGTGTGGTGCTGGTTGCCACGCTTACAGAGTTGAGTAAAAGGGGTTCTGGGGCTTCCCTGGTGGCGCAGTGGTTGAGAGTCCGCCTGCCGGTGCAGGGGACACGGATTCGTGCCCCGGTCCGGGAGGATCCCACATGCCGCGGAGCGGTTGGGCCCGTGAGCCATGGCTGCTGAGCCTGCGCATCCGGAGCCTGTGCTCCGCAACGGGAGAGGCCGCAACAGTGAGAGGCCCGTGTACTGCAAAAAAGGGGGGGGGGGGTCTGTCCTCCAAGACCACACCTTCTAGTAGAAGAGACAGACATGTAACTAACCAAGTGGGATACAAGGCAGAGGGGCACAGGTACAAATAAAATTGTAAGGAGCAACTAATTCTACCTGAGCAGAAATGGGGAAGCGGGTAGCTTGAAAATTGCTGACCTGTTCAGGGAGCAGTGAGTGGACCCCATGACTGGAGCATACAGAGTGTGGAGGACTGGAGCGGGTGTGAAGGAAAAGGAAAGGTCAGAGCTAGACACCAAAGAAAGACATCGTGATGCCTCAAACCAGGGTAGGGCCTGGCAGTGAGGACGGAGGGAGGGGACAGATTCACACGATGCTGTGGTAGAATATGGAGCCCCTTGGTGACTCAATGGATATGGGGGTCGGAAAGCAAGAGGTGAGTATTGAATATTTCAGAGGGCTCGAGTCAGCATGGAAGAATGGTGTGGGGTCAGTAGACCTAAGAATGATCAAAAGGGCATGAGGTCAGAGCGGCCAGGCTAGGAGCAGGTTTCCTGGGAATAAAAGCCGTGAGGGAGGTGAAATGATAATAGGTGGTGTTTAGTAAGGGCCTTTCCGAGTTTATTCTATCAGAGGTGGAGCAATTTTGAGGCAGTCAGGGTGTGGCCGTGGGGGTAGCTGAACTGGAGAGAAGCAGGAAGGACAGCGGGGTGGAGGTAAGGGTCTTCCCAGGGGATGTTGAGGTCACTTGCAATGACCTAAGGAGGTGCAGTAGAGGACGAGCCTGGGCATCGAGAACTGGAGTCCTCATCCTCAGGGAATCTGGAAACGTGACCTGCAGGTCCACAGATGAGGGCACCAAGGAGGGGCGATGATGGAATAACCACCTGCTGTCCCTTCAGCAGGAGAAGGGTCCGGGACAGAGTTCACAGGTGGGTGGCTGGAAGGCAGCGGTGAGGAGGGCAAGGGCATACCAGCCTCCAGCTTCATCCGGATTGCCCTCAGAAGTGCATCTGGGCTGAGCCTTCCTCCCCCACCTCAATCACTTCTGGAAATAAAAGCCGGTCCCCTTGGGAAGCCAGTGCCGTGTGTGATGCTCTGCACACAGCAGTCCTTGGGCTGGCTGACTTCTGCTCTGGACTTTGTTCCCATCTGCCCGACTCCTCCCTGAGAAGGCGTCCTCGGACAGCTCAAGGCTCTCCATCTGGGTCTTTAAGGGCCATCTGGTGGGACGGCCTCTCAGGGGAACAGTCTGGTGACGATACCCGTTTGACTCTTCGGTCATTAGGCCCCTCCATAGGGTTCAAGGTGAACTGCCTCATACCCAGTGTCAGTCTCGTGAACACAGTTGAGGAAAGAGTCCCCTTGGTTTGAGGTTCTCCTGTCACCTTTTGCTTTCTCTTCCACACAGGCAGCACACATTTTATTCTTCCAGTTTTTCTGTTCCGGGCATTTCCTCCAGGTCTCTGGCCACGTAAAGGTGGGTATCTATGCACACGGCCCACCACATGTGGGGTTCCCGGCAACAACAACAGCTAAAAGATCGTAATGTTCTCCTCCCCAAAGAGTGCATACAGAGTTTTCACTGAATAATATCAACCTGTAATCTGTAACAGAAAGAAAAGAAGTGATGATGGTGGGGGGCGGGGGGATAAATTGGGAGATTGGGATTGACATCTACACCCTTCTATATATAAAATAGGTAAGTAATAAGGACCTACTGTATAGCACAGGGAGCTTCACTCAATACTCTGTGATGACCTATATGGGAAAAGAATCCAAAAAAGAGTGGATATATGTATATGTATAACTGAATCACTTTGCTGTACACCTGAAACCAACACAACATTGTAAATCAACTAGACTCCAATAAACATTTTTTTTAAAGTGATGATAATTCATAGCAAGAGGACCCAGGTCTCCAGCACAATAATGACATTCCTTTAATGCGCCCAAAAGCAGCAGATCAGGACACACCTTTAATTTCATAGGATGCTTTCGGCACCTTGAAGCATAAACCCTTTTGTCTGTTTGTTTCAACCATTTGGACCAGAAATTTCATTTCATTTGCAGAAATGTCATCAGAGTGAGTATCCGTAACCATACAGCTTTGTGCTGCAGGGCTGTCCTTAGAGCATCCTGCAGTCCCATGACGCAGGCAGGCTGGGAGACTGGGACCCTGCCTCTCCTCTTCCTGTCAATCGGGGCTTCTCAGCAGTGTGGATCCAACAGCCCCCAACCTGCTGTCCTCTATGCCTTGGGAAGAATGAACGATTTTCAGAGGAGATCTGAAATCAAGCAAATGTCTTAGTGATCCTAATCTGAGAGCCTAAGGCTCTGAAATGCCTTATACCTTTCAGGTGAGATAAATACATGGGCTTTGTGACAGCGCTGACCTCGGTTTAGAGAGCGCCTCCCTTTATTTCTGGAACCATTGGTGTGATCTGAAGAGTGAGGCTGCTGGTAGAGGGCCTCCAGGGTCACGAGGCTGACCCCTGTTTTGTCTGTGAAGGTCACCTTCATGCATATCTGTACTGAAGTTCCCAACACGGGGCTGTAACAGGCAGAGGTATTATTTGACACTCACAGCAGAGCCCTAAACTGCCTCTAACTCAAGAGCGATACCAATGCTAACAGTAATTTTCTCTTGCCCAGAATCCTATATTCATATGCATATGAAACTCATATCTCTATGAAAATTTCCTGAGCAAATACATTGCAAGTTTGAAAGGGTGGTCTACAGTGACTAAATTCCAGACATCTGAACAAAACCTCCTAAAGAGAAAACCAAGTTCTCTGCATGTAAACACGGCCAGGTTATACATTCCTGTAGCATTCGCCAGCTCTTAGCACCTACCTCTTACCTCTGTCCCTCCCTCCCAGCCTCCCTCGACAGCTGGCCCCTTTTAGCCCCACCTCCGAGGAGCACACACATTTATTGCAGCTCCAGTTCCTACGGTGAGAGGGCAGTAGCTGAAATGTCACCAGGAAACATCTAGGCCAGCATAATTTGAAGAAAGCTGGGTTAGGTTGCCCATGTCTATAATAAAAACACACCATGGGAGAAGTGATTTCGCACCACACACCTGTCTAGACTGTGACCCTGGAGCTGCAGGCACACTTGCCATCCGAAGCACCACCTACCACCCAAGGCTGAAAGGTGACTTACGTGTCCCCGTGTCCTTGGAAGGAGTCCAGGGCAGCCCCCAGAGGAGAAAGCCACTTCCTCATGTCACTGAGCTGCTATTGCCAGGTCTGAGGGACACAGAAACAGCTCAGATTAGTGGCGATCTAAGGCAGGCCATCAGCCCTGGTGACAGAGAAACATTACTTTCAAACCCCCAATCATATCTTGCTTGAAGTCGAAGAAGTTGAAGTGTGTCATCGTCAAATGAAGCACAGAGGCGGGATGAGTGGCCTGGGAATTGGCACGAGGTAAAACCCTCTCCTCTCCCTCTAGGGGTCAGAACTCTTGACTTTCAACCACCGGACCCTTACAGCAAGCGGCTGAAATTAGCTACCCCCCCCTCACACCTGGGTTCTGACTCAGAGCTTGTCCACACCTCTCTCCAGCCCAGAATACAAACGGCCAACCTACCATTCTGACCATTAGAACTTAACTTCCCTCATTTGAAAGACATTTTACTAATTTGGAAAGCGAAGAGCTCTTCGAATGTTTCTTTGGCTTGGGAGGACCTCCACTATCTTCTGCGACACACCCGCATCCTCTTCCTCCCCTGTGAAATGCCTCTCTTGATGACACCCAAGGACCCCACCTCCTAACGTCTGGCCGTCAGCCTCTGATGCCCCCCTCCCTCCTCCAGCCTCCACACCCCACCTGACATCGAATCCTGTAACTTCTGCTTCGCTGTGCTCTCCCTGCCTCTGCCTTGGCTGAGGTCCAGCGCGTGGCTGTTTGCAGTCACGTCCCTGTCTGCGACCGAAGGCCTCCAGCGCCATCCCAATATATTCACTTCCTGCCTCAAACACCTCGATGGCTCCCTATGGGCGTCAGAATTCACTCAGTTCAATTCTGCAAATGTGTACCTTGCACTCACGATGTGTCAGCCTAGTGCTGAGGATGTAAAGGTGAACTAGGTGGAGTCTGTGCCTGGAAGGATCTGCAGGGTCTGCCAGTGGGATGGGCACTGAAATGAATGTGGCTTCATGGGGAAAGCACTCAGGTGAAAGGAATTATAAAACATTTTGGAATTCTGGGAGCCAGGGATTAGAAGAAACTACAGAAGACTGGTGATATTTGAGCTGAGGCGTAGAGGGTAAATAGGCATTTGTCAAGTGGACACTGCTGAAAGGGACACTGAGGGATCGTTCAGGAAAAAGAAATGACGGGCAAAGCCATCAAATTATAGAAGCCAGGGCTTCCCTGGTGGCGCAGGGGTTTAGAGTCCGCCTGCCGATACAGGGGACACAGGTTCGTGCCCCGGTCCGGGAAGATCCCACGTGCCGCGGAGCGGCTGGGCCCATGCGCCATGGCCGCTGAGCCTGCACGTCCGGAGCCTGTGCTCCACAACGGGAGAGGCCACAACAGTGAACTGCCCGTGTACCACAAAAAAAAAAAAATTATGGAAGCCCCTGAATGATTCAAGGCCTCCAAATGGGCAATCATTGTCCCTGGCCATCACTGTCACGTGCCACATGTACCATCTTTAGCAGAAGACCATCAAGATTAGGGCAGAGTGCGGCACTTCCCACCAGGTGGGAAGCCCGTCATCCAAATAACAAACCCAGTTCAGAACGCATCCCGCTTCCTACAGAGCTTCCTGCTATGGAAGGGCAGGAAGAGGAGGAAATGTCCAGCCCTGATGCCCAGAGACACTAAAAGGAAGCCCATGGACCAGTCTTCAGTGGCATCTCTCTTGGGATGAGGCATTCCCACAACCCTAGGATAATGCTATCCAGTGACAATGACCACTGATGCTCTGGAGACTCATCCCTTAGAATGCTGTCTGCTTAGCACTAACCAAGTGCCACAGGAGACCAGAGACAGACGTTATAGGGCATTGTCCCTGAGCACAAAGTACTCACAATCTCAATGCATAGATGAGACCCACGCAGAGAACCAAGTGAGATGGCAGCGTATAACGCAGTGAGTATATGACAACTGCGGGGCATAGCAGAATGAGCTCTTCAGACGGTCAAGTCACCGGTGTGGGCTGGAGTCATCGGGGTGGGTTCAAGGAGTAGATGAGCGGGATACGGGCTGAACCACGGAGGTTGGGTGGGAGTGGGACAGTAAGAAAGAAAGACAGAGAGCAAACCTGGGGGAACGCCATCGGCTAATGCGTGAGCCTGGACACGTAGCCCCTCAGAACGGGAAGACATCCTGATGCCCGCCCATCCAAGTTCTCAGCCATCACAAAACCCTCCTGCAGTACCACGATCACCTAGGCTCCTAACCGGATGCCGTCAGGGCACGACAGAAAGGCACCGAATGGAGAGGCTCTGCAGCAGACCCAGATCTCTCTCTGTGCTGCCTCTCCTGATAGCGACATCTTTCTCCAAGGAGCCAGAATCCTAAGCCTTAAAATGTCTTGCTTTGGGGCTTAGGGGACAACCCTTCCCCCTGACCCTGTATCTCAGCAAAAATACCATCCCCACCCAGGGCGAAAGCTTTGCCCTGCAGGACGGAAGCGATCGGCCTCCATCCTCGGCATCCATATTCACGGGAATTGTTCATGCTCTGACCTGCAGCCCTGTGTGGGCTGTCAGCCGGGGAGCCGGGGCTAATGATCCCCAGAAGTGCACTTCAGGAATGAGCCCACAGCCATCTGCCTCTCCTCCAAGTAACTCGGGCCCTGGGAGAAATAAACAGCTGTTGTCCCTGCAGTCCCAGAGAAGCACGAAGTAGGGAGGGAGCAAGGAGGGGGCAGGGGGGCAGCACCTTTCAGAGCAAAAGGCCCTCCCAAGAGTGTTTGAAGGTTATTAGTGTGGCTATAATCAGGCTGTTAGCCAAATCAGGTGGAGAATGAAGCCATTCTGATATTGCTTTCTAGAGAAAGCAGAGCCTGTGTTGGTATAATCTATGCATACGATCTCTTTCAAGTAGCTCTTCAGCTCCTTACACGTCCAAGAAGCTAGGACTTGGGTCCCCTGCTAACCACAGTCAGAACGGCACACTTCTCTCAGGGCCTGCCAGCCAGAGCCTTGCCCTCTACCTCTTCCACCGCTCTGTGAGAGTAAGTCCAAGCCACGCGGCCCTTCTCATGTGCCCAGTCCGGGCCCAGAGACCCTGTGGGTTCACAAGTACTTCTTTTCAGTTCACAGGCAGGTGGTCTCATCCTGTGGGCAATGTCCTGTGCCCAGGATGGCCAGCCCAGCCCCTTCAGGCTTCCCGACGGGACTCAACCGCAGCCTCATTTCTAGGGACGGTCTCCCGATGAGAGAGGGGTCCTCAGCGTCCCCTGTAGATGAAGCCTCCTGCCCAGGCCCTCTTCTTCTCAGGCTGCAGAAAGAGGACAGCATGTCCCCACCTGCTCCTCCGTGAGGGTCCTTCTCTTCGTTCACAGCGCCCTCAGCCATCCATTTCTCCAAGCCTAAAGTTTGAGGCTCATTCTCTCCATCGTCCTCCTCCACAGACAATCAGTTACAAACTCTATCCTTACATCTCTCAGCTCAACCACTCTCCTCCTCCCCACTTCCACTCCAGTTGCTTCTGGTTCCCACCACAGCAGCCTACCCGGGTCCTCTGTGCGCAGTTCTGTCTCTCTCCAAGCCATTGTCCACGCTGCAGCCAGAATCATCTCCCAGAAATTTCAGGTCTGATCCTCCAACACCTCTGATCAATGTTCCATAGCTCTCGTCCTTAGGATGTTGTCCAAATGCCTTATCTGACTCTTTCTACCTCCACGGCCTATGCTGCAGCTGTATTGAAAGTGCTCACATTGTCCTAATAGGTCTTCTTTCTCTCACTCGCAGCCTTTGCCCATGCTGCCGCCTCTGCCTCGAGTGCTTTCTCTTCTCCTCCCTACTTGGCTAAATCCTATTCTTCCTTCAGAGCTTGGCTTGGGTTTCCCCCCTCTCCAGGAGTCTTTTCTGATCCCTTTTTCCCCCAAGTTTGGGATGGAGGTCTCTTTTATATGGACGTGTTACAGTATATGATATGCACATCTCCCTCCCCTGCCTGTCTATGGGCTCCTTCTGGGCAAGGATGCTGTTGTAGTCAATTTTGTACCCCTTATGCCTATTATAGCATGTAACACTTAAAAAGCATTTCAAAAGCATCAAATGGTGACATTCATAAAATAAAATAATGGAAGAGGTTGAAAATCATTCAGTGATCCCAAGGGCCAATAGCTTGGGGTGAGTGTAGTTGGAGATTAAGATGGGAGGATCACACATGCAAATCACACGTGCAGAACTAAGAAATGTTTTCACAGGAGGTACCTTCAGCTTCAGCTCAAAGTCTCCCCTCACTTTTGATGGGTGCATTCCCCCTAGACCCATCCAATCAAATGTGCTGACTCTTGGTTCTGTGAGCCTTATCACTGACCAAGGAATAACACTTGGTAATTAGCACGTAGTGTAGGCTGACTAGTGTGGCATGAATGACTCAGCCGTGATGCCAAGACTAGGAGCATAACCATAGCCTCCACCCAACATAGTCCCCTTTCCGTGGGAACTCTGATGTGCTGCCATGTGCTTTTCAACCCTGGGTTGGGTAAATCAACCTTTGACACAGCTGTCCACTCTAATCCAATTGGGCTGATGGGAGGGATGCAAGAAAACAGTCTTCTGAGCTGGTATTTGCTGGTTTCACGAACAAGTGAAGGCAAATGAGTTAAACCCTGACTCACAAAGTAGAAACTACTCTGTCTAGCTCAGGCTTTTTCTTGAGCCAGGTTTTCTGTCAATCCTCCTTGGTGCCCCCAGGCCTCCCCAGGTCTCTTTCACAAGCTGGCAGATGTTTTCAACACAATGCTGGCAAAATGACATACAGATGGTCACCCATATGGTGCCAGTTTGGATCTGACTCCTGGAGAAAATTCTGGAAGCCCAGTCAGCTATGAAGGACACCCACCAGCTTCCTGCACTGGGTCCAAAGCTGACTGCTCATGGGGACACAGGTGGGAAACAGGTGCTTCACGTAAATGGACTACCCTCTGCTAATCACCACCAATCAAGCCAGTGGTGCAGGAGAAAACAAAATGAGACAGAATCTTCATCCAAGAGGTGAAATGAACCGGTGGCCAAGGAGGCAGGGGATGAGTCTGGATTCCCATAACATAAATGGTCGTATGTCAGGCAGGCTTTGCTTCAGAGCAGGCCAGAAACTTGGAGACAGAGTGTGGGGCTCTTTAGATTTAATTCCAGCTGATGCAGTATCTAGGGGCGTTCAATGTATGATGTTCAAGCTAATCAGCATCCACAACTGCCAAAAACAGACTCAATCAGCCAATCAATCAATGTTTATTGACTATCCAATATGTGCCAAGCATTTACTGAACACCTACCACGGGCCAGGCACTATTCTGAGTCTGGGGACAGTACGGTAAACAATTACCATAAGGGCCATGCTTTTTATTTTTTATTTTTATTTATTTATTTATTTTACATCTTTATTGAAGTATAATTGCTTTACAATGGTGTGTTAGTTTCTGCTTCATAACAAAGTGAATCAGTTATACATATACATATGTTCCCATATCTCCTCCCCGCTGCGTCTCCCTCCCTCCCACCCCTCCAGGCAGTCACAAAGCACTGAACTGATCTCCCTGTGCTATACAGCTGCTTCCCACTAGCTATCTATTTTACGTTTGGTAGTGTATAGTCCATGCCTCTCTCTCGCTTTGTCATAGCTTACCCTTCCCCCTCCCCATATCCTCAAGTCCGTTCTCTAGTAGGTCTGTGTCTTCATTCCTGTCTTACCCCTAGGTTCTTCATGACATTTTTTTTTCTTTTCAGATTCCATATATATGTGTTAGCATACGGTATTTGTCTTTCTCTTTCTGACTTACTTCACTCTGTACGACAGACTCTATGTCCATCCACCTCACTACAAATAGCTCAATTTCGTTTCTTTTTATGGCTGAGTAATATTCCATTGTATATATGTGCCATATATACACACTTCTTTATCCATTCATCTGATGATAGACACTTAGGTTGTTTCCATCTCTGGGCTATTGTAAATAGAGCTTCAATGAACATTTTGGTACATGACGCTTTTTGAATTATGGTTTTCTCAGGGTATATGCCCAGTAGTGGGATTGCTGGGTCATATGGTAGTTCTAGTTTTAGTTTTTTAAGGATCCTCCATACTGTTCTCCATAGTGGCTGTACCAATTCACATTCCCACCAGCACTGCAAGAGGGTTCCCTTTTCTCCACACCCTCTCCAACATTTATTGTTTCTAGAAGGGCTATGCTTTTTAGAGACTTACATTCCAGTCAGGGGAAGACAGAAAGACAAACAAATGAGAAAATGTTAAATAAGTAATAAAGGCGATGTGATAGAGGATAAGTGGTGGCTACTTTAGATTGGATGACTAAGGGAGTCCTCTCTGAAAAGCTGACATTTGAAACTATAGTCTGAATGAGAAGGAGGAACAAACTAACCACACGGGCATCAAGGAAATAGCTAGTGCAAAGGCTCAAGGTGAGACAAGTTGATGCCCAAAGACAGCTGGAATAGCAGTATCCTGACAATGGGTGATCCTACAGAAAGTAAAACTCTGGCTGACAGTGGAAGGGTCCAGAAACCGACATAGGCCTGTGTCGAAAACATCAGCATGTGTAGCCAAGAGAGTCTGGAGAAGGCAGGGGTTGACAGTGACTAGCTCAACAATATTTACCATTGAGATACTCAGAATTCTAAGAGGGATTCACATCGGGAGTAGGCTTGGCATTGGATCATGGAGACAGGGAGAAAAGCCAGGTCTTGGGGCATTGGGTCGAGGCTACAAAGGAAGTAGGCAAGTACAGGAGAGGCTAGAGCTGAGATATGTCTGAAGGATGGGGTTGAACCAAGCCCAGGGTCAGAATCTAGGGAAGCAGGGCTGAAAGGCAGAATAATTCAATGGATCAGGAATTCAGGATGCAGTCGTGAGCCAGATGTGAAGCCAAATAGGCAGAAATCCAAAGATCAAGGCACTTCCACTTCCAGGAAATTTGGTATATGCCTCCTGTTGGGAGGCATCAATCCAAGATTTTAACTAACCCCAGAACAGTACTGATTCTCAAATCTATACTTGGCAATGTACTCATTTCTTTTGAAATGTAGTCCCAACTGCCTGAAAGTCTCAGGAAGTTCAAGCTCAACTTTTCCAAAGATAAACTCATGAAGTCCCTCCTACCCCCTTCAAATCACCTCCTCTTTTTGAAGCCCACGTCCCAGTGAATGACGTCCGCATCTACACCGCTCACAACCAGGGAGCCTGGACATCAACCACTGCAGGTTTTGCATTTTCCATGAAGCAGACTCTTAGATGAAGATTAGCATAAGGAGATGCACTAGAAAGAGCTCTTGTGATCTCCACTTGTGTAAGGGAAAGGAGAAAAGCAGGATTAGAAAAAAGAAGATGTTGAGCTTCAGTGAAGTCTCTACCAAGGTTTCAGCCAACCCCTCAGGGAGCTCTGACGCTGGGAAGGCCCTTAGAGTTGTCTCAAGGTGGGTCTGAGTTGTCGCTTCTGTACCCTAACATTGACCTGTCATTGGATGCAGGCTATCTAGGAAAGCAAAGTGAACTTGGACAAGGCAAACTGTCTTCAGCCGAGGGCAGTTCTCCCAACAGCTGGAGGAATAAGTCCTTCAGTCCTGAAGGGGTCAGGGTGATACATCAAAGCATCTACTTCTTCTCTCTTTTACCTCATCCCCACCATCCCATTAAAGATGAGATGTGTCCTGGGAGTCTACCTTCTCTACATCTCTCCCACCCATCCTCTTCTCTCCTTCCACCTTGCCACTAATCCAAGTCTCAAAATTTCTCACCTGGACTAGGTCTTCAATCTGCTCTCCCTGGCCCTCTCCACATGGCTGCCACGTGACTGTCCTATGTTTCTGAGACAAATCTGAGCCTGTTACTCTACAGTTTAAAACTCTTCAGCAGCTATCTTCAGAATACAATCTGAGTTCTCTACAGGATGAAATCTGAATTTCAGATCACAGAACGCAAGAGCCTTCAGAACCTGGCGCCTGTTGACGTCTCTGTCCTCCTCTTTCCCCACCACCGACACCTGGACATTATCTTCAGCCTTTCTTCATGACTTAGTGCTCCTAAGTGTCCCTTTGGACACCTGACTCTTTGGTCAGGAAAGCCTTTCCAATCTCTACCTCTTTGACCTTTAGAACTCATTGCAGGGCTCACTCTGTCCTGAAATAATAGGCCCATCGCCATCCATCCACAGTCCCCCACCCCACCCCCAGGTCATCTTGGTCTTCCCTTTACCCCAGCGTTCACAGCTCTCTCATAATGACCTGATGCCTTGCTCCCCTTCCCTGTGACAAACTGAGACCCTTAAGAATAAAGACTGTATCGTATTCTTTATACTATCCCCCACTACTGCCACAGTATGTGGCACATAATAGGCACTCAGTAAATATCTGATGAATGAATCACGTGGTCAACCAATGAGACTAAGAGAATAAGTTAGTAATGTTGTCTATTTTACACCAAAACAAGATGCTTTTAAACAAGGGGTTTATCCACCCAACGGGGATATGATAGCCACAAGGAATGGACAGATTGAATCCTTGTTCCAGGGCAACAGCTCCCAGAGAGTGTTGGGACTGTGTGCAACCATTGATGGCCCGTTATCCCTGAGCATGGGTTTAACATAAACTGAGGGTCAGCAGTGTCTGTGTTTCTGGTAAGCTGGTGGGCTGTATTCATGAGAGACCCACTGTGGCTCACCTAACACTCATGCCAAACCCCTTCTCCTATGCCCTCCTGCACTGCAGAGACTGAGAACTGAAAAACACATCCATTTCTAGATCTCACGTGACCTACTTTCCACCAGACATTTGGAAAATGGAAGTGAGCAATGTGAGGTGGCAGCCATGTGATGGGAGGTCAGAACTAGGTGACAGAGGTGCTGGGATTTTTGGAAAAGCCGTGGTGGAAGTCCTACTCCCAGGTCCCTGTCTCGGTGATTAAAAAAAAAAAAAAGTGTGTCCAAGTGGGCCCAGCAGTGAGTTTCTGCTCCAACGGTCATTGGGTGTTTCTCCTGGGTGGTTTCCTGACTCTTTGGTAAAACTGACGCCACACCTCGTAATACATCCCTTTATCCTTAAACTAGCAACTGAACAATACACTCAGTTACAAGGAAGCCTGCGGATTTTCCTTGGCAAGCGTTCATCCTGGGGGGAGAAGCAGCGATGTGATAAACTTAACCCAGCAAGAAAACCTCTGTCATCAAAACCAAGACTCCTATCTGAATCCCATTAAGAATGAAACTGTCAGTAAAAATAGAAAGAACTGTCGACTAAAACCATGTAAACCACTGAGGCATAGTCAGCCCAGCTTGGCTACCCTCCAGGAGAGAACAAAGATGGATGCTACCCCACTTGGCTTCAAATTATTCTGCAGCTCTGCCATCCCAAAGGCTCCAAAGGCTTCCACTAGAGGGGGGCGTCACCCCCCACCAAGAGATGGCAGTGCCCCATCCGATGGTCAGTGGGACGCTGTAGAACTCACGGGGCACAGAGCTGGAGCAGTGGCCGCACTGGCAGTGGGAGGCTCATTTGTGAGCTCAGATACAACGCTCCCTGGGGACTCCCAGGGGTATTTGGGCAGGGGAACATGCTGGGGTGCAGAGGTGAGACACTACCTGGGGACCCCCATAATATTGGGGAAACTCTTATCTGTGAGACCCTGTGAGATCCCCCCCTGGGAGTTCCGAGAGATACTTGGGGAAGACTTGTTTGTGAACTGATGTATGGGGGTTTCCCAGGGGCTCTCATAAATGTCATCAAGGGGTCTCTCAACTGTAAGCATGTGTGGGACGTGCCCTAGGGATTCCCAGAAAGACCTGGGAGGGCCTTTTGTTCATGAGCTCATGGGACACATCCCTGGGGACTCCCACCTCTACGTGGGGGAACTATTGTAAGAATATGTGAGGCACTCCTGGGCTCCAAAAATTCAGGGGGCCCTTCCCAGGGGTTAGACACTCTGCATGGTTAGTTTGCGGCAGGATCCAGGGAAATTTGAGAATTTTGACCCATGTGACCTTTTTACCCACACGCCTGGGAGCATTTTGACATTCATTTTGATTACTGAGAACAGAACCCCTTCCCTCTCTTCCTGGGGGACAAACTTATTATTTAGGTCTGGCAATTCTTTTGTTGAGGTTACTATCAAAACTTGCTGGCCTGGGAGCCATTTTGACCCTGTCTGGTGACCTTGCATATCACTGTTGTGCTCCATTAGGCAAAAAGTTACAATTTAACTCTCAGAAGGCAAGCTTTTGTGCTGCATTTTTTGGGGACTATGTTGCCCTCTTACTATTTACAGAAATAAATGCAAGCTTTCACAAACTAGTTGCCCTGTGTGAAGGAAGGAGTGTGCAGGGTCCCTGGGCGTCCCGGGTGCCCCATGGAGCCAGCGCCCTGCTCTCTGGTCAGCTGCCAGGGCAATTCTCTCCTCCCCTGACTCCAATGCCGAACGCTCATCCCCTGCAAGTTCTTTGCAGAGCTGGGAAACGTGACTCAGAAACACATCTGAGAACAAAAGAGATGAATAAACAATTCACACTGGAGGAAAACCAAATGACTACTAAACACTTGGAAAGATATCCAACTACGGTAAAAATTTAAGAAATGCAGCTTAAAACTAGCCACCATTACCACTCATTAAATTAGCAAAAAAAAAAAAAAAAAAAAAAAAATCAAATAAGGATATCGAGAGCTGGCAGCAGCGGTGTAAAGCGTGGTTTTCACCTGCCACTGGTGGTGCTTTAAATTGGTGCAAACTTTTGGGAAGTGGTTTGGCAGTTGATATCAAAAGCCGTTAATGTGCTCTAACTTTTGACCTTGTTACTCTGCTTCTAGGAATCTATCCTAAGGAGAAACCAGACTTCTGTAGAAGGATATGTATTAGAGTAATCACAAAAGAAAAGCTGAAACAGAAATGTCCAATAAAAAGAGAACTATTTAATAAATAATGATACATTTGTATGGCAGAATATTAACAAATAATAAGTATGTTTTCCAACAAAGTAGCTGCATGAAAAATTGCTTACAATATTAAGTTGGGAAAACACAGGGTTCCAAACCACGTGGGACTATCTCACAAAAGACTTGACTCCAAAAATAAAATCTTAGAACTAAATAAGACGATAATCCAATTAAAAAGTGGGCAAAAGGTTTGAAGATACTTCACAAAGGAAGTTATGCAAATGACCAATAAGCATATGAAAAGATGCTCAACATCAGTAATCATCAGAGAAATGCAAATTAAACCAGTGAGATACTACTACACACCCACTAGGATGTCTAACATTAAAAATATGCATAATACTAAGTACACTGTAAAGACGTGGAGCAACTGGAAATCTCATTTATTACTGGTAGGAGTTAAAAATAGTCCAGCTTTGGAGAGCAGTTTGTCAGATTCTCATAAAGTTAAACATACTCTTACCACATAACCTAGCAATCCCACTACTAGGTATTTAACCAAGAGAAATAAAGTATATGTCCACAAAAAACACTTGAACAGCAACACTCATCATCACTTCATCAGAACTGACAACAACCCAAATGTTCACCAATAGGTGAATGGATAACCAAGTTGTGGCATTTACATATAAAGGAATATTAGTCAGCAATAAAAAGAATACAGGGCTTCCCTGGTGGCACAGTGGTTGAGAGTCCGCCTGCCGATGCAGGCGACACGGGTTCGTGCCCTGGTCCAGGAAGATCCCACATGCCATGGAGTGGCTGGGCCCGTGAGCCATGGCCACTGAGCCTGCACGTCCGGAGCCTGTGTTCTGCAACGGGAGAGGCCACAACAGTGAGAGGCCTGCGTAACGAAAAAATAAAATAAAATAAAAAGAATACAGTATTGATATGTACAACAACCTGCAAAAATCTCACAAACATTACACCAAGAAAAAGAAGCCAGACACAAAAGTGTACTACTGTACATTCCTTTTATATAAAACCGTAGGACAAGCAAAAATCATAATTACTTGGGGCTGGGTAAGGAAGAGGATGTAAGGATTGACTGAGAAGGGACACAAAGGAATTTTTTGGAGAAGGAAATGTTCTATATCTTGACAGTGAAGCATTTGTTAAAACTCAATGAACTATATGCTTAAAAGACGTGCATTTTATTTCATTTAACTGTATCTTAATGAAGTTTTTTGTTTAAAAAAATGTAAGTAGAGACTTCCAGTAAAAAAAAAAAAAAAAAATGGCACATTAACTACATGCACTCTTTCCAAGTCCCCACTAAATGACAGTAAAGAAAAAAGAGCAAGTAGGGGGCCCAATTTCAAAAAGATGTGGTCAAGTTGGAAATCTGATGGAGGAGTGGTAACTGACCCAGCAGGGTGATGTGTCCCTCAACCTACAGCACATTCACTGGTTGATTTGGCCAAAGGAAGAAGGACGGGGACTCAGAAATGCCAGGTGTGAATAAGGGCAGGAATGAAGCAAGGGGGTGACTGCAGAAGAAGTAACTGAATATCTGTAGGTGGAACAGTCTGTTCTCATACCCCACCATGCTGTGGCACAGAAAGCAATCAAGTGCCCCCTATGCCACCCCCAATAAAACATCAGTATGTTCGACTCTTAAACACACACACACACACACAGAGAAAGAGAGAGAGAGAGAGATCGATATAAAAAACCCAAAGAAAATTATAGGAACCCTCTAAAAAAGTAAATCAAAATTTTAAAAAACAGAAAAGGAAATCAAGGTTCAGTTGAGAAACTCCATATCCAAATATTAGGAGTTCCAGGGAGAACAGAGAAAATAAAGAGAAGAAATGATCAAAGAAATAATACAAGAAAAATTTCCAGAACTGAAGGACATGAACCTATAGAATAAAAGGACCCAAAATGCCTAGCACAATGACTGAGAAATGACCTTTACTTGGAACATTACTGTAAATTTTCAGAATACTATGCTTGAAGAGAAAATGCTAAAAGCTTCCAGGGAGCAAAAAAAAAAAGTCATCTGCAAAGGAATCAGAATCAGGCTGGCCTCTGACTTCTCACCAGCACTGTAGGTAATGATTTCAATGTTCTGAGAGTAAACTACTTGAACCTAGAATTCTATACCTGACACAATAATCAATCTGGCGTTACAGTAGAATAGTCAAGGACTCAAAAAATGTACCCCCTTCACACCAAGTTTTTGGAAGTTACTTGATGTATGGTACCCAAACAGAAGCCTAAATAAAGGAAAGCATGTGATCCATGAAAAAGAGGAACCACGCCAGGAAAAGAGTGTCAGGAAGCCTCAGCTGGGGCCGTGCAGCAGGCTCAGGGGCAGTCAGTCTATACTGGAGCAGGATAGAAGCCCCTGGATGAGAGAGAGCTTCCAAAATAGCAAACTTTAGATTACCTGATTGGATGGAAAAGTTGGGGTGAGATAGAGAACTTGGTAAAGAAATTGACAACAAAAATGTAGGCAAAACAGAGAGCTGTCCAAGCAGCAAATGTACCCTTGAAGCACTGCTTGTCTCTGCAGAGAACCGCAGTGACATAGCCCCAATGCCTTACACACTGTTTACTGATTCTTACTTTTCCAGATGAATTTATAGGAAAGATGGAAAACTTAATGGTTGTGGACCACCATGTACATATTGACATGGGAAAAGCCAAAGTACTGTAGACAGAAGTTGATCTATGGAATACGTGGAGGAGAGCTGAAAAAGGTGTGTGTGTGTGTGTGTGTGTGTGTGTATGTGTATTGTGTGTTTGGCAGGGGGCAGGGCGTGGGGTTAATATCCTCCCTGTAGAAAGTGAAGGGTCAAAATAACTGTATATAGTTGATAGAACAAGAATAAAAAGATATAAGTTTGTTGCTTACAGTAAAAAGTAACCCACAGAGGAATTCCCACCATGCAGGAGACGAGGCCAGAGAGGCCACACAATGAGAGCAGGAAGTCTAGCAGATAATTTCTAACATTGATAAGCAGGAAATAGCAGTAGACCCATGTCAACTGGAGATACAGGCTGACATAACCACCAGAAGAAAATACCAGAAGGGCTAAAAGCAGCTTCCTCTGTGGATCAGGACTGGGGAAAGATTTTCCTCCTGAGCTCTTCTACACTTGCCATTTTTATTTAACTATGTTCACATATTACTTCACCAAAATTAAAAAAAGAAACATTTAACTAAACTATACAGAGCATATGGTTGCCAATATTGTAAAATATATACAAATAAGTTCATAGAAAAAAAAGACTTGAAGGAAATATAGTAGCTAAATCTGGGTGGAAGTTTTATGATGTTATTTAGCCTAGTCTTTATACTTTTCCATTTCCAATTTTTCTATAATAGACATCCATTATTTTTATAAATAGAAAAAAATGTTATATAAAGAATCAAAATGACATTTAGGGACAACTTTTCAATGATATTGGAAATGAAGTGAAAGAAACAAATTTGCACATAAAAATGAATTTGATTATTTAAAACAATATGCATGAAAGTGGAAAGATTAAGGAAAATATTAAAGTAATTATCTAAGTGGTAGAATACGGGTGATTTTTTTCGTCTTATCTTTCCTTTTTTTCCCAACATATTTTTTTCATAATAAGCATATTAAACCAGGTTTGGCTGGAGAAGTAAATTTGATCTCTTCCATTGGCTTCAGGCCAAAATAACTGTGTAATGCCTCTGGGGTGGTGCTGACACTTTGAAGGCCCTCATACTTGTGGCATTAACAGAACTAAATGCAAATGAGGTTCTCTGGTGACTGCTTCTAATTGAGCCGACTGGCTTCAGTCACCCACCCAGCATTCATCCAGTGCTTACTGTGTCCTGTGACCTGCAGGAGGGGCTGAGTGGGTATTGCAAATGGAGGGGGTGCCTGATCTTGTGTGGCAGACCAGTTTGCAGAAAAGAATAAACACCCACAGATGAAAACAGATGGAAAATGTGCCTAGAGCTACAACAAACAGCAATCTAGCCTGAGGGATGGGTATCCTGTCCAGACCAGCACCACCTTGGAATCCTTGGTGGAATCCTAGATGGCAGGTTTCCTCTCCCCTCCTCCAACAGAGACTCTGCGAAGCCAGTTCCCCCCTCCTCCCCAGCCCCAGGAGGTGAGCGTCCTGCAAATATCCAAGATAAGGATGAATAGCAACAAACACCTGGAATTCTTCACCATCCAACCACACTTGACTCCAGGAGAGCTAGGCTTACTCAGTCTTCCCATGGAGAAACCAAGAAGCCAAAAAGAAGGAAAATCAAGAGTACCCAGAGCTCTCTCTGAAAACGCTCTCCAAGGGAAGGCTGAGAGGTTAACAGTGTTCTCTGGCCAAGTGTGTCCACAAGACTTTCTGATGATGTAAGTCACATTTATTGGCTCCCAAGTGACTGTCAACAGAAAGAAATGCGTGGCCTGGACAGGGATACCTAGTATCTGTATTTCAAGCCTCAGAAGTTCCTTGGCTGTCTCGGTCTCCACCTGCAATTGCATTAAGACCAAAGTAAATATAAAAAGATGTTAAATGGAAAGTTTTGCTTAAGGCACCATGACACAATGGACATGACATTCCAATTTGGTGCCAAAAGAAGACACACATTTTTAAGGGAAGATCCAAAAATTTGTTATGGAACTCAAATTTCTCATCTACACTCACATTGAGGGCATAAAATGCTCTGACTTTTCAAGATCAAGGGAGAGGATTTGTAGAGAAGACTAATTTAGAAAAAAAATTATTGATGTGCTGTGAACCTCACCCCTTCCAAGAGGGAGGGTGAGAGGGGCCTGTTCCTCATCTCAAATCTAGTGAAAGGGGCTTCAGGGAGACCATTGAGAAAGCTTGGTAAGTGTGCCCTGTGATTGGGGGGGACAGAGTGGACCCATGTTGGATTCCTGCCCAGAAATCTAAAAGGCAGAGAGACATGGGCTGGCTGGCTGCTCCCACCGTGGATGGAAGGAGATACTTCTGCAGCTTTGGGACTCACCTACGAACTCCCAGAGTGTGTCTGGGCAGGGGCACCTGAATGCTTCCCTTGGACCAGATGTGAGCCAGTGGTGCAAGAAAGAGTAAGTGTGGTCACCTTGGACCCTGTCCAAGAGGGGCTTCCTCAGGGGTAAACAGTCCTCAGCAGGGAGAAGCTGAAATGGTCTCCAGGTCCTATGACCTGTGAGAAGAGTTTTGTGATGAGCTGGAGGAGAGTGACCACCCTGGACAAGAGAGCTGCAGGGAACAGTCCCAGTGATGGAGAGCTTCCTATGGACCAACCACACCCAAGAAAGAATATCAACCTTCTCTACTGCTAGTCAAGCAAGAGCGCCCAAGCCTCCCTCCTCTCTTTTCCCCTGCCTGCTCTAATTCAGGACCTTAATTCCAACTGGGGAGTTAGAAGAGGAGGAACTGAGAAAGAAAGAAGAGACCCTCTGTCCCCACCCCTTCACCACCCACAGGCTTCCCGCCTGTAGTAGCCCTAGCTATTGGGTTGTGTGGAGTTTGGGTTATTACATGGGCCTGGGCATTCTAATTTCTGAGTTGAGACTGTGTCTGGTGACTTAGCATGACTGCAGGACTTTTTATTATCTAAGAGGGAGAGAAAAGTCATGGAACTGGCATGAATTCTCCTCCAGGGTAAGGGAAGAACTTTCCTCCATGAGTACATTTGAAAAGGACAATGAAAATGAAAATAACGTTGTTTTATACTTACATCTCAGGGATCTCGATTGTTCAAAGCCTATCACTCTCTCTGCCATGGAATCCATGGCTTCTCCAAAACCAAAGATCGCCCCTCCTTATAGCTGAACTCAGTTCCAGTCCTTTATACAGAGCAAGGGCTGGCTAATAGATATTCAAAGGGACAGAAGAGGAGATCCCAGAGAAAGTAAGGAGGATTGTGAATGTGGGAAACCCTGCAAAGGAAGGTGTAAGGCCGTTGGAGCAGCCATTACTGGTCTGAGGACCTGGATATTCTGTAGTACTAAGACAGGAGGTCCAGAAAGTTCTACCAGCTCTACCAGCAGCACCAAAAGGAAATAACCATGGATAGAATTACAATTTGGGGGTAAGGGGGAAGAAGATAAGAATGAAACTAGTATTTTGGTGAGCACTTTACACACACCAGTAACTTTTACACGCATCATCTCATTTAATTTTTGCCACTGTCATGCAAAGTAATACCATCATCTCCATTTTGCAGAGGAGACACTGGGAATCCAGAAGTTAAGTGACTTGCTCTTGGTCATTGTCTGTCTGTGGAGCCCATCTACCTTCCACCATAACAGGCTGCCTCTCATATTGTTAAATACTTAGACAGTGACTAATGGGCAATGTAATGCAAGGGGCTCTGGGATGCTTGGCTGATGGCTCTATGAGTGATGCCAGAAAACCAATTTTCTACCAGGACAAGGTAGGCCAAGCCCCAGAATCCGGGCCCCTGCTAAAGGACTCCTTCCCACAGCCCTTTGCTGAGAGAAGCAGATCCTGGACTCCCTGACCCTCATCCCCAACCACTATGTTGATTGACCCAAGGGCCAGAGGCCTATGAAGGGATCTTGTATTAGTTAGGGTTCTCCAGAGAGACAGAATAAATATGAGATTAGACATAGATATAGATATATTTAGAGAGATTTATTATAAGAAATTGGCTCATGCAATTATGGAGGCTGAGAAGGCCCAAGATCTGCCGTCAGCAAGCTGGATACCCAGGAGGGTTGGTGGTATAGTTCCAGTCTGAGCCCAAAGGCTTGAGACCCAGGAGAGCCAATGGTATAAGTTCCAGTCCAAGGGCAGGAAAAGACCAATGTCCCAGCTTAAGGAGTCCGGCAGGCAAAGTTTCTTACTGAGTCAGCCTTTTTGTTCTATTCAGGTCTTCAACTGATTAGATGAGGCCCACCCACATTAGGGAGGGCAATCTGCTTTACTCTGTCTACCCATTCAAATGTTAATCTCATCCAAAGACACCAACACAGGCCCACTCAGAACGTTCTGCCAAAGTCTGGACACCCTTGGCTCAGTCAAGTTGACACAGAAAATCAACCATCATATGTCTGAAACAAAATTTCTATCCAAACAGGGACAATGGGGATTAACCAGCTCAACTGGATTCTCTCCAATACAGGGCAAGAGTCAAGACCCAGGTGTGGGAGTAGAAGCCAAAAGGTACACCCAGAAAAGCTTCCATGCAGGTGCAAAGTAAGCAGAAACCAGAGAAAGGAGAAGTTATAACAGGAGAAAAGGGCTGTGAACAGGGGGTGAGTTGGTTGATTAGCAGTGGCAGGGGCAGCTTCAGGAAGTGGAAACAGGAGTTGGATCTCCAAAATGGCAAAAGGACAAGAATTCTTGCTGCTGAGGAGAGCCTACGCTATCCAGTCCTAAAGGCCCAGCAGAGCCTGCCTGTTCCTGAGCTATATTCCAATACCCAGGAAGCCTAGCGACTTAGCTCTTCTTGCCTTCCTATGAGATACCTGTCTTCCTTCAGAGCAAGCATCAGCAAATTATGGTCCGTGGGTCAAATCCAGCCTGCCACCTGTAGCAGTAAATAAAGTTTTATTGCAACACAGCCACACCCATTCGATTACAATATTTTCTATGGCTGCTTTCACACCACAACGACAAATCTGAGTGGTTGTGACAGAGACCATATAACCCATAAAGCCTGAAATATTTACCCCCTGGTGCTTTCCATAGAAAGTTTGCCTTCAGGTGACACATCATTGAGCTCTTCCGATATGCCAGATGCTGTTCTCAGTGCTTTACTTGAAAATCTCACTTAGCTCCCACAAAGCCCCTGTGAGATTAATCCAGTCCACCCACTAACGGAATTTTACAGATGAGGAAACAAAGGCTTCCAAAGGTTAAGTAACAGTTTGCTCCAGGCCAGACGTAGTAATGGAGAATTCAAACCCCGACAACCTGATTCTGGAGTC
Organism: Phocoena phocoena; assembly: GCF_963924675.1. Lineage (NCBI taxonomy): Eukaryota > Metazoa > Chordata > Mammalia > Artiodactyla > Phocoenidae > Phocoena > Phocoena phocoena. The sequence goes on along the minus strand of NC_089220.1, from coordinate 29,394,891 downwards.
TGTTCTTTTAACCACTGAAGCTACACTGCCATCCTGCCACTGTTTATTCCATGTATCTTCACAGTGAGTTCCTTCTTAGAAGACAAGCATGTTTATGCCAGAAACATTTAAAAAAAAAAAAAAAGATGGTTCTGAAAGGATTTCTTTTTTTACGTTTTTACCCAGTGCAGTGGCGTCCAGTGTAGGCTGATGGGCAGAGCTGCCAGGCTCAGTTGTGACTGCGGTGGGTGACTTGCTGACACTCTGGTCCGTGATCTGGACAGACCTGTGCAGAGTGTAGTGGATAGTCATGGGGACACCTCAGAGGCTGTGGTCACCAGTAGGAATGATCTTCTACTGTGTCGAGATAAGCCAAGGGGCCACTACTCACACTCAAGAGTCTAACACAGACATCTGGGAAGGTGTGAGATGCCCCGCCAGCACCACCACCAGCAGAGAAAGAGCTAGCCACCAAGACCTAATCGAAGCAGGAAAAATTTAAGCAAGTCATGAGCTGTTCTTGGTTTCTGCTTCTCCTCACAAAATTTAACAGTCTAGGACTTATTATTGCTTTAAGGAGGGTAAGCAGGGATGTAAAAATATTTTACAGCAGTTACATACCCATCAGTCAGAAGAGATGCTGGGCCATGGCAATGAGACAGGGTCCTGGAGACCCCCTGTGTGTCGAGTGTTACCCTTTAGTGACTGGGTTTTGCAGAGGTGGGCAAGGGCCCTGAGAGAGGAAGCAAGGACACTGGGTTGGGACAGTAGGCAGGGGCAGGGGCAGCAGCCATTACCACCCGGTTGGAAGCGTTTCCAATTTTGACCCACAATATGGCCTGACCTGTACACCTTAGCTGAACGTCAGCTTGGAGAGTGGAAATAGTCCTAGACTTTGACCCTAGAGGTCAATTTAATTAGTGTTTGCCAAACATTCCTGATCATATGAATCACCTCATGTGCTGGTTAAAAATGCAACTTTCAGGCTTCCCTAGTGGCGCAGTGGTTGAGAGTCCGCCTGCCGATGCAGGGGACACGGGTTCGTGCCCCGGTCTGGGAAGATCCCACATGCCGCGGAGCAGCTGGGCCCGTAAGCCGTGGCCGCTGAGCCTGCACATCCGGAGCCTGTGCTCCGCAACGGGAGAGGCCACAACAGTGAGATGCCCGCGTACCACAAAAAAATATGCAACTTTCTAGGCCTCATTGCTAGAGGTGCTAGAAGTCTGTATTTTTACATCCACCCTTTAACTGTTATGATCTGACACATTCAGGAGACAGTTAATCCAATGTTTCCCAAATACGTCTGGTGATAAGAAACAAATTCCCCAGCCCACCCTACCTCTTCTGAAGGAGAACTTCCAGAAGAGAGCCCTGGGAAGCTGAGTCACCCAGGGACTTGATCTATAATCAAGGAACATGTTAATACTGGAGGTGGGACCAAGATCTAACTTTCCCGAGACAGTAGTTCGTCTCCCTACAAGCCCCCCAAATAGTGTGTGTTTATTAGCCATCTATCAATTCTCAAAACAGGGTAGGATTTTTGTGAGGACAGCATCTGCGCCTTAATTTACAGAGGCGTCCAGAGCAAGTAAAGTGAACGACTCCAGTACAGTGGAGCAAAGATTCAAAGCAGGGTCCTCCTGCCCCCAGGTGTAGCCGTCCTCTTCTTCTCCCTCCACACCCGCTCCCCAGCAGGAGGCCTGCTGCAATTCAGACACACCTGCAAGAAGCAAATGCAATTCCCCTTAGTTATGGACTGTTAAGGAAACAAAAAACCTAGGTCCAACTGTGCCCCTGGGCACACTCCTGACAGTTCTTCAGTTAGCTGATTGCTTCCCCCAGCCTTCTAGAAAGATCTTAACAAGTTCTATTTATAGTTGACCCAGAGAGCTGATTCTCTCCTTCTTTGGGCTCCTGAGGCCCATATTGTTAGGGTATCATGGCTCTGATATTCTGAGTGTGGGCAGAGTGGGGACTGAAAAACTTTTTGCTGGTTACCCAAAAGCCTTGATAACATCACACCATCTTTCGCTGGCTGTGTTAAGGAGAAACCACTTTCCTCCGTCTGCTGAGCTGCTTGCATATGTACGAGTTAATTGTCCAAACCTGTTTTGTTGACTTAATTGCCTCTTCAGCTGGCCTCTCCTCCTCTGGCCTAGAGTGGGAATATGAAGGACTGTAAGGCGAGGGACACTTCTCATGTGAGGGACACTCACAGTGTGGGTACCACCACAGGGTGACTCCTAAAGGCCGGCCCCTTGGGCTCATTCTCCACCCACACATTTTCCCTTCCACCCTAAATCCTTCCAGTGCATCCAGGCACATTTCTGTGGTCAGTAGTCATGCTTGAAAGCCATCCAGAAATAGTGACTGAGTTGCCCTTACTAGCCATATTTTCGTAGTCTTTGCTAAGCATGGTGTCTTCCATAAATGATTCATGGGGCAACTCTAAGTGCATTTTATTTTCTAATAACCATCTCTCTCTGCCAGTCCATTATAGGTGAACTCTACGGAAGAGTAGTGAACCCTTATGAAAGATTACCCCCTGCGTGCCCAAAATGACCACACTGACCTTAGCAATATTAATCCCTGGCCCAGTTTTGCTGAATATGTCATACATATCCTCAGGTCACTGGAACTATGGTTCAGTGTGTTTTTCCATCTGTATCAAACAACCTGTGTATATGGTTTAATCATGAGTGTAAATGTGCAGGCTGAAATCACAACCTTTGATCCTAGAATTAAAAAGATGACATACACTGTCCAAAGGTCATCTAATGCATCCCCCTGCATCTCCAAAGGCATTGCATAAGTCATTCCTGACAAAGTCATATGCAACCACGTTTAAAACAATTTTTGACCCCAGGAAGATGTCCAAACTTTTCCTGTAATCTGTTTTGTTGCTTAGTTGGTCTCATGAAGGTCCTCACACCATTGTGATGGATTTCTTCCTTTGTCTTTAGTGCAGACGGAGAGCAGCCCACTGAAGAACAGGCTGATTTACCATCAGTAAATTATGAGATGGTGCCTGTGTTTACACTTTCATTCTCCATCAAGGCATCTGTTTATTTAATTGATGGCCTCTTGCCTTCTTTAAAGGTTACCCTGGTATTTAGCAGGGTGTTGGGAGTGGCTGAGAAGTGATCAATTATACCTGCATTTACTCTCCTCCATCATCACGGCCATCGTACAGTCACAAACCCTTGCAGGCGAGACTCCATCCGTACGTCCTGTTTTGCTTAGCTTGCCTCTGTGGAAAGTCACCACTGAAGCAATAATTGCTAAACTTAATGATCTCTCCTTGGTTTTGATAAGGCTTGAACTCTAAAGCATTCATGTGGGGAGAACTTGAAGGAACCAGGATTATACAGCCTAGAGGAGAAGACACTCAAGTGAACAGAATGCTGGCTTCAAGGATCTGAGTTCCTTGGAATGCCCCTGTATTCGTTTTTCTGTTCAATATTTCTATTCTATTTCCATTAGTTTTTCTATAGCTATGACACACATAGTACCTTAAAACCACACAGGTTTATTATCTTTGGGTTCTGAGGGTCAGAAGTCCTAACATCAAGGTGTCAGCAGGGCTGCACTCCTTTCTGGAGGCTCTATGAGAGAATCCACTCCCTTGCCTTTTCCAGTTTCTAGAGACGCCCACCTTCCATGACTCTTGGCCCCTTCCTCTAGCCTCAAAGCCAAGAATGGCTGGTTGAGTCCTTCTCATATCACATCACTTTGAAACTGACTCTTCTGCCTCCTTTTTCTATCTTTTAAGGACCTTTGCAATTATATTAAGCCCATCTCTATTTTAAGGTCAGCTGATTTGCAACCTTAATTCCCTCTGCAATTTCTCTTTGTCATGTAACATAACAGATTCTGAGAACTAAGACATGGACATCTTTGAGTTGCCATGATTCTGCCTACTGCAGCCCCTAACTGGTAGGGTTAGGGCCAGCAGATAGAAGTTACTGAGTGGAATTTCAGGCCAGTCCAAAAGTTCAGGAAATAAAGACCTTTTTAATAGTCAGGACTGCCTAGAGGCAGAATTGCCTGTTATTGAAGATACTGAATCCCCCAGTCCCTACAGGGCTTCAAGCATTGGTCAATGAGCCACTTCATCCTAAATAAGTGGTTACTACGTGCCAAGCACCTGCGCTAAGCCCTTGTCATACCTTACATCACCAGTCTTCACAATAGTCCTACTGTGTAGAAGTTACTGTTTTAGAGAAGAAAAATCTGTTGCTCAGAGAGACTCAGATGAGACTCCCAGCTCTGCCTGGTATTAACTAAATGACCTTAGGCAAGTTATTTAACCTCACCAATCGTCAGACTCCCCGTCTGTAAAATGGGTAGAATAATGGAACCCACTTGGAGGGATAGTCATGAGGATTAAATGTGATAATAATAGCATCTAATTCATTGGTTTGTTAAATCTTGTAGCAAATATGTTTAGCCCCGTGCCTGTCTCATTGTAAAGGCTCAGTAGCTCTCACTGTAATTCAGCACCTTACACTTAGTAGGATGTGGTGGACTCCTTGGGTGTCTGCCCCGCACCTGGAAACCTTCCCCCAGAGTCAGACTACGGGCCTCAGGCAGCCATATTTCTCCTCCACGTCCCGGGCCTCCTGGTCATGGCTGATCGGACCAGCAGGGATCACCTGACTCAAGCCAGACCAAAAGATGCTCTCTCCCAGCAATCTGGAATCTGATGCCTGACAGATATTTGACTCAGTCTCTGTGAGTTACTCTCCCTGGACTTGCTGTTGTGGGACATTCATTCTCACTGAGGAACAGAGAATAATTGGTCTCAAGAAAGAGGATTAAAGCCGTTGCCCGGAAAGGAGCTAAGAGATGGAGGGACCAGACAGCTTCCCACACCTCTCTTCCCCTCCCCTTCTGAACCTGCCCCCTTGCCACTACTGTGTTCTTGAGATACCCATGTGTCCTCCTAATATGTTGCTCTATTTCAATGTAGTGACCTTGAGTTGGTATGTGTGTTATTTACAACCAAAGAGCCTTAACACACAGATGTTCACAAACATTTGCAGACTGTTGGAGCTGAAAGGGACCTTCAGCCTCTTTCTTTGTTTACGCATCCAGGCATCGCGGTGCAGAGAGTTTAGGAGGCTGACCCCAAGTAACGCCGAACCAGAGGCAGAGCCAGGATCAGCACCTAGAACCTCCTGGCTGCCCCGGGTTGAACTCTGCCTTCCACATCTGGCTGCCTCCAAATCCTTTTTTTTCTTCAGCTCTAGTGCCTAGGGTTTGAGAAGCTAACATGACTGGAGGCAGGGTAAACCTGGAGACTGGGGAGGGTCCCGGGATTTTAGAAGGAGTTCAAAGGAAATTTCACATTGGGAGACCAAAAAACCTATTCAAGAAGCTAATTTTGATGCAGGATCTGAGCCTCTTCCAACAGCACCTGGGTCTGCCTGGATGATGCTGGAAAAGAGAGGAGCCAGGCATCGTTTGCATATATGCAAATGAGGCCTTCCACAGCTGCCCAGAAGCCACCTCTGCTTGGAGCACCCAGCTCAGCGGCTGGGGCTGCTTTCATCTGTCTACTCAGCCTTGGAAGGTAGAGAGACGAGCTTGTCAGAGCTTCCCACCAAGCTGACGAGGACACAGAATCATCCCAAAACCCCTGGGCTGGAGGAGCATAGCGTCTAAACCTCCACAGTGTGAAACTGGGGCCTCCCTTCAGGCCCTGGCCCTCATCCCCCCACCCCCATTTCTCTGTAGGGCAGGAGCCGCAGAGCCCAGGCTTTGCTGGTGGGAGAGCCGCACTCCTCCTGGGGCTCAGACATCGCCCTTTCTCTGGCCTCTAAAACCACCGAGGCCCATGGCTTCTCCTCTGCAAGGCCTTCCCTTCCCTTGGGAATGCAGGGAGAAGGAAGAGACCAGACAATTGGCCTGAGGTTGGGAGGCCTGACCTGAGCCCCAACTTGGCCATTGGACTCCCTGTCACCTGGAGCAAGGTTCAGCCTCAGTTTCCCCTTCTATAAGGTGGGGGAGGGGGGCAAGGAGCTTAGAATCTGTGTTGCTAGCCAAGGAGCTCCTTCCCTAACAAAAATGTAGATGGACTGCCAATCAGTCACAGCTGTGCTGCTCCGGCTGCCACAGCACTGGGGGAGATGGGGGTCCATCAGCCTCTCCCCCACCTGTTCATCTCACAGAGCCCCCAGGTCTGTCAGAGCACATTTTGAAAACCACTGGGGGCTTCCCTGGTGGCTCAGTGGTTGAGAATCCACCTGCCAGTGCAGGGGACGCAGGTTCAAGTCCTGGTCCGGGAAGATCCCACATGCTACAGAGCAACTAAGCCCGTGCGCCACAACTACTGAGCCTGCGCTCTAGAACCCGCAAGCCACAACTACTGAGCCTGCATGCAGCAACTACTGAAACCCGCACCCCTAGAGCTTGTGCTCCGCAACAAGAGAAGCCCGTGCACTGCAACGAAGAGTAGCTCCCGCTCGCCGCAACTAGAGAAAGCCCGCGGGCAGCAACAAAGACCCAACGCAGCTAAAAAACAAAAAGAAAACCACTGGGCTGGCTGGTCCCTAAGGTCCCTCCCTGCTGCCCGAGTCTGTGATTTCAAAGCCAGTAAAGGCTGCCGGGCGAGTGTGGGGAAGAAGAGACAGCAGGACTGAGGGGGCGAAGAGGATTTGAACTAACGGCAACACCCAAGACCAGCCAGCCAGCCCTCAAGTTCGTGTTTGTTGAACTACCCTCAGGAAAATCCTGGTGGAGGCCCTCAGCCTCCATCCACGTCAGCCAGGCCCCAAGGCCCTGGGAGGACTTCTGAGCCCGAGATGGCGGCAGAGGAGGGCCTGTCCGCCTCCTGTGCTCTCGGGGTCCTCTTCTCTTTCCCTGGCTGCCGCCCACACACACACAGACACTCTGACTCACTGCTGCCTTCAATCTCTCTCCCTTCCCTCCCCACTCGCCCAGCCCAGCCCAGTCCCTCCCTGGGAAAAAGCTTGAACAATACCTGGAGAAGGGGATCAGGTATCCTGGGGGGACTGGCCCCTACAAAACACACAGACGGTTAATCCCTGGGCAATTCTGGGCTTTCCTTTCTTTCCCTCCCCCTCCCTCTCTCCTCTCTATTTCCACTTCTGGGCCAGCTCCCAGCATCACTGTTCTCCTGACAGACATCCTTTTCAGAAGAAAAGGCAATTTGCCCTGAATGGCAGCTGTGGGACCCAGTGAGTCACTGTCGCTCGCCAGGCCTCAGTTTCCTCATCTGGGAAATGAAGGCGCTGCATGGACAAGAGGTGTTTAAGCTCTGGGGATGCTACCCATCCCTTTGAGAACCTGAGGCAGACAGACGCACACACGCAATTTTATAGCCAAGTCGGAAGCCCATCCATGGACTAGAGAAAGGTTATCCAAGGGTCCTGACCACACTCAAGTTCTGAGTCTCGGAGGCTGGGCCCAGCTCCCTGACACCACGCTAGCTACACCTCTCCTGCCCTGGGCTGCAGACCCCAAAGGATTCACAGGAGGACGGGGCCAGGCCAACTGGCCACCCACGCTGGCTCTTCCAGCTCCCTAGCCTCTCCTATCCCCACCCGTGGCAGGAGATCTGCTCCTGTGCTCCTGGCACAGTTTCCCCAGCACTCATCTGTAGCCCTCCCGCAGCCTGCAAAAGCTCCACGAAAGAGGAAGGGAGGAAAGGAAGGGAGGGGGAGGGGGCCCCTCAGTAGACAGGGCGGGGGGCAAAGGGCTGCAGCCTCCAGCTCCTCCTTTTCAACCCCAACCCCCTGGCTTGGGCACACCCGCTCACACACCCTTGGCATCTGGCCTTGGCCCAGGAGGTCTGTCCTCTTGAAGTCAATGGCAGGCTCTAACTGACAGGGCCCTGGCTGGAGAGCCAGGGACCTCCCTCGCCCCTCCTCAAATCCAGCCTGCTCAGCGCAGTTCACAGCACCCCCTGCTCGTGACCCTTTAGAAGCTCTCCATCGAAGCTCCCAGCTCCCTTCTCTCACTGAAGGCTTTCTAGGTCAGACTGCAGCCCCAGGCTTTCCTGCCTCAGCTCCTAAAACTCCTGTCCACACTGGCCAGCATGGACGGCCAGCCACATTTTCTTGTATCCACACATACCCGTCACCTAATGTCCCAATTAGTTGAAATGCCACCTCCTCTCTGAAGCCTTCCTAGCTTTCCCTCCAGTTGGAAGTCCTCTCCCCCTGAACTCTCGTGGCACATTTTCTGACGCCTCTGTGGCCTCTGCCACATTCCCCTCATTTCTGTGAGTAACCGTGACCATATGCGACCATACAACTATTTAGTGGGCATCTATTGAGTGCCAGGTACAGGCCAAGTGCTTTACCTGAGTCATTTCATTTCATCTTCCTACAAATGCAAGATAAAACGTAGAGGTAATTATCTCCATTAAGAGACAAAGAGGCAAAGCCACATCTCTCTGACTCCCCAGCCATGTACTTTCCTTGGCCCTATTGTGCCAACTAAGTTTCTTAAGGGACAAGATCTTATTCACCTTTTCTCCTAGATGGAAGCTTTTGTCACAGCTGTCGTTAAATGGTGGGAGAGAGGGTGGTAGGAGGAGAAAGGAGAAGGACCCTATGTGTCAGGCACTACACACATGCCACTGTCTTCAATCTTCACAGCAACTCTACAAAGTGGGTGTCGTTACACCCACTTTACAGATGAGAGAACTGAGGCTCCCAGAGGTAATGTAACATGCTTGCCAACAGTCACTGTGAGTGACAGTGCTAGTCTTTCCTCCAAGCATTCTCAGGCTCTAAAACCCCTCCACCAAATATTTCAAGTTTCACAGTGTTCACTGAGGCAGCAATGAGCTTTCCTGGTGCCTTCCTCCAGTCCACAAATGGGCCCCCAAGTGTTAGCGTCCAATGACATTTTTTCTTTTGGCTGTGTTGAGTCTTCATTGCTGCGTGCAGGCTTTCCCTAGTTGTGGCAAGCGAGGGGCTACTGTTTGTTGCAATGCATGGGCTTCTCTCTGTGGTGGCTTCTCCTGTTGTGGAGCATGGGCTCTAGGCACATGGGCTCAGTGGTTGCAGCACACAGGCTCAGTAGTTGCAGCATGTGGGCCCTAGAGCACGTAGGCTTCAGTAGTTGTGGCACGTGGGCCCTAGAGCGCAGGCTCAGTAGTGGTGCACAGGCATAGTTGCTCTGCAGCATGTGGGATCTTCCCGGACCAGGGCTTGAACCTGTGTCCCCTGCATTGGCAGGCAGATTCTTAACCACTGTGCCACCCCGGAAGTCCCGAGTTCAGTGACTTTTGTAATTGAAATGTATTTTCTTCCTGACTTCCATTAGGTAATTGGAACTGTACTCCCAGGGATAATAATTTTGGCCTCAAGACATAATTGAAAGCATACAGGACTACAGTGTATATTTTTAAATGGCATAACTAGAGGAAAGCTGATGATTTTATGGCACAACAAAGGCACACAAAGAAGAGAAAGGGAAATCTCTCCCAGCAGCCTCAGAAGCAGCGGATTAAAGCTCCACAATCAACTTGATGTACCTGCATCTGTGGAATAACTGAATGAATAGACAACGAGTCATCCCAAATTGAGGAGGTGGACTTTGAGGGCAAGATTTATGATTTTTTCCCATTTTCCTCTTTTTCTGTGTGGATGAAAGGCTCTTGGTGCTGCAGCCAGGAGTCAGTGCTGTGCCTCTGAGGTGGGAGAGCCAACTTCAGGACACTGGTCCACAAGAGACCTCCCAGCTCCACATAATATCAAACGGCGAAAATCTCTGAGAGATCTCCAACTCAACACCAGCACCCAGCTTCACTCAACAACCAGCAAGCTACAGTGCTGGACACCCTATGCCAAACAACTAGCAAGACAGGAACACAACCCCACCCATTAGCAGAGAGGCTGCCTAAAATCATAAGTCCACAGACACCCGAAAACACACCACCAGACGTGGACCTGCCCACCAGAAAGACAAGATCCAGCCTCATCCACCAGAACACAGGAACTAGTCACCTCCACCAGGAAGCCTACACAACCCACTGAACAACAAAGGCACAACGAGAAGATCTCCCCAGAAGCTGCATCCACTCCTCTCCAAAGTCAGTTCTAGTTGGAGGAAGATGGGCCTTGATTCTTATCTAGTCCTTTAAAATCAAAGAGTAATTATAAATCACCAGGTTTAAACCTTGTACGTTTCGGTGCTCTTTATCAATGGCTTTAGCTTGTGGTTGTCTGTTTAGGGACTAATGTAATAACGTATTTTTTCACGGTCCTTCATGAGCTCTTTAAGGAAAAACCTGGTCTTTTTACCCCAGAGAAGCATAGAGATCATTTTCATAATTTATTATTTCTTTAAGTGCAGAGTGGATTTCCCTTAAGAGGAGCACAGCGTGGCCCACTTAATACAGATCCTGTGAATAATGCAGTGGGACTTGAAGGATTCAGGTTTTAAGTGGGCTGTAGTCACCCGGCCGAGAGAGCCGCCAATCCCGACAGGGCCCAAGGCCCAGGGCAGATCTGCTGCTAATTTCGCCAGGGCCTTTCCCCAGAAGGAAAAAGACCTATGTCAGAGAGGCAGACTGTGCTCCATACCCCACCCTATTTTATTTCCTCTGATTTTCTCATTCATTCACTCACTCACATATCCAACCATCTATCCATTCACTCATTGAATACAGACCAGGGCAGTTGGGATTCCACCGTGAATAAGACACAGTCCCTGCCAGCGAGAAAGCTCAAAAATGAGGCAAGGAGTGCCAGGCGCTACAGAGAGGTGTGTACCTAACATGGCGGAGCCTCTGAGGATGGCTGCTCCCCGGGCAAGTCAGAAAAGCTTCCACAAGGAGAGGGCTGAGTTGAGCCTTAAAAGTGTTTGTAGGTGGAGAGAGTATGAGTGCAAGAGGGTGGGGAGTGGAGGACAGTGGCATTCTAGATAGAACACAATTCAGATACGCTGACCAAAGACAGAATGGAAGGGTGGAGAAGCTCTGAGTAGCTGTGGGAAAGGAGGATTGTAAGAAACCACCTAGAGAGGATAGAGACTAAGACGTAAAGAGCTGAGAATAGGATAAGGAGCTGTCCTTCAGGAGGGTGCATGGAGGGTGGGGAGAAGGTGTAAAAGTTGCAAGGATCCAAGCCCACATTTCAAACAAAATGACAGGAGAGCTGCTGGAAGACCTCAGACTCATCTCTCGCAGGTTAAGGACTCAGAGCCTCCAACACCAGCTCTCATCTGCAGAAGAAGGCCCTCTGTGCAGTCTTGATGGCAACTAGGGCTCCATGGAAGAGTTTGCCCTAGATCTGGGAGGCAGCCTGGGTCCCAGCGCCTAAGACACAGGTCTTGGACCAGCCCAGTGTCCCTAGAATAAAGTGGCAGGGGGTCTTTGCTCCCATCGTCCTCTCCATTTGGAAGGCCCACTCCCAAATTCCAGATCACTGCTGTCGAAGTCCTGCACATCCGTCTCCGTTCTCCTCCAATGCACCCAGGCTTTCTGAATCTGTTCTCCCCCACTGCGTACACTCAGGACTATACATCCTTCATTCCATCCTGAATTACAGCCACCTGTGCACATGCCAGCCCTCTCTGCTGGCATGCTGTTCCCATGGGAAGGTTCTATTGTTGATACAGAGCTCTACGTGACCCCCCAAGGCTGCAGCCCACAGTAGATGTTCAAGTTGCATTAATCAAATTGGCTTAGATGACCCCTCTGAGCATCTCCATGGACACAGAGCACGCAGAGGTGTGAGGGGATCAGAAAGGGGAGGTGACTGAGAGACTGGCCCTGTGTCAGGCCCTCCTCAGCCCCCCAGCCCCCAGGGAGGCTCTGTGGAATTGTGTTTTCCCTCTGTTTGGGGTTGAGCCTGTGTTTAGTCCCTGGAGGGGCCGGCATTATTCTCCTCAAGGTTTCAAGGGGGTTGAGAAGCGTTTCATGTTTCTCTGTTTGGCAAATAGTTCATCCCCTGCCTCCCCTCCCAGGAATCAGGAATCTCAGAAATTAAAGCCAGAGGGACTCGGGTTTCTTTCTGAGGAGGGGCTGCCACAGCAGATGCCAGTCGAGCCAGGAGGTGGTGGTGCAGGTGGGGGGCACAACGCCTTGGGTTTTCTCTGCGGTGGCGGGGTGAAGTGAAGGAAGTAACAGCTCTGGATAAAAAGCCCCAGGGCGCGGAGGGCAGGCTTCGGTTGCCTGCTCCTGCCAGACCCCTTTCTTTCAGAGCAGGGTTGGGACCACAGGGACCAATAGCAGCCGTTCTTCTCCCTCCTGGGGGCACGTTTCTCTTCTGGTGGAAGGGAGAGAGAGCAGGCACAAAACTTGCTGCGCTGGAGAGGGGGCTGGAGGCGCGAGTCCCAGCTGAGAGAGGCAGGCCCGGCCCAGATGCCAGCAGACAGGGATGGGGCGCTGCGGGAGGGACGGGGCTGAACCGGGCTTCTGAGCAGAGGCTCAGAGATGGGCGGGCGATGGCGTGAGCGGCAGAGCTGACACCTGGATCTCCGCTCGCCTCCCCCTGGAGAACACTTTAATGAGGCTCAAAGCTGTAATATCACAGAACGAGCATTAACAATGCTAATTACCTAAAGTTTAGCCCGGGAACGTTCTCAACCCACCCGTCTTGGGAACACACTGTTGTTCTGGCCCTGCTGGAGCATGGATGGGCTGAGGCTTGTGACGGAGGAGCTGACAACAGAGTGCCAGTGTGGGCCAGGGCGGGAGGTAGGCGCGGGGCGCGGGGGGAAGGGAGGGTAGTGTGAGCTGCAGGCTGCAGGGACCCCCAGCAGAGGAGGAAGTGAAACCTCCTGGTCGTGAAGGATGTTCCTCCGCGCTGCTTAAGAGAAACCCAAGGGAGAAGCGCCCCTGCCTGTCAGGCCCACTTTGGGGAAAGCTGGGAGCAGAGACTGTGTCCATTTGTGTCCAGGCAGAGGGTGGCGGGCCCACGACGGCCTCCCGCAGCCTCAGGGGACACCCCTCGTGCCCCTCCTGCCATGAAGCCCAAAGGTGTTTTCCCACTGTTGTCTGTGTGTGTTCAAAGCAGCTGAACAGAAGTATATGAAATGGATGAAATCAGAGCTGGTCAACGTCTGAGTTCAGGTTTGGGGCTTAGGACCCTTTTATCCACCCCTGCCCCCTGAGGCCCCTGGACACCTCTAAGGCCCCTTCCAGAAGCCTAGGCCTCTGCACTTGGAAAAAGAGTGTTGTACAATGACCTAGACATCCAGCTTCATTGTGTCTGGCATGAAATCATGTCCTTCCCAGGGGCTGCTTGGAGTCAGGCATTGTTGGACGTCCCGGGGCCTCTGACCCAGGCCAGGAGAACGCACGGATGCTTGCACGGGTACCTACCTGATCTGTTGGCTCCTTACCCAAGCCTGCCTGAGTCTGGGAATGGCTTTATAGACACTCATGCCTGTATCTACAAAAGGTCACCCAGGGAGATAACGCAAGACTGAGACCTTCCGACTCCTTTCTGCTCCCCCAAGGAGGGGAACTCACAGTATCTCTGTCACAATGCCACCCCCTTAGACTCTCTAACATGAGGGGTTATCCCACTGGGCACTCCTTAGTCCCCCCGCCCCATGCTTTTTCCTCTCCCCAAGGAAAGAACAAAGGAAATCCATTCTGCTCTGACTTTGCTTGAACACGGTTTGGGTCCCTCCGGTTTCCCCCTCACTCCTCCATCCCTGCGACCCCCTAGAGCCACATCAGTGTCTGGTCTGTGTTAGATCACTTTCCCAGGCCCCAAGACCCATTGCCTCCCCTGAAGCCCTCTCTCAGCAACTGTGGATTGAGACTGGGAGGCAAAGCTGGTTCCCTGGGGTCAAAGCAGAAACATCACAGCCCCCCATGCGGATGAAAGGCCTGTGCACGGGTGTTTGTACCATCTTTTCCTGCCTGAACTTGGTCACAAGCCTCAGTCCCCCCACTGCCGAAATGAGCAACTCAGCATTGCCAGCCCAGCTCCCCCCCGACACCACACCGGGTAAAGGCCTGGCCTGTCTGCTCCAGGCCTGCGTGGGCACATCACTCCCTCCGCAGAGACGGCCCGCCCACCTGCTCGACAGCCCGTGTCTGCAGCCACAATCAACAGCTCCTCTGCTGGAAAGAACCGCCCTACGCTCTGCTTCGAAGGGAAAGCCTGGAGGCACGCGATGACTTACTCAAGGACAATGGAGCATTTAATCAGCAAAGGGACTGAAAGAGACCTCGTCTTCCCCTGCTGCCATGTCCACCTGTGTCTTCAAAAAAGCACAAGCAGACTCTGACTAACAGCGCACTGACTGAGACCAGAAGTCCCTGATTGTGGTCTGGCTCCCCAGATGTCCCCCTGGGCTGTGTCCATCAGATGTCGTATTATTATTACCTGTGTGGTTCGTAAGCCCCATGGGAGTGGGGTCTTGCTTCTCTGCTGTATCCTGAGTGCCTAGCACACGGTAGAGGCTTTATTTACTTATTTACCTTAAATGTGTGTGGGGGAAACTGACTCCCAGCTTGCAGCCTCCGGAAACCACTTCCACATGGTTCAGAAGTCCTGCCCCCAGAGGCTGTTCCTTTGTGGAGGTCGTTAAGCAGGCTTGGGGACTCTCAGGGCAGATGTGCCCCCTGTAAAGCCTCTTGCTCCTTACCCTGGGCAGCCACCTCACTGCCTTTGATGGAAGGAGGGGCAATGACTCAGCTGGCTTCTAGATGGGTCCTGAGGTCCCTCCTTCCCCCACCTCGTCCCCACCTCAGCTGTGAGTCATCTCTGAATCATCGGCCTCACCTCCCCCAGAAGCTCCAGGGGCTTCTCTTCAGGATGCCCTGCCCTTGTCTCAGAGGGCTCCTCAGATGAAGCTCATGGCGGTGCTGCCTGCTGTGCCCATGAAAGCCGCCGCTTCCCTGGAGCCTGTGTCTGACGGGGTCAGAATTGCATCCGCAGGAGCCACTGGGACCTGGAATGTGTTGCTTTCCGGGTCTCCTTGCAAACGTGTAAGCTCCAGTGTTTCTCTGGAGCCTGACACACAGGCGCACGTGTGCTCACACACACGCACATGCACACATGTTCTCACATGTGTAGTCCCACTGGACACCACAGAACGAAAGGGCTCTACTCACACAGGCTCTGTACATTTGCAATTGATTTTTAAAGATGCGGGTGGCAGGGGGATGTGGGGGGGAGAGAATAACCAAAAGTTGCCAGGAGTTTTGAAGCCTTTTATTTGTTTACACATTCTCTAAATTGCAGACAAAAAGATTCGCTACGTAGATCATCAACACTGCTAACCAACCACAGAACGAGGATACAACCACAGCAAGTAAGGGACAGGGCCTGTGACTCAGTCTTTGTGGACATGCAAGGGCTCCACGGAGGGGCTGGGATGTCCAGGGGTCCCCAAGATAGAGGCTGCTCGATGCCCACTTCAACTTGGCTACAGGACTTGACGTCTCCCAGGCGCCCCTCCCAGAAGCCGGTCAGGACAGGAGGAAGGCGGGGGCAGAGGGAGGGGTCCTGGTTCACGGGCAGTCCTCCCAGCCAGCCCTCTTCTGAAGGAAGCAGTGGACTCCACTTCTGGGCAAGTCCTCATCAATGGATCCAAATCCAGATGTGGGCTGTTTCCAACCTGGAGATCCTCACGGAGACTCACAGTACACCTGCTCTCTGGGAAGTCACAGGACCCACGCGTCCTCTCAGGACACTGGGAGACGTGGCACAGCCTCATCTCCGATACTGAAACACTGAGAGACCTCAAAACATCCCTCAGACAGGGCAGAAATGTCACAGCACTTTTCACACCAGGAGCCACAAAAGAGTGGGAACTTAACACACAGGAGAAAGGAGCAGCCCCGGAAGGCAGAGGAGAAGAGTGGAGCACACGCACCTACGGGGGTGACCATCACCTGAAATCGTCAGGGGATGGGGGCTTTTGTTTGTCTGTTGTGGTGGTGGCTTTTTACAGGAGCCAACGGAGATCTCTCCTTCAGACCATTACACACATCTCCCTAAGTTTGGAGCCCGTCTCTCTAACCTTGTGAAAGCTGTGTCTGCCTCAGCCCTGGACACTGTCAGAGCACCCGAGCAGCTCAGGGCTGGACGACTCTAAGCTGTCCCATCAGTGGGAGGAAATGGGGTATTGGATCCCAAGGTCCAGTGGGGAGGGAGTTCGAGGGAGCAAACAAGGAAGACCCTTGTTAGCAGGCATTTCTATTGCTGGAGGTCAACTCTCTTGGCCATTCTTTTATGACTAAGAGTTTTAGAAAGGGTTGAGGCGGCGGGGGGTGGGGGTGGGGATGGGCATGGTGAAAGAGACAAGAAAGCATTTCAGAATGACGGGGATACACTGTGAAAATGGCCTCCTCTCTTGTGCCCACACCTGCAAAAAATGACCCCGAATTTGCATCTTATCTGCAGGTCTAGAGATATAAATGCATCCTCGGCAACTGGGGATCATTGGAACATCTCCTCCAGGGGTCCCCTTTCCAACCACAGCCCAAAGCAATCTGGGGACAGTAAATTCCTGAGGCTGTGAGGCATCCTCGGTCTATTCACTGGCTGGGACAGGCAGTGTGGAAGCTAAACGGACCCGTTCCCAGGTTCCTCATGCTCTGACTCAACCGGAGCCTGCAGAGGCTCCAGCTTCCTGCCATCCCCTTCCGAGGGACCCCTTCAGCCTTCCTACCCCAGGGCCACAGCCCACCCAGAGGAACCCCAGGAAGCCCACCAAAGCCACCAGAATCAGCCTCTCTCTGAGGAGAAACACAGTGGGGCTTTAGGCAACTACGAGAAGAAAATCAATTTCTCTAGGCTTCCTGGCAGAGATGTTCCACTTTTTGGCTCTCAGAGGGGAATGTTATCAAAACCGGGTTTTAAAATTGCCCTCAGTCTAAACACATTTGGGAAGGGAGGCACAGACCTGTCTGAGGACTTGTTCTGGCTCTCGCGCTGGTGGACTGTGTGATGTGGATGGGACAGTCTCTCCCCCAGGCCTCCATTTCCTAATTGGTCCAGTGGGTCAGCATCAGGCTGGGAAGGGGTCTGAGCAGACTGGATTCACAGCCTGAGAGTAAACTTGAGTGGAGGTGGAGGGGAGACCGTCTTAGGGCTCAGCCCACTGGGCCAGCGGTGTCCACCCTTCATGGAGCCTTGGCCGGTGGGGGGGGCGGGGCTGTGAGGTCGGGGTCCAAGGCCAGCTGCCTGGGGGCCATGCTGCCAGTCTGGCCTGGTTGGGATCCAAGTCAGATGGGCCTCCCCTCCCTCCTCCTGCCAGCAAAAGAGACTGGTGAAGCCGGGTCAGTCAGAAGAGCCTCGCCCACAGGCTCTCAAATGGATGGATGGATCAAGCTCCAGAATGCATTGTGGGTTCTCAAGCACTTTAAAACCTGACTCCCGGCCAAGCATCATGAAAGCCTCGTGTCCCTGGACTCTCCACAGAGATCTCCAGAACCGCCTGCTGGGAGTCACGTGCTGTCCAGGGAAGAGCCTGCCCCCAAGAGAAAGTGAAGGCTGCTTTAGTCCATCTCAGCTGACACCTACCCAGGGGCAGATCCGCCCCTTCCCCCAGCCCAGGCGCTCAGCCTGAGAGCCAACTTGGTGCGGCTTCTTCAGCTGGAATCTTGCTGTGACATGTGCAGAGGAAGCGGGAGCTGGAGCAAATGGCCAATTTCTGGTGCTGTCAATACAGACAACGGGAGTCTAACGGAGTGTGAAACTCGGATCTGACGGACACCTGGCCAAAGGAGGCCATAGGAGATTTACTGAAAATGCCTTCGTGTTGCCCACCCGCACCAAGCCAGAAACGCTGCACAGCTGAGACAGCCTGGCTGGGGTCTCCATGGGAGTCCACCCAACCCATGCATGAGGCCCCCGTCCCACCACAATTCATCTCTGCTTCCTCCAGTGGGGACTGGACTAGACCATCGCGTGGGTCACTTTCCACCTCTGATCAGGCCCTGCCAGTCGCACCTGCCTGCCCGCCGTCCCAGGAGTGGAAAGGCAGCAGCTGGAGGCACAGGTTCAGAGTCCCTCTGGCTGGTGACATACTCCAGCCCAGGTGGCTTCATCATCTCACTCCCGTTCATGTTAAGGATGCTCGTCTTCCAAGGGCAGCCAGTGCTTGGGAAACTTAAAAGCAACCAGGCTGAGGTCACCTGCTCTCTTCTCCCCAACCCCCAAAGGGTGAGAATAACTGGACACCTAAGCCTCATCCTCTACTGATGAACATGGGTCCCAAACAGAGAGACCCAGATACACATATACCTCCCCTGACGGCACGCCAGGGTGACCAGGGTCCCTTGGGGGAGTGTAATTTTGGGGGCTGAAAAGCAGCAACTTTGGGCCGAGGTGTGCTTTATTTCCCCAGCACATCTGGGGAAATACCCGGCCAAGTGTTTTAGCCAGCACCAGCCTGCCCAGCAACCAATCATGGCAGGCAAGAAGTGTGTTCATTTTCCTCTGGAGGAAAGATGCCCAGAGTGGGCCAACATGGCACATGAGGGGTGGGCAACGAGGATGGACACACTCCCTTTCCCGGTCCAAGGCACAAAGGCTCCCTAAGCATCTGAGCATTTCTTGCCAAAGCATGACTCTCTGCTTTCCCAAATGCCACGTGGACCAGATGCATCAGTGAGCCAGGACTCTGCCTCCCTACCCCACCTCTCTCCAGCCACCTGCCCCTACCAACTCTGCTCTGGGATTGTTCTGTTTTCATGCTCTCATTGACATATTTGTGTTTCTTTCCTTTTTTACTAGTACCTAATTTAGGCCTCTTCAACTACGTGGTGAAAATGTGCAGGGGGGTTATTTTCTTTTTCTTTTGTGCTACTGTTTCTTTCCACCACCACCCAGTCCTGCAACATCTGGCATGGCAGGAGGGATGGGGGTAGTGGGGGGGGGGGAGGTGCGGGAAGGGAGAAGCCTGGATAAGAAAGAGGAGAACCAAGGTCTCGGTGGGGAACGATCATGAAAGGGCAACGTCAGTAAAACCCACAGCCCCGATTCTACCTATAAAATCTTTGCAATCCCTTAGACAAAGCAGAATCGAGACTTTTTTTCCAGGTTCCCAACTACTGCCAAACATCTTCCCCAAAGAAGCAGGGGAGAGTGAAGGGGAGAGATGAGAGAGTCCTTGCAGCCAGTGGTTTTCCAAGCATGAGGCTCCCTTTTCAACTCCCTGTGGTTGTGCAGGGGCTAGAAGCTGGGGGAGCCAGCCTGGGAGAACCCGGGGGAAGGAAAGCATCTTGTCTGGCAGCTCCTGGTTACTGGCAGTTCTCCCTCTTGTCCTGGAGCAACACATAAGGTTCGCTTTAGTTCGTTATGCGAGGGGTGTGTGTGTGTGTGTGTGTGTGTGTGTGTGTGTGTGTGCACGTCTCTGTTCTCATCATCCATGTTAATAACATTGATAGGAATGATACGGATGCAGACAGGCAAGCAAATGGGATGCAGTGAGTGTGAATATAACCTGGAGACTTGAGGGGTCATGTTGCTGAGGGAGAAGAGAGGTCTTGGGGGCTCACACCCCCCCCCATTTCCTACAGCGACCACTTACCCCTTCATTTCCCCACCACAGCAGTCTTTTTTGCCAGACTGGGTTGGTGCCATCCTGAATGGCCACTCTGCTCTCTGCCTGGGCTAGAGGTCAGGATTAGTCATTATATCTCCTGTCAAAGAGGGTTCTGGCTGCCCGCCAGTCCCGGTCCCTGCCTTCCTCTGGCCTGCCTGGGAAATGTCACCATCAGCACAAATACTTCCTTCTCTTGGCGGGGCCAAAGAGGGGGAAAGCCTGCAATGACCCTCTTTCAAAACACTGGAGCGAAGACAGGGAGGGGGCTGGGAACACAGGCCGTGAGCAGGGGCGTCCCCGCGCCCTCTGACCCCCGTCCTGCCCCCTCAGCCATCTGAGGGGACACGACCAGGGCTCACTCAGAGCCCAGAGCGCCTCCTCCGGGAGCCCGGCCCCTTCCGAAGCTTTCCGCTCACACAGGGAGCCCCTGTTCCTTCTGGGCAGGCCCAGACCCTTCCAGGCGCTTCCTTGGGCCTCTCTTCCCAGCAGCCTGGGGAAGGCGCCATGCAGCCAAGGCTTCCTGGGAGCAGCTGCTGAGAGGATCAAAGGGCGTCCCTGCTCTCACAGCCAGGGCACCCGGGCAGGCAGCACCCAAGGACATCTTCCTCTCCCTCTGGCCTCCCTCTCAGAACAATTACCTCAGCTGTCCCACCTCCTTAGAAAGGGACCCAGCTCCCCAGGGTCAAAGCCCCGCTCTAGCTGCCTCAAAGGCCCTGAACTAACCCATCTGTTCTGCTGTTTCTCCCCCCCAACCCCCACCCAGGGCTGGTGGCTGCAGAGAATCATAACCAGACCTCCAAGCCCTGGAATGTTCAGGAACTCAACCCACTGACAGCTGCAGAGCCCACCTCTGACCACTGACCAGTTAGACCCAAGGAAACTAGCAGGGCCGTGGGCCCAGGTGGGGAGGCTTGCAGGCCTGAGGCAAATGAAGGTATCTGTGCTTCCCACGCACTTCCCCATTCCTCACGTGACATCCAGAGGAATCCAATCGCATCCTTTGGGGGGGGGGGCGGTAAGATCGCAAAAAGGGGAGCACACAACAGGGGTAGGAGGAACCCCATCCACTTTGCCGGGCGGTGGGGAGGACCGGCCAGGTGCCCCCTCTCTTGGTGTCCCAGATGCTGGCATCCTGGACTCGGGGACTGGATGGGGAGGGCCTCCCAGGCCTGACCCCTCTGGAAGCAGCGCCTAGAAATCCTCTGTTCCCAAGGTTGCCGGCCGTGATCTAGCCCGTCCTTTGCTGCCACCTCTTTCCCCACCAAGCCCCATCCTTCCATCCAGACCAGGAGGACCTCAACAGCTTATCTCACTAAGTTCGAAGGACACTTTTTCTGTGGGGTTGGGAAAATCCACATCGACCAGAAGACCCTCTGTACCTCCTACCTCCAGCTGGGTGAGGGGCACCACTCCTGCCTGCTTTGCCCTCTAAAGCCCCCCAACCAACGGGGAGCCAGAGGCCAGGGGGCCTTGAAAAAGGAAGAGCTGTCCTGGTGTCCAGAACTGACAAAGGCTGGGCCTTTGGGGGAAAAAAAGAAAAGCACGGTGCCAGGATCTCAGGCCTGAGGAAAGAAAAGGGCGGGGAGGGGGTGGGGTTATAATAACTCTTCCTTTCCATGCCCTCTAGTTATTTAGGTGCAGGACTTCTTCGTGAGTGGAAACCAGGTCTCTGGCCCCCTCCTCAGGTCCCCCTCCTTTTACTTCTCTTCATTTCGCTTTGCCTTACTTGAAAGATCTTTGACCCTCCCCACTCCTCCCTCAGGGCCGCCCCTTCCTCCCCCGCCCCGCCTCCCCCCCAGCTCCAGGGATGGGAACGTACCACAGGTGACAGCGGTGCCCAGCTCTGAAAAGGAGGCAGGCGTGGTGGTCAGGGCATCCTCACTGGGAGTGTGAGCGCGGCTCTGGCCCCCCGGGAGCCATGTCTCCCTTGGGTTGGGCACGGGCACGCCCTAAGGAGGGGCCCACAGTGGGCAGCAGGGGAGAGGCTGGGGGGTCGGGGAGCGAGAGAGGAAGGGAGGCTGCCGTCCCAGCACCTGCATTCAGTCTGAGAACCACCTGAGGGGCAGGGAAGGTG
This sequence comes from Phocoena phocoena, assembly GCF_963924675.1. NCBI lineage: Eukaryota > Metazoa > Chordata > Mammalia > Artiodactyla > Phocoenidae > Phocoena > Phocoena phocoena. Next base: position 29,373,341 of record NC_089220.1, on the reverse strand, counting down.
GATGGTCCTCAGCGCTCCCCACCAACCCCCTACACACGACTCAAAGAGGATACTAGGGGCCCCTCTTCTCTGAGTCTGGAAGCCTAAGTGTGCCCATAATCTTTCTTCAAGAGCATAGATCTCTCTCCTAAACTTGCCCCCATAGGAAAAGTAATAACAATCCTCTAATTTTTCTTCCTTAAAATATCTGAACTTTTAAAGGGAAGGGCCAAAAGGAATCATGCTATGTTCAAAGCACAAAGACTAACTAAGATGCACCGTGAGTGTAACTCTCCAGGGGATCATGCAACCATCACTGTGAAACCCTAACCCTCCCCAGCCTTAAAACCTGGTATCTTCCCCAGCTCTGAAGGAATCTGGCCTCCCTCCCTCCCCCACCCCCGCGGGCTGGCTACGTGGTCCCAGACGGCCTGCGCTGAGTCTGGGGAAGCAACTGCTCTCCTAGGCCTGCCTGGCTCCCTACCTGACCCTGGGGCAATGACAGGAGCAGGGGCTCATTGGGACCTGCTGGCTCCTGCCTTAGGGGCTCTGAGCCAGTGGGGGGTTTAGAAGGAAAGCCGCAGGAAGGTAAATCTCCTGGCAGGGGCCTTGTCTCTAATTCCTCACACCAGTGCCTCCAACTGGATTTGCTACAGGCCCGAAAAGCAGTTTCAAAAATACCCACAGGAAACAGAGGGTTTCAACTTCCGGTTGGGATCCCGCAGCCTCACCTCCTCTCTGGTCGGCGGGAGCCACAACATCGGGGTGAAGCAGAAGAAAGGCACCCTGGCTGTTCCCAGGGTTTGAGCTGTGAGGCAACAGCACCATTATCTCCACGTGGTGGCCTCTGGACCCAGTGACCAGAACTACCAAGGTGTGGGTCCCTCCCCACGCCAGGGCCCATGCCCGGACCTTCAGCAGCATTACCTCTCGTCCCCGCAAAATCCCTGCCGGAGAAGCCATATCTCCCTGCCTCACAGATGTGGGAAATGAGGCTCAGAGAGGTTAAGTCATTTGCCTGAGGTCAACCAGCTAGAAACTAACAGAGCTGGGCTTTAAACCAAAGTTTTTAAGTGACTGTTACACTGAGCTGAATTATAGCCCTCTCCAGAAGTTAGCACCCCATTCTAGGCTGTGTTGACCTTACAGAAGGGAGCATCTTCATTCTGAAATCCCCAGCCCCAGGATAGATCTCTCACCTTCCACCACAGGTCCATGCTCAGTCACAGTTTTCTTGTCACAGCTTGACCTAGTGGCCCCGACCACAGGCAGCCTCTTCCTTAAAATATAAACCCCCTTTGGTCAAAATGGAGATTCCAAGAAGGCGTCTAACCTTGGCTAACTCACACAAGAAAGGGGGTATAGAAATCATTTGGGGTCCCTACTTGACAAGCCCAGCTCTCCAGTGATGATTTATATAACATTATGCTTTTTAAGACTCCTGATGTCACTGTGGGACAGGCAGGACAAGTATTTTCTCCATTTCACAGCTGGGCAAACTGAGGTTCAGAGATGTTAAGTGATTTGCCCAAGGTCACACAGCTACTCAATGGCAGGGGCAAAACGAAAACCCTGACCATCCATGTGCACCCTGTGATTCTAGTTCATTCTCTGGGGCTCAAAGAAAGAGCAATTGTTGACCAACACTTTCCTTTTCTCAATACAGAAGGTGATAAATGTGACCATGACTTCTGTTTGCTTGCAGTATCCTGCAAGTGCCATTTCACAGGCTGGATTTGCTGTCCCCATTTTCCAGACGGGGAAACTGAGGTCTCCAAAGAAGAAGGGGTTGGGCCCATCCTTCAGGAAATGAAACTGGGAAGGGAACTATGGGCCTTCCTGATGTCTGGTCCAGACTCCTGGCCACCCTCATCCCTGTGAAAGGTTACAGCACCGTCCTTGGTCTGCGAGACCCAATCCTACCCTCTCAGCTTCTGTGGCGGCAAGTGTGGCTGGAGGGAGAACAGAGCCACCCCATCATCTGCGTTGAGGTGGGGAACAGATTTGCACACACTCCAAAGAGGGTCTGTCACTTGTAGGGTCACTATTTTGGTTTCAGATTTGCTTTTTTTTAACTTTTAAGCCATTTGTGGCTTTTGAGAACATTTTGATGACTTTTTTCCTAAAATTAAATCAAGGTGATTTTTCAAAACCAATAACCAGCCTTTGAGGACGCTCACTTTGGGTTTTGTGGGAGGACAGAGAGCCGGAGTGGTCAGGAGAAGAAATCTGGCCCTCTGATATGACCCGCCCGGGGTAAATGGACGATGCGACCACGTAGCAACTTCCCAGACCCTCCCTGGGCCTCCGGAATCCAAAACGGGTTCACCAACCAGCAGGGGGAAGGAAATATCTCATGAGGAAGATGAAAATCTCATCTGGTCAGGCCCTTTAAACGAGGTCATTATGTATGCATGGAACCCCCTCCAAGGACACAGGCTCCTGCAGGAGACTGACTCCCGTCGCTGGCCACAGGTCACCCCGTAGAGGACCTGGGGGAGACCAGCACAGCTCGGCTGTGCGCCAGGCTGCCCCGGGTCTGCCGGCCAAGAGCAATTAGCCAGGAAGAAGGGCTCTTGCCAAGTCTCGGCGAGAAGGCCGCAGCCCGGCAGAGGTAGCCCAAGCGGCCAGAGCCTCTGGGGCTCCAGGGGCTTCTTCAGGAGCTGAAGGACTAAAAATAACTTGGGCCTTTGTTGTAAGCAGCCAGACCACAGAGATGGAGCTGATGTCAAGGAAGCTGAGCGTGCGCCAGGGTCCTGCTCACTGAGACCTGTCCGTTAGGCAAATGATTTTTCCAGAAATGTGTCAGTATTTGTGTGTTGCTGCTGTTGCCACTGCTGCGGCGAGTCAAAGGCAGCCCGGTCCGCTCCAGCCCACAGGGCTGACTTCCAACACAGACTTCTGGGAACTGAGCCTCCCCACCTCTGGCTTCTCAAAAGGAGAGTCCAGCATGTACTGGGGAGCTTAGGAGATAAGAGCAGCCCTCGAGCTGAAGCTTCTGCGTGATTGTCGCCCTGGTCGTAAATAATCACATCACCCCAATTATTTGTTTAGGGAACAATCATTCCTCCCCCAGCCTGAAATTTCCAGAGTCAGGTCTCAGTAGACAATGGCAAACATACACTATGTGGAAGGAAGGAATTACTTGGGAAAAGGAATTCGTGGTGTCACATCAATACTGAAGGGTTTCTCAGAGCTGCAGTCCTTGGGACCAACATTCAGATTCTTGACCTGGCAGCCTTCACTCACCTTCCTGGTTCTTGAGTCCCACAGGGAAAGCTCCAGACCCAGGCTGAGTGGAAGGCAGGGTCTCGGTCTCTTCCTCTGCCACAGGCTGTGGCCTGTCTCTCCTCAAGGATGCCCCAGCTCTGAAGGTCCGGTGCCTTGCCAGGCCGTTCCTGATGGACAGCGAATACTGACTGGCTATGGCGGGGCCTCAGAATTATCTTCACAACATTTCCGTCCACCCCTCAGGGCCTCCCCCTCCCTCCCCAGCCCCATCAAGAGATCGCCCTGGCTGTGGATGCCACTGGATATCTGCTGGGGAAGCAGCTCTTCCTCTTCACTGGGACCAAGGAACAAGGAGGGATTTCAGGGCTCCATCGTCTAGACAGCCTCTAGGTTCCGAGTCTAGAAGTTTCCAGCGGGACTTGTAATAAATAAAAACTTCTCCACAGCCCTTTGCTCCTCTGCTGGGTTCAGGATGAAGAGGCGAAGCTGGGGGCAGGGAGGCTGTGCGAAGATTTCTTGGAACACAATAGATAGAAAACACCAAACCACGCATGAGTGACTGATGGGTGGTCACAAAATGGGACCAGTGGCTCCTTAAATGGGAACCAGTGAGAGGGCCGCAGTGCTAGGGTAAAGGTGAGGGGGGTCCACAGGACTGTGGCTGGGGTCCTTCTTCAAAAGTTTACGATCTTTCTGGCAGAAACAGGAGGGGCTGGCTGAAGAACGGAAACCTGTGTGTAGGAGTTCAGCAGATGTCTCGCCCCCTCGGTTCCACGTGTCCACGCCCTCTGTGGTTACTGATGTTCCTTGCAGTTGGTCTGTCTGGAAATACGGGAGTAGGGGCTCGATCTGATTTGAACTGGGCTCTGCTTCAGCCTCTCCGGCAGCAAGCCCCATTCTGTGACCTGGGGCCCTAGGCCTGGCAGCCGAAGGCTGAGGCTTTTTCTTTGAGCAGTTCCCAGCATAAGTGGCAGCTCCAGCTCCCTACAAGAAATGAGATGGCATTACTAGCAGCCCCGCCCCCGACCCTCAAGCCCCACCCCTCGACCCTAACCTTTTTGTAAGCCCTGTTTTAGTTTGACTTTCACGATTCAGAGACCGAGTCCCAGTTCTGAAAATGTGCTGGAGTCTGTCGCTCAGCTGCTCGGGGTGGGGGTGGGGGGGGAACAGAAAGTGCTCAGAGATGATTGGTTGAACTACAGTGAAGACCCTCCCTCCTTGGCTGTGCCTCTTTAACCAGGAATCACCGGGTCTGGACCACTTCCTCTAGAAGCTCACACCTCCCCCACCCTCTCAGCCATATGTCTGGGAAACATCTCCTTGGCCCTCAGGTTGAAATTTCAGCTGGTTGAGCTGTGCCTCCGTTTCATCATCTGTAAAATGGGAGTGGTCATACCTGGTCCGGAGGGTTGTGACGATTAAATGAGACAAGACACGTAAAGCCCTTAGCACAAGGCCTGCACATTAGTGAGGGCTCAGTAAGTGCTAGAAGTAGCTGCTGTTGTTATTGTTGACTTCATCACCATTACCTTCTGGGGGCTCAGCCACTGGGGGATTTAAACAGTACATGTGGTAGCCGCGGTCACAGTCATCGCAGAAGAGGAGCTGGTCCTAGTGGAATGCAGAATAGGAGGAGAGGAGGAAAGTTTGAATTATTTAGAACCAACATCTGGCCCCCACCTACTGCGCCTGCCTTATTTCCATTGATCAACTTCCCTGGATGCCCCTTTCCAGACCCCATTTAGTGTCCTCACTGTCCCTTGAACATGCCTTGTGCTTTGCCCACACCTGGAATTTCCCCCTCCGTCTCCCAAACTATGCACATCCTACTCCCACTTAAGAGTTCCGCTCAAATCATAGCTCCTCCAAGAAGCCTTCCTAGACCACCACCTCACACCCAAGCTTAAAGGGATTCTTTATCCTTCTGAACTCACATAGCCAATAATTCTGCCTCCATAAGGGTGGAAAACTAATTTCATGCATTTCTGTGTTCTCCAGGATGATTGCCTAGTGCCTAGAAAGTGCTTTCAATGTTTGCAAATTTTAATTGAATTCCTCTCAACCTCACTCTTTCCATTTGTGCAATGGGCAGCAACCATATTTGCTGGTAACATCCATAACACCTCAGAACTTTTCCAGGGTTTCGTTATGCAAGTTTAGAGAAATGCAATGCCACCTTTCAGCTCTCAAAAGCCTCTTCGGGGGCTGGAGGCTGGAGCCAGATGAGAACAGTCACCTCCAGTGCTGTGGTTAACTTCCAAGGACACGGTAGGCACCTTTGCTCCTGCAGTTCCCTCTGCCTGGAGACTCTCCCAGTGCCTGACCCCTTCTGTTTTGGACCATTCCCTACCCACCCTTCAAGTCTTCAAACACTTCTCTTCCACAAAGCCTTCACTAATCTTCGTCAAATGGAATTTCTCTGACCCCTCTTGCATCCTCATAGTACTTTCTCTTCCTTAGGACATTTAATTGCACTTTTCTTTATGCTACAAAGCCTGGCATGTGGTAGACGTGTACACCCAGTCCATTTGGAACATGCCTCTTTTGTCCACTCCTTTATAGATTGCAAGGCCCTTGGGGAAGAACCTTGTCTTACTCATCTCCACATCTCCTTCAGAACTTCCTTGCACATAGTAGCTACTCAGTAAGTGTTTGTCATCTGGTCCCCATTCTCCAGGTTCAGCCCTGTTCTATTCAGTGACCTTTGGGCCTGCTTTGATGGCTTATAAGATGTCTGCAAAGTTAAGTTCTGTATCAAATCTCACCTTGGCTCTCACCACTGTAGAGATCCTAGAAGAAGTAGATATAGAAGTTGAAAACCCCTGTGAGCAAGCCAATGGGGCAGGAGAGATCATGAATGATCTTTTTTTTTATATCACGCTAAGACCTTTCAATAGGACAATGGCAAGCTTTCGAAGAGTTAGCAATAGAGGAATAACATGGTCAGACTTGCAGTATAGAAAGATCTCACTAGCTGCTGTATAAGAAAAGATATCCAGGTGGAGAGAGATTAGTTCTTGAGGCTGGAAGGCCACTTAGGAGGCTACTATAGTTGTCCAGGTAAGAGAAAACTTACGATGGTATCCTGAACTAGGGTTGTGGCTTGGGGGAGAGAAAAGGGGCTTGCTTCCATCTGAGAGTCATTGATTAGATGTAGAGAGTGATAAGGAAGAAATCAAGGATGTCTTCTAGGTGGTGGCTTGGTCGGCAAGCCAAACGATGTAGCCATCCACTAAGGCGTGGGCAGAGGAGCAGACCTGTGGGAGGCGGAAGGCAACCTCAGCTACGAACATGATCTGTAGGTCTACAGGTCACCTGGTGAGGGTGCCTGGAGGCAGCTAGAGGTCAGGAGAGAGGCCTGGGCGTAAGATATGGACTGGGGAGTCACCGGTGATGAGATGGCACTGGAGGTCCTGGGAAGGGAAGCCCAGAGTACGTGAGAGCAGATGTCTTTGAACTTGTGCTCATGGAGGGGTGTTCATGAACTCCTAGAAATTATATGCACAACTCTGTGTATGGGTACAGAGGTACATTTTTCTGAGCAAAGGGTAAATCCATAGCTTTCGTTGAATTTCCTGAAAAATCAAGGACTCAAAAAAGTTACTGAGGAGAAGGCCAAGAATAGATCCTTGGGGAACACCAAAGCTAAGGCCCAGGCAGAGAAGAAAGAGACTAAGAAACAGCAGTCAGAAAGGTAGGATGAAAACCAGAACAGTGTGGCTTATTCCAAAAGAGTTACACCATTATTGTTGGAGCTGAAATAAGCTAAATGACAATATGATTTAGGGATAATACAAGGAGAAACCAGTTAGGATAGGGACAGAAAACAGGGAGAGACTTGTGAGAAACAGTATTATTAATATCTGAAATACATTGATAACTCCTACTCTAGTGCTGACACGAGAAATACAAGGAGGTAGAATATCCTGGATTGGACTTTCCCAAAGGGAAACCAAGGCATCTGTGGGTTTAAATTTCTCTTTCATGGGTTGATCATTGTCTAGCGCCATATTCTCTTCTTTTCCATTTGCTTCTCAGATAATTGCCAGCCAAAACCACCAAAAAAACCCCCAGCTCATGTGGACCCCCGTGAGAAACACAATTTAAAGACATCTTACTCCCAAGTAGTCAAGAACCAGAATTCACCTATGGCTACAGTTCCAGTAGAATGGGAATCCCTTTCTGGGATGTGCAGGGTAAATCCCTGGCTATGTGAGAGGAACCCCCTATTGCCCGAGCAGACTCACTCCTTGATTCCTCCCCTAAGGTTCTGCCAAGTCAACAAAAAACCTCTACATTAACACTATTTGTAAAGCCAAAGACCAGAATCAACCCAAATGTCCATCAATAAAGGACTGGTTGAATAAACTAATGAAGAGCTATGCAACTGTAGGAAGGAGTTAAGATTATGTCTATACGTTGCTGTGGAGTAACCTCTGGGATATTCAGTGAAAACGCAAAGTAAAGAAAACAGGTGTATCTTTCTACCATTTTCTAGGAAAATGCATCCACTTTCTTATGGATTCATGTGCACATACACGTTTCCATTTAACAAAATAGAAAGATAAACCATAATTTTTTTAAATGGTCCTATAAGCAGAGTGTAAAAGAGGTAGGGATAGAAGTTAGATTTCTTTGAACATACTGTTTATTTTAAAAATTTGCCAGTAAATGTTTTACATGGTCATAAAGCAAAATTCACAGGGTAACTGTCACTAAAAAAAAAAAAAAAAAAATGAAAAATGAAACAAATGAATCTAATCATGTACTAGTTGGTGGCATAACCACACAGAAAGAAACTATTCCAAGTGACTTGGAAACAAGTAGTTGGACTGTACCTCCTCAGTCAAATATATCTTAAGGACAAAAACAAGTGCAAATATGCATATACATACATATATATATTTCTTTCCAGCAATCATATTAGTGTTGTTAATAGTGGAATTGATATTCTATGTGTGTATCAAATGAGTGGTTATGTTGGTAATGAGAAGCAAAAATTTTGACATGGTTAAAAGAAAATACAGATGTAAGAGCGATAAGGTTAAGTAAAAACCCTATAATTAGTTCTGGCAATGAATTGGAAGTCTCAGTGTAAATTCAGTGTATTTTATCTTTAAAACAAGCAAAACCTATTTTCTAGCTCTGTCCATTGAAAATGCTCCCAAACAATGACTAATGCAGTAAAAATTAGCACCCCATCACCCATATTATATCTTCTAAAAACCATTGCCCACTAAAAGGAACCAGGAGTCATTGGAGAAATGGCTGATTCCAGGTCTGGAGCATGAAATGTATAAGTATCGTTACATATTGGAAAGCAAGGAAACAAATACTACTGAGACAGGGACTTCCCTGGTGGTCCAGCGGTTAAGAATCCGTCTTGCAATGCTGAGAACGCCTGTTCGATCCCTGGTCGGGGAACTAAGATCCCACATGCTGCGGGGCAACTGAGCCTGCATGCCACAATTACTGAGCCCGCTCTCTCTGGAGCTTCTGTACCTCAACAAAGAGTCTGCGCGCTGCAACAAAAGATCCCGTGTGCAGACCTGACGCAGCCAAAAAATAAATAAATATTAAAAAAACAAATACTACTGAGGTCATGTCAGAAGGACTCAGGATCCAAACTGTGTTCCCACTGGAACAAAAGTGGGAACACTGTCCCAAAGATGGGACAATTTTAACTGTAATGGATTGAAATAAATCAAGTATGTATAAATCCTCGAGTCCATAAAGATACTATTTTCTAAAAACTTTGTCACTTTTGTTAGATGCTAGGGAAACATCCCATCATTTTTTAATTTATTATATTGAAATAATTTTAGTCTTAGAGAAAAGTTGCAAAAATGATACAGAGTTTCTGCGCACACTTTACTGAGCTTCCCCTAAAGTTAACATCTTACATTACCACAGCACAATCATGAAAAGCAGGGAATCACCATTGCCATTAGCATGAAACTATTGACTAATCTGCAGACCTCACCTCATTTGAATTTCAGCAGTTTTTTTTCCCACTTAAGTCCTTTTCCCCAGGATTCAATTCAGGATCCTACATTCCATTTAGTTGTTAGGTATTCTTAGTGCCCTGAATCTGTGACAGTTCCTTGATTTCTTTGTCTTTCATGACTTTGACACTTTCGAAGAGTCCAGGCCAGTGATTTTGTAGAATATCACTCAGTCTGAGTTTGTCTGATCTTTCTTCCATAAGAGGAGATCTTCTCAGTGCATCTGAATGGGGGGGGGGGGGGGGGCGGGCACGGACACCAATGTATCTTATTACTAGTAATGTTACTCTGATCCTATAGTTAAGGTAGTATAGTATCTGTAGTGTAGTTTTTCCACGGTAAAGTTATGGTTTTTACCTTTGTAACATATTAATAAGTAATCGGGTAGGGGAGATACTTTGAGATCAAGCAATTATTCTGCTTCTCATAATACTTTTGCCCGCTAATTTTAGCATCAATTGATGATTCTTGCTTACAACAACCATACCATGATGTTTGTCTACTGGTGATTTCCCTCTGCCCTCTACATTTATTAATTGTAATCCTGCTCTAAGGAAGAGTTTACCTCTTCCCCATTCATTCATTAATTCATTCACTTATTCAATTTTTAAAATGTTAATATGAATATTTATTTTGTCTTTGGGTTATAATCCAATACTATCATTATTTACTTTGTGGCTCAAATTGTTCCAGATTGGGCCATTAGGAATTCCTTCAAGTTGGCTCCTGTGTCTTTTACCAATTTTTTAGCACCTCCTTACTTTCTAGTACCACAGGAGGCTCTGGCCTCCTCTTACATTTTCCCAGCTCCAGCTATTTCTCCAAGAATCCCTGGCTCCTTTTACTGGAGAATGGTATTTAGAAACCAATATCTGGGTGCTATGGGTCCTCATTGCTTCTGGGTTGTCATTGCTTCTAGGCCCTTACGACAGAGTTAGGAAATAAATGCACGTGTAGGTGCACATCTATATTTATTTCTGTATTTATCCACATGTGTGTGTACATATAAATAGTTATAGATATATAATATATAAACAAAATATATTATATTTAAAAGCATAAATTCATACTGATACCCCCTATTCCAACCCAGGACCACAGGGTTCAGTCTAGCCTTCTCCCTTTATTTGATTTTTCTTTCTCGGACATTGGGAAACCTGGCTCTCATTATTCACAATATATATGTATTAGTTCAGACCTGCAGACACATCAAGTAGTTTCAGAATGACTAACTCACATGCCTGTGAGAAACAAATTTACTAACTAGCATATAATATGTGTATAGTCATTTCTGTCTCTAGCCTTGAAATACACAGTCAAATACTACTTTCCAAAGTTATCTAGGTTAATTTTTTCCTTCCCTACCCTTCAGTATGGCCATGTTACTATTTATATTATAGTTAAGTTCATTTGTTACTGTTCATATTCCATTTTTGCTTCTCCTGGCTGAATTTCAGTATTTATCTTGGGGGTATGTGAAACAATACCTTGGTTCAAAGAGTCAGAGCTATACAAAAAGGTATTTTCAGAGAAGTGTTACCCCCCATCCCTACTATCCCACCCCCATTTCCCCATTCTTTCTACCCCATTTCCACCTACCCTGTAGATAACCAATCTCTTTAGTTTTCTGCTTATCCTTCCTGTATTTCTTTCACACAAGTAAATAGATACATGTATATTTTCTTATGCCTTTCTTGCAAGAATGGCAGCTTACTGTAGATATCATTTTTACTGTGCTTTTTTATTTAACAATATATTCTGGAAATCCCTCCATATTAATTCATAAATATCTACATTGTGTTGTTGTTGTTGTTTTACAACTGCCTAGTACTTCATTGTGCCATCCTTTATTCAACCATTTTGTGTATAAGCATTTAGGTCATTTCCAACATTTTCCAATTATAAACAGTGTGACTATGAATAACCTTACACATAAGTATTTTCATAGAGTTGTGGGTATATCTTTAGGGTAGATTCCTATAGGTGAGATAGCTGAGTCAACAGTTAAGTGCACACTAGCTGTGTTAGGTATTGCTAAATTTCCCTCCAGAAGGGTTGTACCACTTTGTATTCCCACTGACAATATATAATGGTGCCACCTTTCCCACAGCTTCAGTAACAGAATGCACTGCCATACTTTTTTGCACTGCCATACTTTTCTTTCCCATTCTTATGGGTAAGAAATGATATCTCAGTTTTGTTTACATTTTAATTTCTTTAATTATGAGTGCATTCAAACTTTTTTTTGCAAATATTTAAGGGTCATTTTTATATCTTTTGTGAACTGTTTTTCATATCTTTTTCACATTTTCTATCAGGTTTATGGTCCCTTGTTCCACAAATTTTAAGAGTTCTTTATATATTGCCACCTTTATCTGTGGTATATGATGCAAATATTTTCTCCCATTTTGTCAGTTGTCTTTTTACTTTATTGTGTTTTTTACTATGCAAATGTTTATGTGGTCAGATTTGTCAACATTTTCTTTTATTCCTTCTGAATTTCGATTCACAGAAAATCTTTCCTTATATTTAAAGAGAAATTCATCCATGTTTTCTTCTATTACTAGTATGGTTTTATTTTTTATATTTATATTCCCAGTCCACTTGAAGGCTGTTCTTACATATTACATGAGATATGGACCTAATTTTATCTTTTCCCAAATGGTTACCCTGTTGTCCCAGCACTGTTCATGAAAATGTCCATCTTTGATCCAGTAATTTTAGATACAACCTTTATTTTATACTAAATGTCCATATGTAGTTGGGTCGCTTTGTGGGTTTTCTATTCCATTCCACTGGTCTTTTTGTCCATACTGTTTTAATTTCAGAAGCATTACAGTATGTTTTAATATCTAGCAGGGCTAGACTCCCTCCATAATTTGTTGTCTTTCAGTGTTTCCTCGGCTATTCTTGCATGTTTGTTTTTCCATATGAACTTTAGTATCAACTTTTCTAGTTCCATTAAAAAGCATGTTGGTGCTTTTATTGGGTTTGAATCAAATTTGTAAATTAACTTAGGAAGAACTGAGATCTTTACAATGTTGAGTCATTCTATCCAAGGTCACACAATGTCTTTTCATTTGTTCAAATTTATTTCTATGGCTTTTCAAAAGCATTTAAAATTTTTCTTTATTTAGGTTTTACATACTTACTGTTAAGTTTATTTCTAAATATTTCTTATTTGTTGCTACTGTAAGTGGAGTTTCTCTACCATAATGTCTTCTAACTGGTTATTATTTGTGCATATGAAAGCTATTAATTTTTGTATGGTAATTTTATATGCTGCTACCTTTAATGTTTGAGTTAGCTTTACTATTCATTCTCTAGACTTGCCCAGATATACTATTAAAGTTATGAAATAGAGAAAAATTTTCTACTTTGTTGCCATTCTTATACTTATTGTTTTCTCTTGTCTAATTGCATTAGCTAATATCTCTAGAAAAATTATGAATAGTAATAGAGATAGTGGGCATCCTTACCTGGTTCCTGATCTTAGCAGAAATGCCTCTAGTATTTCTCCATTAAATAAGACAATGGCTTTAGTTCTAAGGTATAAAAAGTTTATCATGTTAAGAAAATATCCCACAATTTCTATTTTCTTGAGGGTTTGATCACGAATACCTGTTGAATCCACCCCTTATTTTGAAAACTGATAAATAAAGGGAAAGAATCTAGTATTTATCCTGCCTTTTCTATATAATCTATACATGAAGGTAACCAAATATGAGGTTGGAAAAGTTTCTCTTTATAGAATTATTCCAGCTAATAAACAAAGAAGTAATTATGGAATAAGAACATCACTATTTGTGACCCCTAATGAAATAGTCAGTGTAGTCGAAGATGCTGCCGTCATGAAAAGAGAGACACCAGGTATTACATACCTCCTGATGAAAGTATACCTCACTATTTATGAAGTAGTCTTGCTATTTATATATTTTAGAGACAGAGAAAGAAAGAGACAGAGAAAAAGAAAGAGAACCTGGATGTGATCAAGCCTCTAGCTCTAAGCAACAATGTACAAGAAATAAAAGAGACAGAAGAAGATGTCAAACACCACCACAGGGATGCAGTTAGTAAAATACAGTCATGGGAAACTCTATGGAACAAATAAATTGATTTCTTCAACCAAAAACATCAAGGGAGGGCTTCCCTGGTGGCGCAGTGGTTGAGAGTCCACCTGCCGATGCAGGGGACACGGGTTCGTGCCCCGGTCCGGGAAGATCCCACAGGCCGCGGAGCGGCTGGGCCCGTGAGCCATGGCTGCTAAGCCTGCACGTCCAGAGCCTGTGCTCTACAATGGGAGAGACCACAACAGTGAGAGGCCCGCATAACGCCAAAAAAAGTCAAGGGAAAAAAAGATCAAAATAGAAGGAAACCCTATATATTAAGAAACTTTAAAGACATATCAACTAATTGCAATGTATGAGTCTTATTTGAATCCCAATTCAAATAAATTGTAAATAAAAACGTTTTAAAACAATTTATGATTATAACACAATGTTTAAGACAATTGAGGCAATAGGAATGTTGACTGGATGTTTCATTATATTAAGGAATCATTGATTTTTAAAAATATTATTGTTAATATTTTAGTTACTTTTGTTAATAAGTAAGTCCTTATCTCTTTTTTTAACTTGAAAATAAATATATTCACAAGCTGTAAAACATAAATCCTTATTTTTTTAGACACATATGGTATTTACAGGTGAAATGATATTATGACTAGGACTATAATATCGTGGAGAAAGAGGTGGCAATATTTACAAAACAGGATTGGACATGTATTGATCATTGTTGAAGCTAGTCATGGGGGTACATCAGTTTCACTATTTTCTCTATCTTTGTATATATTTGAAATTGTCCATAACAAAATGTGGGTTTTTAAAATTCTGCATCTATTATACTTAACATTTAGACCAAGTGAGATGACACACTCCAGAATGTGGTGTAAAGAGCCAAGCACATCCCAACCGTAAGCAGTGGGCACCATTGTCTATCAATGAACCCTTGAGGGCTAACGGCCAGCAAGGCAGCCTCTGGCCATCACTTCCTGCACCTCTCTCCACAGGCACGAAGAGTACCCAAGGTCCCTGTAGCACAAGGGTCCCAAGGGTCCTCGGGGCAAAAGTCAAGAAGGAGGTCCTGATGGATATTTTCTCCAGGAGTCCAGTGATGAGAATCCTGCCTTCCTCTCCAATCCTCGAAGGACTCCCAGCTCCTTGTATTTCTCCCTCCCATGCGGGAAGCCCCACACTCACATCATTCTCCGAGGTCCCACAGAGGATGCAGGATTTGCACTCTATGCACTGCCACTTGTAGGTCTTGACAGCCTCGGTCATGTTCAGGGTGAACTGCAGGCAGGTGGGGTGACCTGGAGGAAGCAGAAATGGCAGCATTAGGGCCAGAGGGTCTGACCTGTCACCCCTCAATGCCACAACATCGTGGCCAACTTGGAGGGAGGGTGGGGTAGCACAGGTTGTGGAGTAAAGTGGGAGCCTGGCTGGAGCCCTACCCACCATCCTCACCACCACCCACAGTTACATCAGATCAACGCCCAAAGAGAGAAATAGGTATTAAGCCTTTTGCTGAGGAGAGACGTCATCCAAGTCCTCTTGCCCTAAGAGCCATGTTCCCCCAGAGATGTAAGCAGTTGATGAGGACAGAAAGTGGTGATCAGAGAGAAGGAGAAAGGAAATCGCACAGCACAAGGCGACACCGTGAGAGTCAGCAGCATTATCTCCCCGGCGTCAATTGTGGTGGGAGGTAACACATATGGGCTATTTGCAGCTGAGCCTTCTGACCTGCAAAGCTGTGCACACTGCCTTAGGGCACCGGGGAGGAGATCAGAGGGAACCTGTGAGGCTCCCGGGAACGGAGCTCGGGGGGCACTGGGAGGCACTACACTGCTACCTAAGGTGTCCATGCCCACGCCCAGAGGACAAGCAGAAGTCCACGCCCTGCACAGTAACAGGCCCTGTGGAGGGAAGCAGCCTGGCAGGGAGGGCGAAGAAGTGGAGCACCACTGCAAGGGAGCACAACAGCCAGGTCTATCCTGAAAGGACTCGTCAGTGGCTCTAACTCTTCTCTCCATCCTATGTATCACGTTAGCCAAGCCAATAATAAGAGCAGGGAGGGACATTAATGTGATCTTAGAGGACCCAGCCCCAGCAGACCTACACTGGAGCTGGGCTCTGCTCTCAGCCACCACCCGCCCAAAAGAGAGACACCAGCAGCAGGAGGACAACTGTGAGCCCCAGAATGTGAAGACCTTGACCTCCTATTTGGCAGGGAAGGGAAACTTGGATGATGACCCCTGGTTTCCCAGGGCTGTGAATCAGACAGGGATCTGCCCAGACACCCCGGGCAAAGCCCTTTACTGACTCTGTCACAAAAGAATTGATAGTTTTGCCTATTGCTAGGGGTTCACCCTTCTCCCAATTCTGCCAAATCCACCATATAGTGCATGTGTCGCCTCTTTCACGTGAGGGATTGTGAGCTTCTAAAGAAGGATAGTATAGATGGGGCACCAATTAGGGGCAACCAACACAGTGTCCAACCCAGTGTCCCCCACAGACAGTCAAGATCCCATGCGGTACCACCACTCCTTGGCAAAGCCACATCCCAGCATGAGGCCCCCATTTCTTCTTTTCCAAACCCTCACAGAGTTCTATCATGGTCCTTTGGGGGAAATACTGTCTATTCAGTCACTATAAGGACCCTTCAGATCTGGGCTGCCACCAATGCAAACCACAATGAGTTATCTCTGAGAGTGAGAGTGGGGACAGAATGACTCATGGTGAGGGGAGTTGGGGACACCTAGCAAATAGCAGGTGGGAGCATTGAGGAGAGGACTGATCTAAAAGCATTTCTAGGACTTCTCAGGAGCCATGCAACTTAGACCCTCACAGCTCTGAATAACCCTCTCAAAGTGACACCATGCCAGTGACCCTGGGGAGAGCAAAGCCTTACGTTAAAAGCCTGGATGAACACCCAGCTGATATTCCTGACAGCATCTCAAAGATCTGTCTAAGAAGAACACTAGCCAGGGTTGTTCCCTATTCTGATCTCTCACACAGAACACTGGGATGGGAATAGGAGAGAAAATACCAGTTTGAGGTTCTGGGTGGTCTGGGCCATAGATGCCCAGGTTCTCAGATAGGACATCTGGTAAGGTTGAAGATGAATTCATGGAGTATATACCTAGAACAGCAGGTTGATGTTGCCCTGTTCCGCGGCCTTAGGGCACACCCAGCCACAACCAGCCAGCTTACAGTAATTGTTCATGAGCTAGGGTTTATTGAACATCTGCTAGGCAAGCCATGGCACTAGACGGAAAAGATACAGTGGTGGGCAAGACCCTCACCCCCAAATCCTTCTAGTCTGGTCAGAGAGAACTCAAATTAATAAACTACACGCATACCTATTTACCTATAATTGTGTAAGTACTGTAAAGAAAAAACATAATTGGCAATGAAAAAATCACAGGAGAATCAAATCTAGTCTGAGATGTCAAGGAAACCTTCCCTGAGAAAGATCTTTAAGCTGATACCTGGCAGATGAGGGGGAGTTAGCTGAGTGGGCGAGGGAGAGGATTCCACGTGAGGAGAACAGCACGTGGAGAGGCTCTGAGCAGTGGAGGAGCTCGGCAAATTCAACAGAAGGGAAAGGCCAGTAGGCAGAGGCTTGCCGAGCAAAAGGAGGAGGGCAAGAAGTGCCCAGAGAGGTAGCTACAGCCAAGTTACATGGGCACTTGTGGCCCTCATTTAAGGATCTGGGGCTTTAAAATCATTAAAACATTTTAAGCAAGGCAGTGACTGAATTGCCTTGTGTTTTTAAAGGAGCATTCCTTCAGCACGAGGGATCTTTGGGTGGTGAAGCAGTTCTGAACCTTGACTGCAGTGAGTTACGTACTGGTAAGATTGCATAGAAGTATACACATACATGCATAAACACACATGTGTGTGAATGTAAAACCAATAACATATGGATAAGATCTGTGATTGCATCGTGTCAGTTGCCTGGTTCTGATAGTGTACTATGGTTACGGAAGATGTTACATTGGGGGAAACTGGGTGAAGAGTGCATGGCACCTCTCAGTAATATATTTTGTAACTTTCTATGAAGCTATAATTATTTCAATATAAAAAGTTGAAAAGGTCTTTTTAAATAAGAAAAACACAAAGAAAAATTTAAGTCATCAAAAAGGAGGGAAGGAAAGGGAGGAAGGGAGGGAGGGAAGAAGGGAAAGGAAAGGAAAGGAAAGGAAAGGAAGGAAGGAAGGAGCTGCTGTCTAAGGAAAGAACTGGGGGATGGGGGGCAGAGGGAATGTAGAGATGTAAGAATTGTTGCCAGGAAACTAGTTTGGAGGTGGATGCTGCTGTTAGGAGAGAGACAAGGATGGTGGAGGTGGAGCTTGGAGAAATATTAAAGAAATCATTGACAGGACTTGACCATTATTTGAGCATTGGGAGTGTGGGAAAGAGATGATGAGAAATAGTCTCAAGATTCCGACCTAAGAAACAAGGTGGGTTGCAGTGAAACTTACTCAAATGAGGAACTACAGAAAGCATATAGGGACCAAATGGGGGAGGGGGAGGAGAACTCTGTTTTGAGCATGTTGAATTTGGGAAGTCTGTGAGACTTTGGGTGGAAATGTCAAGTGGATGGTTGAATATAGGGGTTTAGAGCTCAAAAGAAATATGAACTAGACATAAATTTAGGAGCTTTTGCTAAATAGGTGGTCATAGAAACCATGAGAGTTAATGAAATTATCTAGGAAAAGGGAAAAAAGAGAAAGGAAGAGGAAAGAAGAGAGAAAAAAGTCTAGGACTGAGCTTTGAGTAACTCAACTATTTGAAGATCAAAAGAAAGGACCAACAGAGGAAACTGGAAGGATGGCTGGAGAGAGGTAAGATGCAAACCGTGCAAGTATGGGTCACAGTGGCCCAGAGAAGAGCTTTCAAGAAGGAGAGGGTGGTCAGCGGTGTTGACTGCCAAAGGTTCATGAGTTTGTCATTGCTCAATAAGGACCCTGAATGAGGGCCTGCTGACAGAGCTGAGCAGAAGTTGCCCTACTAATAATAATACCCTCAGCAGTGTCACCTTCCCCGGGAAGGAAGGTCAGCACATTCCAGAGCGTGACATGTAACTCCACAGCTGGCCTCTGGATGCCTCCGGGGGTGAGGGTGGGGGGGTGCGTGCTTCATGAAGCCAACAACACTCCCCAAGTGTTTACTGAGAGCCAACTCTCTTTTCAAGACCTCTCAACCACTGTGCTGAGCGCTGAAGACATTTTCTGGGATAGCTTGGGACCAGTGAACAGTAGCAAGCGGGCTTGAGAAAATCCTGCTGGAAGTGTCTCAAAAAATCCCATGGGCTTTCTCTGTGTTCCAGTTTTGAGAAAGTCACCAGTCTCCCCCCAAAGACCTTCACACCCAAAGGAAGGGAACGAAGCTCACACAGCCTCCACCCCAGGTAAAATGTAGGACTAAGATTAGCCTCAGCTCTGGCTACAGAGCTCCTTCAGTTCAGAATTCAGACTCAAGTGGGAGAGGAAAGGAGGGGATGCAACTTCTCAGCTGCGGAGGGTGAGACACAGAGAGTTAAGTCACCCAAGCTGCCATTAGCAGGTGCAAAAACTATGCCCAGAACTAAGTCCTCCTTTCTGTGCCACCAGAACAGGTTGCCTGTCTGTTGCCTTTCTCTACAAACTGGAAAAGTCATTTCCCAGATAAAACTATAGGGATAAGCCTTCTTATCTACCATGGAAATGACTGGAATAAAGCATACTGTTGGACAAAAGGAAAAGTTGCTAAGGAAAGTGCTAGAAGCCCATATCTAAGTTTTACTGCTAGAAGTCCTTATTTTTGCCCAGAACTAATTTCTAAAATCCTTGGAAGTAAGTGGATAATAGTCTTTCCAATTCAAGGGTGGTAGAAAATAAAGAGGCACATTGGCAGTAAAGCAATTTACTTACGGCCACCCAATACTTAAAGATTCCTGTCTTAATCTGTTTTGTAAAATTAACCATCATTCTCTAGCATACTTGCTTGGAAATCTAGATTTTCCATATATCCAGTTTTCTTAAAGCGAGGAATACCTGCATTGCTATTTAAATAGTCCAATGGAGTGAAGGGGAAACAACACTTCCCAGGTCCCCTGGGTGAGATGATTCAACAGGACATTTATAAGATTTCAATTACCAAAATGGATTTAGAAAGTGGCATGGTGTGCATGATTCATCCCAGCCAGATCATTAAAAACCAAGTCCTTCCTGAGTGTTCCTCCAAATTTGTTCTATTTGGAGGGTTCAGTAAATCTTCTGCCCGTTTGTTCAGTTGGTCCAGTGGTGAACTTGGTGTAAAGAGACATTCTTAATCCAGACCTAACTCCTTCCAAAACGGACCTCAATCTTCCCTACAAGTTGAAACAGGAAATATAACCCATGGCCACCATGTGCGAAGACCTAACTTCTGGACAGGGCTTTCAGACAACGGAGATTTGGCTTTGGGGTGCTATTTCAGCAGCTGGGTAGAAAAGGGAAACTAGCAGGATGTGAGACGCTTCTCAGAAAGAAGATTGTTCATGAGGTTGGTATGTATGAAATTGCAGTCTGCTGAACTCAGTGAAAAAGAGAAGGCAGGCATCTGAAAGCAGGGACTGCCCCCTTGCCACCTGAAGGATACACGTCATGGCTTTCCAGAACCCATGTGCATAGACACTGACGATGCTCAGGGACAGCGAACAGGAGTTCGCGGTATTTGAGTGAGAAGGCACACAGATGAATATCCAGGCAAAACCAGCGTTAGTTTTATATTTACAGCTGCCTACTTCCACACATGCTCATACACAACTGCCCACACACATGGATATTTCCAACCTTTTAGGGACAAAAATATCGAAATATACCTTGTTGATTGAGTTCACATTACAACTGTGACTTAGAAGCTAACAGAGCCATTAACCAGTCAGTGTCACGCTATAGATACTCAGCACAGTGAGAGAAACACAGTTCATTTTCAACAAACCCTGGGCAAAAAGAAATCTACAAATGGCTATGACATGTGTCTCTTACATTATGATCCTTATTAAAAGGGTTTTTCATTACATTATTGCCAATATTTAATTTGGACTAGGCTAAGCCACATCGCTGATTAAATTAGAGCTCCAGAAAAAAAATTATCTTGCTAGGTATGTGCTGAAAACATAAATAAAATAGATACAAATAACTGTGGAACTAGCATGGTCTATTATTTATTCATTGTGAAATGATAAACACCCAATTATATTTTATTACCTTATTCATCAATGTTGATCTCTTAAAAACTAATTTCTCAGGAAAGGCAAACCTAAGTATCCACAGTTCTCAGGCAAGTAACTGCAAAACTCAAATTGCACTCCTTGGTCTGACGCCTGGTTTATAGAAATCATATGATATAAAATATGTAGGATCGATTCCAATCTGAAAAAGCACCAAAAACAAGTCTCCATAGGCATTCATTAGAAACTAATTTGGCTCAAATTTCTAGCAGTTCTCTATATTCATACACACATACAATTTCTAATATTTACATATTGCAAAAATATAGAAGAAGCTTTAGCTAAAGAATTTACGCACGGTGCAGTCAAATCTGAATCACCCATGTTAAAGAGTAATTTGCGGAGAAAAAAATATTACTAGCTCACTTTGGGAAGCCATCTCACTCCATCAGATCCATTCATTTTCACTTATCCTCTCTCTCCCTCTCTCCTTCTCTGCCTCTCTCTGTCTCTGTCTCTCCCTCCCTCCCTTTCTCTCTTTCTCTCCTTATCTTCCTGTTTCTAACCTCCTCCACTTTGAGACCCAGTTTGTCAGGTGGAAGGAATGAGGCTCTGAGTTATTATACTTAATCTGTAAAGGGAGGAACCAATTCTGAGCCATCAAGAATTTGAACTCTGTGCACATACATTGTGACAAGCATGTTATCCGGGCACTGCTTCCTCACATAGATTGCTTCTCCAGCCCTGCTTTGCAAACCTTCTACAGTGGTCTACAGGCTTACCTCCCATCTGCCCCAGATGTTCTTCTAATACTAAGACATCTGCAAATCAAGCACCACAATGGCACTCCAGAGGCACCTGCATGGCTCCCTTTTTTCTCACCATTTTAATGTACTTCAAAGAGGACAAAGAAGAGAAAGAGTAGAAAGGATAAAGACCATACAAACAAAAACGCATTCAAAATAAATGATGGTGGATGCCATGGCTGCCTTTTGCTTGGCTAAAACACTTTACCATCAGCAAGTCTGACCCATCTTAGGGGTCTGTTTATCCTCCCTCAAAGCTGTCAAACTCTAGGGCACCCAGATGTCACACAGGAGACAAGCCACAGGGATTGTTGCTTCAATCATTATCATTAATAATCATAGAAAGCCATTCAAGCAAGGACATTAGGAGCACTTTTAA
Organism: Phocoena phocoena; assembly: GCF_963924675.1. NCBI lineage: Eukaryota > Metazoa > Chordata > Mammalia > Artiodactyla > Phocoenidae > Phocoena > Phocoena phocoena. Next base: position 29,351,682 of record NC_089220.1, on the reverse strand, counting down.
TGGGCTCAATCACTAAGGGCTCATGGCTCCATTCTCAAATGGCCCTAGAAATTCCCCAAGTTTTCATGGTCAAGTGTGGTCTGAGTAGTCTCATATATAAACCTGAGGGCACTTCAGTTGGTCCTCTTAAAGTGAAATAAGGGCATGGGACAGCCTTGACCTGCTTTTATATAACTTACCTGACTGTCCCAGGTTGGGGCCAAGGTACCAGAAAGATGTCAAGAACCACAATAATGATCCCAGTGCCCCTAATTAGTCACTGCGGCTGAGTACCAAGGATAACTTATTCATTTACTCATTCTCTCAACAGTATTTTTTGAATAAATAAATGTGGCCGGCAGTGTTCTAGGCACTGGGGATACAGTAGTGGGGAAAACCAAAACCTGCCCTCATGGAGCAAGTAACACAATTTGATATATGATGCAGCGTCTGAGTCCCTGAGAAAAGTCACTTTGCCTCACAGGCCTTAGTTTTCCAATATGTTAAATGAAATGATAGGAATCTGTTATCCATAAAGCTGTGGCTCTGTCTATGCCACCTACAAACACTATTTTTAGAGGTATTGGTGATCCCAAATTGCCCATCTGGTTGGTGAAATAAACAAGCCTTCTAAAGTTTGCCAGCTGACACTCAATGTGAAAGAAACTAAGAAGGAAATTAAAGTAAGCAGTTAGTTCTGCTAGAATTTCAGGCAAATATTCCACTGAACTAGCCCATTCCTAGTCCAATACCATGACAGAAAGCACAAGAAATCTGGAAACTAAAAGCACTTTTCATCAACCACACCACCCACCCCCATGTAAAACGCTGGGTCTGTACAGATGGGTGGTCAATGAGTCTGCAGGCAGCAGAGGCCTTGGGTAAGGTTTCATCATGAGCGATATTGAGCTGTTTGTGTGACAGTGGGCAGATATTACCAGGCAGGAATGGAAGAAGAGGGTCCCCAACATGAGCAACTCAGGTTAAGTCTCCTTCTAAATCTTCACTTGGAACTGTAGATTGGAGGCAACCATCTGCCAAAGTGATGCTTGTCCCACAGCAGTGCATGGAGCCCAGACTGAATCGTTGTCCAGAGCCCAACATCAATATCGTATGTGAATCCCTGACGTTGGCTGTGCATATTAGGCCTCTCTGGACATCATGAGCATCTAGCCATGGGCGCTGGCTAAAGGCTTTGGGTTTTCTTTGGAAAAGTGAACCCGAAGAAGAAATTGTTGCTCAGATTGGAGACCCTGCAATCTCCTGTCTGGGAGGATTTTATGGTATAATTGATGGACAGCTGGTAGAAAAGAGCAGTGATTAGTCAACACTTGATTGTCCGTGATCCTCCAACTGCTGATCTTCCATGAATTGGATGATGGACTCACGGGTGGTGTAAGTTCTCGAGTCGTCTGAGGAGCTTTGCAATGGCATTCCAATTTTTTCTTTCAAAAATATGTCAGAGCTGTACCAAGTCAAAAGGAATATGATGCTTTCTTGCTTTTCTGGCCTTTTCTATGTGCTGCTGGGAAGCAATCATAGAAGTGCCTGGAAATAGAGGACTGACAGTGTGTCCATGACACTTAAACACTTTGTCTTTCATTTTATCTTTTAAATCATTTTTAATTCTAATTTTGAGGGTTCTTCTGACTTTGCAATTTACTTTATCGTGATCAGGTTCTTACAGAAAAATAATTCTATTGAATTTGACCAAATTCAATGAGCACCTACAACTGCCAGGAACTATACTAGGTGCTGAAGTTTCAAAGATGAATGAGGCGTGGATCCTGCCTTGAGGAGTTCAGGTTTAGGAGGTGTGATAGGCAGCTTCTGAGATGACCACCAATGATCCCCATCTCTTGGTATTCATAAGCTTGTGTAATTCTCTCCCCTTGAGGGTGGGCTGGACTTAACTGACTCACCTCCAGCAAGTAGAATATGACAGAAGTGATAGGATGTCACTCCTAATATTAAGTTTTAAAAAGACTTTGGCTTTCATCTTTGGCACTCTGTCTTGTGCTTTCTCACTCATTTGCTCTAAGGGAAGTCAGTTGCTGTGTTGTGAGATGTCCTTGGAAAGGTCTCAGCCCAACTTCCTGGGAGGAAATGAATCCTGCTAAAAACCATACCAGTGAGCTTGGAACAGGATCCTCTCTCAGTCGAGCCTTCAGATGAGACCATAGCCCTGGATGACAATCTGACTGCAACTTCATGGAAACCTTGATCCAAAGACACTCAGCAAAACCACACCTAGATTCCTGACCAATACAAACGATGAGATAATATTTATACTTTAAGCTGTTACGTTTTGGAGTAATCTGTTATACAGCAACAGATAACGATTATAGGTTATATTTTTTGAAATGACTATAATACAGTGTAATAAGCGCTATAATAGGGGAATGAATAGAGTGCTTACAGATGGAGAAGCAGTCAATAATGGGAAGCTTGGGGAAAGCCACTGAGAGGAGGTAGCATTTGAGCTGGGCCTTGAAGGACGAATTTCCTAAGGGAAAACAAGGGTAAAGAGAATTACAGGGAGAAGAAATTTAAGATGCATGGTTTATTCAGGCAAAGTATAGTAGCTCAAGAAGAGCAGGAGAAAAGGGAAGTGGCAAACAATGACGCTGAAGAGGTAAGAGGAAAGATTGTGAAGGGCCCCTTATACAGGCATACAGATTGGAATTTGACTCTGTAAGCAGTGAGGAATCCTCAGAGTTTTTTAAGCAGGGAGCTGATTTTCTTGTACCCATACTTCAGAGAGATGACTCTGGTGGTTAGGACAGAGGGTATGGTGGAGACGGCTAGGGCAGGATGACCAGTTACAATATCCATTTATTCAAAAAATTTTTATTGAGCACTTACAATGTGCCAGGCACTGTGTGAGGTGCCGAGCAGTGAATAAAACAGATAAAAGTTCCTACTCCTATGCAGCTTATGTTCTAGTGGGGGCACTAGCATAGAACCAGCCTAGAAGCAGTGGTGATTAATGTAGGAAACATTTGAGAGGTAGAATTAGTCAATGGGACATGATTCTTGCCTGGACATTGGTGTGAGCAAGAGGAAAAAATTAAAAATAACACCAAGATTCTTAGATTGGGCCACAGAGTAGATGATAACACTGTTAGCTGAGATGGAGACAGCAGACTTGCAGAGAGTAACAATAGATTCATGTTGGTACATTGCACTTAGTGTGATGAGATTTTCACTGGAGTTGTCCTTGGGTCGCTGAGAAAATACAGGTCTATACTCAGGAGAGAGGACCAGGCTGGAGATACAGACTTAGAAATCATCAGGTGTGGGTGGTAGATGAAACCTTGGCACTTGGTGAGATACTCAGTGAGAGACCACCGATTGAAAAATAAAAAGGACCTCGTTGGGAGGAGGGGGGAGGGTAACCACCAGAACTAAAGGCATGAAAGGGCATCAAGAAGAGAATTCAGTGAGAAAGACAGAGACAATGGTCACAAAAGGAGGAGAACCTGGAGAGAGCCCTTCATGGCTTCCATGGCCACCACCATCAAGGGAGAGATGAAGTAAGATAAGAACTGAAGAGAACGTATTACGCTGTGAACCATTGCTGATTAGAACTGGGTAAAGTGATTGATCCCCAAGAGTAGCGGACCCTCATCACTCTCTGAATGACTGGGTGGTTTCAGCGTTGTAGAGGGAAGAATTCACCAGTAGATTATCTCACAACATGCTTCTCCTTCCACAGGCTTTGTCCATCAGGCTCAGGTTTGGAAATACCATATAAAATAGTCTTAAGAATATTGCCTTTATCTGATTCCATTCGTTGATAGCAGGGGTCATTTTTTTTGATGTAGGTTCCATGGCCAAAGCTAGGCCCTGCCAGCATCACTTTCCATCCTTGCCCTAGGAGATGCATCAAGTCTCTGGAAGCCAGTTCGTTCCTTCTGACCTTGGATTGAAGCTCTTCAGTCCCAGGTGTCAGAGCCCTGCCTGCAAGGCTGGGGCAGGTCCTAGTGGAGGCTTTTCCCACAGTTCCAGAGTTTGGTCGAGTGGCCCTGCATATTCTCCAAGAATGGCCAGATCCAGGAGAGATGCTGGTGCCCAGGCAGGAGAGCAGCAGTGCAAGACAGACTGAACAGTGGAGAGGATGGAAATAATCACCAGCCAGTAATGTTGGTGGCTGTGGTGTTTTTTTAAAATGCCATCGAATTCTTTGATCCTCCTCTTTTCAAGAGGTGGAGAGGCTATTCCTCAACTGTTGAGTGTGAGCTGAACTTAATGACTTGCTTTAACAGATACAGTAAAAAAGGAAGTGACAATATGAAACTCTGGAGGCTAAATTATAAAAAGGCACTCAGGTTTCCATTTTGACCTCCCTCTCTCTCTCTCTCTCTCTCTCTCTCTCTCTCTCTCTCTCTCTCTCCCTCCCTCTTTCTCCCTCCTCCTAAAATGGTCAGCTGCTATGTTATGAGCAGCTCTATGGAAAGGCCCACATACCAAGGAACTGAGAGGGGCCTCTGTTCATCAGCCAGTAAGGAACTGAGGCCCTCAGTCCAACAGCCCAAGATGAGCTCAGCCCTACCAACACCACATGAGCAAGCTTGGAAGTGACTCCTTCAACCCCAGTCAAGCCTGGAGATGACCGCAGCCCCATCCAACATCTTGACGACCACCTCCTGAGAGAACACGCACCAAAACCACCCAGCTGAGCCATTCCCAGATTCCTGGTCCTCAGAAACTATGACATAATAAATGTTTGCTGCATCTGGGGTAATTTATTACGTAGCCACAGATAACTGAAACAGTAGCAAAGGAGAAAAAGTAAGGGGTCTGGTGTGAAGGCTCTAGAAAAACCAGGCACTTGACAGGACTCCTGCTTAGGTGAGTCCCAGACACAGAAGGACCAGCACTGGGCTGAACAATGAAGGGCAGAAGTGGGGTTTGGGATTTTATCTCATTTCCTCTGCTCCATGCAGGACTGTTAATTTTTTAAAAGAACAAATAGTGGAGGGCTTCCCTGGTTGCGCAGCGGTTGAGAGTCCGCCTGCCGATGCAGGGGACACTGGTTCATGCCCCGGTCCGGGAAGATCCCACATGCCGCGAAGCGGCTGGGCCCGTGAGCCATGGCCGCTGAGCCTGCACATCCGGAGCCTGTGGTCCGCAACGGGAGAGGCCACAACAGTGAGAGGCCTGCGTACCGCAAAAAAAAAAAAAACAACAACAAATAGTGGGTACTAAGACAATTTATGCAACAATATGGGGATGACTAAAAAAAGAAGTGAATAGGTGTGAAACCTCACCAGGCAACAACAGCACGTCTGTGGCTTCCTGGTCCCAACCTGTCTGCACGGTGTGGGCCAGAGGGGACCTCTTCACCATAGAAGATGCCATCTTTGGCCTCTGGTCTTGACCTCTATTCCCATCTCACCCTCACCCTGCTCCACCCTCCTTCCACCTTCCTGAGCCCCTCTCTCACCTCCAGCAAGCTTTCTATGTAGGTTTTCTGGAACAAACCCCCCCCCCCCATATTAGAAAGTCAGGGACTTCCTGGAAGTTCCACAGACTGATATGAGCAGAGCAGCAACCTACAGCCAGTATGTTAGCTAAAGAAAGCAATGCTTGGCCATCTTAACGATAATTCTCATAACATTTTTAAGTAAATACCTGTCTATTCCCTGCTTCCCTTTGATTCCCCACAAAAAATCCTGTGAGGTAGGCAGGACAGATATAAGTATTCCTGATTTACAGGTGAGGAAACTGAGGCTCAGAATGGCTCAGGTGGACAGCAAGTTGTGGAACCAGGGCCAGAAGCCAGGTCTTCACACCCTCATCCTTTGGACCCTTTCTGCATCATGGTCTCTCACTGCATCATGACCCAAGGTGGCCAACCCAAACGTGGTGGCCCAGCTTGCGTTCAGCTCCTTACTTGAAGCTGTTAAATGTAATAGCATTTTCCCCTTTTATTCACAAGAAGTTCGCTAAGGCACAGTAATGTAGGTCACTGAGTTCCTCTGTGCCTCAGTTTCCTCAGTGTGTACACACAGGTGACTAGTTGTCCCCTAAGGCCTTTTTGGGCCTCAGTGTTCCATGCCTCTAGCGAAATCCTTCAGGAAGCTGGGCTTGCTCACACGAGGCAGGACATCAAGCCCTCACCATCTGGCAGTGGCTAGTCCTGGAAAACCCTGGGGAAGACTCACCCTGCAGTGAGACAGTCCAGCCCACGCAAAGGGGCCCTGGAGGCTGCAGGAAGTAGGGTAGTGGCCTGTGGCGACATTATTGGGCTTCAGCTCCTGAGAATCTCAACAGAGGTCCCCTGACCCCACTGGCCACAGCTTCTCTGCCAGAGGCTGGGGTGGGGAGGTGTCCTTCCCCTCTCCCCACCTCACTATACCATGCAGCTTTGCTGGGCCAGTTATCCCACATGGAGCTACCAGGATGGACGTCTCACCACCAGCTCCCCCAGTAGAGCCTCTGAGAGGAGCACACAAAGACATCTAGCATCCAAATCCAAGTTCGCATCAGCCCCAGACGCCTCGAGTACACTGTCAGTTAAGAAAGGATAGGAATGTTTCTTACGTTATTTAGAGGAAGAAGAAGAGCAGATAGGGGCCCCCCTTTTGCATTCACCAGATTGCACCACAATCAAGACACCTACAACCCTACCACCCACCCTGAAGCCCCAAAAATGGTTCACCAACTCCTTTTAATCCTTTCCCTCTTCACCCCCCAAATCCCCCACATCACTAATCCACTTTCCAAGTTGTGATGGCAGGAGAATGGAAAATGAGGATGACGGTGATGACAACCAGCTTCCCCTGAAGCCTCTCTCCCAGGCTCCTTGAGCGCCTGAGGTCCTTGATATCCTTCAACACCCTCCACGAGAAGGACACTAAAATCAAGCTGAACCAACCCTACTTAAAGGAGAAACATCCTTGGGCTCCAAACCCAGCACCATCTGTCTGGCCTTGTATTAACTCAGAATTTACTTCCAACCCCCAACACGAAGGCAGCACCAGCTTTGCACTCATCCTGAATCTTCGGGCACTCAGTCCAACTCATAGATAATTTTCCAGCAGTCAAATTCTAATCTAAGATTAATCTGACTTTTCCTTACAATCAAATATTTATCCAACAAATTCATGAATGAGAATTGATCTCGCTGTTTATTTAGAAAGCTGGAGGAGTTGATTTTACATGGGCTTTATTTTTTTCCTCTGGATAAATTAGGGAGTTGAGATAGAACAAGAGAAAGCAAATCAATGACTATTTCCAGTTACCAGCATTGTCTTCAGATTTAATAGAAATGATGCCCTAAGACACAAAGTTTATTCAGTACGAAAATACCCATCGATATTAGAGTAACGCAAAAGGAAAGCCTTTCCTGGTACTTTGTAACTGTAGACAAGAGCCTCACAACTGTATGAAGATTCACAAAGCCCTTCTGATAGGTGGTCATCAACACCGTTCCATAGCCAGGGAAATTAAGGCACTGAGTGTCTCTGAAATGGCTCTGGTTCACCTGAGGAATAGGTATGAGAGGATATTCATCACCAGAAGTCTGACCTCCCTTCAGAGAGAGCTAAATACGTGGCATATGTGCCACTGTTCCATCCCATACTCACGGCAGACATCATTAATCAATTCAACGTTCTCTTCGCTCCTCATGCTGAGACCTTGGGTCCTTGTCCACACAGCACTCCAATCCACCATGACCATTCTGTGAGTTTGCATACAAGAAGAAACCTAGTTGCTACCTCTGAGTTGGAAACTGTTAAGCTTAATAGGTTAAAAGTCTCATGTGAGCACTAAGGATTCGAACCTTAAGGAGGTCACCAAACAGACATTTAACTCCTGTTTGCCTTTCTGTGAGTCAGAGACCCTATCGAAACAACTAGGACCACAAACCAGATGGTGGCCTTGTTTTGTGGTTGGACTAACAGACAGTATTCCTGCAGTCACATACTTCTGTGTACACAGAAAATCATCTGAAAGACCCTTTCTAAAAAGAAAAAAAATTAATAGTGGTGTTTTTTTCTACTTCATTAGTTATGAGGTACTAATCCACCCCTCCTTAAGTGATTCCTACGTCTCTCATTGCCCACGGCGGGAAGTAAGCTCCTCCGTGATGCAAGCCTCTTTGCAGCCTGGCCACAGCTGCCTGTCTTAGATTCATCTTCTTTCTGACCACTGACCCAGCCACTTCTACACCCTATGCAACAGCCTCAAGGAAAAGTACTTGCCGTGATATCCTCCCTCTCCCCACCCCCACCCCCAAAAACCTCCTGTTCTTTGTGCACTTCACACTTCTGCACACAAAGGTCTCTCTGAGCCGTCTCTCAACTCCCATTCACAGCCAAACTTGTCAAGCAGATAGTCTACGCTCCGGTTACATGAAGTGTGGTTCATGAACCAGTGGCATGAGTATAACCTAGGGGCTTGTTAGGAACACCCACACCAGACCTATGAAGCTAAATCTGCATTTTAGCAAGATGCACTGCCCTAAATTCGCTCCCTCTCTTTCTGGGAAACCCCACCCAGTCTTCCTTCTCTCTAATCTGACTTCCTTCCCCACCTCTCCACCAAAAAGACTCTCATTGAGTGAGTGAATCCGTCAGTTCATATATGAATAAAAGGATCCATGAAATATCACTTCCACTTGTGCCCACCCTAAGAACTTCTATTCAGCCTTCAAGTCCAGTCCAAATAGCCCACTTCTGTGAAGACATTTCTGCTCTCCAATGCAGACAAGGAAACCAAAGTGCTGAGAGGCTGGACAAACTGCCCGAGCACACCCAGTGCACCCACGGTGTGCCACCTTTAAGAATGACATCAGGAAGGATTCCCTTGACCTCCCCAGAAGCCCCTCGTGGTCACTGTCAAGGGCAAAACTCCGTGGCTGAAACGGGTATGGCAAGTCGCAAGTTGCTTTGTGGACGAGGCCCCCGTGTGGGCTGATCAAAACCAGGTTTCCTTGTTTAGGATCTTAACCACTGGGGTGCCCTCTACCCAGTCTCTCAATCCCCTTGAAGACTGTTGTATGCTCTCTTCCTTCAACACACATCCAAAGAACACACCTCTTTCACTCTCCTGGCCTCAAGGGGGAATTTTTCCTTTTTCTTTGGAGAACAAAGACCTCAGGGAGGAAATATCAGTTGCTGGTCTTTCCACTTCCCCAGCCCACAGCAACGCCATTCTGGTGACCCAGTGGCTTTCCAGCTTTAGGGTACAGGGGAGAGGTTTTAAACATGCAGGTCCTGATGCAGAGTCCTTGGGCTGTGCTTGGTGACACTCTGCTTCCTAGACTCTCCTCGAGGCTCCTGCATATCGACAAACTGTGTCATGACGCAGGTGTGTAGGACCATGGGCAAGTCCACCAGCTACCTTGAGTCCACCTTGGTCAAAAGAGGGCTCCAAAATCTCTCCTGCCCACCTCATCTTTTTATTGTGAGGATCACAGCAATAGGGTATGTGCTATGGCTTTGTTAAAATGGAAAACATTCTTTTTGAAGGCAAGGTTTTACCACTCTTCTGCTTGGTTTTGGCACTAACAAGTAACCCTCTATTCCCATTCCCAGAAATTCTGTATTTCTCTCAACCTCAGAGCCTACTGTCAACATACTCTTAAGTGTTTCAGACAGTCCTGTGATTGTTGGATGCAAAGGACATCAATTCATACTGGCCAGTGTCCAGACACACATAAGCTATCTTCCCGATAGCAGTTGTGTTTGCCAGAGACCTGGGGGGTCTTGTGCATAAACAGAGGGCCTTAGCTTCCTATCAGCAGCTTGAGACCGGCAACACACACTCTCTCCCCAAGATAAGGCCTTTCAGACAAAAAAGCACTTAGAATATTTCCTTTGTGCTACTGAGAACAAACACAGGAGCCCACCCCAGTGTTTGTGGGACTGATCTGACAGGGGTAGGAGAGATGTAAGATATCACCTCCATTGTGTCGTCGTGAACCGTTGAAAATCTTTGCAACCTAATTAAACTGCTCTCACTGAATGATGAGTGAATTCAACAGCCCCAGAACAAGCATTGCTTTTCACCATTTTCTATTTTAGCGTCTATTCAACTATTTTAAGAAGGACATACCTGAGCCAAAATCAAAAGAGCACAGCTAGTAAGAGCCAGCATGGTCCTAACTTACTGACGATGCCATCAGTCCGTGGGGTCAGGGGCTCCAACACACCGAGCTCACCGCTTCTTACCACTTACCACCCCCTCAGTCATCACCTCTCATACGCCCATAGCCATAGCCTCCTTATCCACCCCTAAAATCACACCCTTGCCTCTATCTACTCACCCCTCTTTCCTACTCACCTCAACTCCACTTAAGCCCAGCCCTCCACCCGTTCCATGCTGAACCCAAGCAGAGCAAATCACACCCCTGTGCTAACCAGTCTCCACTGAATGGTGACCACAAATCTTGGCAAACCATTCTCCCTCATCTCTCCATCTTCTCAAATCTCCCATACCTCGTATGCCTTTCTCGCACTCTTCTCATTTAGCTGAAAAAATACATAAGCAATAAGCATAAAACGTTCTCATCTTCTCCACGGGCTTCCACCCATCTCCCCGCACCTGTGCCCCTACGCCTGTCTCCCTCCTGTTGCCAGGAACAACTCTTCCAGCTGCTGCTTGTGCCTGGATCCCGACCTCTCACACCTCCCTGAGAACTTTGTTCCTGCTATAATTCCCTCTTGCATCATCAGTTTCTCTCTCTCTAGTCGACCAGCGTACAAATACACTCTTGACAGAAGAGAACCCATCTCTCAAGGAGACCCTGACCAAGCAACCCCCCTCCATCGAGAGACACATTCCTGCTCCTCTTTTTAGCACAGCTCCTTGAAAGGGCCTGTACTCTCCATCTCCCTTTCTGCACACTCTCTCCTCAGCATACTCACCTGCCCTCCTCCCGCCTCCACGCTGCCTTTTTTCAGCCTCCTTTACTGGATACTCTTCCTTACTCCAGTCTCTTAACTTTATCTAGTTAGACTCACTTCCCCTAAATATCACCTACACACTTGTCACTCCCAAAGCACAGACCTCTCTGCTGTGTTTCAGACTCATATATTCACTGCCACGGTGGTTGGGAACCCGAAGAATAGAAAGTAAGAAAGATCCGAGATGGCAAAGGACCCTTGTGGGAAAATTCCCATCTCAAGAGGTGGTGATGACCCTGCAGCCAGGAAGGGAGGCTGCAGTCGGGGTGGGGGGGACTGCAGGGTCTTCCTGGGGTTGGGAGGTGGAACTCACAGTGAGCAGAAAAGATGATGGCACCAGCTTTTGGAACGGCCAGGATGCATTTCGGACCATGAAGAAGTAAAGAAAAGAGGTCATCACGGTTCCAGAATCGTGAGAACAGAGAGGAGAGAGAAGGTGAGAAGCGGAAGAATTAGTAAATCTTGGGGGAAGGACGGCTGAAGGAAGAAAGGAGACAAAGAAAAAGGTGGGAGACAAAGAAGAAGGAAGCGAGAAGGAATGGGTAAGAGAATGAAAATAAGAACCCAGAAAAGAGATTTTGGTCCTTGCTTACTCAGGAGGTACAACCAGGATACTGGCTGAATTCTCAACGAGAGGCAGAAATTCAATTCTCTGAGTCTTCCCCAGAGGGGTGGTAGTATTATTACTATTAATGGCTACCATTTGTCAATGTGTTTCCTAGGTGCTAGGCACTTTGAACACACTTCCTCATTTAATTCTTAAAACAGCCTGTGACTTGGGTGTCACCGTCCCCATCTGATGGAAGCTAAAACTCAGAGCCGTGAAGTAATTTACTCAAGACCACCTGGTAAGGGGGTGGCAGAGGCAAGATGCAAACCTACATCTTATCCCAACCTCCCCACAGGTAACCACCAAACCCCTGGGCCACAGGAAACAGGCAGTGGAGAGAGACCTTCTCCTGACACACGGACGCTGAGGCGGGGGGACGGGGTGCGAGTGAGCAGCCCTGCGGAGAGCACTGACCACCCGGCAGCTTCCCAAGTCAGAGGGCTGCCCACCTGCGCCGAGGTGCTGCTTTCCTCTCCACAACCCGCTGTCCCCTGTCCACACTGCCCACTGCCTGGAGGGGAACCTGAGGACTCGGCAGGGTGGCGTGAGGATTTGGGCGAACTGCTTGTCCCAGCCCTGGCAGCTAATCTAGGATGTGGGATGAAAAGCACTCCCAAATTATCCTAGGGCAAAACCAGGTCAAGCTCACCTCCAAACCCAGCCCTCACAGTTAAAGGTGAGGAACCGGACGGCTTAAAAGGCAAAGAAGTTAATTAGCTCCCTGAAACCAAAAGGGGAGGAACAGAGCCTGGATAAAGGGGTAGCTGGAGGCGAGGGAGAGAGCGCTCAGCTGGGAGTCCAAAGCCTCACACCCTCAGGGCCTCCAGGGAGCTCTGAGGTCTGGGCCATGACTCTCCTGTGTCTCTGTTTCCTCCTCTGTCGGACCAGGTCTGAGGGCCCTTCTCTGCACCCGACAGCCTAGGACAGGGCAGCATATGGGGCCGACGCAGCCTCGTCTGAAACGGGCCCAGCGGGCGGGACAGTGGGGCCTGACTCTGGAAGTCAGAGTTGGGAGACAGCAGTGATTCTCGGCAGGTGTGCCCTCCGCAGGCACCCCGGACCCACAGGGAAGATGCCCTGTCCAACCCTAACCCAGCCGGGTCTCCATCTGCCTCTTCAATCAGGAGAAGAAGTGGATGGAGCTGGGGGGCCAGGGGGGTCACACGTGTGGGTGGACAGAGAGAGCAGGCGGAGGGGGCCGCTACCTCCCAGACATGATCAGTGGTCATGCTGCAGGGGGTTGCAGGGGGAATATAAACATATAAACCACCATCTCCCCTCCACGACCCCCGCAACAGTGCCTAAACCTTCCACCACCAGAGCGACCCCAGGGGCTTGAAAAATGCAAACCAGTTTCTCTGACAGGATGCCCATTGTCACATTCCTGATGTGATCCACCCGAGCCTCTGACTGTCAGCACCAGGGTGAACCTTGGACAACCTGGTCCAAACCCTTCTTTAAAAAATACAAGGAGGGGCTTCCCTGGTGGCGCAGTGGTTGAGAGTCCACCTGCCGATGCAGGGGACACAGGTTCGTGCCCCGGTCCGGGAAGATCCCACATGCCGCGGAGCGGCTGGGCCCGTGAGCCACGGCTGCTGAGCCTGCGCGTCCGGAGCCTGTGCTCCGCAACGGGAGAGGCCACAACAGTGAGAGGCCCGCGTACCGCAAAAAAAAACAAAAAAAACACAAGGAAACAGAGCCCCCAAATGGTAAAGCGACATGCCCAGGGTCACAGGGCACGGTGGCAGCAGGGCTGGGACTCTCACCCAGGCCTCCTAAATCTTTCCACAGTGCGGACTGTCCCCTGGGAGCGTCCCCTGGGGGGATCTGGCATCTTGGCATCCTGCTCCCAGGGCTGCCTCTGCTCCTGTTCAGCCACGACAGCAAACGAGCCCCTGGGGCCTTGCCAGCTGACCCCTCCTGACCCTGCCTTCCGGAAGGGTGAATGCACATCAAACCCTGAGGCTAAAGTATTCCTGGGTACCGTCCGCTTGGCGTCCAGCTCCCTTTTCCACAGCCTACTGGGAGGGAGAAATTTCCAGAAGGGATAGATCTAAAGGCTTTCACAGAAGCGGGACTCTCCTTAGAAACATTCCTTCGCTTGGACAATGGGGGTAAGGCAGGAAGATGGGGGGGATGGAAGAAAAAGGTTAATTTTTTATAACGTCACATTCTCGCTAAAATGGCGCCCTGGAACTTTCAAGAGCATCTGACCAATACCAGGTTGGACTCCTTAGTTACAAAGATGGAGACTGAGTTTCTCTTGAAGCAGGTCAACCAAATGATGCCCAGGGGACTTAAAAAGAAGTAATGAAAGGGAAAGAAGTCCCAGGAAAGGGAAAGTGCCCTACCTGGGAGTCAGAGAGAGCCCTTTGCTCCCCACCTGACAGGCGCGCAGCTACCTAAAATGGTCCTACGGAGCTGCCCGGCACAGACAGGCCTGGCCAGGGCAGCTGGCTCTTTGCAACTGCCCAGTCTGTCCTTTGCTGGGAAACCTGGATTCATTAGCATATGGCTAAACCCACAATGCTGGCCAGCCAATGGGTAACAGGACTCCCAGCGAAGATGGATTTGCCCAGTAGCCAGTGGGATTCTTGTTACTATAGGAAAAAGCCAGGTTCCCAGAGGAGGCTGGAGGAGAGGAAACAAGAATGAACAGAAGCCCAGAGCCCATGGTTTAAGGAAGGAGGGGGAGGACGCGGGAGGGTCCACCTCCTTGGGCAATGGTTAAAAGGAAGAGAAAGAAAAAAAAAAAGGAAAGAAAGAACCTAGCCTTTGAAGTCAAATAGACATATGCATTTACCAGGTTTCGGGCAAATTACTATTTAACCTTTCTCCACCTCAGTTCCCTCAGCTGTAATATAGGCCCAACATCACAGGTCGTTAAAAGAGGTGAGGAGATTAGAGAACCTATGATGACGTGTAGTTGGTGCTCAGAAAGCCTGGTCCCCCTTCTCTCCTTAGCATCCAAAGCCAGCCCCACCTGGTCCTGGGAAAAACCCACGGGGAAACTCTCACCCAGTGAGCCCCGGACAAAGCACAGGGGCCTTCCAGGGAGGAGGATGGCGGTCCCAGTGACGATGGACTGACCCATTTGGCCAACCATCCTTAATTTCCCTCTTCACATTTTGGGAGCCCTGGAGCACTCTTCTCCCAAATGAGGCATGCAGCAGAAGTGAGCTGTGATTAGCGCAGGGGAGAGACCAGGAGGACAGGAGAGCAGGGACAGCAGCTGCAGAGTTTCCTGGAATTAATGGAGAGGGAGCAGGGAGGACAAGCTGCTGTCTCTGAAGCTCTGTCTCCCTGCGCCAATCACCAGGCAGAGACTTCGTTTAAAGCCAACTTTCTCAGCCTCAGCAGGGCAAAACCCACTCTGAGGGTTGCCTATGATAGACTTCATGCACCATTTGAGGCAGGCCTGAGGTGTTCTCTATGGGACACGCAGGGAAATTTCAAGCCAGTATGTAGATGCATGAAACACACAGAACACTGCGCTAGAGGCAGTTAAAACTCAGCCCCGGAACGTTGGCTCTTCCAGATCTATGGCAATGTTACAGTCTAAAGGCAGGTGAAGGAGAGAGCGATTTTGAAAGAGTTTGGTGAGATAGTGCTGTACGAGGCCCAGGTGCTGCATAAGTGTTGGGCGGGTGGGTGGAAGGGGAAGGGGTGGATCCAATCATTTTTCCAGGGAAGGTGGTTATTCTACTGTTTCAATTCACAGGGTTTCAATTCTGTGCTGTCAGATGACCTTTTCTGTCCAGGGCTCTGCCACTTTTAGCCGGGCCTAAGCCAAGGCAATTGTCACTGAACATTACAGGCGAGTAACAAGCAATGCAGATGCACTCGTGTTAATATCAGAAAGAAGATCTGGAGTCTAGTCTGGGCCCTACCACTTCTGTGTATCTTTGGCCAAGTCACTTAACGCTTCTGAGTTTTGGTCTCTCATCTGCTAAGTGGGACAGTAACCCCTGTCAAGGCTGCCAGGAAGATTCCATGGAGAGTGTGGTGGCTATGATTTAGCATGTCAGGAAGAGCCAACCATACTTGGCTACCATGGAGAAGATGGCCCATGAACTTTGGACTCACTGTCCATAGTCTGCACACACGGCTACACCTCTTCCAGCCTCAGGGGCCACTGAGGAATCCATCAACAAGATGAAGTGGGGAGTATGAGATAGAAATGGAAATGAGGACAGGGGATTGCAATCTCACAGCTTCTTCATCCTCCAACATGTAAATCAGCTATGGATGTCCCGACAGTGGTACCAAAAGGAGCTTCTACACCCAAACAAAGGCCATGGCCAGAATCTAAGCCTGGTTGCCTTGATTTTCCTCAGTGACATTCACTGACCTTTCAGTCTAAAGGGTGCTTTTCCAAATCAACCCTTTCTCCAACTTGACTAGGAGGACAATCATAGATTTTGACCCCAAATTTCAACTGGTCTGTCAGATATAAAGCTCTCTGGGGCCAACCAGCCTCTTGGGATATCCCATACTCCTCCCCAAATGCACTGCAAACCAATCGGTAGTATAATAGAAGATTCTCTGGTTTCAGAGTATACTTCACGGACGATGCCCACGGAATCGTTTGATACCGAGAAAGATGAACCTTTCATCAGCTGGACAAATGTCACAGAGAAGACAGGATACAGTGGGGTTCTGTTAAAAGGCATTTAGAAGGAATTCTGATCACTTCTTTTCCCCACATAGGGCTAGGATCCTATAACCACAACAGGGTCAGAGGCAGCCTGGTGGGAAGCATGTACGAAACCCAAACTTCTTGACACGTGTGTTGGGCTGTCCTCGCGTAACCATCCTAAACATCACACTCTCCTGCTCGAGAACTCATGACGCCCCTGACTTCCTACCATTCCTGTTTCCTTTGCTATGGATCAGGCCCCACCACAATAAGGATGCTACTTACATTCCTACGACTCCTCACTACAGCCCAGGATCTCCCCCAACCCCCTTCAGGCTCATCTCTGTGATGGCTTCAAACCTACAGTGTTACTCGCACCTCTGAGCTTTTGTTCAGACATTCCCCACTGCTGCTGTCAGTGGCCTGCCTTCTCTTTACCCACCCGGCTCTACTCATCTTTTTTTTTTTTTTTTTTTTTTTGCGGTACGCGGGCCTCTCACTGCTGTGGCCTCTCCCGTTGCGGAGCACAGGCTCCGGACGCGCAGGCTCAGCGGCCATGGCTCACGGGCCCTACCGCTCCGCGGCACGTGGGATCTTCCCGGACCGGGGCACGAACCCGTGTCCCCTGCCTCGGCAGGCGGACTCTCAACCACTGCGCCACCAGGGAAGCCCTACTCATCTTTCCACGAAGACATACTTCAGCCTGCACTCCTAATCCTAACTCCCTTTGCTGAGCCCATCTGATGCTTCGCTGAGCTCCCTTTGCTGGGCCCATTTTGCACGAACTTGACACTTAATTAGATGGTCTTGTCTTAAATAATATACTAATTGCCTGTCTCTCCTCCTCATGAACAGAAAAGCTGTCTTATACAGTGGAGGGAGTCTTAGGGCCAGAAAACCCTTGATTAGAAATATCAGACTTTACCAGCTGTGACTACTATCTTTGTCAATTCCATCTCCCTGAGCTTCAATTTCCATTTCTGTGAAACAGGAATAATAATCTTAACCTGAAAGGACTAAATATGGCTTTCACAAGCTAACACCTATAAGAAGCCTATCGGTGACTAGCACATAGAAAGTACCCCCAAAAGTTTGTTTCGGTTCTCCTTTGCTCCTCTGTTGTGTCCTGCAAAACCTAGCACAGTATTGCAACATAGAAGGCCTTCAATAAATGTTTGATTCATTGATCAGTATCATAAAGCAAACCAATAACTAGGGGGTCATTATGCAAGGTAACAGCATATGGTCAAAATGTACTGATCTGTTCTTCAGTTGTGGACGAAAGGTGGATGTCTACGGAGGGAAAACAATCTATTTTAACTAAAGAAGTTTTCAAAATTACCAACTGCCAATCTCTCTGAACCCATAACTCAGCCAAGTAGCAGTTTCAGCGTAAGTGTTCATGCTAACAATTCATCACGCCCCTCCTCCACCCCCTCTTACACAAGTTACCTCCATTCCCAACCTCTTTTACATACTTCTGGCTCCCAGAAAGTTGACTTCACACCCTAAATACAGCACAATCCTTGCTACTTCTTTAAATCAAATACCAAGCAAAACCATTCTATAGGAGTTCTTTTCTAAGTTATTTAGAAAGCATCCTGATCACTGCCTTTCCCAAACAGAATTTTTGTCTAATATACACAAATATAAAATTAACTTTGTCTTCTAATAAGACCTTTCTTCCCCCACCAAGTAGAGGAGAAGAGAGTAGACAACCATGTATATTAGTGAGGTCTTCAACCAAAATCCAGCTGAGAATAATATCCAGGCCATATGAGCAACTATGAGGTCCATGCACCAAGGATGACACTGGACACGGTGGGGTCCGATGACCTGAGAACTGGAGTGGAATTCAGGTGGAGTTTCAACAGAACAATTTTCACTTTGTGGCCTCTTGGCCTTAGTGGTTTTTTCTGCTGCTTCTCACTGTTCCTTTTTCACATGTTTGGTGTTTCTCTGGAGGAAAATGTCTCTTGCACCTCATTCACTCTCCAGCTGGTGTCTCACACTATCAAAACAAGAAGGGTCCCCATACGGGCTTGGGACATTGCTCCAGGGTGAATAGGAGCAAGCCTAGAAATATAATTTTAGTTAATGATCGTAATAAGCATTCATGAGACTAATTTTCCCCATGCCTCCCACACCCTGGTGGTGAGTCAGGCACTCACTCTTTCAGGTTGCCCAGCTGCAATTCAAAGCATTGAAGAGGTAGACAGGTCCCCAAAAGGTCATCTAGCCCACGTCCCTAGCTCCACGCAGGAGAAATCCTTGACTATCAGCAAGTTCCATTTGAACCTCAATAGTCAAAAATCTTTGATATCAAAAGAAGTTTGTCAACTTGTTCTAAGCCCCAAGGTGTTCCTCCTGTCCTCTCTAGAGACCAAAGGCAACTGGTCAGTCTATTTTTCTCAATGATGCAAATAATGATGGCTACTAAGTGACCCCTAATTCTCTCCCCCAAGTTAAACAAGCCCAAATCCTTTAACCTTTTCTTAAGGGGCTTACTGTCCATCCCTTTAAACATGTTGTTAATCTTTTTTGTACCTTTTGGGTTTTCCACAGTTATTTTCAGCTAATTCGAACATGGCGGTGTCAAATATTAAATAGGGTGGCGAAGTACTTTCCAACCCTTGCACGTTATTCCAATATAACACGGCCTGGTAACATGCTCACTTAAAAATAAACAACACAACACTCCTTCAGCTAGTGCTCCACTAGGACTTCCAGATCCATCTCAGCTATGATTTTGCCTTGCCGGTCGATCACTAACGGCACAGTCAATGTAATTGTATCAGTCAGGTTGGTGCTAAACCATTGACGGCCACTGTTACCACCTCTCAACAAAGTATTTCCTATTCTGGTGTAAGGAAAGATCAGGTAACCAAGGGATTGTGCCGCTTATACCATGTTTATGTAAAATACATAACAGGAGTTTCTAACTTTTGGTCTGAAGAATCTTTCTCCTTTTTTTAGTCTATGCCTAAAAGCTGACATCTGGGTGACCTCAGATGTGATCACAGGGCAGAGCTTGCAGCAAATGGAGCGGACATATGACATGCCCATCCCAACCCCTGCCCCTTTTAAGGAAACTTGGAAATAACCAGGGGAACCTAGCAATAAGCACCACTAAAAGGTATCCTGAGATCTGAAAAGTTACAGATCCTTTCCAAACAACTGAGCATCCTCTAATAAGGGCTAAAGAGGGATCTTGGGTACATTTGGCATAGCTGCTGCCACCTGGCATGACTAGCTCAGAGGCCACCCTTCAGGATCACCTCCTATTCAATTTGTAAGAAGGTTTTTTTTTTTAATTTATTTATTTTAATTATTTATTTATTTATTTTTGGCTGTGTTGGGTCTTTGTTGCTGCGTGCAGACTTTCTCTAGTTGTGGCGAGTGGGGGCTACTCTTCGTTGTGGTGCGCGGGCTTCTCATTGCGGTGGCTTCTCTTGTTGCAGAGCACAAGATCTAGGCGCGTGGGCTTCAGGAGCTGTGGCTCGTGGGCTCTAGAGCACAGGCTCAGTAGTTGTGGCACACAGGCTTAGCTGCTCCGCAGCATGTGGGATCTTTCCGGACCAGGGATTGAACCCATGTCCCCTGCATTGGCAGGCGGATTCTTAACCACTGCGCCACCAGGGAAGTCCCTGTAAGAAGGTTTTAATTCAATAGGATGTCTGGTATCAGGAATCTTCCCCACCATCCAGGGAGGAAAATTATTTCTTAACAGTTCTTTGGGGACGTGAGGTTGAGGAGGTGGGGGAAGTCTCCTAATTCTGAACATGACCACAGAATCTGAGTTCTTAGAAAGAAAGGCGTCACAGCAACGTCCTCAAAGGCATCACAGCAATTGTTAAACACCCCGTGATTAACGATTTCAGAGAGCCACAGTCATCGTAGAATCGGTAGTCACCAGAAAGAGACCATTTCTCTAGCTACAGCAATTCCATGCCTCCTGTGTCAGGTGCCACTAAATTTCCATTATCATTTATCTCATAAGATGACACGCATTTGCACAAATCCGTCCATTTTAAAGTTGGCCTTTTTTCATACTTAAGTTGCCAGAGATAAACATTAGTCATCACATTCCCAGAGCCACCGTTCTGTATGGCCAGCACATAGACTAGCTAGATTATTGACAGACTCTTTAGATAAGCATTGCACTATTGTAGCTTGGACTCGGCACTCAAACTGGAAAATCTAGTAGACAGCTTTCTAAAATCTTTTGATGGAATATTTTGGCTCTGAAACATTTTTGCAAATAGGCCCCAATACAGTTGACATTGCTGACCCTGAAATGCACCCCTAGCCTTTCACCTCATGATGTGAAATTCTCTTTCCTTAGTCCTGAGACCTAGAAAATGCCCTAAATATTATCACCATCCAATTTAACAGTATAATAGTTGCTTTCTAAATCAAGGATCAGCAAACTGTGGCCCCTGGGCCAATCTGGCCAGCTGCCTATTTTTGTAAATAAAGTTTTATAGGAACACAGCCATGTCCATTCATTTACATACTGTCTTGGGCTGTTTTCATGCTACAACTCCAGAGCTGAGTAGTTGCAACAGACTTCTGGCCTGCAAAGCCTGAAATATTTATTATCTGGGTCATTATAGGAAAAGTTTGCAAACCCCTCATTATAAACCACAAGGAAAACAAATTGCTTATTCAGAATAACCTTCTCTCCACCCTGACGAAAGAAAACAAAACAAAAAAACCCCTGAGCCAAGTGAGTAGTTTTTGCATACTACTTTGCATAAAATCTGGCCTGGCTCTCTTACAAAGTGTCCTCTGAAATAAGATGCATGTAAGATGTAAATCACAAGACAAATCTAAATAAAAATTCTAGAGTAATAATAATGGTATATAAACATATGTTATATATATTATGGTATACATAAATATATATTATAAATAATATAAATATATATATCCCTCCAGAATTTTAATTTAAATTTATAAGTATTTTACATCTTATATGTATCTTATTTCAGAAGACGCTTCGTGAGATATCATATATGTTTTTCTTTAAATCAAAAGCAGTTGTGAATTTGCTGGTTTGGGGATACAATAAAACTTGAATTCCGTTCTAGTCTCATGGAATAATTTGAAGGTCTTAGAAAAGAAGGGTAAAAGAAATGTGATATAAGAGATAACTCATCATCAGTAATAAAGTGAAATAAAAAACATATCTCTAAACTATACAGCTGTGCCCAGAGGTGTAAAGGGGAGCTCTTTCAGAGGGAAAAGGACTGGATGGGGGGAATGTTCTTTTACTGGAACCCCATCCTGAATCCCTAGCACATGGTGAATAATGATCTAGCTCCATCCAGAGAGCAACCCAGGGACCCATTCCCAGCACATCACAGTTCTAAGGCAGGATACACTAGACACATCCATAGGTTAAGTCAAGGTTCTGCTGTCACGAAAGAGTTTGGTCAAGGCATCCTAACCTCGACTTCAACTTCACCCAGACTCGCAGCCCTGGGGAGCTGCCCCACAGCCTTCAGAGGGTGTCTGCCACATGTTCACCTTTGCTTTCACCCACACAAAGTTGATCTTCAGTGTTTTTAATTTACAACCAACATTTTAAAATAGGGAGATCTCACCAAAATTTTTGAATTTTTGGCCCCTCTTAAAAACCCAGAAGACCTGGGAAGCCTGGGCCCGTGTTCTTTCAGGCAGCATCCCTTGAGCTGGTGGCAGCTGCCCCATTCAGAGCACAGGTGCTCTCTGGCTCTACACACCCCCTAACACTCTCTGTTGCTCCCCTGTGCCCTGAAGCTCAGCATAACGGCTACTCCCTGTCTCCCTGGCCCTGTTCCTTTTCTCATCCCTGGCCTGCTTTACTCACTAAAGATACCTGCTCTGTAGGCATCTGAATGTCAAACCCAGAGCTAACCCTTTATACAAACTAATATATTTCCAAATGGATGAGGAAAAATGACTTCTTTTCATCTTTCTCATTCTCTGGCTCACGTGTATACTTTCCCCCTCCCACTTGGTCAGTGATCACCTACAGACAGAAAGCACACATAGGTTTTGCCAACAACTCACCATCAGTTATTTGGAAAAGGCAGTCCCTGCCCTCAGGACCTGCCATTAGAGACATTAGATTCTCCTGGGTCTCCTCTATCCTTATTTACGCTGATACTATAGCTCCATGCTAGACATCTCATCCCTACAAGCAGCCCAAAGACAGTCTCTACAAAGAAAGACTTAGTCGTGAGGTAAAACACACTTTGGGTGGAAAGTGTTCGCCCATCAAAGTACCCTTTTCCAAGGTATAAAGTAGAAGAAAGATTTCAGGTGTAATCACTTTCCTCCTCAGAAGATCCTGAATCCTCTAGGTAACCTCTGAATTGGATCTAATGTCTCAAATGAGTCGCTGTAGGAAGTGGGTGTGTAATAAATGTGCAAAACTTCCTTTCTACGCCAAGTATCTATAAGCAGATGAATGGGAAAAGAAAAGGTGATATATACACGCAATGGAGTATTATTCAACCTTAGAAAGGAATGGAATTCTGACATGTTACAACATGAATGAACCTTGAAGATACTATGCTAAGAGAAACAAGTCTGTCACAAAACTTCAAATATTGCATGCTTCTACTTATATGATGTACCTAGAATAGTCAAATTCACAGAGTCAGAAAGTAGAATGGTGATTGCCAGGGGCTGGGGTGAAGGAGAAATGGAGAGTTAGTGTTTAATGGGTACAGAGTTTCAATTGAAGAAGATGAAAACGTTCTGCAGTTGGATGGTGGTGATGGCTACACAACAATGTGAATGTAAATAATGTTGCTGACCATACACTTAAAAACAGTTACCATTTTAAATTGTATGTCATGTATATTTTGCCACAGTAAAAAAAAAAAAGAAAAAAGCCTAAGGAGGGTAGATTGGGGGAAAAGAATCCTTTTTACTGCTAGAGAAACGTATAAAGTCCATAATGAATGTCACAAGGTGACGTTCATTTTCAAGTAAGATAGAACATGCTAGCAGGAGCGACATGATGTCACGTTCCCTCTCCACCTGGCCTCAGCGTGTGCTGGCAATGCTCAGAGGGCAAGACCTGGCCCGAGAGGCTGGTCCTGTTCTCTCTGACCTGGAGGACCCAACAGAGAAGATGGGAGAAACCTCTCTCAGGCAGGGGGGTGGTAGGTTTACAGCTGCACCAACTGGCAGCTGGGGAGGCTACATCACTACCTTTCAGGCTACATCACTACCTTTCTCAGCTTTTTCCAAGCACATGCTAAATCTTGCATTCTCGTGCAAGACTGTCTTAGCACAGGTGCGACGGCAACATTGGACGGGTATATTAAGTCAGTATCCATAACTAGGCTCTCCATAAATCCATGTAGGCCATGGAGAGGTTGACAGCGGCCGTGGTGATGGCGGGTAGGTGACAGCAACTCTGGCAGACTCAAAGCTCAGACGCTGGTACCAACCCTGGACATTGTTCACTTTCCAAGCCACCTCCTGTCAGCTAAGCCAGTGGCAACCTCTGTTCTAGTCTGTGCTTCTAAATAAAACAATAGGGTTCAACACATCCCGGGCATGCAGATGGGCAGAATCCTTTCAGGAGTCCCTTCTACAGGACGGTATGAAAGTTGAACTCATGCAGGATGAGGTTGGAAAAGCAAAATTTACAGAGATGCTATAGGAGCATTGGAAACAGACTTTTATTTAACAGAAACGTACACAAACTTGATACAAACCCTACATTATGCAAAGCTTTGTCATGATTCTACACATGTTATAACTTGTGGGAGTTGGCTGGAGAGTGGATTATTATTATAATTATTAGCATCGTGAAAAAGGACATTTTCTCTCAGAAAATGTCAAAGGAAGGACTACAAAATGATACAGAGACCCTCCTGGTGATCTCCGCCAGGGACTGGCCTTGAAAGGGCTGGCAAGAAGTCCGTGCCCATCTAATCTGCCCTTGCAAAGGCGAAAGAGAGACTCTCGGGCTCAGAACCCTTTCGCTAACACTGCCACTCAAGACCTTTGCGGAGAGGAATATCCAGCGTTAGACTGTGCATTGATCATTATGACTCTGCTCGCCAGTGAGGGAAACTCAAGAGCATGAACGTGTAAGACTGGGAGTAGAACCCGGTGGCCCGGCCGGTCACCCCAGCTCCTTCACTAGGCCTCAGACACAATGCTGAATGCATTTCATAATCCACCTTCACTTCCACCAACATGGCCACAGAAGGACAGGTCAGACCACTCGCCTTTCTCCTTTTTACCCCCACCAGCAACTGAATTTGAGGCTTCCGTCTTTCAGGCTGGCCTTCCTTGCCTTGGGGACACCCAGCATCTCAGGCCCCCAAAGCCGGCTCCCTTTGCAAGTCTCCTCTAGGAGCTGTTAGGGAACAGAATTAATATCATCCCAGCTGATGTTTATTTTTTGTTCTTTTTCCCCTCTCTCTTTCTCTCTGCCTTCACTGTACTATTTTAAACAAAGCTGTCTTTGTTCAAAGCTATTGAACTCGTAGAGATACATTTAATCACTAGATGGAATTCCTTTCAGAGCTAGGCCTTGTCAGACATGATAACCAGGAGGCAGGCTGCTTCTTGACCTCAGATAAATGGGGCTTGCCTTGGGTGAGGGGAGAGTTTGTTTGTTTGTCTGTTTGTTTTGGGGGGAGCAGAGAGACTGCTGATAGCCCTTGTGGCTAATTTATTTCAGTCAAGTCTTAACACATAATCAAACACTTTCAATAGACTTTTGAAGAAGAAGGAAAAAAAGAAACTGATCACTCCTCACTTACCACATCCAACTTGCAGAAATAAAAATACCTAAAGAACATACATGAATGGCTTTTTAAAAAGCCTGAGAGAGCAGAGTTGATCTTTATTCTCTTATTAAAAATGTGGGCTACTTTTCCTTAGAGTTAATATGCAGTCTTTATTTTACATTAAGTCCTCTTTTGATTTTCACGTCTTCACAAAATTGCTTTTAACTTTTGAAGTTGAAGGTACTTTAAACAAAAATACTTGTGCCACAACAGCACCTTTTCTTTTAAATATTGAAATAAATAAAATAGTTAAGTCTTTTTTCTTTTGTCAGTCTGTTTGTGTTCAGTTATTTCTATTGTAGAGCAATTCCAGTCTGACCTGGATACTTTCTCACAGACACTTACAGAAAATGTAATGGAGGATTTTAAAAAGAAAAAAAAAAAAAAATCTTCTTATTGCACAAAGTGAGGCCATTCCAGAGACTTCTGTGAGCTGAGCTGAGTTGTGCTGGAGGCTTTTCCACAATCCAGGCTCCTGTGTTGGCGGAAACACATGCGCAGGAGGGGGCCAGGCAAGGGAAGAGGAAGAGAAGGAGGAGGAAGAGGAGGAGGAAGAGGTGCAAATCCTCGTGGCTTCTTTCCACCTTCTTCGGAAATGGCTTGCTTGAAGGACGCCAGAGTCCCCGGGCCATAGCGTGGACTGCAGAGGGAAAGGCAATGAAAGATAAAACAAAAAACAACAGCACAGGACAACTGCCTAAAAAAGAAAGATTTAAATTAAGGAAGTGGTGGAAATGAAATGAATTGAAAAAAAAAAAAAAAGAAAGAACGGAAACAACTAACTAATTGCCACATGAATGAGGCCACGGCTGTGTACAACAAGAACCAGACTAGTGTTCCTTGTGCCTTTAACAACAGCAGCTCGAAATCAATCAGGACTGGGGCAGGTCAGTTGCTCCTGGGCAACAGAATGACACAAGAAACAGGATGCAGCTGGACTTTTCAATTCCTAGGGGGCGTAGTAGGCAAAACTGGGCGTTGGCAAAATCTTTTTTTTTTCTCCTCTACTTGGAAATGAAACAAACAATCTTCTCCCTGTTAAAATACTCCAGAAAGACCATTATGATATAATCTGTCGCCTGTCACCTAAGTGGAAATGAGTAGTTTCTACGGTACAGGACCAGTTGCAGTCATAGAAAACCCCAACGGATGCCCCATTTGGTCTAAAGGCCAAAAGGACACTGCTTTGATGCATACACTTTCACCCCTAATCCTGCCCCAAGTGATTCCAAGGGTGTCAGAATTACTCAGACAGAGAATCAAGCCAAGATATCTGTTCCAGTCCTCAACCAGCCCCGTGATCCCAAGTGTCAGCCTTGGAACGTGGTGGCAGTTCAAACCCGGTGGGTCCTCTAGCCTAGATGGTTACCAACCAGGCATGGATTTTGCTTCTAGCCGAAACGAAATCTGCCGAGTTATCTTGGTCTTTGGAATGGAGTAGTCGG
Organism: Phocoena phocoena; assembly: GCF_963924675.1. NCBI lineage: Eukaryota > Metazoa > Chordata > Mammalia > Artiodactyla > Phocoenidae > Phocoena > Phocoena phocoena. The sequence continues at coordinate 29,325,283 of NC_089220.1, read as the reverse complement.
CACAAAGGAGTGAGCAAGAAAACCAAGCACTATCACATTTCACCCCAGAAGCAGTTCTTGAGGGCAGAGGTGGGTGCCCCCAAGAGTGTCCAGCTCACTCTGAGTGGCGAGGGAAGGAGGAAAGCGGGGGTCGGGGGTGGGGTGGGGTCCAACTGGAAAGCGGCCAAGCCAGCAGGGAACAAAGTTCAAAATCAAATGAGTCAATCAGCCTCTTCCAAGTTGAAACTCCCCTTCCCATCCCCTATCTCTCCTAGTACCCAAGGCATGACTCACTGGTCAGGTGTATAGGACTGGATTAGATGGACTTCCAAAGCTAAGACTCTACCCATCCACCTATGCTTTCAAAGGGAGGCTGAGAAAGGCCTCATTTCCACCCACCACCGAGCCCTCCCTCCACACCTGTTCCTGTTTCTTTCCTCTCCATCCCATCCCATCCCTCTGTCTCCCTCTCAGATATGCTTCTCTGCTGCCCCTTCCCAGGTTCCCCTCCTCTTCCCTCATGCTCATCTCTTCACTGTTCCACCTCCTCCAGCCCCTTCACTCCAGTGACAGAACAGCTGGCCTTTCTCCAGACCTCCCAGAGAGCACCTGCCAAGTTGGGCTTTCAGTCAGACTTTCACCCCCTGCGAGGAGTCTTCCTGTCCCTATTCCAATGCCCCAGACCCCCTGGCCCCTCTGCCGCTCATTTGGTGAGTCTGTCTCATAACCATACCCCATGCCCTTTCCATTTCCTCAAATTTCTACCTTTGACCCCCCAACACACACACACACACACACACACACACACGAGTCTTCTTCTGCCCTACTTAAGCCATCTCGAAAATAGCTGGTTGGTTCCCAACTTTCTGCTCCTAAATCCACTTTCTCTTTCTGGGCCAACTGCAGGCCACTGGGAATGTCCTGCTATGTCTTGGTCTCCTCCTCTCAGTCCCCGTCAGGAGGCTTACTTTCCATCCCTCCACACATCTTCAACTTCCCCCTCACCCCATCCTCACGTCCTCATTCACTTCCCCCCACCCCACATCACTGCCTCCTGGCTCTCATCTACCTCCTCACTTGACCAATGGATGCTGAGTCCAGCTACAACTTCAACCTTTCTGCCAACAAAATTTCTTGAACATCCACTATGCATAGAATGAGACACTAAATCCTTCCACTAATTAGCTCAGAAACATTGCTCAGTTCTGTTTGTTTCAACAAATAATTATGGCACAATGGTGTCGGGTACTGTCCAAGGGACACGAATGACATCATCTTTGCCCTCGAGGAACACATCATCTGTTTGATGAGAAAGACTGCAAAAAAATCCTAGTATGTTGTAATAAGCACTAATCCTAGTGACATGAACAAAATGCTACAGAACAATACTTAAGCACTTTAAAAAAAATAATGTGATTTTTGCCATTTTACATGTTTCGGGTTGTGATTCCCAGCTTTGCTTTTTGTTGAGCTCTATCTCCATTCTCTCTGACAATAGACACTTTTGCCTACAGATTAAGTCGTCAAGCTAGAGCTCTTTGTTGATCTGGATGGCTTCCCCTAAGAAAATCTCCCTGACTACTGTGATTCCCAGCAAAAATAATCACATACCACCCCATGACACTCTTACACATTTTTAACTACTTATGAATATCTAGTCTGCCCAATTAGATTGCAGATAAATCCACTGGCCCCATGTTTAATTTCATCCTATCCTTCACAGGGCTGGGCTGCTATTACTCAGTCCCTAGCCACAAAATGAGTGAAAATATTTTCCTCCAAGGTCTACAAACATACTAGCCTGAACCTCAGCTTAAGGGCCAAATTTCTAAGTCACTCGTAATGCAGTAAATCAGTCATGAACCCCCTGATACTATGCACTAAGAAGGATACAACCTCATTTCTGTGGTCTTCTTACCGAAAATGCATAACCTGCTTTCAATCATTAGGAAACAGCACACAATCCTAAAGTGAAGGACTTCCTATGAAATGGTAGCCAGTATCCTTCAAAGGTGTCAAGGTTATGAAGGTCAGAGAAAGACTGTGGAACTGACTACCCCAGATTAAAGAACTTTAAGAAAACATGACAACTAAACATAACATGTGATCCTGGATTGGACCCTGAACTAGAAAAAGGACATGAGTGAGACACTTGGCAAAACTTGAATAGAGTCTGTAGATTGTAGTACTGCCTCAACGTGAATTTCTTGGTTGTGATCATTGTACTGTGGTTATTTGAAGAATCTGGGTAAAGAGTATGTGGGAATTCTTTGTATTATTTGTGCAAGTTTTTTGTAAGTATGAACTTATTTCAGAACTTAAAAAAAAATTTAAGTCTTAGTCATTGGTTAAGGACCAGTGTTGAAATACTCTGGAAACCTAATTGCCAATGCTTTTTAGCCAATAAAAAGTTGGTAAAGTTTAGTTCTGACAGGGATCTTCCATCACTCTCAGCTGTTTTGTAAATCAATCAAGCTGAACGTTTTTTCCTAAACTGTCATTTTGAGTAAATGGTCAGAAATCACTTTTATTAAGTGCAACAGTATCATGTAATTCAATGTTTCAGTGTTAGAAGTACTTGGGTGTGTGAACAAAACACAGCCTGGAGTGTTCACTCCCTGCCACCTCACCCCTCCCACCCTCACCCCCACCCTGATGTCACCATCAGCACATTGACCATTTAGAAAGCTCAACCTCAGTTCTTTGGGAAAGTTCATGAAGACTTAGACCTAACCTCTCCACAGGATTCTAAGATGATGATAGCTTGGGGGTTTTTTGGTTTGGTTTGGTTTCACAGCGTCAGATGCCTCTTCTCAATCCAGTAAGGTCTTGAATGAAAGACCTCAAAGCCCTTGACTAATTTTACTCAAGAAATCTTCAAAGTGAGATCTGTGGAGACATCACTACAGCCTGAGGAGAGAGTATTAGAAGACCCAGATAACACCTACTGACCCTGGAACCTCAGACCAGTCATTTAACCTGAACGGACCTCAGTTTCCTCATAAGCAAAACGGAAATAAATAACATCTACTCTACCTCACGGGGTTGTTTTAAGAATCACGGTGAGGTAATGTTGGTTATATATTACGATAGGGTAAGGAACATCCATATCCCAGGGATAGAGAAACCATGGCAAAGATACACAGAGACAAACTCACATAGGAATTGAGCCCAGAACCCAGGTAATGTTGGTTATATATTATGATAGGGTAAGGAACATCCATATCCCAGGGATAGAGAAACCATGGCAAAGATACACAGAAACAAACTCACATAGGAATTGAGTCCAGAACCCAGAACTTGTCTACTCTAGTCTTCTACTCACTGGATCAAAAATGCCTCACTCAGAAAATACACAACACAAGTAATGTCACTTCCAACGGCTGAACAAAATCCCCCACAGAAAAATTCCTAATACATGAGTCTGCTCAAACTTTAAGTTCAAGATCAGATGTAACAGGAGGCATATTGGGATAATATTAATTAACTTTATTCCACCATGAAGTGAGAACCTCCAAACAGTCTTTAGTTCTCTCCCCAAGTAATGATCTTGTGTTCCCTCAAGTGCTATATAAAGGCAGTGGGGCAATACCCGTTAGGTGCAAAGAGAGATGCAAAGTAAGCAGGAAGACTTAAAGGGACACTATTGATGTGAACATCATATTTTTATTAAATCCTTCTCTCTAAAATACCAGCAGCAAATTGCATTGGTGACTTTAAGGTACCTATAAAAAATTAAATTAACACTCACTCCCAGTGTTAATGGTGATTAGAGGGTCTAATCTCTACATAGTCTCAGTAACAGATGTAAAGGATTAGATTGTCCTAGGTAGGAAAAAACAACAGGTAGACAACAACGATAATCACCTTTACATCAGCAGTTCCCCCCAGGGGATTTGAATGTTGCAACAAATTTAGAAAGTTCTATTATCTTTGATTCTCCTATCTTTGGGCTAGGTCTCAGAAAATTAGGTGACATTTCTGAAGGATTTGGGGTGGTGCTTTACTGACATGATGATAAAGGAAACTGGTCAGACCATTTTCATCCTGATGATTCTAATTTATTTTATATTAATATTTGAGTATCGATACTTTTTTTAACAAAAGCAACAACAAAACGATAGATGCGCTGACTGCTCACACAACTCTTGCAATTTCTGAGGTCGCAAAAAATAGATCTTTGTCCCTAATAGGCATCAGGAGGGAACGTATGGAAATGATGATTTAGAAGAGGAGCTCTCTATAAAATTCTGCACAGAATTTTAATTGGAATTATCTTTTTGGGATCTAATTGCTTACTCTTCAGTTTTGAAATTGCTTTTAATAAAGTCACCATTTAAAGGCCTGAGAAAAGGGAAGAGAGATATATACGTATATATATATTTTCCATGTATATGCAAGGGGCAGCACAGAACAATAACAAAAGTAAATAGTATGAGTCCTGGGGTCAGGTTGCCAAGGACAAAAATCTGGCTCCTTATTAGCTGCAGGGCTTCAGGTACATTCAATTACTAAGCCTCAGTTTCCTCATCTGTAAATTGTGGATAATACAAGCACCTACCTCACGGGTAGTCAAGAGGATTAAATGAACTATTCCAGGGGAAACAGAACAAGACCTGGCATATAAATGTTTGGCCATTGTTAAATAAAGAAAGGAGGATAAAGATATAACAATGACCATCAAGGCATTTGGAAATCCAGGAAAGCCAGCTTCCTCCTCCTATGCCTCCTTTTAGAGTTTTCTTCCTTCCCCTTAAGACATTTTCCTCCAAAGCAATGTCCATTTTACCCTCTCAAATGTAACTCAGTCTCTCCGGGTTGACCTTTCTCAATGAAAAGTGAAAGATTTGAACTTGATTATCTTCAAAGTCCCTTCCAGTTCTTTTCCTGTTTTTTTAAAGGATGTAAATTTTGAGTCTGCTGAAAGATACTGTTAGCAAGGTGAGACGAGGTACTCAGGCAATGCTAAGAGGCGTGACTACGCTCACCTCGGCTACACCAACTGAGAAAGCTGAGGCTATCTGCCACCTCTAGCAAGAGACACTGACGATCAAGCTATACCAGTAAAACTAAAATACATAAGCAATAGCCATCCTCAGATAAATCTTTCCATGGGAGTTTGCTTAGACAGTTCATTATTGGTTCTCCCTCAGAACCCCAAGCTAGACTCTGAAATGAGGGGACTTTTTATAATTTGTTTTGATTATGTGGGTTTTTAAAAATTTCAAGTTCAAAGTCAAGCTGTCATTGAGAATTTCAGGACTACAAACAACTGTTGGGTTGGCCAAAAAGTTCATTCAGGTTTTTCCATACGCTCTTACAGAAAAACCTGAACGAACTTTTTGGCGAACCCAATACAAGATGACAAATGACAGTATAGATTGGTCGGACATACTTTTATTAATGTAGACGCTCACATTTTACCAGTGAGAGCAAGTCGTAATGCTGTGAATCCAATGTCTGAGTCAAAGTAACAGAACAGATGAAGTAAAGAGGTGGAGGATGACAGCAAGAGCAGGTTGTATCCCCTAAGCAGAAACCAACTGGAACTAACTACGTTGGCTTTTTCACACACGTGAGCACGTAGGAATATTACAATGTTGGAGGTTTATGCCATATTTCCTAGGAACAGGGCCACATACAGATTAGGTAGAACATCCCCAAAGTGGGTGACGTGGTTCCTTTCATCCTCTCACAACTGAGCACAAACGCCCAGGAGAGCACTTACACATTTCAAGCAGGAGGAAAGTGGAAGCCCTGTCTGTCTCAGGCTACCAGGGAAGCACAAGGAGTCCTTTTGTTGGTTTCTTTGCTTGGTCCTTTCTTCTGTTGGGTTGGTTTGTTATTTTAATGAGAGGTCTAATTCGTGAGGTTCTGCAAAGGCTGGATTGTCAAAGCAGATCTTCCCAGACACTTACAGCCTGTTGCCTGGGCAGCCTCTTGGATCTCCCAACCCAAGCCAAAGGGCAGTGCCTACAGCTCTGGACCTACGCTCTCATGAAGGCCGGAGACCCTGACCACACTTAGTGGGAGCTTAGAATCTTCAAATCAGCTAGGTTGAATGTTGTGCCTAATCCGAGATCTTCTTTCATTTGGATGCATCCCCCTGGCTGTTGAATTGGTAACTGGAGCAAGGAACTCCACCCTAGACACGCAGCCCCCTCAATTTCTACCCAAGGACAGCAGCCAACTCGAACCTCAGTTCCCTGGACTTTGCTTCCAGGTATGGCCAAGGAAGGCAGAGTTAGCCAAGCACCCCCCAGCCGTTTTCTCTTGCAGTTGAAGCCAGAAGTCCACCATTCTCCACACAGAGCCTCCCAGAGCCCAAGCAAGCCTCAGATCCCACACCTAGGCCCGGGCCCACAGAGGTATGCATGCACACACAGACAGCAGATGGCTGGGTAGAAGATGTTCCAGTGGCCACTCCCACACGAATAAGGGGGTCCGAACCCAGAGAAACAAAAGACAAGTTAGGAGTGGGGGAAAGGAAAAAAAGAAAGAAGGAATAAACTTAAAACAACTATGATGGTTTTCCCTTATTGTAAGACACGTCAGCCAGGACATACCTTTTGACTAGGACCGCACAGCTGTTCATCCTTGGGACTGGCTGGCCAACAAGGTAGATGGTCTTCATCACCCCAGGGGCCTTGAGCAAGTGTTGCTTTGGTTTATTTCAGGAGGTGCTACTGGAAACATAAAACAAAGTGCCTGGAGGGCACTATAAAAAATAGAAGAAATATGGGAGACTTGATCATCCAATGGGTATTTATACGTTTTTAAACAGGGGCGAGGGGAGAGGGAAATCTACTGTGAAGTAACGTCCTTTCTTCCATGAGCGCGGCCTCGGGTGGTTTGGTCACTGTTGAGTCCACGACTTTCTGCTTATACTCCATTCCTGTGTTTGGAAATTGCTCTCCACCAGGAGGAAAGTGAGGAAAAAACCAGCAACAAGAAAACAGCAGCTCTGCTGACGGAGAAGGAGGATCCCACAGGCGCTGCAGGTCAGGGCCCAGGAGCTGGACGGGGGCCACACACAGGCTGCCCGGCTTCTCAGGAACTGCTGGCATGTTCTCACAAGCAGAGAGGAAGATGGAAAGGTCGGGGGAGGAGAAATGGGGAGGGGGTCTGCCGTGGGGAGCCACCAGCTCCGTGGGGTACCAAGTGCCATCCTCTCCCGTCAAGGAAATCCTCCCCCATACAGGCTTTCTTCTAAACAGGATATTACTTCAGTTTCTTTGATTTCCCTTCTCTCTCTCTCTGTCTCAAAAAAAAAAAAAAAAAAAAAAAAGGCCTGCTTCTAATCATAGCTAGAAGATATAAAATATCATTTTTTAACGTTATTGGTTCTTTGTTTCCAAACCCAATGTTCCTCCTCTCTTCGTTTTGCCAATAAATAGGAAAACTGAGGAAATCAACTCTGCTCACGTCAAAAAGATCCCCTCCCCCCAAAAAATGAGATAATCCGCCTAACTTCCCATTTCTATGGAAAATAAATAGTACATCACGATGCCATCTCTCTGAAGGACTGTCATTCTTTCTTTTGTTCTGTTTTGTTTCAGTAGTCTGTGCTTCTGCTGTATGTACCCTAAATAAAGGGAAGGAGGGGGGAGGGACAAGTGGAAAGTGAGAGGAAAAAGCAAGGATGAAGGGAAAACCTAAATTGTCTTTCATTAAAAAAATATATATATCAGAACCAGAGCAATGACCAAAGTCACAGGGTGATGGCTAATTGCCCAGAAAGTCCATTCCGTGCGTTTAGCAACTGCCCTTTTTATCTGCTGTGGGCGAACCCCGGCCACTGCGGCGTCCTCGGCAGGAGCGAGGCTCTTCCAAATCGTCCTCATCAAAGCCGTGGAAAGTTGAGGTGTCACTTTCTGACGTGGAACCGAATAAGTCCTCCGTGGTGCGTGCTGCGGCCGCTGCCTCCTTCTCCTTCCTGCCTTCTCCTCCCAAATGAGCTGACATGTATGATGAATATATCAGCACATGGGTTAAGCAACAGACAGCATTATTAATATTCTTATTACATTATTACAGTGTTATTCTTAACAGCAAAATCATAAACCATTTCACACCAAAAGGGATTAACTGGGTGTGTCACCTGGTGACGGGGTTTGGGGTAACGGGACAAAGCCAACATTTCCAGGGAAAAGGATTCTCCCCTCCCTGAAAAGGCATCATCTCTACCATAATATATTTGTCCACAGCTCTGACAGCGCAAGATTCAACCACGATCTTTCTTTCTTCTCTTCCGAAGGCACACATTCGCATGCACGCTCGCTCAACCCACCCCAGACAATGCGTTTCCTTGGTGGTTTTTAAGCCTGGTTGGTATTTCTTTGGTGTTTTCAGTTGGCGTTCCTTTGCACAATGTTTGTCCTTCACTTTGACAGTCAGCTTTACAAAGGTATTACTGTCAGATAACCCAGTCAAGGTGGTTAAGCCTCCATCCGTTTTATTTTTATTTTTACCCGTTTCTAATCCCATTCTTTCCATACCCTTTCAATTCTGCCCTTACATCATGTAGTTCATTTGCACTGAAAGCAAAAAGAAGTTGGAAAATCTGATAAGTGGTAGGTAATAAAAGAGTCTCCCGTTTTCTTTAACCACTGGAGGACATTTCTGTGATCTGCACCCACACACGTGCACATACACATACACGTGTGTGTGTACACAGGCATGCACGCACACACACCAGGCCCTAAACACACCCAGGTCTGAGTTACTCCAGAAAGTCCAGGGTTGTCAAATCTAACTCAGAGCACTGAGAAAGTGGGAAGTAGAGGTGGAAATGCCGAATAAAAGACTGTATCCTGAAGTCTATAAAACTCCGGTAGAAACTTTTTCACGTCCCAAATGGGCCCCAGGACTGCCCCCTGTGAGGTCATAAGGCACCACTTAGGGTGCCAATTTCCGGAATCTCACTTTTTCTCCCAGGAAAAGCAGGTAGTGGAGTAGATGGAAAGGAAAAGACAGCTCTTCCGAGCTCCACACTCTTCCTTGGAAGGACTCCAGGGAGGCCCTAGAGAAGAAGTATTGGCCCACCTGCCTTAACAAGCATATCCCATGGGCTAATGCCACCTGCTTATTCCCAAGGTGTTGACTATTTCAGGAACATCGGAGTCAGACCTTGACTAAATTATCCACCAAAATTAATCCCTGGCGAATGCAATGAGAACACCTAGGCTGGTATAAAATGGCCCCCTGAGTCACATAGCAGACAGATTCTTGGAAGAAGCAGCTGAGTAAAGGCTGTGAAGAGAGAAGCTTTGTATAGAAAAAACCAACTGCCCACTTCTGGTCCCCCACGGATCAGATCCAAGTACCCGTCTTTTGTAGGAAAGGGAGAGGAGAAATTTCAGAAGTTTTCACTGAGAATTCTGAAGCTGCCTTCTCTAACTCATCCCAAACCCCCAGCAGTCCATAAAATTCTGCCTAGAGCATCATGGCACCAAGTAACTTTGTTGCTGGTGGTAGAGATTTTGTCTGATCGCTTGCTTTTTAAAAATGCTGAAGTGAATTTCATTTGTTGCATTTTCTTTTTGAGTATCTAAATCCCTCCACTATCACATGGGCCCTCTCTTCTAAGCTGGCACCAGTAGGATAGAGTTCAGCGTTAGGTATCGTGTTTGGCAAGTGAAGGAATTGACAGAGTTGCACAGATGGGCCACCCTGTCAGTGTCCTTAAGGGTTAAATGCGGAGGGTTGTATGCAGTAAAAACCACAGTGCTTTTCCAATTACTGATTTGCTGTTCAAGGCAGTCTTAAAGCTTAAACAACCCAAAACCAAATACAAAAGGACTAAAGCTAATGTCTGCGGAAGGAGCGAGGGAAGAACTGAGCTGCTATAGTAAAGCCGGGTGTGGTCATCTCAGGCCTTCTCTCAGGACTAGGAGTAGAACAGATGCTGGGTAGAGAGGTGGGAAGGAGCCATGACTCCTGGCTGGTGGAACGAACCACCCAACCGAACTGTATTTCACCTACTAGTCAGCAGTTGATGAGACTAAAGATGAGTCTGAAACCTTCTCTCCTCCCTGCCTTGCACTTTGGCCTTGTTATAACATAAAACAATATGAAAAGCCAACCACAGTCCAGCGCAAAATAATGGAATTGGAAAGCAAAACAGCTTGCACAAAACTTGAAGACCTGTGCTCATTCTAAGGGTGGAAGAACAGGACCAATTTTAGTCTCTGAATAGATTGAAGATGAAAATTCAAAACATGCCAAGTCAACTGCAGAGGAGTCCTAAGAACACTGCCCTTTGCCTCCTTGATCGACCGGGCTCTCTTTTGCTTTCCACGTGAGAAAATGGGATAAGTGGCCAATGGGGTGGCATCTATGCAGCTACCCAGGAGCACAGGGGTCTGTGCCCCCCACAGCTCCAGATGTGGCTGCTCTCCCAGTATTCACGTTTCCACATTCTTCCGGTTTGCCCCGGGCACTTCTGCAGAACCAACGCACCTCTTTGTTACGGGCGCGTCACCCGATACAAGGAAGCACGTTGCCTGTGTCTCCGGGTGTTTCCACACTGTCTCACTGTCGTCCACAACAACACACACAAAGAAATATCCACCTCACAGAAAGGCCGGACAGACAAAAGCCCAAACCTGCTTCTTTCCCTTTTCCCCAGATCCCAGGGCATAACTTCTAGTTCTTAAGCCTCAAGAAGAAACAAATCAAAATAACCTGAAAACCCATCTCCACTCGAAGTATCATCACCGTCACTTCTGCACCCACCCTTCAGCCCCTGACCCCCACAAGATGGCAGAGAAGTACGAGTGGAAGAGTTCCTGGTCTACGGGCACATGATGCGAGAAGGGGCCACACTCACCAGAGCGTCCACAGTCTGCACAGGACACCAGCTCTTCCGGCCTCCCACTCTTCTTGTTCATGTTAGAACCCCCCAAGCAGAAGTCACAGTAGTTATTGGGAATGACTGTCCCATCCGGTCCTTTCTGGGCTGTGGAAACATTTTTTAAAAAATCCAATGTTAGGCTCTGGTGGGTCTCCACTGGCCCCTCTTCTCCCATGGTATGGCAGAATCTGCTCCAGAAAGAATATGAAGTTTAGAATCTGAGGTTTTGTTACAACCAAGTTGTTAACTTGGGCAAAGTTTTCTTTATGATTCTCCTCGGTTCAACCGTACCAATGTCTTGCAAGCCATCCAGAGCTGAGTTTGATTGTAATATTTGTCAGCTCTGTGTTTTTATAGAAACTACTCTGCTCTTCTGATTGGATCCCTGGATCAGCGAAGCATCCAGAAGGCCTTACCAACCAAGTGAACTTCTCTCATCCCTGAACAATGAGCCCTTGGGACCCAAACATCAGATGGTAACCATCAACAGTGGTGTGACTAGAGGAAGAGAGAAAGGTCACTACCTAGGCCTTGCCCTTGGGAAAGATGCTCTCGTTTAGGAGATATTCCTTCTGTCTCTGAAAAGGAAAACAAAGAAGCACCGATGGGGGATCATTTGCAGGAAGGACCCTGAAGATGCTCTGGGGGACTCTGACGCACCGGTGGGCAGGTACACAGGTGTCCATTCTTGTTCAGCCCCGTCTCCCTGAAGTCCAGACTTGTTGGTCATGGAAAGCACCCAAGACTAGTTAATCAGCAGACCCCAAGTGCCTAGAATCAGAACTGAACACTTAGCTCAGCCTCATACCAGAGATGGGTTGAACGGTGAGTTAGTGAGCATATGGGAGGCTTAAGACTTTCATAAGCCACCCTTACGGAAAGGCCCTACACAAAGACAAAGGAGTATCTTGGGACATGATTTTCAAAACAAAGCCTCGTGAAAACAGCACATGTCCTCAAGCACTGAAATCTCAGTGTCCAGGGGCTGGTTAAAAAGCCTTGGACAGGTTCTTTGCATGAGAAGAAATCCTTCCATTTTACTTGTTTTTTGATCCCTATTGTGGACATTTCTTGGTCATGTTAACGCTCCCTGTTTGTGACTAAGAAAAAAAGTCTCTCTGTTTATGGGATCAGCCTAAACCACCGGGGTATCTTCCTCTCGCCTATCCCCAATGTCTGCCCCTATCGTTCATTATTCACTGCCTAACATTAATCAGGGTACAAATCTGTAAAAGGAAGCAGATATGTGAGCAGAAATACCATCCAGACAGTAAGTGATAAACGGATTCACCGACTTTAATATGATTCCCCCTGGCCTCCGCTTCCTCCATGCTTCTGCTTTGCCTCTAGGAATAGAAAAACTTACCTGGGGAAGGCGGAAGACAAAAGCTCACAGAATTGCATTATAGAGGGTTAATCCATTTATCAGTTGCTATTTGGATTGTTTAATCAGTTTCTAAGTCATTGATTTTCATCTTCAGGGAGGCAGACAATTCTCTGCAAGAAAAATGTGGGCTGTTTGTGGCAGACGGAGGAGGGGGCCACACCCTGTGGACTGCGGAGTGTGGGTTTTTCTTCATCAGTCACTGCATCTCAAAGACAGATGTGTGTCATACAGAATGGTTTTGCAAATAACCTCCAAAAAGCAGGACGTCCGCAAAAATTTTATTCTGCCTATAAAATTTTCATTGCCCAAATCCAGAAAGAAGTCCCTTTCTTCTTTCTTTCTCAGTTGCCATCTTAACCACTTTTAGGACTCTCTCAGGACTTCCCTGGTGGTCCAGTGGTTGGGACTTTGCCTTCCAATGCAGGGAGTGCAGGTTCAATCCCTGGTCCGGGAGCTAAGATCCCACATGCCTCTCAGCCAAAAAACCAAAGCATAAAACAGAAGTAATATTGTAACAAATTCAATAAAGACTTTTTAAATGGTCTGCATCAAAAAAAAAAAAAAGAAAAGAACTCTCTCAAGAAAATCCAAGTATGTCTATGAAGCAAATAAACTCGGGGTTTCCTGATTAAGCGACTATCATGGAAATCAATCAAAAGATGAACAGTAAGAAGAAGTGGGTTATAGTAAATGTACGGGCTGAGTGTAAAACAGAGCTAAGTTTCATGATTGCTATGAACTAGATATAAAACGTGGAGATGCCAATCACAACGTACGTAGCTTCCTGCATGAAGAGTGATCAAAGAATCCCATGTATATCGTCACACTAAAGCTCTCAGGAAGCCCAGTCTCATCACCTGCCTCCTGTTCTCTTCGGGACCCCCTTTTAGGCCAGATCTTCTCCCCTTTCACAAAATCTTTAAGCAACAAAGAATCTGGTTTTTCTCCAACACACTATTCCTTGTGATTTATGAGGATGAAGAAGTAGAATATAGAGTATAAGAATGCCCAGGTAATTCTACAGTTTTCACCACCAACAGACCATTGGTAGAACACCCTACCGAATCAGGGACTCTAACATGGCAAGAAATAAAAAATTCAGAAACAATCTAGTAGAGCAAAGCAGACAGTGATGGAGAAATCAATCCTATGGAGAAAGACCAATGGAAGAGGATTGAATTCACCTGATGAAGAGAAGCTTCCGAGGAGACGGAAGCAGAGCAGGGTCCCCGCATATATTTGTTGGTTATACAAAGCTCCTGGCCAAAGGGATGAAAATGGTGATGAACTTCCAGCTGCAGGCCCTGGTATGTACAGTTGTGACATGCCAGGTGAGCGGGTACCATTTTAGTCCAGCGAGGGCCCAGTGTAGAAAGTGATAGTGAGCAGTTAGACTTCATTTTCCAGTGAAATCCTTTCCACTTCAGTTCCTACTCTCCCCTCACAACAGTGAGCTCAAGCTTCCTTCCATCTTGGTAAAATGGCATGGGATGGACTAATCAATGGGTTTCACCTCTGGTTCTCGTACATTTTGGGGTATTTAGGATTAGTGAGGGTTCTCCCATGGAGCTCTCCCAAGTCCCCAGCCAGAAATGACCAGTCAGGCCTTAGGGAGAGCACGCTGTTGACATTGCTTCTATGACCCTTCGCTTGTCTATACAGGTATACACCTGCCTCATCACCCCATATTCAGTGGTTTACTCCTTCAGATCAGGGACCACATCCAACCCATTGTTGGAAAACCTATGTGTCCTGCACACAGGAGATGGTTAACAATGATGTGTGAGATGAATGGCTTAGAAAAGGATGGCAGAGAGGTAGGTAGGCAGCCCAGTGATGCCTCGGGAGCTCCTCCTAGGGGGACTGAGGCAGAGTTATCTGTCACTCTGAATATCACTCACTGCCTGGTTTATTTCCCCAGTCTCCAAAACGAAGAGCTGGTCCACGTCCAAATGGATGGTCGGTCATCTGGCCTGGGTCATGTCTAGCTCCCCGAGTACACAGAGTGGGTGGCCGAGAGCCCTGGGTTGCTGGAAGAATAACACAGTACTATTCCCTACTCTGGTAGGTGAGACATCGTCCTGTACACAGACATACAGGAAAAGTATAAGACTAGGACTCGCTGTCTCTTGAGAAGGGGACACCAGTTTGTGCCTACCCACCCAGCGCCCCCCATTCAACTGTTTGTTGAGAAGATGAAGCAGACACATATGATACCACAAAATGGTGACAGATCTTATGCTGATGCTTTACACACACTATTTCATTGATTCTCACAAGCATTTTGTGAAGTAGGGAGCAGTTGACAGATGAGGTAACTGAAGCCCAAAGAGATTAAGGGGCTGGCTTCAAGCCCCAGTTAAGAAGTGGAGGAAGCGGGATTCACCCCCGGGGTTGCCTGTGTCCTCAGAGACTCTTGTCTCTAATCACATTTCTCTGCCTCCGGGAAGTCCAGAGCCAACGTTGCATATATAATATTTCATAAACGTGATTCACCCAGTACTTTCTTTGGGAAGCCCAAAGTGATATAAAGTATTGAGATTGGCCTGATGAAGCGGAAATTCCCTTTGAACTTAAGTTTAATGTCTCTACCACTGTAATCCATCCCGGTGGCCCCAGTTATTGTCATATACTCCGTGAAAACACTTCTCCAAAGAATTCCAGAGGCTCATGAAGGAATTTTTTTAAGTAAAGCTCACACCGTGGCTTTATTGGCCTTTGGCCTGACCCATCCATGAGCAATTTCCTGGCACCGTCTATGAGGTCATTATAAAAAGGATTTTGCTATAAATAGGAAGCTCGCCCAGACCTTGCAAGTGCATTTAAATAGAGATTCTGCTTCCGCTTATGGGAAATTGAGTCCCACTTTATAGAGCAAGATGACGGAGAGGCCAAAGACCCGAGTGGTATCTCGATGGCAGCTTCCGCGATGATCGCTTTGGTTTTCTGTTGATGAATGTTCATGGGCTGAGATCATATAAGCGATGCAAGGAAGCTGCTGAGAAAAGAAAGTGAGCCTTGAGAGTTTAGGGGTTTACCTGGGGGGCGGGAGGGGAATAAGTTTAAAAAGCTCAAAGGAAAACAAATGGAAATCAGAACAAAGTTCATGAGGAAATCCCCCAAAATAATAATAATAATAACAGAAGGTGGGAGGGAACATTCAAATAAATCAACCCAAGAGAAAGGAAAAGCCAAGCCCCAAAGAGTCCCACCAGCGCACTCGGGAAAGGGTGAAGCAGTCATTCTGGAACGGGCAGTGTGGCACATGACCATACTACAGGGTTCTTTACTTCAGTCAGGCCACGTGTCGAGGGCAAACAAGGCCCCTAGACAGGTCTGTCTTTTCCCCTTTCAGCCTGATTTCTGCCGCAATACGCCTGCCTGCCGCTCAAGAGGAACATGAGCGATGGGCACAGGCTGGCCACAAGCAGCAGCCCTTCACCTGCTTCTGCCGAGACCAGAGCTGCAGCCCTAGTGTCCTAGGGAAAGAGGAAGCAAGCCAGAAGTTTAGGCTCCTCCATGGCACATCCACGAAAGCGTGACTTCACATCCTGGGCAGACGCTCCGACCGCCTGCCAGGGCCTGGTGTGCACAGACGCGGGGCCATGTCCCGTGCCCGCCACCCAGCCTGACCCCAGCCCCAGGCCAGCAGCTGTCTCCCCAGGGCCCGCTAGCAGGGGTGTGCAGCGCTCCGGGACCCCAGGGGCACAGAGAAGAGCCCTCCAGGAGGCGCTGTGCCTCTCCTCGCTCCCCTCACTCATTCCCCCACCACCCTCCACGGCTGACAGTTCCGTCCCTCCACGGGGCTGACATGTTGCCATGGCAACCAGAATCCTGGGCTCCAGCAGCCTCTGGTCTTGCCACCTGTTATTACTTCATCTCTCAAGTGTAAAGCATCCTAGCCTGGTGCCATTTGGCGGTGCAGAGCGCATCTTCGGAGGACGAAGTAAAGAGAAGGGGAAGGGAAAAGACGGAGAGCGGAAGGCAGCCTCAGGCTGGCCACACAGGGCACACTGGACAGGCCAGGCTGGAGGAGGAAGCTGCGGAGACGGGGCGGGAGGGGAGGGAGGGGGTGAGCCGACGTGCCTTCCCTTCAGAATCAGCGAGCAGGCCTCAGCTGGAGGCCACCGCTGCAGCCTGCTCCCTTCCACCCAGCCTTTAATGAGGGACCCGGGAGGGGCGGGGGAGGCAGCGGAAGGCTGAGGCTGTGAAGAGATCCGTGCTGGGCCCAAGTGGAGTAGAGCCAGGAGAGGGTTAAAGTGGCAAGATAAAGACTGTGGGGAAGGCTGGACCAGAGGGCACACAGAGCCTCCAAGCCTGGATAAATGGCCTTAATTCTCATGCTCTCGCTCACCCCACCCCTTACGTGTTTACTCATATAAATTATCCCCAAGGCCTGACACCTTTTTTCATTGCTTCCCTAGAACTGATGAAAAAATAAATCCCACGGATCCAAGGAATAAAGATGTTGGGCTTCCATTCAGGCTGGTTCTTCTTGGCCACCTAATAGCAACTCTGGTCCCACCCTGGGGCTCCAGAGGGAAGACAAATGATGCCTTCCTCCCTGAATGTGGAAGGCGGGGCAGCTGGGGAGCCCGGTGGGGGAAACGAACACCAGGGTCCACTCAGCACATGACCGTCAGACCTCACGCACCATTCTGCCACCTGGCATTGCGCACAGGGTGAGTGTATGATAGGGATTTAGGAGGGGGTACTGCTAATGCAGAATGATTCCAGGCCCCGAGATTAGTCCCCCTGGAGACGAGAAGGCCGAGGGCTGATTTAATAAGCCTTTGGGTTTATGGATGGGCCTAAGTCACCGTATTGTCAAAGACAACAGGAGACAGAAGGAGCTGAAATGGCAGTGCACGCTACCAGAAAGCTGGACACGAGCGCGATTCAGCAGTTACAGGCACGGTCGCAGAAGCAGGCTTCTCTGGAGAGGCGTCTGCACCTGGGAAGGTGTCCCTGGCCCAGGTTTCTTCGAGTGCAGGCCCATCTAGAGGCAAGAGAATATGCTAGATGTCTTAAGTCCCCTTTTAGGCCTATTATTTGAGGATTATAATAGGGCGAAAGAAGAGCGAAGTTTTTCAAACCCAGAGGAGCTCAGCCTTTCATCCTTGCTTCATATTTGTGTACACATCTCTCTCCCTATTAGCCGTGAGCTCCCTGAGGGCAGGAGCGGTGTCTTTAATCTCTGAATCCCCAACACCTGGCACAGTGATTGACACAGAACTGACAATAAATACTTAATGAAAGGATGGCAAATCTTCACAGAGGCTTTTGCGAGGGGGAAAAAAACACAACTGCCAGGCAAAGGGAAGTGAAAGACCAGGAATTCAGTGGATGTAAAGTGTCCCGAGTCCTCAGTGACCATCCTAAGGCACTGCCAGCATCAGTCCTGCCCATAACCGGGGACATAAAGAGCGAGGGGCAAGGCTTCCCTGGTGGCACAGTGGTTAAGAATCCGCCTGTCAATGCCGGGGACATGGGTTCGAGCCCTGGTCCGGGAAGATCCCACATGCCACAGAGCAGCTAAGCCCGTGTGCCACAACTACTGAGCCTGCGGTCTAGAGCCCACGAGGCACAACTGCTGAGCCCGCGCGCCTAGAGCCCGTGCTCCGCAACAAGAGAAGCCACTGCAATGAGAAGCCCGCGCACCGCGACAAAGAGTAGCCCCCGCTCGCCGCAACTAGAGAAAGCCCTCGTGCAGCAACAAAGACCCAATGCAGCCAAAAATAAATAAATAATTTATTTAAAAAAAAAAAAAAAAAGAGTGAGGGGTAGAAGCAACATAAAGAGTGGGGGAGCCCACTGGAGAGAATAAAGTGGTGGTGGAGAAAGCCAGTGGGTCTGCCCTCCCACGGGAATCCTCTCCTTTAGGCATTTCTTGGAAAACCAGGATGGAAGGAGTTAAGAACTCCCAGGCTTATTTGGCCCCCAGGGCCCCTTGAACCTCATGTTTGGTCTCTTGCCAGGAGCCCCGAACCGTCCAGTGAGAATATAGGCCCTGTCTTACTATGTGCTTTGGTAGCTGTAGAATCTTTCTAAAAATTTTAACTGTGTGTCAGTCATCCCACCCTTCCCTGTACCTATCTCCTTTTCCTCTATCTTTATGGAACACAAAACTCATACTGTTAGACACACACCTGGTAAATATTTACTCCAAGACACTGTGCTGTAAAATCAGAAATCACGTGTCTGCTCACACTGATGTCTCCATCTTAATGGATGTATCTGGCTAGAGTTGCCACTTGCCAGGAGTTTGGACACCATGTCACTACTTCTGGGACTAGATGGTCACATGACCCTTCGGTAATGTCCTTTGTGCTCCAGCCTTAGGCCAGCAACCCCAGGTCTGTTACTGACGCTTCGGAAGAGTGAGAAGGAGACTAAGCGAAGTTGATGACTTTTCTCAGTGCTGATTAAGGAAAGCACGAGATGTTTCCATTTTCCAGTGGCAGGTCATGTGGATCAGTTCATGCCCTGGTGTAGTAACTTGTTATTGCCACCAAATGAGTCAGTTGAGGGGGAAAACATTTCACGTGAGAGGAACTATGTCAAAAGGGCTGTGAATGAAGTGGTGTCATTCCCCTGAGAGAGATGCAGGACATCCCAGTGCTGTAGAGCAGGATAAGCCTCGTCTGCTTCAGTTGTCAGGATATTATCATTGTGATGGCAGAATTCAGCAAGCTCCCTTCCTCTCTTGCTCAGCCTTGCCCCTCTCCACCCCTCGTCACCACCACCTCCACAGGACTCGGGGATGTCAACCCCAACAGTCCACAAGGGACCAGCATTTTCTGTGTCCTTCAGACTAAAAAGCAGTACTCAGGGAAAAGAAAAGGATGAGTCTCAAGCATCAGACCTGAGGGTGAGGAGAGAGTCAAGGGACCACAGAGCTGACAGGCAGCCCAGCCCAGAGATGAGGGCCCAGACCAGGAACACACCCAGAAAGCAAACTGGGAAGAGGGTGCTGGGAGCCACAGAGACATTTGCCCGTGGTAGGACAGGGCCTTAGGAAAAGAATGAAAACCAAGTTTCTCCCCCCAGATTGAACAATGCAACCTGTTTCCTGGTTACCTGACTCGGTGCGTCCAAAAGTAAAAAGAATTAAAGGGAAACACAGCTTGGCCATCGGTCTTTGAAAGCTGGATTTCTCTAAGGCAGTGGTCCACATAGTTCACATGACTTCTTAAAAATGCAAATTCTAGGCCTCCACCACCGATCTACTGAATCCAAAATTCTGGGGTGGGAGATCCGGAAGTCTGCGTTTTAAGGAACAGGTGATTCTGATGTGCTCAAGCTGGAGGACCACGGCTCTGAGACACATGACGGTCATATCACATTGTGTCATACACATCTGTTAGTGCTGTGCTGTATATGAATTAATTTATTTCAGCATTGCATAACCCTATGATACAGAGGCATTAGTGTTCTGATTTTACACAGATGATACTTAAGGCACGAGGAAGCTTGTCTAAAGTCACGCTACGTTGGTCCTGAACCCAGGCAGTGTGGCTCTTAGCTGGCCCACCTGATGCTATCCTGCCACGGGTACATACAACAACACACCCGAGGGAACTCAAGTCAGAGTGGTCAGCGGGCCCTAGAGGCAAGGGCTTCTCAAATTTGAGTGTTGTGCAAATAAATCACTTAGGGATCTCATTAAAATTCAGATTAGGATTCATAGGTCCAGGTAGGGCCTGAGAGCCCACATTTCTTACACGCTTCCCCATGGGGTAGCCAAACATCCAGGTTTGCCTAGCACTGAGGTGTTTCCAGGGCACAGAACTTTCAGTCTAAAACTGGGAATATCCTGGGCCAACCTGGACAGGTTGATCACCTGAGCCCTGGGTGATGTGGATACTGCTGACCTCGCTTTGAGAAGCAAAAATGCAGGCCCTCAAGGTGAGGACTTTGGATTGTATTCAAGTGTGATGAAAGTTTTGAGAGCATGGCATGGCATAATCTATTTTATACTTTTGAAAGACCACTTTGGCTACTCCTTGGAGAAAAGACTATAAGAGGTAAGAACGAAGGCAGAGAGACTAATAAAGAAGTTGCAATGATCCAGACAAGAGCCAGTGGTGATAGGGATGGAGAAACGGAAACTGATTCGGGGTATATTTTGGAGGGGTAGCCAAAAGGGTGGTGAAGGAAAACAGAGCCAAGGATTAATCCTAGGATTTTCACTTCAAGTACCGCATAATTTTTTTTTTTTTTTAAGAACAAGATCAGAAAGAGATATAAGAGCTTGGAAAGACTGAGACATAGAATGAGAGAGAAAGATGCAGGAAAATTATTGAACTGAGTGATGTGTGATTTTTTTCTAGAGCAAAACTCATTTACGAATTAAAGTCTCAAGCAGAATTTGTAAAGGGGGGTTTCATGTAACATCATAAACAGCTAAAGTTCATTCTGAAGATTAAATTTGCCTGCTATGGACTGAATTGTTTCTCCCCTAAAACGCATATGTTAAAGCCCTAACCCTCAACGTGATGGTATTGAGAGATGAGACACTTATGGTGGGATTAGTGCCCTTATAAGAAAAGACACCAGAGAGCTTGCTTCTCTCTACCGACATGTACCAAGCAAAGACCATGTGAGGATACAGCAAAAAGATGGTCATCTCCAACCCAAGGAGAGAGTCCCCACCAGACACCGACCCTGCCATCACTTTTACCTTGGACTTTCAGCCTCTAGAACTGTGAGAAATAAATTCCTATTGTTTGAGCCACCCAGCCTATGGTATTTTGTTACACAGCCCAGGCTGACCTTGATACTGCCCATTAATACATTCACTTCTTTTGAAAAGCCACTATGCAATATGATGCACTTGACAATTGGCCTACAGGGGGAAATTAAGGGACATCAGTAGGACTATGATAAACATCCCAGGTTGAGATTGGGATCCATCACTTGAGGTTCCAATGTCCTGACATAACTGAATGGTGTCCAGCTCAAGCACATTCACATCTCAGCTTCTCATCTTGCTAACTGTGTGACCTGGGCAGAGTTCCTCAACCTTTCTGAGCCTCTGTTTCCTCATCTGTAAAATGAGAGTAATGGCACGTGCCTCACAGACTTGCAAACATTACTCGAGATGACATGTGCAAAGTGCCTGGCACAAGTAGGTATTCCACCATGTCTTTCCCTCTTTCTTTTCCTCTGTAAAATAATTTTATTTCTGAAAAGGCAGGAAAAAGGATCAAAGGTGTAAATAAGTAGGCTTTCCCAAGAAGTGACACATGACTGGAGAATTCACATTCATGCTCTGTGTCCAAGGGCACATCCCTCAGTCTCTGTGTGCCTTGGTGTTCTCTAGGGGACATGGCACCTATCTTATAAGGTTACTGTGAGGAATGAATGAGATAAATGTGGCATGCCTAGCACAGTGTCTGACACATTCAAGGAATGTCAGCAAGTATTATTGCCCTTGTCATTGATCAGGACACAAAACTCTTCAATCACGAACATTCTAGGTAATAGGCCAAAAAGGTGAGAGAAATAAAAGAGGCTCACAGGGCTTCCCTGGTGGCGCAGTGGTTGAGAGTCCGCCTGCTGATGCGGGGGACACGGGTTCGTGTCCCGGTCCGGGAGGATCCCACATACTGCGGAGCAGCTGGGCCCATGAGCCATGGCCGCTGAGCTTGCGCGTTCGGAGCCTGTGCTACGCGACGGGAGAGGCCACAACAGTGAGAGGCCCGCGTATCGCAAAAAAAAAAAAAAAAAGAAGCTCACAGAAAGGCAAATGGCAGGTAGATGCGGATCCTGGGGAAACGGGATGGTAAATACAGGGATGCACACCCGGCTAGATTCTGCTCCACAGTTTCCTCCCACCAGGTTTCACATATCCATCTTATTTCCCCAATTAGACCAGAAGTTGTCCTGGGACCGAGACCACATGTTATATCTTTTTGGAGCCCCAGTTACACTTGGCCCCGCGAGTGGGTGCATGCACAGTAAGTGCTCAGTAAATACTCATGTTTAGCTTATGTGGAAGGATTGGGGTCCCTTATCTAAGATTTAGCAAAGGATGTGCCAGGCTCTGATAGTTCCTCCTGATGCCAGTGAGACCCCCATAGGCAGTTAGCTTCTCAGCATCAACATGGCCACAGACGGGCCCCGATGCAGGTTAGCCATTTGTGGTCCTGGACATGCTCTGCTGGCCTGAATGGCACGGAGATGGGATGTCGGCACCCTCAGAGTGTGGGCCTGGTGCCAGACACCCACGTCACCTCAGGAAGGCTCACGGCAACCCCGTGAGGGCAGAATGATGGTTCTCTCTGTTTTACGGATGAGGCAACGAAGGAGCAGAGAAATGTAAGTACTGACCCACATCTACACAGACAGAAGATGGCAGGGTGGCCAAGTTGTGTTTCACACACTGGCCCAGCCAATTCCAGTGACATTTTCTCAGTCTCTGGGTCAAGAGTGTGGATGACCCACAGGTCTGGAGAGTTAACTCCAAGTATACCTTCAAGGCCAGAGCAACTTCAGATTCTTCTTTGCTTTGTAATCTGTAAACTGTTTAGTGAAATCATAATTCACCTAAGGAACACCAGTTGTTAGTTTCCAGATTTGCTCTTTGGGGAGCGAGAAGCAGCTCACTTTTCCAGACAGAGCCCTGGATCTGAATTGCCCTCTCTCTCCCCAGTAACGAAGCCTGAACTTCCTGCGTCAAGGTTGGGTAAGTGGTGAGTTGTGTGGGTTTTATAGGTTTTCAGGCACCTTTCAGACTGATCCAAAATTCTTAAGCTTGTGTCAAACGTGATTTTCACGCTCTCTCTTAAAGCTGTATCCGTTGCCCCTGGGCTGTATGTTAGAGGACAGAGATGTCAGAAGACTAACATCTGTTCGATCTTTCCCATCAGTGTGGCAATGACATCATGTGCTTCTTTTAGATAATTTGCACATTATCAGACTAATTTTCAGATTATCTAATCAGCCAGCATTACCCTTAATCAACTCGGCTCTCCTCTTTCAGTTCTGTAGAGTACAACATGCCCTCCAAAGGAATACTGGTGTGGGGACTTTTCTTCTCTTGACAGATATTGAAAGCCTAGCTATATGCCAGGCCACCACTATTAGACAGAAGACTGAGACCTCCCGGGACTGAGGACAACCCAACTTCCATTCCAGGGACCGGAGAAATAGGCTTGGAATAAATTTTATAGATCTATACTTTAAAACACATTTCCCTCATAGGAGCTCCAAGTATGCTGTAGAGAGCATTTTACATTCATTTATGCTATTAAATAAGAGATACACCATACGATAATTCTTTTGTTTTGTTTTGGTTTGGTTTGGTTTTCGTTTTTTTTTTTTTTTTTGCGGTACGCGGGCCTTGCACTGTTGTGGCCTCTCCTGTTGCGGAGCACAGGCTCCGGACGCGCAGGCTCAGCGGCCATGGCTCAGGGGCCCAGCCACTCCGCAGCATGTGGGATCCTCCCGGACCAGGGCACAAAC
Source organism: Phocoena phocoena (assembly GCF_963924675.1). Taxonomy (NCBI): domain Eukaryota; kingdom Metazoa; phylum Chordata; class Mammalia; order Artiodactyla; family Phocoenidae; genus Phocoena; species Phocoena phocoena. Next base: position 29,301,593 of record NC_089220.1, on the reverse strand, counting down.
CTGCGTCCCCTGCATCGGCAGGCAGACTCTCAACCACTGCACCACCAGGGAAGCCCCGTATGAGAATTTATAATATGCCACACATATTTCTTTATAAATCATTTGTTCTTACTTCTAGTAATTGCTATCATGGTTCTCCTTTTCCTACAAGATGACAACTACACAGCCTGGCAGAGAAGACGCTTCCAGCTGTGGCCCCTGCCCACATTCCATCATTTCCCCAGTACCACTGTCAGACACAACTACTACCAATTGTCTGAACGCACCATGCTATTTCACACCTCCCTGCCTTTGTACACGCAGTTCCCTCTATCTGGGAAGCCCTCTCCCACCCAGTAAATTTCTCCTCATTCTTCAAGGGCTAACTTGAAGGTCACCTCCTCAGGGAAGCCTTTACAAACTCCCTAATGCTTTTTAAACGTTCTAATGTTTCTAACGTTCTGAAGCTTTCAATGCCCTGCAGGGCTTCTTAAAACATAGATTGCTGGCCCGCACCCTCAGAGCACCTGTTACCACATGGAGCCAAGAATCTGCAATTCCAGGAAGTTCCCAGGTGATGCTGATGTCACACTTAGAACACTACTGCCCTAAGGAGTAGAAAGTGTGCTGTGGCTTTGAGCCCTTGGCTTCCTACACCATATTCTATGCACACCCTATTACACATTCCTGCTCACTACTGAGAGCTCCTCAAGGAAAGGGACCAAGGCAGTATTCGATACAAGGTTACTAAACCAATAGACGGTGGTGGATAGATGGATACATCGATGGATGGACAGATGAATGTATCAGACTGAAATTATTCACACCGCTTTTTCATACAGGTCCATGACCTCAGACATCCCCATACCCACCCCCCAAAAAAGGTACCTTAAAAACATCGTCTGTAATAGATTCCCACTGTGCAGAGAAGGTAAAAAGAAATTCAAGAAGAGCTTTGACATTGTGAGCCCGTGTCAAAGGAGTTTTGAATTCTAACCCAGTGCTCTTTCTGCTACCGTTTCCCAAGGTGACATTTAAGGGGTCACAACAGGATCCCTCAGAGTGGCACCTCTCTGAGTCCTACCTGCCCAAACCCTCCCTCCTTTTATTCATATATATGTAGCCTATGTGTGTGTGTATCTATATGTATGCACGTATACACGCATGTGTACACACACAGTGATTTCATTTGTAGAAAGCAGATGGAGGTGGTCAGAGAAACAGAAGAAGGAAGAAGAATCCAGCCTCCCACAGGGAGGAGAAGGGCAGCAGCTCAGGCAGGGAAGACCCCATCAGAAAATCCTATCTCCCAAGCGGGAGTGTCTGAGCTCCAAGCATCCCCGGGCTGCCTGGAGTTGAGACAGAGAGGTCAGGACACAAAGGAAAGGGGACAAACCTACCAAGGAGACAAACAGTGTATATTCAGGAGAAAATGAGAGACTAGGAGAGGAACAAAGGCGGGAGAACATCAGCTGGGAGGGGGCGGAGGGTGGGAGGAATGGCAGTCGAGTGCTGAGCTGGCAGCACTGGGCAGCATGGCGGGGGGTGGAGGGGCGGGGGGCAGTCAGTGCTGGCTCCAGCACTCCGCTCTGCCCTTTCAGCAGCAGCGGGAGCAAGGATGAGCAATGGGCTTTGCTGGAGACACAGCCGGGGGGATGCAGCAAGGGACAGCAGGAGGACCAAAGTCAAAAGGTCTCTACTGCTGCAGGTGGTACAAACGCAGATGCCCGTGACATTGACAACTCCTGAGTCTGTAGGGCTATTTTTCCCATAGGCCTGTGCTCACCAGCAGCGGGGTTCCCGCTGTAGCTCTGCTTAAGAGGGAAAAGTCAGCATTCCCACCTCACTGGCATCCAGAACTTTCCCTGGGGGACCTGCAGATTAGCCTCTTGGATCAAGCTCTCTTGCCTCCCTCCCCCACTCCAAAAACCTTGCCAAGGGAGGATCACAAAGCGGAGACCTTAGGGTGCTGCAGAGCTGTCACATTCAATTCACCACAGAGTGCCAGTGGCATTTAGGGGCAGGATGGATGGGGGCCCACCCCCACCCCAAACAGTGGGAGCAGCTAATGGCCGCTAGTAATGATGCTGGCAATTAGCACTCACGAGAAAATGGTTGGGGGGCCGCTCACCAGGGGAATGTGGGAGGGAACAGAGCACACATTCAGAGAAGCAAACAGATTGGTGGTGTTTGTGGTGCAGGGAACCTGGGAAAAGCCGCTGTCTCTTGGATTTATCCAGAGAAATTGGGGAAGAGGAAAGGGAGGGCTTCTGTGGACATTGAGGGCCTTTCTGCCGTACCCTCCCCGCCAGTAAAGTTAGAGCTAATCACAGACTTCTCAGAGGCCTCGTGTGGAGATGTCATTAAAATGGTGTTTGTAGGGCTTCCCTGGTGGCGCAGTGGTTGAGAGTCCATCTGCCGATGCGGGGGACACGGGTTCATGCCCCGGTCTGGGAAGATTCCACATGCCGCGGAGCAGCTGGGCCCGTGAGCCATGGCCACTGAGCCTGCACGTCTGGAGCCTGTGCTCCGCAACGGGAGAGGCCACAACAGTGAGAGGCCCGCGTACCGCAAAAAAAAAAAAAAGGTGTTTGCGAGGGTTCTGGAACCCTCCTCGTGTGAGAAGATCCCAGATGAGACCAGGTACAGCTATTCTTTTCTATGCAGTTTTTTGTATGTGTGTGTGTCTGTGTGTGTCTGTGTGTGTGTCTGTGTGTGTGGCCTCACCGCGCAGCATGCGGGATCTTAATTCCCCAACCAGGGATCGAACCCGTGTCCCCTGCAGTACAAGTGGGGAGTCTTAACCACTGAACCACCAGGGAAGTCCTCTGTGCAATTTAAATCCCTTGAGTAGTTGGACGATCCTTTATGAAGAACCCAATTTCTCATCAGCAGGGAGAGGGGAAGGGGAGTCGAGGGGGGCTGGAGTGGGAGTGCTCACTGGCAAACCCACAGAGAGAGGAGAACATACGGCCGGATACTTAGGGATGCGTCTCCAACCAGGAGAAAAGATGCAGCTTCCTCCCTAAGCAAGGCTGTCTGGCCTCACGGTGAAGACATGAAGAGACAGAAGACACGGACCCACAAGCTGCGTGAGGAGATCCTGGTGGAGAAAGAAAAATAGGGGCCAGTGCCCATCTTGGAAGTCAACAGACAGGCAGGAGGGGCCCACAGGAATGGCTAAGGAGGAGACTCCCTGGACCCACTGGGGGTCCGCAGTGTACTTGGGGGTCACAAGGAACCTTCCTCTGTGGCTGCTATCACCGTGCACACACATGAAAGAGACTCAGACCAAAGAGAAGCACTCCAAACCCCGCAGCTCAAGGAAAGCACCTATACACAGGGACAAAACGGACTGACATTTGAGAAGAGATGTAAAGGAGATAAGCCAGCACTGGGGGAAGTGAGAAATAATACCAAGCTAATAAATACTTTAGAGAGAGCAACCATCACTAGTAAACACTTTCCAGACAGCAACCCAAATCAAAGGAGATCATTCTCGGACTCCTCGCAGCATGAGACAATAGCTATGCCTTCGCCACTTAAATCAGAGAAGGGATGAGAGGAGGGACAGGGAAATGCAAAAACCAACTGACCAGTACAGGTCAATACATTTTCCTTTCTGGAAGACAAGGGTGACTGGACCAAGGGAACCTCTCCCCAGGGGGCAGGTAGAGACCTCAGCATCATAGCTATTCAGAAGCTGGCACAGGGAGGTGGGCACCTCCTGCCTGCTTTTCAGGTTCTGTCCAGATGACAGTAGTTGGTAAGAAAACAAAGGGTCTGTCACATGAGAGGCTTGAACCCTGAAAGAGAGCAAGAATTAAAGAAGGTGTTATAGCCTGAACTGTGCCTCCCCCCAAACTCATATGTTGAAGCCCTAATGCCCAGTACCTCAGGATATGGCTATATGTGGATCTACGGCCTTTAAAGAGGTGATGAAAGAGCAAAAGTTAAAATGAGACTGTTAGAATGGGCCTTAATCCAATCTGACTGGTGTCCTTATAAAAAGAGGACATTTGGGGACTTCCCTGGTGGTGCAATGGTTAAGACTCCACCTGCTAATGCAGGGGACATGGGTTCAAGCCCTGGTCCGGGAAGATCCCACATGCCGCAGAGCAACTAAGCCCGTGTGCCACAACTACTGAGACTGCGCCCTAGAGCCCACGAGCCACAACTACTGAGCCCGCATGCCACACTACTGAAGCCCACGTGCCTAGAGTCTGTGCTCTGCAACAAGAGAAGCCACCGCATTGAGAAGCCAGTGCACTGCAATGAAGAGTAGCCCCTGCTCGCCACAACTAGAGAAAGCCCGCATGCAGCAATGAAGACCCAATGCAGCCAAAAATAAAATAAATAAATTTATTTTTTTAAAAAAAGGAAGAGGAAATTTGGACACAAAGAGACTTTGGAAGTACACGTGCACAGAGGGATGACCATGTGAAGAGGTAGCAAGAGGGCAGCCGCCTGCAAGCCAAGGAGAGAGGCTCCTGAGGAAACTAACCCTGATGGCACATTGATCTGGGACTTCCAGCCTCCAGAACTGTGAGAAAACAAATTTCTATTCTTTTTTTTTTTTTTTTTTTGCCGTACACGGGCCTCTCACTATTGTGGCCTCTCCCATTGCAGAGCACAGGCTCCAGACGCGCAGGCTCAGCGGCCATGGTTCACAGGCCCAGCCGCTCCGCAGCATGTGAGATCTTCCCGTATCAGGGCACAAACCCATGTCCCCTGCATCGGCAGGCAGACTCTCAACCACTGCGCCACCAGGGAAGCCCCCAAATTTCTATTCTTTAAGCCAGCCAATCTTTGGTATTTTGTTATAGCAGCCAAGGAAACTAAGACAGGAGGCAATGCTACAGGGGGAAAGTTGGGGTGGAGATTAGGGGAAAACCCACACTAATCCAAAGGAAGGTTTTGGCCAAGGTGTGTTCATTGTTTCAAATATTTGGTGAAGGCAACCAACTGACATCAGCTAATTGAGCTGACTGACTGAAATGCACAGGAATCACCCTCAAACCCTAGAGTCTAAACATTATTAAAGGTCTGATCCCTTTAATTACACTGAATTGTTCAATTTAAGAGCATCTACCACAAAATCCTTTGAGCAAAATTAAAAACACATGGCATGAATCTGCGCTCACATGTGCCTCGGCTGTGAAAGCATGTGCTCGGCTTCTGAGGCACCCCTTTCCCCTTCATGAGTAGAGCCTGGGTAAAGAATGTCACCATCCCGGGCCTGATTTCATCAAACAAGCCTTCTGACAGGTCTCCCATCCTCTAGCTTTCTCCTGGCTTCAGTCCATCTTCTCCAGGATGACCCAGCATGTGGCTGACAGGGTCTTGGTACTCCGGCCAGGTGTCAGGCCTGAGCCTCTGAGGTGGCAGAGCCAAGTTCAGGACATTGGTCCACCAGAGACCTCCCAGCCCCTCGTAATATCAGTCAGCGAGAGCACTCTCGGAGAACTCCAGCTCAATGCTAAGACCCACCTCCACTCAACGACCAGCAAGATCCACTGCTGGACACCCCATGCCAAACAACTAGCAAGACAGGAACACAACCCCACCCATTAGCAGAGAGGCTGCCTAAAATCATAATAGGTTCACAGACACCCCAAAACACACTACTGGATGCGGTCCTGCCACCAGAAAGGCAAGATCCAGCCTCATCCATCAGAACACAGGCACCAGTCCCCTCCACCAGGAAGCCTACACAACCCACTGAACCAACATTACCCACTGGGGGCAGACACCAAAAACAATGGGAACTACGAACATGCAGCCTGTGAAAAGGAGACCTCAAACACAGTAAGTTAAGGAAAATGAGAGGACAGAGAAATACACAGCAGATGAAGGAGCAAGGTAAAAACCCACCAGACCAAACAAATGAAGAGGAAATAGGCAGTCTACCTGAAAAAGAACTCAGAGTAATGATAGTAAAGATGATCCAAAATCTTGGAAATACAATGGAGAAAACACAAGAAACGTTTAACAAGGACCTAAAAGAACTAAAGAGCAAACAAACAATGATGAACAACACAAAAAATGAAATTAAAAATTCTCTAGAAGGAATCAATAGCAGAATAACTGAGCCAGAAGAATGGATAAGTGACCTGGAAGATGAAATAGTGGAAATAACTACCGCAGAGCAGAATAAAAATAAAAGGATGAAAATAATTGAGGACAGTCTCAGAGACCTCTGGGACAACATTAAATGCACCAACATTCGAATTATAGGGGTCCCAGAAGAAGAAGAAGAGAAAAAAAAAAGGGCACTGAGAAAATATTTGAAGAGATTATCGTTGAAAACTTCCCTAATATGGGAAAGGAAATAGTCAATCAAGTCCAGGGAGCGCAGAGAGTCCCATACAGGATAAATCCAAGCAGAAACACGCCAAGACACATATTAATCAAACTATCAAAAATTAAATACAAAGAAAAAATATTAAAAGCAGCAAGGGAAAAACAACAAATAATATACACGGGAATCCCATGAGCTTAACAGCTGATCTTTCAGCAGAAACTCTGCAAGCCAGAAGGGTGTGGCAGGACATACTTAAAGCGATGAAAGGGGGAAAACTACAAACAAGATTACTCTACCCAGCAAGGATCTAATTCAGATTTGATGGAGAAATTAAAAACTTTACAGACAAGCAAAAGCTAAGAGAATTCAGCACCACCAAACCAGCTTTACCACAAATGCTAAAGGAACTTCTCTAGGCAGGAAATACAAGGGAAGGAAAAGACCTACAATAACAAACCCAAAACAATTAAGAAAATGGTAATAGGAACATACATATCGATAATTACCTTAAATGTAAATGGATTAAATGCTCCAACCAAAAGACATAGACTGGCTGAATGGATACAAAAACAAGACTCATATATATGCTGCCTAAAAGAGATCCACTTCAGACATGGGGACACATACAAACTGAAAGTGAGGGGATGGAAAAAGATATTCCATGCAAATGAAAATCAAAAGAAACCTGGAGTAGCAATTTTCATATCAGAGAGAATAGATTTTAAAATAAAGACTATTACAAGAGACAAAGAAGGACACTGCATAATGATCAAGGGATCAATCCAAGAAGAAGATGTAACAATTGTAAATATTTATGCACCCAACACAGGAGCAACTCAATACATAAGGCAAATACTAACGGCCATAAAAGGGGAAATCAACAGTAACACAATCATAGTAGGGGACTTTAACACTCCACTTTCACCAATGGACAGATCATCCAAAATGAAAATAAATAAGGAAATACAAGCTTTAAATGACACATTAAACAAGATGGACTTAATTGATATTTATAGGACATTCCATCCAAAAACAATAGAATACACTTTCTTCTCAAGTACTGAAGGAACATTCTCCAGGATAAATCATACCTTGGGCCACAAATCAAGGCTTGGTAAATTTAAGAAAATTGAAATCATGTCAAGTATCTTTTCCAACCACAACACTATAAGACTAGATATCAATTACAGGAAAAAGCCTGTAAAAAATACAAACACATGGAGGCTAAACAATACACTACTAAATAACCAAGAGATCACTGAAGAAATCAAAGAGGAAATCAAAAACATACCTAGAAACAAATGACAATGAAAACACGATGACCCAACACCTATGGGATGCAGCAAAAGCAGTTCTAAAAGGGGAGTTTATAGCAATACAATCCTACCTCAAGAAACAAGAAACATCTCAACTAAACAACCTAACCTTACACCTAAAGCAATTAGAAAGAAGAACAAAAAAACCCCAAAGTTAGCAGAAGGAAAAAAAATCATAAAGATCAGATCAGAAATAATTGAAAAAGAAATGAAGGAAACGATAGCAAAGATCAATAAAACTAAAAGCTGGTTCTTTGAGAAGATAAGCAAAATTGATAAACCATTAGCCAGTCTCATCAGAAAAAAAGGGAGAAGACTCAAATCAAAATAATTAGAAATGAAAAAGGAGAAGTAACAACTGACACTGCAGAAATACAAAGGATCATGAGAGATTATTACAAGCAACTATATGCCAATAAAATGGACAACCTGGAAGAAATGGACAAATTCTTAGAAAAGCACAACCTTCCAAGGCTGAACAAGGAAGAAATAGCAAATATGAACAGACCAATCACAAGAACTAAAATTGAGACTGTGATTAAAAATCTTCCAACAAACAAAAGCTCAGGACCAGACGGCTTCACAGGCAAATTCTATCAAACATTTAGAGAAGAGCTAACACCTATCCTTCTCAAACTCTTCCAAAATATAGCAGAGAGAGGGACACTCCCAAACTCATTCTATGAGGCCACCATCACCCTGATACCAAAACCAGACAGAGGTGTCACAAAGAAAGAAAACTACATGCCAATATCACTGATGAACATAGATGCAAAAATCCTCAACAAAATACTAGCAAACAGAATCCAACAGCACATTAAAAGGATCATACACCATGATCAAGTGGGGTTTATCCCAGGAATGCAAGGATTCTTCAATATACGCAAATCAATCAATGTGATAAACCATATTAACAAACTGAAGAATAAAAACCATGTGATCATCTCAACAGATGCAGAAAAAGCTTTTGACAAAATTCAACACCCATTTATGATAAAAACTCTTCAGAAAGTAGGCATAGAGGGAATTTACCTCAACATAATAAAGGTTATATATGACAAACCCACAGCCAACATTGTTCTCAATGGTGAAAAACTAAAACCATTTCCTCTAAGATCAGGAACAAGACAAGGCTGCCCACTCTCACCACTATTATTCAACATAGTTTTGGAAGTTTTAGCCACAGCAATCAGAGAAGGAAAAGAAATAAAAGGAATCCAAATCGGAAAAGAAGAAGTAAAGCTGTCGCTGTTTGCAGATGACATGATACTATACATAGAGAATCCTAAAGAGGCTACCAGAAAACTACTAGAGCTAATCAATTAATTTGGTAAAGTAGCAGGATACAAAATTAACGCACAGAAATCTCTTGCATTCCTATACACTAATGCTGAAAAATGTGAAAGAGAAATTAAGGAAACACTCCCACTTACCATTGCAAAAAAAAGAATGAAATACCTAGGAATAAACCTAGTAAGGAGACAAAAGACCTGTATGCAGAAAACTATAAGACACTGATGAAAGAAATTAAAGATGATACAAACAGATGGAGAGATATACCATGTTCTTGAATGGGAAGAACCAACATTGTGAAAATGACCCAAAGCAATCTACAGATTCAATGCAATCCCTATCAAACTACCAATGGCATTTTTCACAGAAATAGAACAAAAAATTTCACAATTTGTATGGAAGCACAAAAGACCCCGAATAGCCAAAGCAATCTTGAGAAAGAAAAACGGAGCTGGAGGAAGCAGGCTCCCTGACTTCAGACTATATTACAAAGCGACAGTAATCAAGACAGTATGGTACTGGCACAAAAACAGAATTATAAATCAATGGAACAGGATAGAAAGCCCAGAGATAAACCCACATATGGTCACCTTATCTTTGATAAAGGAGGCAAGAATATACAATGGAGAAAAGACAGCCTCTTCAATAGGCGGTCCTGGGAAAACTGGACAGCTACATGTACAAGAATGAAATTAGAACACTCCCTAACACCACACACAAAAACAAATGAATTAAAGACCTAAATGTAAGGCCAGACAGTATCAAACTCTTAGAGGAAAACATAGGCAGAACACTCTATGACATAAACCACAGCGAGATCATTTTGGACCTACCTCCTAGAGAAATGGAAACAAAACTGAAAATAAACAAATGGGACCTAATGAAACTTAAAAGCTCTTGCACAGCAAATGAAACCATAAACAAGACGAAAAGACAACCCTCAGAATGGAAGAAAATATTTGCAAACGAAGCAACTGACAAAGGATTAATGTCCAAAATATACAAGCAGCTCATGCAGCTCAATATCCAAAAAACAAATAACCCAATCCAAAAATGGGCAGAAGACCTAAACAGACATTTCTCCAAAGAAGATATACAGATTGCCAACAAACACATGAAAGGATGCTCAACATCACTAATCATTAGAGAAATGCAAATCAAAACTACAATGAGGTATCACCTCACACCTGTCAGAATGGCCAACATCAAAAAATCTAGAAACAATAAATGCTGGAGAGGGTGTGGAGAAAAGGGAACCCTCTTACACTGTTGGTGGGAATGTAAATTGATACAGCCACTATGGAGAACAGTAGGGAAGTTCGTTAAAAAACTAAAACTAGAACTACCATATGACCCAGCAATCCCACTACTGGGCATATATCCTGAGCAAACCATAATTCAAAAAGAGTCATGTACCAATATGTTCATTGCAGCTCTATTTACAATAGCCAGGACATGGAAGCAACCTAAGTGTCCATCAATAGATGAATGGATAAAGAAGATGTGGCACATATATACAGTGGAATGTTACTCAGCCATAAAAAGGAACTAAATTGAGTTATTTGTAGTGAGGTGGATAGACCTAGAGTCAGTCATACAGAGTGAAGTAAGTCAGAAAGGGAAAAACAAATACCATATGCTAACACATATATATGGAATCTAAAAAAAAAAAAAAGAAGGTTCTGAAGAACCTAGGGGCAGGACAGAAATAAAGACACAGACATAGAGTATGGACTTGAGGACATGGGGAGGGGGCAGGGTAAGCTGGGATGAAGTGAGAGAGTGGCATGGACGTATATACACTACCAAACGTAAAACAGATAGCTATTGGGAAGCAGCCACATAGCACAGGGAGATCAGCTTAGTGCTTTGTGACCACCTAGAGGCGTGGGATAGGGAGGGTGGGAGGCAGATGCAAGAGGGAGGGTATATGGGAATATATGTATACGTGTAGCTAATTCACTTTGTTACACAGCAGAAACTAACACACCATTGTAAAGCAATTATACTCCAATAAAGATGTTAAAAAAAAAGCAACAAACACGTGCCATGTCCACAGTTATTCTTCACCCCATGATCCTAGAATGACCCACATCTTGAAGCAAGCCCTAAAGATCCCATTATCCCTTCCCATTCTGATTTGGGGGTGGCCCAGAAACCATAAGGAATGTTGTAGAGGGAAGTCACATGGTGAATGCTAAACCCTTTGTGACTCCCTAATTCATAACTGGAAGTTGAGGAAGGAAAGAAAGAATAGAAATGGAAACACAAATCTTCAGGATTATTTTGGGTCTTCAGAGCCCAATATCCCAAGTGACAAGTATACCCAGGTCATGTTTGCTGACTGAGTGCTCAAGTGAAGAGCATGGAGGCTCCAGGGCCATATTTCTAAGGCAGGAGAGCCCTTACCAAAAGTGTGACCCTATAAGAGCTGAGACAATGAAGCAAGAATATTCTATGTCCCTTGGTGGCCAAGGAGACATTTGGAATGTCTGCCTGAACTGACACACCCCACAGCTTTGCCCACCTCAGGTTAGCAGCTGTGAATGGATCTTCTGGAGCTGAGGGAAAAGAGTAGCAGGTCTGGCATTTGACAATGGCCAGGTAAGGATGTTTCTCTTCCGCCTTAACACTTACCTCCCATCCTCTGGGAACAGAGCTGGGTGTGCCACCCAGCTGACCCACAGGGGCATCTGTGGCTCTGCTGAAATAGCCAACTCACCACAGGTCCTTGAGACCAATCTACAGGTGCCACCAGAAGATGCCCGAGGTGAACAAAAAGGAATGCTCCGTAGCCCTGCCCACCCACCTCATCACTCCCCCAACCCAACAACTGGGAACTCACGTCTGTGGTTCTCGTTTCTGTGGTTGGGTGGGGACCGGGTCTCCTGGTCTTGGGCCTCATCCCCCTCCTCGCTGGCCAGGTGGGTGTGAGCGTAGTGGTAACTGAGTCCCGGCCGGTTTTTATAGCGCTTGCCGCAGACTAGAGAGGAAAAGAGGAAAGGAAGGGAAAACGCAAATGTTAGCAATCTCTGCAGCCACGGCCATCATTCTCCCAGGCAGTGACTCCCATCCATCCACCCCAGAGCTGGGTTTCCCCAAAAAAGTGTCTCCCACTCCCAACACCCCCCGACCCTCACCCCAGCACCAGCACCGCTGCAACAAGTAAAGAAAAGAACCCAGGTAAAGAAAAACCATAGAAGACGGAAGTTGAACTGTGTAAGAGCACCATCATTTCCTAGCTGTGAGACCCTGGGAAAGTCACTTGCACTCTATGTGCCTCAGTTTCTTCAGAGGGAAAATAAGCATAATAGTAGTACTTAGCTCTTTGGTTGTTATGATGAGTTAATCTCTATGCAAAGCACTTAGAACAGTGGTAAGGGTGATAAGTATTATAACTTTGGTAAGGGTGACACTTATTATAACATTGAAGTTAAAAGGCACTGTGAGTCTATTTAGTCCAACACCCCATGGCACAGATGAAGCAAGCGAGGCCCAGCAAGCTTAAGTGATTTGCCTGGGAACACACAGCTGGCTGTGGCAGAGCCACTGGAACCCAGGTCTCCTGGATTCCTGCGCAGTACTCCTTCCACCACCCTCTGGTTGACTCTGTATGAAGTACAAAAGCTTTATACGGATCATATTTTTGATCTATCACTCAGTGATTCTGTGCCAGAAAAACACATTCCACTTCCACCATTGAAACTATGAATCTGAGGCATCCTTGGTAGATGTCGCAACCAAGAGCTTGTGCCCTTGATGGCCCGGGAAGCCTCTGATATCCCGAATCTCTAAAAACGTGTCCTAGCAGGCACTACCTCTCAGGTGGACAGTAGGAGACAAGGGCAACAAGCAACACAAATATGATTTCTTGGACCCAAGAAGAAGAAAGGGGCAGCTCCCTTGGTCGGCTGCTTAGTACCTAAATGGCTAAGACTAGACCACTGCCACCACCCTCCCTGTCACAAAGCCCAATATCTCAGCCTGTGGAGGGATGGCACTGCTGGTACCAGAAGCCACAAGGGTCTTCCAGGAAAAATCTCATGCCAACCCTCTCATCTCGTCCCCACCTCTCCCCAGCAGAGCAAACCCCACCGGATCTGCTGGAGTAGCTGAGGTTGCCATCTTTAAGAGATTCTCGCTTCACATGACTGGGTTATAGCAGTGAGTGTAAACACTTCCCAAGGTGGAAAGAGTACAGAGTTCCTCATCAGACATGGGTTCAAATCCCACTTCCAGGTGCCAAAGTTGACCAGCTGCATGACCTCCACAGTATAGAGAAGAGCTGTTACCCACCCCTCTTACCCCCTACCCTTATTATTTCTGGTGGGGTTTCCTTTCTTACAAGATTCTCTTAGGTTTTTCAGGTATTATAACCATTGGCAAAAATGGATAATGTCATCTCTTCTTTCTCATATATATGTAAACTATTGTATCTTCTTAGCTTAATTCATTTGTAAGAATCACCAAGACAATATTTTAAAATAGCAAAAGCAAGCTTTTCCAATTGTAGTGAAATTGGATTTAGTGGTTCACTGTTTAGAATGATATATGTAGCTAGTTTTTAGTCTTTATCAAGTTTAAGTAGTTCTTCTCATTCCTGAGTTAGAGTTTTATTACAGGAGAATTTTACCAGCTGTCCTTTCAGCATCTACTAATATATGACTCTCTTTTGGTTTGCTGATATGGTGAATTATGTTGATTTCCTAATGCTTCCTACTATTGAGCCATTCTTGCATTCCTAGAATGTACTCCATTTGGTCAGGGTGTATTATCTATTTGATATACTGCTGCATTCTACTTTCTAATTTTGCATTTTGCATCTAATACTCAGACTTGAGACAGATAAATAATTTGGGGCCTTTTACCATGATTTTCAATTGCATAGCTGTGCTGACTTCCAAAAATAAATTAAGGAGTTCTGTGTGAAGTTGGACAAGATACATAATCTCTTTGCACCTTTTTTTTTTTTTAATATATTTATTTATTTATTTTTGGCTGCGTTGAGTCTTCGTTTCTGTGCAAGGGCTTTCTCTAGTTGCGGCAAGCGGGGGCCACTCTTCATCGCAGTACGCGGGCCTCTCACTGCCGCGGCCTCTCTTGCTGCCGAGCACAGTCTCCAGACATGCAGGCTCAGTAGTTGTGGCTCACAGGTCTAGTTGCTCCACGGCATGTGGGATCTTCCCAGATCAGGGCTCGAACCCGTGTCCCCTGCATTGGCAGGCAGATTCTCAACCACTGTGCCACCAGGGAAGCCCTGTGCCTTTTTTTAAATCTGAAAATGATGATGGTGTTACTTACCTTGAGGGATTATAAATAATATTTGTAAAGTATCTCACTCAGTACCCAACACCTAATAGATGCTCAATAAACAGTAGTGAGGGGCAAGGGGCTTCAGTGTGGTCTACCACATCTTAAGTGCTGTACCCTCCTTGAAAGAGGGACTTTGACCCTTACCTCTCCTATGGAATCTGGGAATTGGCTGGACTTTCTTAAGAAGATGAGAGTCTGAAATTCAAGTTGGTGATCAAGTTGGTGACCAAGCCGGTGACCTAGTGACTATAAATTCAAGTCCTACAATTGGCTCCTCTCTCCCTCTCTCTCCCCCTCTCTCTCTCTCTCGTACATATTGCAAAAAATAATAATAATAACATGTCACTACACAACTCAATTCCATTTGCCTTAGGAAGTGGGACCTAAGGAGACCCCTGAGGCACACCGTGGGCCTGCTTGTGACTTTTTCTATTTAACTTTTAAATGATCTAAGGTCAATAAACAGCAAACTATGGGGTCACTGGATATAAATTCATTTCATTACAAGGAATATTGCTGGTGAGGAATAAATGTTTATTAAAAATAAGGCCAATAATGTCAGTATTTATATGGGGAAGCCTCAGCTGCCTCTGCAGATCTCCCTACTGCACACTCCACAGTATTTTATTTGTTTCATTTTGTTGTGTCAATTACCACCATCTTCCTTAATCACAGAATTCCAGGATTTTAAGATCCTGGTCTAACTGACTATCAAATTGTTTTATTCCCACGAACACTCTAGATGCTTTCCTGGAACAACTCCACCGATGGGGAACTCACTACCCACCCGAGTAGGCATTTCTTCTTTGACCTCCTTGAATTACAGTTATGACTGCACTGGAGGACCTCTCTTAAGGACAGTGTCATATCGATTTCATCTTGATGTCAACAACTCCACCTGCTGTGCTGCCATGCACATTTTACACCTTCAAAACATACCCATTGAATAGTTGATGAGTGAACACAGAAACGTTTTGTAGGAAAGCGAGGAGATGGGGGAGGAGGTAAGTGTGTAGAATCGGCTCCATCTATCCACATTAATCTCACACTAATAGTTCTTAAAACCTACAAAACCAAACCCAAGCAAAAAGCTTCCCATATCTCCTTCCCCAATACCATAGAAAGTTTTAGAGCAGATCCTTTTGCTAGAAGAGAGATTCTCAAAGAGTAGTCACCAGACCAGCCCCATCTGCATCACCTGGGAAGTTGTTAGAGATGCAGTTTCTTGGGCTCCACCCCGGACCTACCGAAGCGGAACGTCTCGGGGTAGGGCCAGGCAATCTGTGTTTTAACAGGGCCTGCAGGTGATTCCGATACACACTACAGTTTGAGAACCACTCTGCTAGAAGATTGAATATATTGAGGCTTAACTCTCCCCGCCCTGCATGCGCCTGCCCTTCTGGATGGATGGAGGTGGCAGGAGGGGGCAGCAGGAGGCAGCCTTGAGACCTGTGTTCAGTTATTAGAGGAAACAGGAGCGGACAGCCCACGGTGGCCCTGGAAGCCAGAGCCCTTAACCACAATCCCTGTATGCAGAGCTTTCCAGGTGGAGCTTCATTTTTCACCACCTGCTTATATCATGTCATTCCTTCATCACCAGGTCTTCAAGGAAACATTTATTAAACACCTAATGTGTACCCAGCCTTGAAGCACCGGAGGACAAAGACAAATGAGCCCCAGTCCCCTCCCTCCAGGAGTCCGAAGTCTAGCAGAGGAGATATACACGTCAACTAGCAAGGAGGGAGGTGGGATAAATGCACCAATGCGAGCCTGTGCCCCGCAAAGAGGAGGGGCCAGCTCACGGGCTTAAGTGGGGTGCGAGGATGGCTTCCCAGAGCAGGTGGATGAGCTGCAGCTTGTGAGAGAGCAGGACATCACCAGGCAGACAAAGGAGGAGGGCATGCGGGCACCAAAGCACGTCCCGCCAGCACCTCTGGGGAACTGCGGGATATTCAGTAAAGCCACTGGGAAGGGGGCATCGGGGTGGGTGTGAGGGGGACTAAGGAGAGGAAGGTGGGCAGGACTTTATCCTGACAGTGGGAAGTGGGGGAGGACTGTATGCATCCTGAGGACCAACTTCATCAGGTTTACATTTTAGAAATACTGGTTAAGGTTATAGTGCACAAGATGGATTTGGAGGTGGCAATAGGCTCCTTTAATTTTCCGTGTGTGAACAATGAGGACTTCGGGGTAGGAGAGAGGTTAGGGGGAATCTGGTAGAAGGGGGAGCGGGTGGGAGTCAGCAGAAAGGAGGAGCGCAAAACGACTTCCACGAACTCGGCCTTCCTGGCCACGCGCCATCCAGCCCCCATCCAGCCCCCCAGCCTCACCCGAAGCCACCTCTGCCTCCTTCCCAGCCCTCCTGCCCACTGGCCCTTTCGTTTCTTAAACATTTTTCCTTCCACCACAGAGCCTTTGCACAAGCTCTTCCCTCTGCCCAGAATGTCCCGCAGCCCCACTTTGCCTGATCAACGCTTCACAATCCTTCAGTTCTCGAGTCTTTCCAATCACAATTAGGACGCTGGTGTGTTACCTTCCCAGGACTAGTCGTGTATCAATATGTGTCTCTCCCACCAGCAGCAAGCATGGCAGGGCCTGTGTGTTTGCACACTGTTGCAGCCCCAGTGATGAGCTCGGGGCCTGCACTCGATGTCAGCTAAGGGAATCAATAAAAATACCGAGGTTTCTGACTTGGGCAACTGGGTGGAAGCACGTAGGAGGAAAATCAGATTTAAAGAAGGAAGGGAATGAGCTCAGTCTGGGGTTGGCTTATACACCTGGTGCTTGGGAAAGAGATGTGGATGTTGGAGTTGCCAGGTGGCAGTAGAAGTGATGGATATGGAGAGAAAAGTGCCAGGAGAGAAGGAGGAGAGAAAGAAGAAAGGTGGACACAGGACAGAACTCAGAAAACACCGGTATCTTAAAGAGTCTGGTGAAGAAAGAGAAACCGATTAAAAATTTTTAAGAAACACTCACAAAGGACTGAGCAACATAGGCCAGAGGAGCAGGGCTTCCAGGTGACAGAAACGATGACACCACCGGTCACGGCCCCTGCTAACAGCTACTGAGCATGTACCATGTGCCAGGCCTGTTCTGGCACTTCAAGTAAATCAGCTCACAGCCACGCGCATCCCCATTTCACAGAGGCAGAGCCAGGATAACGTCAGATGCCCCAGAAGGGCCGAGAAGGCTGGGGACTCAGAAGACAGCACTGGGCTTGGCAATTAGCAGGTCACCTGAGTGAGCAGAGAATCCACAGCCTCGAGTAGGATGACGCAAGGCTACAGGAAGCTAGGATGCTTTGGGGAATGAGGAAGTGGTGATGGGGCCGAAGGACCATTCCGTCCAGCATGGCTGTGGAAGGGGAAGGAGTCAGCTGGTGGACAGATGGGACTGCAGAGTCCAGGGAGTCTGAGTGGGGATTGTCCTTTAACAGAACAGGTCTTGATCAGGCTCGTAGGCTAAAGGGAAGGAGGCAGGGGGGAGGGGAGTTTGAGAGGCAGGTTTAGGAGAGATTGGAGTTCATGGAGCAAGATGCCTGGCCCCAAAACAAAGCTGCTGATCCAAGTCCCAGTCCCTCAAATGACTTCATCCTAGGGACGAGAGATTTCTAAGATTTATTTTGGTTGAAGAGCATCTGGGTCAGACTGCTACATTGTGATGAAGAGAAACGCCTTGGAAGTCCTGCTTTGACTGGTTTGGAAGAGAAGGAAAATCTAGCACTGTCTCACCTTCTATATGTATTTCATCACATCTCCCTGCCACTCTGAACACTTGTGAGCCAGCTTCGTAGACGTGTGACCTGTACATTCAGACAGGGTCCTGGGTTCGGAAGGGTCCCACACTTAGTTTAAAGCCTTGCTCTTGCCATCTTGACACTTTTAATACTATTAAACAAAGGGGCCCTCATTTGCATTTTGCACTGGGCCCTGTACATTATGCATCTGGCCTTGGAAACCATTTGGGGCAGGGGGTAGAGATCTGGGACTAAGTTATTCCAAACAGCCACCTTAATCGTGTAAGAGCTGCCACAGTGAATGCAGGACCCAGCCAGCTCTAGTCGAGGGCAAAATTTCCCTCTGAGGTAACTAGGAAGCCTGGCCAGAGGGGTTAGCCACTCAGCAGTGGTCATTTTAGTGCCACCAACAGCTCTGGCCCTTCTTCTGGGTCGACCCTCCCTTCAGAGAGGCAGGCTCTGTATTGATGCGTGGGTAGGCTAGATCCGAACTGCCTGGGTTCAAATCCCAGCTCCGTTGCTGACTGACTGTGACCTTGGGTGAGTAGCTAAATCTCTCTGTGCCTCAGCATCCTCTCCGGAAAATGGGGATGATCATGACAGCCCACCTACTGCACGGTTGTAAGGTATGTGAGAGAATACATATAAGTGGTGCTGGGAAAACTGGACAGGTACATGTAAAAGTATGAGATTAGAACACTCCCTAACACCATACATAAAAATAAGCTCAAAATGGATTAAAGAACTAAATGTAAGGCCAGAAACTATCAAACTCTTAGAGGAAAACATAGGCAGAACACTCTATGACATCAATCACAGCAAGATCCTTTTTGACCCACCTCCTAGAGAAATGGAAATAAAAATAAACAAATGGGACCTAATGAAACTTAAAAGCTTCTGCACAGCAAAGGAAACCATAAACAAGACCAAAAGACAACCCTCAGAATGGGAGAAAATATTTGCAAATGAAGCAACTGACAAAGGATTAATCTCCAAAATTTACAAGCAGCTCATGCAGCTCAATAACAAAAAAACAAACAACCCAATCCAAAAATGGGCAGAAGACCTAAATAGACATTTCTCCAAAGAAGATATACAGATTGCCAACAAACACATGAAAGAATGCTCAACATCATTAATCATTACAGAAATGCAAATCAAAACTACAAAAAGATATCATCTCATACCGGTCAGAATGGCCATCATCAAAAAATCTAGAAACAATAAATGCTGGAGAGGGTGTGGAGAAAAGGGAACCCTCTTGCACTGTTGGTGGGAATGTAAATTGATACAGCCACTATGGAGAACAGTATGGAGGTTCCTTAAGAAACTACAAATAGAACTACCATACGATCCAGCAATCCCACTACTGGGCATATACCCTGAGAAAACCATAATTCAAAAAGAGTCATGTACCAATATGTTCATTGCAGCTCTATTTACAATAGCCAGGACATGGAAGCAACCTAAGTGTCCATCAACAGATGAATGGATAAAGAAGATGTGGCGCATATATACAATGGAATATTACTCAGCCATAAAAAGAAACGAAATTGAGTTATCTGTAGTGAGGTGGAGGGACCTAGAGTCTGTCATACAGAGTGAAGTAAGTCAGAAGGAGAAAAACAAATACTGTATACTAACACATATATATGGAATCTAAAAAAAAAAAAAGGTTCTGAAGAACCTAGAGGCAGGACAGGAATAAAGACACAGATGTAGAGAATGGACATGAGGACACAGGGAGGGGGAGGGTAAGCTGGGATGAAGTGAGAGAGTGGCATGGACATATATACACTACCAAACGTAAGGTAGATAGGTAGTGGGAAGCAGCCGCATAGCACAGGGAGATCAGCTCCGTGCTTTGTGACCACCTAGAGGGGTGGGAGGGAGGGAGATGCAACAGGAAAGAGATATGGGAACATATGTATATGTATAGCTGATTCACTTTGTTATAAAGCAGAAACTAACACACCATTGTAAAGCAATTATACTCCAATAAAGATGTTAAAAAAAGAGAGAGAATACATTGAAAATAGTACAGGGCTCACAGTAAGCCTCAGCCATCGTCAGCTGCCATTGTCAACACTGTGGCTCGGCAAAGGGAATAAACCCTAAAGGGAAGGGGGTGGGGAGGACTAGCAGTTTGTCCTCTGAAGTCTGGGGTGATGGAGTTGCAAGGAAAAGAATGTTGGGAAAGATACATTCTGAAAATAAAGTATTAGAACCATCTGCTATCCCTTTATCATGTCAGCAATCTCACTCCCCACTCTTGTGCAGAATCAGACTGAGCCCCAAGACAGCTGAAGCGTTCAGAGAGGGCTGCGCCCCCATCCTCCCACTCCAGGCTCCCTCCCCAGGGCAAGCTCCTTGGCGTCATGCGCCCCTGAAGCCATCACCCCTGGGACCAGGCACAAGCCTGTGCACAACCTCAGGTCCTTCTTTTCACCTTGGCAGCACGCACCTGGATTGTGTGTTCCAGGCGCCACGCACGTGGAGAGGAACAGCTGTGACAATGAGGAAGGTCCAGCTTGCCTTCCCCTCTCTCCTTCCCCCTGGGGCAGATCCATCTGTCAAGCTGCAGAATTAGTGCTTGCCCACTTCCCAATCCAGAGCTGCAATCGCCAGGCAGGACCTCCTGTCTGGAGTTATGAATACCTTCAGTGCCACCTCAGAATATTTACAACACACCTCTGCCACCCCACTGCAACCCTACACCACTCACCCCTTATGAGGATGGGGGAGGAAGCGGAGAAGGGGGAGGAGGGAGGAACAATCAGGGGCAGTTTGTGGGAACAAAGCCGGCTGCAGCAGACAGCAGAATCCTTCCTGCCAGGGAGAAGCGGCTGCCTTCCCCACTGATAACTTAATGACTCTGGCACATTTTCATCAGCCCAACTTGGAGCACGCAGTGGGTATCTGAGCCAGTGGTTTCCGAGAGCCTGAAAGCAGCGACTGAAAGCAATTACAGGATGAGCGTCCAAGAGACAAAGCCTGGACCTTGGGAGTCACCAGGCCACATCTCTTTCCCAGCTCTGCCCTGTGGCACTTACACACAGCCCTGAGGACACCACTTCCCTTTCTCTGCAGCTTGACTTCCTCTTCTGTAAAATCGACCCAGCAGTGCCTGTCACCTGCTGATGCCTCCAAGGCATCATACTTACGGACTATCAGGCAGGCACACATTCTTACACTGAATCTCACAACAGCTCAGGAGGTAGGGATTATCATCCCATTTTACAGAGAAGGAAACTGAGTCTGGGGGGCATTGAAACAATTCACTAAATGGCAGAGTCGAAATTTGAACTCAGGTCTGTCTGACTTTGAAACACACAGAATCAAAGACGTGCTAGTCATTCTCCATTCACAACCCCTCCCAGTGCCTGGAGCTGACCTCGATGGCCTCTTGCCCTCTGCTTCCGGTGGAGTTTGGTCATTGGGAGGCACTGGCAGGAGAACGGAGGGTGAGAAGAGAGGAGGTGGGGATCTGTGCCCTGCCCACCCCACTCGGGCTACCCTCCCTCCCAGATCCAGCTACCCCTGGGAGCCAATGTCCTCCCTGCTCCTTGGAACTCAGGATGGGGAGGGCTCCCCCTCTCCCTTGTTGCTACCTTTATCCTGCCCACACCTCCACAATCACTCTGACATCAAATTCTCTGCCATTCAGCCCATCTAAGGTTGAAACTTATGTCCTCCTGGAGCCAAGACAAATATAAACAAGGGCCATTTTGACAAGAGAATCATAGCCTACCAGACCGGTTCAGATGTTTGGGGACCTCCACACCTTCCTGAAAACCCTCGGTCTTCTCTCTGCAGAACCATCAAGGCAGGTGGAGGACCGTCTACACCAATCCCCCGGGTGGGAGGAAGCCCCAAGTGAGAAAAGCCCTGCTGTGAATGAGCTTGGGACAAAACCCAGGGAACACTGCAAAAGGCCACTAGCTCAGACCTGTGTACTCAGGGTAGGGTGTTAATCCCTACGACTATGTTAAATGCCTAGGCTTTTTCAAGAGCCAATGATGGCCCCACAAAGCTCAAGTGATAAAAGTGGTGGCTTCACTGATGGCCCAGGTCCTGCAACATTTAGGCACCAAGAAGCTCCTCTTGGACAAGCACAGGTGGGCTTCCCTCCCCACCCCTTCTCGAGCCAGAGGCCAGCAGCGCGGGTGGCCTTCTGCAGACCTGGCGTCTGGCCCTGGCTCTGATACTAACCCACCGTACATCCTTGGACAAATCCCACAGCTTTCTGGACTTGGTTTCCCCATTTGTAACATATGGCAGTTGCATCAGACCATCTCTAAGTCTTTCCATTCTAACACTGCACAACGCTTTGTTTCTCTGGGTCCTCTGAGGACTGTGTGCCTCCTGAAGCAATTATTCCCTCAACTGTGACAGAAAAATGATGTAGATTCCCAGCCACAGAATCCACCCAGGGGCTGCCTACACCCTTCTCCCCACCCCACCAAGCCAGGTAGGCAGATGCCCTTCTGTGGCTTCATGTCTTCTTCCAGGCCACCCTTGATGCTTATTTTAAGCTGAATTCTTCTGGACAGAAACACAGGGGCTGGAGTAGGGGGCGGGGGGTGTAATATCCTGATTTTTCAAAGCCACATTCCTCAGGGTCTGGCACTGACCCATATATTAGGAGTGAGCCCAGAGCCAGGATCTATCAAATGCCCGTGATCCACAAGTCCTGTGTCTTCATCAAGGGAGGGCATTCTGCGTATTGTAGGAATTTACTGTATGTGAACGTGGCTACATGTTTTTTTTAAAAAAAAAAACAGGAAGAACGGAGATAGGCAACAAGGTTTCATTTCAAAATACTCTATAACCTGATTCTGGATCCCCCGCAGAGAAATGCAGAAACTTCCAAAACCAAAGCATTAAATGTGTTAGCAGAACTCTTTCCTGCTCTGTTGAGAAGCAGGGTAACATGATTCTGGTGAACTCTGGGGTCAGTTGTCCTACGTCAGCTAATTGGTTGTGTGACCTTGGGCAAGTTACTCCAAACCTCAGTTTCCTTGTCTGTAAAATGGGGATAATAATAGTTTTATACCTCATGTGGGTATTGTGAGAACTGAGTGAGTCCATCCTTGTGAAGTACTTAGCACGTTGCCTGGCCCGCAACAAATGTTCAACAAACAGTAGCTCTTTCTGATCATTCACTCTCAGAATGCTTCCCTGATCTCTGACAACGCCAGCAGCCAGAGCACAAAACACCACTGGGGACTCGCGTGTGAAATAAATACCCTTTCTTGAATTAGTAGAAAAAAAAATATTTATTGAGCATATTTATGAACCAGGCAGTGAACTAATTGTTTTTACACACGGTCTCACTTCACCCTCTTGAAAACCCTCTAAGATCAATCTTATTGCCCTCACTTGACAGAAAAAGAAACTGAGGCTCAGAGAGGTTTTCGTGATTTGTCCTAGGCCGTGGCTAGGGAGTGTTGTAGCAAAGACTCAAATCCTGGGCTTCTGATTCAAGAGCCATCTTCTTCGGGCCACCATCCCTTATAGAGATGGTGTCTTTAATTCCTTATTCTAGTGAAATCATACATTAGCATGTCCTTAATTCACTTAAAGAGTCAAATATCATTCTTTTTTTTAATCTTCATGGAAAATAATTTAAATATTAAATATTACTGTCA
This sequence comes from Phocoena phocoena, assembly GCF_963924675.1. Lineage (NCBI taxonomy): Eukaryota > Metazoa > Chordata > Mammalia > Artiodactyla > Phocoenidae > Phocoena > Phocoena phocoena. The sequence goes on along the minus strand of NC_089220.1, from coordinate 29,278,001 downwards.
ACATTTCTGGAGAAGGTAAACAGAGAAAGGCAAAAAAATCAGATGCAATATCATAAAGTATAGTAGCCTCCAAACATTTGGGAATCTGGCCAGTGGGCTCTCTTTGGGGATCTCGGGGTGAGTATCTGACATAAACGCTCCTTCAGATCCTTGATTTGTGAGTCCTGACCTACCAAGTGCGTCTCAATGACCCTTACCTGAAGCAGGCCCCCATCCACCTGCGACACCGGTATAAGATCCTCACGAACTTTGGGAAAACAAATGTATACTAGCATATTTTAGACATTTCTGCCTGGATGTCCTGCCATGTCCACAAACCCATATGTCAAAGTTTCATCACTTCCCCAAATTACCTCCTCCTCCTCTAGAATATTCCAGTTAAGCCTCCCTCATGTCTCCATTACTCAAGCTCAAGACTTTCAAGACTTGAAGAGTCCCTGTTGCCACCTCCCTCTCTCTTGTACCCCACATACTGTCTGTCCTCTGCCAGGTTCTGTGGATTTTTCTTTCATAAAGTCTTGCTTGTTTGCCCCATCCATTTTGTTCCTGCTCTCACCACTGTCCAGACTTCATGTCTTCTCCTTCCTGACTGGAAAAGGCTCCTCTTAGCCACAGGCTTCAGGCTCTCTCCCGTAAACACCTAATCCTCAAGATTAACCATTCCAGAGACGTCTCCAGGATCATCCATGATTCACCATTGACTATACGGGCCGAACTCTAAGCAGCTCAGTCTAATGTGCCCAGCATCCTTATCCAGCTCTGTGCCCCTCAATCTCCCTACCCAAACACTCTGCTTCAGCCATGCTGGTCTATCTTCTGTCCTGGTATGTGCATCCCACATTCAACATTTTGGGAGCAGCCACTGTGCTGGGTCTGGGATGCAAGTTGAATATGACACAGTCTCTGCCCTCAGAAGGCTCACAGTCTAGCGTGAAGAATGGACAAATAGACAAACTGTTATCATACTATGTGAGAGGTAGCCTATGCAGAGTTATGTACAAGGTAAGGTAGATTCCAGGAAGAGATGAGTGACGGGTGGGGGGATAGGGAGATTGCAGGGGAGAGAGAGAGAGATTGCTAACTGGGATCAAGTCCTGGATCTGCCACTTATTCACTGGGTGACCTCAGGAAAGTTAATTAACCCCTTTTCTCCACAGAATCCTTATCTGTAGGATGGAGATGATCATGCCATCTATCTCCTGGTATTTTTCAAGGATTAAAGAATTAATATAGATGAAACCTAACATTCCAGGCCCATATTATAAATCAACAAACTTGCCATTACTATTATTACCTCCGGCTGATTCCCACATACCCCTCCTTCCCTGGAGACGTCCGTCAATTCAATACACCCTCACTGAGGACCTGCTTGGCATCCTAGGGAAGCACCCTCTGACATACCGGTCCCCAGCCCCAGACCACTCCCTCCCCTGGATTCCTGCAGTGCTCACTGCCTACTCAATGAAAACTGCTTGTGTTATCTCTTCCTGGGATATCAGCCTTATCTTGCCAACTACATTGGTGACAGAGGAAATAAGGAAAAAGCAAAGGTGGAAGAAACAGTCATTAAGCACATACCATGTGCAAACATTTTAATATATATTATCACATGTAGCTTTCCTAACCGTGTACATCCTCACTCCACACCTCAGGACAATGGACACTCCCAGCAGCAAGACAATTTTCTCGAAAAATTCTGGATAACAAGCTAACAAGTGGCAGGGCCACAATCTGACCTCAGGCTTCTCACTCCAAAGTCAGCGCACCTTCTTTGTGCAGCTCTTGCTAACCCACTTCCCTGACCCCCCACCAGGACTTGAAATAAGAGAAATCAAAGGCTGTGCACCAGGCACTTTGACCTCACAGTTCTGCTTCTAGGAAATAATAAAAGCATTATGCAAAGATATAGCTGCAATATTGTTTTTAATAGTGAACAAATTTTAAACTGTCTAAACATCCAACAAGTGGAACAATGACTGAGCAAACTGGGGCATGGCCATATCATGGAACACCATATAGCCTTAAAATGTTGTCATAAAAATGTCCTTATTGACATGGGAGGATGGTCCTCATGTGTTGTTGAGTGGGGGGGATGGGTTAAAGTGGTATGTATCATTTATTGGGGGGAGGGTATAGTAAACAGAGACAGCGAGAACCCTAAAATAGGATACAACAAAACAAAGTGGAAATTACCTCTGAAGAGTAAGATTATGGGTGATTTTTATTTTTCCCTTTATGCTTATCTGTAATTTCTGATTTTTCTGCAATGAACGTATACTGTTTCTGACTGGATAAGAAAGTAATTCAAGAGGGTGTACACATAGGTATAAAACAAACTTACGATTACCAAAGGGGAAGGGGGGAGGGATAAATTAGGAGTATGGGATTAACAGATACATACTAGCATATATAAAATAGATAAACAACAAGGCTTTACTGTATGGCACGGGGAACTATACTCAGTATCTTGTAATAACGTATAATGGAAAACAGTTGAAAAAAAGAACAACATATTTTTAACTGAGTCACTTTGCTGTACCTCTGAAACTAACACAATACTGTAAATTAACTATACTCCAATTAAATAAATAAATAAAAGAGGGTGTGAGTTACAGCCCAGAAAAGGCAAACCTAGGTTTGGTGGTCAACGGGCAAGGTTCTTGAGAGAGCTAGAGGGTATGAGGGCATGAATGAGAAATTTCAGCCTCTCCCCAGCCCTGTCTCCTACCAGCCCTGCTGCGGCAACCTGCAACCTGTGTCCATGAAGCGAGGACATTTAAATATTTAAACAGACCCAGCTTTGCAGGAACAAATGCACTCAGTCTCCAGGGATCAATCCCACGCCACAGGCCCTGCTCCACAAATCAAGTTTCTGGAGCACGGAGCCTTTCCCACCCCTCCCCCGCTGCACCCCACGCAAGAACCTGCAAGATAATAGCGGCAACAACTGAGGGATGAGGCCGGCTTCCCTTCAGCGGCAAGGGCGGCCAGCCTGAAGGCCGCGTTATTGGCTTTTACCACTGCAGCTTGAAGAGAAAAGCACGTGAGCCTTAGAGAATGGGGGACCTTAATGCCCTCAAAATTTTTTTTTAATAAGACTGCAGTAGTCATCTGATTCTTCCTGGGCACTCAGGTATGGGGGAAACCGGAGTGATTTTAAGGAGGTTGAGGTCAAGCAGAGTTTCTAGAACGCCTTGGGAGCAACTATGCCTGCCCCATGCGCCAATCCAGGCTGCTCTCGGCCCCGCGGGGTGGTCTCCTGATATCCCACGGCCCAGCATCCTATCTCTCAGGAAAAGAGCCTCATTGTTAAGCTGAGAAGAACGGAGCTCATGGCGCGGGGAGACGGCTGACTGAGGAGCTCTAGAGACTCAAGGAAGGAGCTCCCCATCACTGACAAATGAGGAAAGTGGTACCATAGCCACTGAGGGGTGGAACAAAGACGACACCCCCAGACCCTGCTTCTTGCCCCATACATTCTCCCTGGGGTATACACCACCCAGAAGGGCAGGGAGGAACCCAGACCCTATTCTGACACTGCCCCAACTGGACAGAGTTACACCGCACCAGATTTCTAGAAGGGAGGAAACACTGTGAAGTCACAGGCCACACGATCGAAAATACACGTCTGTGGGATGAGGGTGGTAGAGGACAAAATTCTTGCTGATGTGGAGGCTGAGTTGAAAGGGATCACTCCTGATGTGTGAATACCTGACATGACTCAGAGGTGTGTCAAGTTCCCAGGAGGGCTTCAATCACGTCTGTTTGCCTTTTGTCACTAAGCTACCCTAATGACCCAGTTAGGGGTGGGAGGCAGAGTGATTTTAATAGATTTAAATTTAAAAGGCTCAAAATTATGTAAACTATTCCATTCCACTTCAGCTATAATTACTGCCTGACTCCAGCTTACCAATCTGACACCTGGAAGCCGTCTGTCAACAGTAGCCAGGGCTTCACCTCATAAATAAAAAATAAAAATAATGAGCAAGTGCTCATTCATTCACAGTTAAAGCATGTTTTTCCTCAGCTCTTAGGACAGCCAAACTCCATACTGGTTTGGAGGAAGGCACATTTAGCCAGATGTTTGTGCAGAGATGTGCTGGGGTGTGTCAGCTCTGGAGTTGGAGAAATGAGGATTCATATCCCTGCTTTAGCATTAACCGGCTGTGTGATCTTGGACAAGTCCCCTCACCCCTCTGAGCCTGTTTCTTCTCCCTAAAGTGAGGTCAATTGTCCCTGCCTCTCAAGTTTAGTGTGGGGATTTACAGAAATGCTTGGCACAGTGCTCTGCACACACAAGTACCCATCAGCAGGGGTTATCACCGTAATCAGAAAAAGCTGGGAGCAAAAGACAAGTGTTGGCAAGGATGTGGGGAAGTTGGAGCCCTCGTGCGCTGCTGGTGGGAATGCTAAATGATGCAGCCGCTATGGAGAGCAGTATGGAGGCTCCTCAAAGAATTAAGAATAGAACTACCATCTGATCCAGCAATCCCACATCTGGGTATTTATCCAAAAGAGTTGAAATCAAGATCTCAAAGAGATATTAACACTCCTATGTTCATTGCAGCGTTATTCTCACTAGCCAAGACGTGGAAACAATCTAAACGCCCATCAATGAATGAATGGATAAAGAAAATGTGGTATACACATACAACGGAATATTAGTCATCCTTTAAAAGGAATATTGCATTATTCAATACGCAATCACATGGATGAACCTCAAGAATATTATGCTAAGTGAAATAAGCCAGTCCTAGAAAGACAAATAGTGCGTGAGTCCACCTATATGAGTTCTCTAAAGTAGACAAATTCAAAGCATCGAAGACTGGAATGGTGGTTGCCAGGGGCTGGTGGGGAGGGGGTGATAGGAAATTGCTAACCAACAAGCATAAAGTTTCCATCAAGCAAGATGAGAAACCTCTAGATATCTTCTGTACGACAATGTACCCCTACTGAACAACATATATTGTGCACTTAAAAATTTAAGAGGGTAGGTCTCAGGTTAAGTGTTCTTTCTACAATGTAATTAAATTTAATTTTTTTTAAAGAAAAAATTGGGAAAGGAAAAAAAAAAAACTTCACAAATCACTTCCATTGTGCCCCGCAGAAGGGCAAATGGGTGCTTTGTTCCTCCCTAAACGGCTGAAACTTAGAGACAAAATGTTCTCCTTCTCCCTGAACATCACCCCATCACCACCATCTTCTTTCCTATGATGCTCCTTGAACAAAGAAAATAGAAAAGTGAGTCTCTCATCAAGAGTCTTCCCCAGTGATGCTAACAGAAAATCCAGAGCTGGGAACAGTTAGGAAGAGAAATGGCAAACTCTTGAAATTATTTTCAAAATATCTCAGTAGCCCAAACCCAAGGATTTCTTTCATATGTCTATCCCCAGTTATCATCTCACCTATAAAAGGGAGTTCATTACATTATTGGGATTTAAAGCCATTAAGTAAACTAAAGTCAAGTACTGGGTTGCTGAATTTTATTTCGGACTAATGAGTTTTATATCAATGTTGAAAGAACAGGAAAGGAAAGATTCTAAAGAGACCAACTAAAACAGCAACGCAAGCCGGTGGCACTCTGCCTGGAGAATTCCTGGAGATTCCAGAACTTCCAGATGCAAAAAACAGGGAATAATAAAAGGGTTGATCAGTCAGAGGCCAGAAGCCTTCGAATTTGAATGCAGTAGACCAGTCATTCTCAGAAATCAGTATTCATAATTATTGCCTGAGAAGCTCTCAAAAATGCAGATTCCTAGGCCTGCTCCCAGTGATTCTGACGTAGGAGCTCTGGTGTGAGGCCCAAGAATCCACATTTTAATAAACATCTCAGTTATCTCTGCCCAGGTGGTCCAGGTCCACACTTTGACCAGCACCAACAGCCTTTCCTACAAAGTCACATGTAGGTGCTTTGCTGTAGGGAATGAACACTTTCCCTTTGGCAAGAGGTTGAAAGGGAAGAAACAGAACTTTAATCCTGAAGCTGGGTAAACTTTCAGGATAATTAATAGAGATTGGTTACTTGCTGGAAAATGAAGTATTCATCTACACACACACCATGGATTGGGGAAAAAATAAATTATGTTCAGATGATTTCAATATTTCTCTGAGATGGAATAAATTCAAGGGCTGAGTGAAAGGTAACAAGCAAACTATCTATCACCTGAAGTTAGCAGCTAAGATAATGTTTCAACCACCCACCTTGAAAGGGAAGCTTGGACTGAGAACAGAGCGGGACAACTATATAGGAATATACACCAGGAATGGTTAAATACAATCACATCTGAAAAATAGCTACAACTACTCCACAGAAACCCGGAAAGAGGTGGTGGGGTCCAAGGTGGCCTCATATTTTCATAGATAACTCGAAAGATGGAGTGGAGATTATGCAAATCAATCCATAGACAATACAAAAATGGCAGGGATTGTGAATCTGTGGTGAATTAAATTTAACTACTGGGCAATGTCTTTAAATTTACCTTTATTGAATCTTGCATATTGAAGTCACATATTATTGTATCTCTTTATGGAGACTCAATAGGGCCAAATACAGAGTGATTTATGGAAGCAGGAAAAATCAAATGAGGAAGTAGAAAAGAGCACACACCTGGAGAGGCACTGGCCCGGGGGTCAGGACAGGCACCGAGTGGGAAGTGTTTGAGATGGTACACAGTGCAACGGGGTGGCCAGTTACTTCTATTCTCTACAGATGTGGGTGGTGTTAAAAGCCCACGTGTAAAATAAACAAGGAAATGTGTCTGTTACTCTTTGAACCACTTGGCCTGGGTGCTACTTCCAATGAAAGTGCTGAGCTTAAATTAAACCTGGAAGAGAATTCTGAGCGGGCCAACGCAGAAATTATGGGATGCGTCCCTAGGTAAACCAGGAATACAAGGGGATGTCATGAGGGCCTCCAGCATAGACGAAATCCTGAAGGTGCCTATTTGTTGGGAAAAGATGCACAAAAGCTAAGCGGGCCTGTAGGAGAGAAAAATTTCAGCTCCTATTAAGGAAAAAACAATCATTCAAAGCACAGTTGGAATCATGGAAGAAAGGGCAGCTTATGGTAACACCATCCCTGGGGACATTCAAGGAGTTGACAAGACACCTCTCTACTTAGGATGCATTAGAGATTATTAAAAGCATTCCTTGCTCAGCTGGGGTGGGGTGGGAGGTGGGCCTTGTGACCTCTCCAAAGGTCATTCGTATCCCAAAGGATCACATGTCTGAAGGGCACCAGATAAAAATAAAGTCTATTAATCACTGAGCTGCCACACAATTTCCTAAGAGAGCCAGGATAGAGACGGGCGTTCCACGGCAGACCTTGTCCCGCCGAGGGAGGAAAAAGCAGGCAGCGCCTGTGCAGGCAGAGCCAAGACATCAGCCCCTGAGACTTCCAGAAAGCTGCCACCAGGCCTGCAATCAGGCCTCCCAAGCTCCACAGGGTAAACAGGAGGAGACACAGAGCCCGTGGGGAGAGGAACAGGAAACAGCACATGGCACTGAGAGCCCTAAACAAAAGCCACAGGGGCTCGGGGGCGGGGGGTGAGCCAGGCCAGACAGGGACACCCGCGAGGGCGCTACGCGGATTCAACACTAAGGAGGCAAAGGCAGGGAAGACAGGAACTGAGGGGAGGGTGGAGAAGGGCGCACGGGTGTGTCTGGGATTATTTCCGGCTGAGAACCCAATGAAAGCTGGAGAGAGAGCGTGAAAGGTAATGCCACTATCTGCGGTAGCAGAAAATCACCTAAGAAAATACAGCTTTTTGAAAGAGGAATGCAGTGGCAATGCCCAGTGCCAAAGCAGCTCTTGGCCTTCTTGATAGCTGGGCTGCTCTGGCCAGACACAGCTGGAAAGCCTGCCCCCTGGGGGTCTGAAGGACCCTTCCCAGCCCAGAATCAGTCTTCCGAGGGCTAGCATGCTTGGGCTTTTATACATCAGAACAAAACTGAACCCCATCCAGGAAGCGAGACCCAGGCGGAAGCAGGCACCTCCTGGTATTGCCGAGAGACATCAGACCCATGCCCTGCTCCCTCCTCATGCTGAACCGGCCTCGGCTTGGGATGGAGATGTTACCTGCAGGAGTCGTCTCAGGAATGTCATCGGCACGGTGTATTTAAGCAGCCAAGTGGGGGTCATGGAGTTTGAGTTCTTCTAGCAAAAGGTTCTCCAACCAGCTGTCACCCCACCGGGCACAGAACAACTTTTTGAAATCAAAAGAGGCCAGTGAAGAGGGAGGAAAAGGGCACCACCCCCGATGTACTCCCTGCACCCCATCTTCCCCTGGGTCTCTCCCACTTTCACAGAGACTGCAGACACTGGCAAGACGGGCAGGACGCCCGAGGAACCACTGTGCCCGGGGCCCTGCCTCAGCGGTCCCGCTGCCATCCTCACTGCAGCCCCTTCTCGCCCACGGCGGAGCTCTGCTTCCTCAGAGAGGAGAAGGTGGGAAGGGGAGATGGTCAGGGAGAGAGGTTTCGAGGGCTGCCCTTGCCATGGAGCGAGCAGATGGCACCCGATATTGTGAGAAGATAACTAGGGAAAGGATGCACCACACGGCATGCAGGATCTTAGTTCCCCGACCAGGGATTGAACCCAGGCCCCCTGCCGTGGAAGCGTGGAGTCTTAACCACTGGACCATCAGGGACGTCCCTAAGGCAAGGCTTGTAAATCCACCCCCCCCCCCCCCCCCCCCCCCCGCCAGGGGCTTCCCTGGTGGCGCAGTGGTTGAGAGTCCGCCTGCCGATGCAGGGGACACGGGCTCGTGCCTTGGTCTGGGAAGATCCCATATGCCGCGGAGCGGCTGGGCCCGTGAACCATGGATGCTGAGTCTGCGCGTCCGGAGCCTGTGCTCCGCAACAGGAGAGGCCACAACAGTGAGAGGCCGCTTACCGCAAAAAAAAAAAAAAAAAAAAAAAAAAAAAAAAATCCACCCCCCAGTGCTCTGATAGGTGAGAAAGACAAAAGCTCTCTCAAGCTGACAGCAATCCCTCGGAAAGCTGCAGGTCCCTGGAGGTCCACCCGCTGCCACCGCCCCCGCTGCTCTGCCCCTTGGCCCCTCCCCATCTCTGTCTGCAGACCCTAAACCCAGGAGCCAGGCAGTCGCTTGTCCAAAGATGTTTCAGAAGCAAGCAAGAGAAGCTGGAGATGGATCGAGGGCCATTTATTAAACTAAGTCATGGTCAGAGAAAGATTCATAACCTGCCCCACCTAGGACAGGAGAGCGAGAAAGAGAAAGGAAGTTAAAGGGAAACAAATGAAAAGCCACAGGAGCCAAGTACCTTTGTTGGAGGATTTTGAGTTATGCTTTTGTTTGAATTCTCTGAAACAGAGAAAGAAATAGAGGATGAACCTTAAGGAGACAGAGAGTGAAAGAGAGAGAGCCGGAGGAAAGCCACGAAGGAGGGCGCTGCAGGGAGAGGAGCACAGGGCAGGGAGGCCTCCGGGCTTGCTTCTCCTTCCTGCAAGCAACACCAGGGCCTGGAGCAGCAACGAGGGGAGGTCAGGGCGTGACTGCGGTGAGGCAGCAGCAGGCAGGCCCGAGAGCAGAAGCCAGCGAGCCTGAGGCTGGGGCGGCACAGGAAGTATGGGGCCGGGGCAGGAAGGCAGCGTCTGCCATACTCACTATCACAGACGTAAGGTTTGTCGTGGTCTTCCTGAGAGGCGGCGTCGTGCCTCCTTCTGCCACCTGTGGAGCCGCGGGCCTGGGGAGACACGGGAATATTGGCATGCTTGTTATGCTGACAATCACTACGGTTCCTGAGCACGTTTTCTGTGAGGCCCTGAGCGCTTCACCCATATCTCCTCATTCAACTTTATACTATATTTGTAGTCTCTCATACACCAACCCCATTTTACAGGCCAGGAAACTGAGGCCCAGGGATGCTAGGTAACCTACCCAAATCACTCAGCTACTCACCCGTATCACTTCATTGAATCCTCACAACTCCAAGAAGCAGGTGCTACTATTATCTCCATTTTGCAGATTTAGGAGACTGAGGCAACAGAGGGGTTAAGTAGCTTCCCCAAGGTCACTTGCTCACTAAGTGCAGAGCCAGGAGGCAAACTCAGGACAGTCTGACTGCAAAGCCTTGAGCAGTCAGAATTCCCATCCTCTGCTGTTGCCCCTAGGATCTCTTCCTCCAACTCCTTAGCCAGCTTCGCTGAAACCACATGTGGGTGCCAACCCAGCTCCCCTCAGCTGCCCAGATAATGGGCGAATTAGAGCAAGTAGCGTAAATGCAGCTATCACCCCAGACTCCTGTGTTCACGCTCCCCTCCGGCTCAAGTCTCTCAAGAGGCAGCCAGGGCTTCCCTGGTGGTGCAGTGGTTAAGAATCCGCCTGCCAACGCGGGGGACAGGTTCGAGCACTGGTCCGAGAAGATCCCACGTGCCTCGGAGCAGCTAAGCCCGTGAGCCACAACTACTGAGCCCGCGTGCCTAGAGCCCGTGCTCCGCAACAAGAGAAGCCACCGCAGTGAGAAGTCCGGGCACCGCAACGAAGAGTAGCCCCCGCTCGCCGCAACTAGAGAAAGCCTGCGTGCAGCAACAAAGACCCAACAGAGCCAAAAATAAGATAAATAAAATAATTTTTTTAAAAAGATGAGATAGACCAGAAAATGCTTTAAAAAAAAAAAAAAGAGGCAGCCAGGCCTAGCATCGGGGAGTGAGCTCCCCTCCGCCCTGCTCAGCCTACTCCATAGGGCAAGCTTCCGCTGAGGCCCCCCTGTGTGGTCTGCCTCGGGGCTCCAGCCAGTGGCAAGAGCCCTTGACACCCCACACTCTCCTGGGGCTGGACTCTTGAGACCCCCACCCTGTGTGCATCTCCACCAGCATCATCCGGCGTGAGGGTGGGATGGGCTCTACCTCCAAGGATAGAAAAGAGCAGCCAGAGAGGGAGCTGGCGGCTGCGCAGCCCCAGGCCAGTGGCTACAAGAACATGGCAAGGTTTATTTTTAGACCTTTGTAAGTCCCACACCGGTCACATGGGTAGCACCCTAGCCTCCTCCAGGTCATTCTCTGGTAATGAGTAGCAGTAAACTTCCCAACCAAGGAAAGGGCCTGCTGGGGTCTTTGGGGACAGAGAAGAAGGTACAGCAGATGAGAAATAAAACATGGCAACACCTGGTGTGCAGGGAAAATGGGGCAGTCCCAGGGGCCTGGTCTGGAAAAGTGAGCCCCGGGGGTACTTCATGGTCAAAAGGCCTTGAGTTGCTCACACCCACCCACCCACCCACACACACACACACACACACACAGTTTCCCTGGGGATGTCACAGTGGAAAGGCCTGTACCCCAGCCCTACGGGGGCTCACACTCTCCCCAAACACACACCCTTCACAATCAACACCACCTGCCAAGCTACCAAGGCCACCACCTCCTCGGCTGTCTCTTTCCAAAACAAATTACAAAGTTCCACCTCCCTCCTTCCCTCCCCTCCAGGGCACTTCCCCTCCTAGCCTCCCCGCCCCCCACCCCTGCACACGCACCAGCCCGCAGTCCCCTCCCCTCGCCCTCATTACTCAGAGTTGACCCCAAGAGGGAGCTGGGCGGCACTGGCAGTCACCCCGAGGCACTGACAGGCCTCCCCGCCTGCCCACATTGAGGGTGGTCACCCTCAGCTGCCCGCGCCCCGCCCCCAGCCCCCCTTGGAGAAGCCGGGGACAGCTTGACGTGTGCCGCCCGCAGCCCTGTCACAGGCGCCTGGGAGCAGGTGAAAGCAAGTCAAGCAGAATGACAGAGGCAACAGCAGACTCAGGGAGGAGGTTCTGGGAGACTAAAAATACCACCCAGGAGAAGAGGAGGAGAGCTGGAGCTGGGAGCAGCCAGCAGGAAGCAGGGGCCCTGCCGAGAGCCAGGGTTTAATTGCGCTCTGCAGGGCTGCTGGCAGGGTGGCTGCTGCTCCCGCTTTCTCCCTGCACCTCAGTTTCCCCAACTGCAAAATGGGGATTGTGGCTATAGGGCATTGAGGGGACAGGCAAGGGACGCCTCCTGTGGTTGGAGCACACTTCTAGTCTCCTGGAATGTTTCAAGCTTGGAAACTCGGAATCCTACTTGTCTTGCTCAAATGTCACCTCCTCAGAGAAGCCCTCCTGACCAATGCATGTTCACTCATCCCCTCCATCGGTCTCTTACCCCTACCCTGCTCCATGTCACAGCACATAGCATTGTCTGACATTATATTATATGTGTGTTGGTGTACTTGTTGGTTTTCCATCTCCCCCACATAAGGGTGGAAAACGTCTATTTGGGTGACCATTATACTTGGAACCTGGCACAGCGCCAGTCACCTAAGCAGCACTTAATAAATGTTTGCTGCATAAATGAATCAATCCATCAGTCGGCTGGTCAGTGAGTTAATCATCTTTGGTTCTTCTTCTTCATTCTCTGTATCCAAGTGCTATTGTGTCTTCCTTCAAAAGCCATCTTAGGCTTTGCATTTCCCTTCTATTCCACATCTTAATCCAGGAGCTCATCAATTAACCCCTGAACTGCTCAAAGAACCCGCCAGCTGGGGTTCTACCTCTGCGTTGCCCTACCCGATCCATCCTGCACGAGTCTCAGACCAATTAGACAAAAGGAGTGAAGGACGGGAGCCCATGGTCATCCATTCGTTCACTGCCATCCAAAGCCCACTGACATATCCACTGACGACCTAGTGCCAGTCCTACCAGGATCACCTCATGCTGATGCTATGTCCAAGTCTTTGTTTTGATTGATCCCGGTCATGGATCAGCCTCTACTCTGCCCACCCACATCTGGTCCATGCTTTAGCCTTGCTAACATGCCACACCTCCAAGAATCTTCCTCTTGCCACACTGAGGAGTAAAGCATCAGCTTTAAAGTCAGACAGACATAGGTTTAAACACTAGCATGTGTTTTTGGACAAGTTACTTCTCTAAGCATTAGTTTTCTCAGCTGTAAAATGGGCATAGCAACATCTTCATTGCAGAGCTGTAGTGCTAATAAGGGGGTGTGAAACCACAGGGGACAGAACTAGGTCTACAGGAAGTACTCAATAAACTGTTTCCCCTCCTTGCCCAGTTAAGTGCTCTTTCCTCTGAACTCTTATTGCATTTGGTAAGTGCACGGTCAGAAGCCTGCTGCTTTCTAATTGTATCATGACTATCAGCATTTTCTCCTCAATTTAATTCCAAGGTCCTCGAGGGCAAAGATGACACTTCGTACTTTAGTATGAACCCGTGACATTTAGCACTATGCTGGGCACACAGCATCCAAAGCTCTTTCACATATATTAGCTCAGTTAATTCCTACAACACCATCTGAGTTTAACCAAGTAATATTATTCCCATTTGGCACTTGATGAAACAGGTTCTGAGAGGGTTCATGATTTGCCCATAGTCACAGAGCCAGTAGAAGGCGGAGGCCCAGGTTTCCAGAATCTGTTACAGAAAACTTTGAAGCTGATGTCCAAAAGAAACCATCCTCCCTCTCTGAGAACTACTCACCCGACTCCACTCCTCCCCATTCCACCTCCCCATTCACACATTGGTGGGCCATGGCTGCCAAGACTGCACCACACAGCCCTGCCCTACTGGCCGCCGTTGATTGGCTGGCTCAGGAATAGGCATGTGACCCAAGCTGGGCCAACCAGATTCTACCCCCAAGGTACTCAGAATTGGGAAACAGTGACTCTAGTTAGTACAGGTCACTTGGGGGACCCATAAATTCAGGAACTATGGGGCCACGTGCACAGAGAAGCAGGAGAGGCAATCCTGCAAGAGAAGAATAAAGGAAGGAGAAGTAGAGGCCAGAGCTACCTGGGTTCCTTATTCCTTCCCAATCCTAAATCCCTGCCACCTTCTTGTCCTTCCTGAATCTTCAAAAATTGCTCAAATATGGGACAATGGCTCAGCAGCTTTTCAAATACTTCCCACTTTTGCTTAAGCTTAAGTTGAGTTTCCTACAACTAAAAGACTCTCAACTCGGACAGACTCAGTCCCGAGCAGAGAGCTAGTCGCTCTGTATCTGTTGTTCTCAAATAGTGGTCAGGGGATCCTTGGAGGTCCCTGAGACCCTTTCAGGGAGTCTCCAGTGTCAAAACTATTTTTGTAATAGTACTAAAATGTCATTTGAAAGTTTTCACTCTCACAAGTGCACAGTGGAGTTTTCTAGCGGCTACACGACACAATGATGTCATCACTCTGTGTGCATGTGTATTCTTAAATTTAACATTTGTCCTGTTTTGATTTCTAATATGGGAATTATCACTAGTTATAACCCACCAGAACAATAGCTTTTGGGGCTCTCAGTAATTTGTAAGTAAAGAATCCCTGAGACCAAAAAAAATTGAGAACCACTGCTCTATACTCTTGCCATCTAAAGTGAGGTGCTCAGACCAGCAGCACTGCCATCTCCTGGGATCTTGTTAACCAAGCAAGATCTCAGTCCCCACCCACCAAACCTACTGCATCAGAATTTGCAGTTGAGTAAGATCACCAGGTGCTTTGTATGCACATTAAAGCTTGAAAGTACTGGACTACACCACAGTGCATCATAAACACTTACTGATTGGTAATACTCACACGGATGACTCACAGGAATTCCATGAACTTTAAAGAGCTTTGATTTGTTGGGCTAAAGTGACCACAGATACAATTATTCATTGTTGGGCCTCAATTTCTCTCACCCCTCAGGGAATCTCCATTGTCAAGGTTCTGAGATTTGTTCCCTTTGCTTGCACCCTCCTAATAATATCTAGCCTTTATTAAGCACTCAAAATTGGCTGTGTACTATTACCTCAATTTTAATGATGAGGAAACTGAGACCCAGCCTACTTATTCAATTTGGTCAGGGTCACAGAGGTTACCTGAACCACCCAAAGTCTAGTAAGTGGTAGAGCTGGGATTTGAACTCACGGTTCAAACAAAGCAGAGACTGTTCTTGTCATCACTACCTTAGCCCTGACTTCCTCGATGAGCACACAGAGCACCTGGGAGTCCTGTTAAACTGCAGACTCTAATTCAGCCCACCTAGGGTGGAGTCTGGGGGGGACCTGCATTTCTAACAAGCTCCCAAGTGACACTGATGCTGCGGCCCAAGGGCCGCATACTGAGATGTACAGCCTCAGCCTCAGACCTCAGTCCCGACAACAGAAATGGAGTGACTGTCCTCCAGGAGCCAGTGGCAGCTTGAATACGCCTTAAAGGGCAGCTTCATTGAGCCTGTGGGTTAAGCAGCTCCATACCTTATTCCAGCACAGGTAGGCTCACCTGCACTTTCCAGGTCCTCCCATGGCTCCCACCATGGATGTCTACAATGTCACTGCCCAATGCAGAGCCGTTTGGCTGCCCCTTGGCCAGCCTCGGGTGGGCCCAGAGCTAGTCTAGGCCCCATCCAACCCCCTCGCTGTGTTCAGGCCTTTGCTCAACTCCCATAAATCTGAAATATGACTTTCTGTTCTTTTTCCATCATTCATTCAACAAAATAGTCAGTGGTCACATGCTGGGCACTGGGCCACATGTGACCCAGTAGAAAAAGCACAGACCTGTGTTCAAGTCCTAGCTTCTTCCTTACTAGGTTGGATGTCCTTGAACAAGTTCCTTAACCTCTCTAGGAGTAATAATACCCACGTATGAGAATGAAAGAAGCAGTGCTGTCCAAGAGAAATATAATGGGGGTCACGTGTCATTTTAAATTTTCCAGTAGCCACGTTTTTAAAAAAGAGTAAAAACAGAAGCAGATGCAATTAATTTCAGTAATACATTTTATTTAATCCAATCTATCCAAAGTATTACCATTCCAATATGTAATCAGTATAAAAATATTAATGAAGTGTTCACCATTCTTTTCCTACTATATCTTTGAAATATGGTGAATATTTTACACCTACACCACATTTCAATTTGAATTAGCAACACGTCAAGTGCTTGGTAGCCACCCACACGTGGCCAGTGGCTGCTGTAAAGAAGAGCGCAGAAATAGAGAATGCAGTATAAAGGACCTATCGTCACCATCGATGTCGTGTTTATGATATCGCTATCGACCTGTTGTGTTTATGATGCACTGTGGTATAGTCCAGTAACGTAGCTCTTATTGTGAAGCGCTCATCACACTGCCTGATGTATAGGAAGTATACAGTAAGTACAAATGGCTGTTGCTGCTGCTTCTGCCGGTGTTCTTACAGAGAAGACACCCAGTTCGTATTTGCCAACTACAAGTTCAACGCCTAGATTTCAGTTGGGAGTGGAGAAGATGTAAAGACGACCATTCTCCATCATCTACTCGAGTAAGTTTGGTTTGGGCTGAGACAAGGGTTGGAAGCAGGCCTGGAGGTACACAGCAATTGGAGTTCACAAAAGGCCCAGAAACTCCACATTCTAAAGCCTCCTTTAGAATGGAATAAGATATCCATTATTTTGTAACCCCCAAAGAAGGCATGGATCCAGGCAAGTTCATCAGGGGCCACTAAGATGATTAGGTGAAAAGGTGATGGGACACTTTCTAAGGAGAGATCTGGCTGACAACACCCAAATCCACTGATCATTTTTACCACCACTGAAAGCAGAACGAGTGGACAGCATACACCTCCAGATGTGAAGCAATAAGAAGCACACATCACACCTAAGAGAGAGTCTAGCCTTACCAAAAAATATTTACACACACGCACAAATATCCCGAATCTAATCAAGTCTCTCATCAGACCACCAGTTTTCAGGAGATAAAGAGGATTGAGGGACACATTAAACACCACCAGTCTGCCAAATCTAGAATATGAGAAATTCCACAAGACCAACCACCCAAGTTCTTCAACAAATAAATGGCATGGAGAAAAAAAAAATATATGTATGTGGTAGGGAGTAGCAAGGAAGAAGTATATTATAGAATACAAGAGACCTAAGTTTCAAACAAACCAACTATAAAAAGGCATTTTTGAGAAAATCAGGGGGAAAGGATCAGGGACTGGATAGTAGATGTTAGAATCGTTATTTTTATTGGGTATGATAATGATACCTGTTAGAGATATACATTGAGGTATGTACAGGTTAAATGAAAAAATGTCTAGGGGCTTGCATTCAAATATTCCGCGCACACACACACAAACCCCACAAACATACAAACCAACCAAAAGTGAGAGTAAAGAAAGGATTAAACAAGAGTGTCAAAACATTGATCATGGCTGAAGCTGAGTTGTGACTCTATAAGGTGTGCAGCATCAGAGGACCACCCTGTCCAGACTGAGAAATTCCAGCTCCTGTCCAAGTCGGAGCATCTCAGCTCAGCATGGGCACTGCTAGGCCCCTTGCACCAGTCACCTAGGAACTTGCTTATAATACAGCTCTCCAGGCCCTACCCCAGACTTCCTAAATCAGAACTCCCGGGAGTGGGTCCTGCAAATTTGCATTTCGATAGGCTCTTGTGGTGTTTCTGATGTGTACTCAGACGTAAGAACCACGGGAATAGAGAGGCTTGCCATAATTATCACTGGACCCAAGCTCACAGGGCATCCAGGACTAGTCCCTAGTCCACAGGAGGGGTAAGCATCCCGCCTAGAGCCTGAAGGAGCCAGACAGGCCTCAGAGAGTTAATTCTCCAGATGGGAAGCAGCAGTTCATCCCCGCAGGTCCCGCTGCATCTGGCTATTGTCAGATACTCCTGCAGAGCCCTGAAGGTAATCCCAGAAAACCCCTCTGGGCTTGAACGTGAGGACTCTGGAGGAC
Organism: Phocoena phocoena; assembly: GCF_963924675.1. Classification (NCBI taxonomy): domain Eukaryota; kingdom Metazoa; phylum Chordata; class Mammalia; order Artiodactyla; family Phocoenidae; genus Phocoena; species Phocoena phocoena. The sequence goes on along the minus strand of NC_089220.1, from coordinate 29,260,319 downwards.
CACCCCGAATGCCAGAGAGTACCGCTCAGGTTTCGCTCCCTCCGCTTAAGAGTCACCCTCATATTTTTATTCCTTCCACCACGGATTTCCCCTCTGCCATTCCCCAGGCTTCTGGCCTTTTCTTGTCACATTCCAGGCCCACACGCCTCCAAAGCCCCCGCCACACTGGCTTGGGAACCATCAGCTGCAGCCCCCATGCCTTCCCAGTTTGCTCCCACTCTCTGCCTAGTGAAACGTACCCCAAAGCAGGTGTCCTGACCCTGTCATTCTGGGATAGCCCCAGGGACAGGACACTTCCCGCCTTATTCTATGACTGAGGAATGGGGACAGCGGTCACATTCCCCTCATCCTCCACCCTCACCCACACCTCAACCTCCACCTTCCCCAGACCCTCACCATCCCCTCGGGGCACCGTCTGCCTCTTCTCTCCCTCTTGCCAGCTCTAAACTCTCGCAGGCTATCACCTGAGAACCAGAATTCTTCTGGAGGTTTCCTCTCTGGGTGCCCTGCAAGGAAGACCATGGATACACCCTCTATCTAGCTGCAGTGGGATTTTGAACCTAGGGACCCGTTGTTTGCCAGGCCCCGGCCTCCCCAATCTCTTTCCTCCCTTCACGGCTTACCCGTCCTCTGGTCCGATTCTTCCGCTTGGGAATATCTTCTTCTAAATCCTCTTCTTCATTTCCTTCTTCTACATTTTCATCATTTTCCAAAACCCTCTGAAATGACAAGAAAATAGAAGCGTTGAGAAATAAAATGCAAAGGAGAAAACCATCAGAGGGTAGTTCGGAGGGTGTTCTGTTTTGGTGTGCTTTTTTTAACACAGTGAAGATGTTGCCATGGCTTGGGAAGCTAGGCCTCCAAAAGGCTGGCCAGGAACTGGAGCTCTTGGCGGTACCAACTCTCTCTCCTGGGACCCATCCAGCCAACTCCTCCTAGAACACCGACATTTTCAACTCTTTTTGCCCAAGAAATGTGTTCTAAAAAGAGAATACTCTGGTAGGGGTACCCTTCTATGTGGGCCCAAGATGTCTGGTCAAAACTTACTTTCATGTAATTTTCCTTTTGTTCCTAAAGGGCCACCTCAAATATATGAAAATATGTTTCTCCTTTCCCTGGCATTCTGGAATCCTGCCCTGTTTGATGAAAACAAGTAACTTCCTGTCCATCTGAACAGAATTTGACATGAATGTGTTATTCATAATCTTCCATTGTTATTTTTTTAAGAGTAATGGATTTTCGTTACAGCACATTACTTGTAATGGGGCTTAAAGATCATAACTTTAATTCTCTCTCTCCAACAGCCCCGTGAGTCACACTGCAGCAGAGAATCCAATTTCCATTTTACAGGTAAATAAACTGAGGCTGAAAACAGTTTTGACTGCTCAAGATCAGATAGCAGAATCCAAGACCAAAGCAAGGTCAGGTTCATCAGCTCAGAGTTTCCCATTTCTCTCTCAGCCCTTGTGTCTGAGAATTCCAAGGCATATTGCAGTACGTCCTATAGGACCTGAGCACCTCACTTGCTTTGGCGTAGGGGAGGAAAGGGGAGGTAAGCTGCGTATCTCTAGGTTTAAGGGAGGGATAAGAGACTGTGGCAGAGGATCCAGCCCCCCAGAGTGGAAGTGGGATAAAGGGAAGGGGAGCCCACGGATTCCATGTCAGAAGCCCTGGGGGCTTCTTTATAAGCTCACCGTGTGACCTTGGGTGAGTCATCATCGCTTCATGCCTCAGTTTCCCCAATTATAAAATAGGAACTCATTCATTCACTCAACAAACATTTGTCTAAGGCTGACTACATGGCAGGTACTGTGCTAGATAAGCCAAAAAATGGCTACAGTCCTGGCCCCAAGTGGACTCTATAGTCTAATGAAGGAAGGACAGATTCAATCAACATACATAACCATATAATTACAACTGCTATGAAAACAGTGACAGGCAAGTTCAAGGTCCTATGAGAGGTTGTTAGAAGGGACCTTTCCTAATCTGAGGTCAGGTAAGGCTTACCTGTGGAAGTGAACTAAGGAAGTTTAGATGTAAAGGATGGACAGAGACTAACCTTGGGGACAGGGACCAAAGGGAGGAGAGGAGGGAAAGTATTCTACTCAAAGGCAACAGCGTGAGCAAACTCCCTGAAGCAGGGAGGGGAATATGGCTTGTCCAGAGAGCAGGAAGAGGCCAATGTGACCAGAGCTCAGTGGCTCAGGAAGAGACTGGCCTAAGATGAAGCTAGAAGGGTGGGTGGGCACCAAGTTATACAGGACTACAGCATCCACCTATCCTTGTGGTAACAGTGCGACAACCACACAAGCTACGAAAAGACTTAGAAAGCGGGACTTCCCTCGTGGCGCAGTAGTTAAGAATCCGCCAGCCAATGCAGGGGACACAGGTTCAATCCCTGGTCCAGGAAGATCCCACATGCCACAGAGCAACTAAGCCTGTGTGCCACAACTACTAAGCCTGTGCTCTAGAGCCCACGAGCCACAACTACTGAGCCCACGTGCCACAGCTACTGAAGCCCGTGCGCCTACAGCCCGTGCTCTGCAAAAAGAAAAGCCACTGCAATGATAAGCCCGCACCCTGCAACAAAGAGTAGCCCCTGCTCACAGCTACTAGAGAAAGCCCACGCACAACAATGAAGACCCAACACAGACAAAAAATAAAAATTAATAAAATTGAAAAAAAAAAACCATGCTGCTAATAATTTTTTTAAAAAAGACTTAGAAAGCAGCATGCATGGTACTGACTTCTGGTATCACCATCACGGTTCCAGTGGCCTCCTGGACAATGCCCTGGGCCTGTCCTCAAAGCAAGAAGCCCAGGGGTGAGTTTCCAGTGACCTTCTCCCATTGCCTTCTTGTCAGAGAGTTCCATTCCCATCACAGGGATCAGGATATTGCTAATCGCCAAATCCTCCCAAAGAACTCAAAATAGGTCTAGTAAATTCTTCTCTGGCTTCTCTACCAGGTTTATATGGGAAGCCATCAGCTGATAGCGCTTAGGCTCTCTGGGCCAACCTTAGCCACCTAACAGAGAAGCAACGGCATCTGCCAGACACGACCTCTGGCCCACAGCTAGGAAACGCTGGCCCGAGTCCACAGCAAGCGTCCTAGCCTTCCTGCGCCTGGGTTTCCTGAACCGTAGGGGGGAACACTAGTGAGACAATGACAAGTCAGATGCTCTGCAGCCTTTGGTGAAAAGATGCAGCATAAATACAAGGTGTCGTTCTTACCACAACTGTTGCTGTTTGTACAGCCGTCTTGCAAACTCTCTGGGTGTTGAAGTCATTTAATCATGGTAAGTTCCAAGTGCCTCGAATTTAAAGATCATTGCCTCTGGCATCTCAGCGCAGTTCTGGTGCCACTCTCATTTTTTATTATGAAGGTATTTATTACCCGCAATATGGACTCTGGGTTGGAAGGTGAAAGCTGGTAAAGGTAGCTTCACTAGTCCCTAGATGTGCCGCACAGCTTCAACATCCTGGAGAAAACTGACTTCTCCCTCCCTCTTCCCACTGGCTTCCCTGTGTCTCTAGAACCTCTGGTCCGAGCCCCAGGCCTCACATGTGACAGCAGCATTTCCTGTGTCTCTGCATTTCCTGTGTTTCTGCATTTCCTGTGACGTGGCCCTGACACCAGAAGCCTCTCTACTCAACTCGGGAGAAGCCAGGAGTTCCTAACAAACAAAGCACGTATTCAGGGCTCAGGAAGCAGAGGGAGCATCCTGTATTAGGAATGAAGGGCAGGGGTGTCCAACTAGAGATGCAGCTCATCCCCCGTGACACACTTTCATTCCCTGTCCAAGGACATTATCTGGAAAATAAACACATTTTAAAACAACTTTGCTCCCTGTTACTCTAACCAGTCTTTACGGTGATGATAATGATCATTTGTGGCTGTGCTTTTTTTAAAAAGAAGGAATTCCTCTTTTTTTTTTTATTGTGTGTGTATCAGAGGAATTCCTCTTTAAAGATTCCATTATCTCCAGCTGGAAGAGTGCAAAATTCTGCTATTTCCCTCCTTGCACTGCTGGCCCTGCATCCAGTCTCCTTTCCATGCAGCATCCACAGGGGTCTTAAGGAAACACAGATTCACTGCCCTGGTTAAAATCCTCCAAATGGCTTCCTTTTTCACGTCCCATGAATCCAAGAGCCTCCTGCAGGTCTGGCCCTGCCCACCTCTCCAAGTGCCTCCCCGGCCCTTCCCTCCCTGGCACCCTGCTCCAGCCACACCAGCCTCCGTTCTTTGCACACAACGAGCTCAGAACTATCGCGATGCCTTCAAGAGCACTGTTCCTCTGCCCAGAAAGCCCTTCCCAGGTCCCTCACTTTACTGGCTCCTTCTCATCTCACAGGACCGGGGTATAGCCCTTGTCTCCCCTAGGATGCTACCTAGAATCCGTTCCTCCTCTTATACTGAGCCTTCATACTCTGTTCTTTTCATGGCATTTATCCTGAAATGCAGTTACTTTACTTGTTTGTTTACTTGCTTTCTGTCTGTATGTCATGCTACAAAATAAGTATGAGCAGAGGGGACAGGTCTCTCTTGGTTCCCCTGTTACCCCAGAGCCCAGCACAATGCCTGCTCAGAGGAGGCACTCAATAAACTTTGATGGAATGAATGGAAAAATGAACAAAACAGTCCATTTGTTACATGTGCACTTTATTTTAATAATCAAAGCCAATAAAAACATGTAAACTCATCTGGCTTTTGGTCCTGGTTTCAGTTCCTAGCACAGCAGGTCGCAGGCCCATGCTTTGCATATAGTAGACATTCTGGTTACGTCGGGGAGGATGGTGATGATGACGATTCGACAATGACAACCCATATACTGGCCCGATGCTGCCTGAGAAGGACTCGAACCCACCGCCCGCTTGAAAAGGAAAGGGCTGCCTGTCTCTAGAGCATCAAGGCTTCTGGGCAATGGTTCTGTCCCACTCATTGACTCGGTCAAATTACCCCAACTGAGCAAAAATACTCTTAACAGGCAATACAGATGGGACAGATGGTGACTTCAAAGATCTAAAAGTCCAAAAATGGGGGATAATACATGAATAGCAAAAAAAAAAAAAAAAGAAGAAGAAGAAAAAGAAAGTACTAGGTGCCCTAAATGCCAGCGGTAAAAAGAGAACTAGGGGGTGGGGGGTGATCAAGAAAGGCTTCATGGGGAAGGTGGTATCAGGTCTGAGCCTAATAGGTGGGTGGAATTTGTACACGTGGTGATGGAAGAAAAGGCATGCCAGATAAAGGGCACAGCATGACCAGAGGCACGGAGGGAAGGAGGCTGGAGAACAGAGGGAGTAAAGGAATCGTGGGAAATAAGCCTGAAAACTAGGTTAGGAGCGGAGAGAGGAGGCCCAAGAAGATCACACTCATCACTTTAGATTCATTTAGCGAGAAACAAAAGTGTTTTAGCCAAGTTTTTTAAACGAGGGCATGGCACAAGCAGCATTGTGTTTTGGGATGAAAGGTCAGCTATCAAAGTAGGACATGATGGAGAGGGGACAGACTGGAGACGGGCAACTCACAGGAATCTGTTCACTCGTGCATCCACGCAATAAATGTTTATTGTGCACCTACTATGTGCAGGCACTGTTTAGGTCTTGAGATACAAAGGGGTGCAAGCAAGAGAGACAAAGATTCCTGCCCTTGAGGAGTTTACATTCTACTAGAAGAAAACAGAAAATAAACAATAGCATCATAAATCAGTAAATTATAAAGTATGTTGGATGCTGGTAAAACCTATGGGGAAAAAGAAAAGGAAAGCAGAGTAAGAGAATCGGGAGTGCTGCAGGGCGGAGAGGGCACAGGATGTGGTATTACATTCAGTGGTCAGGGTAAACTTCACAGAGAAGAAGAGACAGGAACCAAAACTTGGAAGAAGGTGAGGGTGAGAGCCCAGCATATGGGGAGAGGGCCATGAGGCAGAGGAAGCAGCCAGAGCACAGCCGGAGGTGGAGCGCACCTGGTGTGTACGTGAGTAGCCGAGGGTCGGTGCGCCTGGAGCTGAGTCAGCCAGGAAGAGAGGAAGCAGCGAGTCAGAGAGAGGTGAGAGGACCACGACTTTTTCTCGGGAGAACAGGGGCCAGTGCAGGGTTTGAGCACGGGAAAGGCTCCCTCTCAGCCATGAGCAGGGGACTGCTTAGAAAGCAATTGCAACCGTTCAGACAGGAGATGTGAGTGCCTCGGACCAGGGCAGCAGCGGTGGATGTGGTGAGAAGGGGCCACGCTCTGGATTTGTGTTGAGGGCACAGTGGACAGGATTCCTGATGAATGGATATTGGGTGTGAGAGAAAGACAGGGGTCGAAGACAACTCCAAGGTGTGTCAGACATATAAAGGTTTCGGTCAATAAGGATCTTTACTAGGGCTGTAGGTCTGACAAGTAGAGAAGGGAACAATATAAGCCATGTTGTGACGACCAAACGGAAAAGACTGGACCATTCATCTGAACGCAGGAATGGCAGAGAAGGAGGCCACGTTCACTGACTCATTGAACACCTTTATTGAGACCAGACTCTGCTGAGCACGTGCAAGGCCCCGAGGGTACAACAGTGAACACGAAGGCACGGTCTCTGACTCGACGGAACCCACACACTGTGGTACTGACGAAGCAAACCAAACATTTTACTGGTAGTCATCTAATTACAATGTTAATAAATTAATATGCAAATATTAGATTGGATATAAAATTAATAAATATGTAATCATATAATATATGTATAACATAAAATATATAATTTTAATATAAAGTATTAATGTAATACAAATGTAATTTAATTTTAATAATTTCATTATGTTTAATTATTAAAAACTATGATTTCATATTTGTATTCATTAATATTACGAGCTTCTGTGCCAACCATTGGATTCAACAATGGGGACTCAAGACACATAAATAAGACACCATCAGAGCACACCGTTGTCATCCTGCGTGGTGACCCTGCGTGGTGGCAGCCTTAGCCATGCTGTGCACAGAGGGTGGTAAACACATGGGGACGGAAGCCACCAACCTGCCTGGGGGATGACTTCTAAACTGGCCTTGAAGGACAGGTGGATGGTGCTGGGGAAGGACAAGACAGCCGGTGAACTAGAGCTGATGAGGGTGTGTGAGGCAGGGGTGCGGTGGGGATCCCTGCGGGGGCTGGTTGCCCCGGACGACCGAGCTTTCCAAGCCTGGGCTGTGGCTGCTGGCTCCAGGGGGCGGGAAAGAGGATGCGGTCAGTTTCACTCACCACGGTGTCCCCAGGACCTCGCACGGTGCCTGGCGCACAGTAGGCTCCAAAACTACGTTTTGAGTGGACGAACAGGGAGACCAAGGCCAGCTTCCCAGTTGTGGTGGGAAGTTGAGACGCAGCCCTGGCCCTTGAGAGAATGACCAGAGCTGGGGCTGGAGTTCCGGAAGCACGACGGTGATGCTTGGGGGCCAGCTCCAACCCGTCCCGCAAGCACAGAAATACCTGTATTTCCTGGATGTTTTCCTCCTCCCTGGTGTCCACCTTCTTCTCGATCCCCTCGCCACGGAGCAAGGCTTCCAGGGTGGTGCTTTCTGAGGTGAACCCATCTTTCTTCAGAGGCAGCTCCACTTCTGAAAAACAAGGACAGAAAAGCAGTGTCAGGCCACTGGACACAGGAGAGACAGGAGGGACAGGAAGGGTGGCCCTTGGGGGCATGCGGGAACCGCAGCCCCCGGCAAGGATTCAAGATGCCTGCGATCTCTCCTCCGGGACAAACAGGAACACTGGAGTTCAGCTTTTCCATCTCCAGTTCACAGTCCCAGAGCCAGAGCCCAGCCCTGCCTGCTCCCTCAGAGACGGCGGAGACGGGGCAGAAGGGGCACCAGAAGCACACGGGGTCAGACGGCCTGCGTCTCTGTCCTGCTTCTGCCACCCTCCGGCTCTGTGACTTTGGGCGAGGCCCTCAAGGACCCCCGAGCCCTTTAGCACATCTACAAAGTGAGGGCGACAATGCCCAGCACCCCACCAGGCCATTTTGTGGAGCATAAATGTGTTCCTTTACCTTCAAGCGCTTTGAAAACTCTAAAGCAGTGCACCAATGTCGGCCTCAAGTTTTATTATCTTCTCCCTCTATGCCAACTCTTGTCTGCCAACTCCATGACCTCCCCCCGGCCATGCTGGCTGCCCAGCTCCAGTCTGCTCCATGAAAAGCTATTTCAACCTCAGAGAGGCTGTTCTTATCAACTCACCAGGGAAGTAAAGGCCTCTGAAGCCCAGTGAAGAAAAAGAACGAGAGCAGATGCCTAACAGGCCCCTGATCAGCAGCTGGGAGCTGCAGTGCCCGCACACTGGGGCGTTTGTTCTGAAGACATCAGTCTGATTGGCTTCGTGGGGCTTGAGATCATGGGGCCACCTGAGCAGTGGCAGCCAGTGCCGGCCCTGCCCATGCGAGAAATCGGAGAGAGAAACTGAACCCCTTTCTCAAGAATTCTTCAACTCCTAACCCAAGGGAGGGTGGTTGAGGGCTTCTTGGTTTGTTTGGGGTTTTTGGGGGGTTTTTTTCTGTTTTTTTCATTAAAAACAGAAACCTCAGGTACAGGCGATCATACTCAGATTTACTACAAAATATTCCTCCAACCTCTCCCCGGACCCTGCACTTCATACCCCCTGCGATTAGATGCGTAGTCCCTACCGTGTATCAGGTAAGACAGGTGCAAGACCATGAGGGGGTGGTGCCGGAGCAAACGGTCAGGGGAACGAATGGCCCATCTGTATGGAGTTTACAGAGGTGTGGACAGGAATTAGGGGACAAGGAATGGGGAAGCACCAGGGCAGTTAACAGTGGGGGGTCATGAGCCCTGCTATCACTGGAGGGATAGAAAGAGTGTGTTTGCAAGACCTAGAGAGAGCCATGGAGAGCTCTCGGGCCAGAGAACCCGGGTACAACACACCCAACCTCTCTCTCCTTGCCCTGTCTTCCTGCTTTGCCCTCCCACTGGCCAAGCTCAACCAGAAGCCAGAGGGTAAGGGAGCCTCACTGATGCAGCCATTGAGGTCAGCTTCCTGGGGCACAGGGCAGCGTAAAGAAGGTCAAAAGGCTGTTCTGGGGGAACAGACAGAAATAACGAGCACAACCAACCCGCGTTCCACTGGCCTTTATTCAAATGGAGCTCCACATTCCCCTTCTAGCTCCTCCACCAGAGCCAGATGCAGGCTGGCCAGCCCATAAGAAAGGGTGCTCAGGCAGCCCATTAAAACTGAAGAAACTCACACCCATGCATGGCCAGCCCCCAGGAGATGATGGTGGGAAGGAGAAACAGTATCTAAAGTCCCTTGAAAGACAAGGTCTTTGGGATTTTCTTACCAAAAAAGGCAAGCAGAGGATCCACCTCCATCAAGAAGTACTACCCCCACATCAACCACCTCTGAAACTCATTCACCCACTTATTCATTCAACAAATATTTACTGAGCACCTGCTATGTGATGACCACTGTGTTAGAACTAGGTACATAGTAGGTGAACCAAATAGCGACCAACCCAGCCTTTAGATGGTTGACAATCTAAAGAGACAGAATTGGGAGATTGGGATGGACATATATACACTAATATGTATCAAATGGATAGCTAATAAGAACCTGCTGTATAAAAAATAAATTAAATAAAATTTTTAAAAAAATAGACAGACATTAAATGCTAAGTACAAAATAAATATGCACTTACAAAATGTCATAAGTGCTACAGAGAAAAGCAACAGGGTGAAATGTGAAGAAAGAATACAGTGTGTGTGGGGGGGTGTCTACTTTAGATCGGGGGTCAAGGAAGGGCTGTGTGGTGAAGTTACATCACACAGAAAAATAGCCAACTGTCTGCTTTGGTGAGGCCAGCGTGTGCAGCTCCAGAGCCTGCTCCAATGACATATTAGTCTTTCTCCCAAGTCACAAAAGGCTTCCAAATGACGAATCTAAAACAATTAAAATAGGTTGCCTCATGTCCTGTTCTCAGCCAAAAGAGAACAGCTGTTCACCATCCCTCAGATTTATAATCATCATATATATATTTTTATTTATGAAGTTCATATTTTAGTATCCCCCTTAGCCTTCTCAACACTAAATAAATCCTATTTCCAGAATTGCACAGTATGTTAGAGCTGAAAAGGCCTTACAAATCATCTGCTTTAATCATCTCATTTTCTTTTTCTTATTTTTTTATTTTGGCCTCACCCTGCAGCATGTGGGATCTTAGTTCCCCAACCAGGGATCGAACCCCTGCCCCCTGCATTGGGAACATGGAGTCTTAACCACTGGACCACCAGGGAAGTCCTATCATCTCATTTTATAAATGAGTCACCTGAGGCTCAGAAAAGTTAAGTAACTTCACCAAAAGCCACACAGCAGGACAAGAATGCAGCCAAAGGATCTTTCCTAGACGCGGTTGAGATCGTGACAAGAGCCCCACTCATTGTATTCTTATTAGAAGTTTGCAGGCTTAGGCTGAGTCCCAACAAGCACTGATATGCTTGTGTACATGCGGAGTGCCTGGCACATAGTAAACATTCAAAATGTGTCAGCTGTTATTGCTACGTATCACTTAATCCCCACCGCCACCCAAGTGGTGAGCACAGTTATCATCCCATTTCACAGATGAGGATGCTGCAGCTTAGGGAGGCTTAAACTTGCTCAGTATCAGACACCTGGTAAGGGGCAAAGTCCAGCCTTGATCCCAATCTGCCTCAGAACCCATTCACCTAATCTCTACGCTATATGGACTTCACCTTGCCTCAATCTGAAAAGTTGTTTCCCAAACCTTTGTGCGTGTTCACTGCCCTCCTAGACCACCTCCACAGTTTTCATATTTCGAGATAAAAGGCAGACCTTTGCTGAGGCTGAGGGCAGGTCTGTGTCAAGGTCCTGGGCTCCGTTCTATGCGAACATCCCCATGGGGTGTTCACTCCGCACAACGGTACTGAGCGGTCCATCACCGGTAAACTCCCTCATGCTGCTCGCCCTACTGCTTCTTCTTCCTCTCCTGCTAACCATTCCTCCATCCTGCTTTCCCATCATTCAGTCTACCCTGTTGGTCCTCTGGTCCTCTGATCCTCTGAGATGGGCACAGGGTCAGAAGCACGAGGGGGAAGAGAAGCAAAATGGGAAGAGTGAAATGGGCTCTCCTACACTCGAAGAGCTAGAAGGGACCCCCAACAGCATCTGGAGTCCAATCACTTAACGAGGAAAGTAGAGCACAGAAAGACACAGAGACTTTCCCAGGGTCACAGAGAAATTTAGTGGCATTATCCTTGCCTAATTACCAAAATATTTAATTGGCTCATAGAAGTTCTGCTTTCAGAAACGCCTGGAGTCAAACCCTGGCCTTGCCATGTATTAGCCAAGGGACCACGGGCTGGTTACCTAAACCACTAAGTCTGTTTCCTTCTATGTTAAATGGGGATGATCGTAGTATCTATTTCATAGTGTTGGTGTGAGAATTAAACATGGTAATACACTGCATAAAGAAACTCTGAAAAGATTCCCACAAAAACTAGTGTGAGAAACAGAGTGGAAAAGGAGGCTTACCAATTTTGGCTTTGCTTTTTTTCATTTCAAAACAAGATTCAAAATTAGATCATATAGTAAAGAGCCCGGGATGTTCTAAGTGTCCTAAAAATGTTACATGCTATTATTATCAAAGTTTGAATGATTCTGATTTAATGGCACAGCAATGCTGTCCAATAGAAATATAATGCAAGCCATCCATGTAATTTTAAACTTTTTAGTAGCCACATTAATAAAAGTAAAGAGCAACAGGCACAATTAATCTTAATATATATTTTATCTAACCCAACATATCCAAAACATTATCACTTCAATGTGTAATCCGTATTTTTGAATTACTGAGACAGTTGACATTACTTTATTCACATCAAGTCTTTGAAATCTAGTGAGTATTTTACACTTACAGTGCATTTCAATTCAGATTAGCTGCATTTCAAGTATTCCACGGCCACACGTGGCTGGTGGCTACCACACTAAACACTACAGGTTTACAGAATTAAAAGGAACATTTGCTACGGTTTTGCTTCTAAAAAATGGAAGGACGTTAAATATGCTCTTAGTTTTGTCTACTTGATACCCGACTGAGCACCATTCCAGAACAACATTCTAGCCGACCCCTGGCAAACCCTGGTTTCAAAGCACTATGGGTAAAGCCTGCAAGGTCAGAGTGACAGGCTAACCAATGCCCTCCCAACAAAGCAGCAGAGGGTACATTCTCTGGCTCCAGACCACAGGAGGTCCCAGAGGGAAGGAAAAATAAGGTAACAGGTCCAAGCTCTTGCACAATGCCCGTCCTAGACACACTCCCTATGGAGCCCTTAGGGATTTCATTGATTCGTTTTTATTCTAATACAGCTAATCTGGATATAAGATTTAATAATTCTTTAAAAGCGTATTCATTTTGACCCTTGCACAAATTTGGGGACCGCATAACCTGACAGGAGCCATCAAACACTTAACATTAAAAGAAAATGGTCTAAAACACACACCCCTAATTCATCTTTAAATTAGCCTGATTTTATACACATGGATACAAACCCACGGATCGGTACTCTCTCCGGAGCGGCAGCAGCTGTCACCCAAGCCAGCCGCCTCCCCAGGCCCCCGTACGCAGCACTGCCTGCACTTCTAATTGGGAACAGAGATACTCCTTGGGTGACTTCCAGCACGATCCATCACACCAGAGACAGCTTCTGTGCAAGCTGAAGCAAATCAGTTTCCAAATAAGAAAAAACCTCTCAGACAAACAAGGATTGAAGCATAGAAAGTCTTGGAAGGAAGGAAGGAAGGAAGGAAGGAAGGAAGGAAGGAAGGAAGGAAGGAAGGGAGGGAGGGAGGGAGGGAGGGAGGGAGGGAGGAAGGAAGGAAGGAAGGAAGGAAGGAAGGGAGGGAGGGAGGGCGGGAGGGAGGGAGGAAGGGAGGAAGGAAGGAAGGAAGGAAGGAAGGAAGGCAGGAAGGAAGGAAGGCAGGGAGGAAAGGAAAGCACAAATAAAAGCAAAACAAAAAAAGAAAAAGTCACCAGTGAAGAACAATGGCTTCTCCCCAGGGCTGTGGACAGGGCAGCCATCCTCTCGGGTGGAGATCAAAGCCACAGGCTTTTGACACAGGTGCCCCAAGTCTGCCACCCAATGCACCACATGCAAGGCTTCCACTGGGTTGTTGGAACCACTGAGCTCATTAGCAGGATGCAGGCAAGACGAGGCTGAAAGTGCAACATGGGAGCACGGTGAGTAATTAAATCCCAGGTCATTTAAAAATGCAAACGCTTGGATGTCACAGGTTCACGGAGCCTCTGACTCCTTGTGCATTTTTTGCCTCAGGATGGAGGACTGGGAACCTGCAAGTCATATATGGATTACAATAAAATATGCCATATAAAAACAGATTAAGACAGTTCTTCTTTGGGGACATATACAAAGAGAGGAGCTGTCTGTTAGCTGTCGAGTTTGCAAGAGATACCATCTTTGGGGAGGCTGTGCTCTGCCAACAGACAGACTGCCCCCAGGGAAATCGTGGTGAAACACCCTGACAAGGCACATCCATCCGTCCATCCATCACGGGTGCTCTCTGACGCAGGAGCCTGGAGATAGAGTTATGGTGCAGAGGAGGTAGAAACCCCACAGACAATGGCAGACAAACCTCCTGCTACATCATGAGTGCTCAGATTTTTTTTTCCACCTGACGCTAGTTTTTCTTTAAAACTACAAATGTGCAGTTTTCTCTTCTGGCCACTTATTATTTTGAGGAGTTAATCTCATCACATTTCCGTGGGTTTATACATCAACTTACACCAAGGAGCAAGAAGCTTAGGAATCATTTTTTCATTTATGCCCAACAGACTCTCGGGCTCATGGGGAAGGAGAGGGGTATTGTTATCTCTCACCCTATGGAGGAAGAGATTGGAGGGGACCAAAGCCCTGATTTCCTGAGATGGTGGCAGGCCCAGGAATCCATCTGTGCATTCCTCAGGGGTGCCATTTTCTTGGCTGCATTTGACTCCCTGCTTTGTGATTCATAAAGCTCAAAATAGATGAGGTTCACAATGAGGACCCATCACCCAGGCTGCACCCTGCAGGCCCTCGTTACTGCTTCTTTTAGAAGCCCAAGATATGCACACAACAGGAGGACTGATCATGGCCCCAAGAGCCCTGTGGTCCCCACTCTCTGCTGTGCCTACCCACTCACCCCTAAGCCAACATGCAATGATGGGCCCCTGGAAGCAGCACCCAGAGGTTGGAAGCATAGATAAGCATTCCCTCATCCCTGAGACATAGAAAGACACCCACACTATCAAAGGAAGCTCACCACTGGGCTGGTCAGCAGACCACGTCAATACAACTTAGCAGGAAGGTGAGGGAGCGGAAGGATGGTGGGAATGGACTGAGTGGTGAAATGATTCAAGGGAATACAGATTGCTGGAAAGTGCAAGAAGCTGTCTGGGGTGAAATCTCAGCTCTTGTACCCCACACTGCACACTTGGCCTTGATCTCCTCATCCGTACAACAAAGCCCACTTCCCGGTGTTTTTACAGGGCCAGATGAGATAATGGATATACAGTGTCTGCACAGGGAGGATGCTCAATTCATGTGAGCCCCCCCTTTTCCCCTTCTAAAGTCTCCTTCTCCTTGCACTTCTCAGCAAAACTCCTCACCTTCTGACACTCTCAGACCATCAGACATGGTGAGACACAGCTCCCTGCAACTGGGCATGGGCCCAGGGGGAATGGAAGCGAGGAAGCCAAGTCTGGAGCAGTTAAGAGGACAGAGGAGGCTGAGGATGGGACTCAGCTCACAGGCCGAGATGCTGCTTCAATTCCAGGGGGTCCCATGCTGCAGATTTGGAAATCACAGCAGAACCACGTGGCAGAGGCCTTGCTCTACTCATTCACTTTACAAATAATTATTGAGCACTTACTATGTACCAGGCGCTGTTCTAGGTGCTAAGGACACAGCTGTGAACAAGAGACAGAAATTCTTGCCCTCATAGAAGTTATATTCTAGTGGGGGAGAAACAAGACATAATCAAGCAAGACCCATAGTATGGCAGATGGTAATCAATGTTCTGGAGACAGAGCAGAGGAGGGGAAGCTGGAGCATCGGGGGTTATAGGAGGGCGGTTCCACTTTTAGATGTGGCCAGGAAGGCACGAGCCTGAAGGAGCAGGAAGGAGGCCACGCGGCTAATAGGAAAGGACGTCCTAAGCAAAGGCACCATCGCGCAAAGGCCCTGAAACTGAGGCCTGTCTGCCCAGAGCACAGTGAGCCAGGGAAAGGGTAGGAGCCCAGTTCAGAGAGTTCTGGGGCCTTGAACGGCTGTGTAGGCCATTGCGAGAATGCTGCCTTCTAATTCTGAAGCCATTGGTAGTTTCAAGCAAAGGGTGACATTATGATGCCTATGTATATTTTTTTAATTTTATTTTATTATTTTTTTATACATCAGGTTCTTCTTAGTTTTCTATTTTATACATATTAGTGTATATATGTCAAGCCAATCTCCCAATTCATCCCACCACCACCACTACTCCCCCCGCCTGCTTTCCCCGCTTGGTGTCCGTATGTTTGCTCTCTATGTCTGTGTCTCTATTTCTGCCTTGCAAACTGGTTCATCTGTACCATTTTCCTAGGTTCCACATATTTGCGTTAATATACAATATTTGTTTTTCTCTTTCTGACTTCCTTCACTCTGTATGACAGTCTCTAGGTCCATCCACGTCACTACAAATGACCCAGTTTTGTTCCTTTTTATGGCTGAGTAATATTCCATTACATATATGCACCACATCTTCTCTAGCCATCCGTCTGTTGGTGGACATTTAGATTGATGATGGCTATATTTTAACAGGATCACTGTGAAGTCTACTGAAGGAAGGTGAGGGCAGAGTGAGGAAACTAGTTAGGAGTGACTGCAGTAGGTGTGGAGCCCCACCAACAAGCCGGCACTTAGGAGAGGGCCCTGTCCTCATGGTGCCTATGTCCTGGTTGCTAGATACAGCCAGAGGGCAGGCCCCTAGCCCCTGAGCAGGGGGCATCCCCACACAGTGAAGGAGGCTGGGTGCCCAGTGCTAAGGGGCACAGGTACAGAGCCATACCGGACCAAGTCCACAGAGGAACGGTTCTCAGAGAAGAAGGCAGATCAGCCTAGGCCAAGGGCAGGAGAAAAGACCCAGCCAGACAGGCCTGGCCCAGCGCCACGGGATGACAGGCGTTAGTAAAACAGAGAGGAAGCCTTCCAAGTTTATCTCTGTGCTCTGGACAATGTATGCGAGAGGACTCAGTTCTGGGACACAAGGGGTGAGCTTGGGCAAGCTGTGGTTCTGGGAAAGGTAGATCCCACAGCCAGACGCCAGGTCTTTTCTCCTCAGGATAGAAGATACTAGACTCCGGCTTTTAAAAGACTCTAAGGCAGGGCTTCCCTGGTGGCGCAGTGGTTGAGAGTCCGCCTGCCAATGCAGGGGACACGGGTTCGTGCCCCGGCCCGGGAAGATCCCACATGCCGCGGAGCGTCTGGGCCCGTGAGCCATGGCCATTGAGCCTGCACGTCCAGAGCCTGTGCTCCGCAACGGGAGAGGCCACGACATTGAGAGGCCCGCGTACTGCAAAAAAAAAAGACTCTAATGCAGACTGTGTTCCCATTCTGGCCAGACAGCACACACTCTTCCAGCTGGGCAGTGAGCTGCCTGCAATGAGCACGTGCTGGGGACAGAGCAGGGTCGGCTGAGGCCCCCTCGGCCCACCTAGCAGCACTGCGTGGAGGTGGCATCATAGTGCCAAGTCCTCCAGCTCCACCCTCCCACTGGGCCCTCAGAACAACCCCGGGAAACAAGCAGAGCAGCTGCCGTGATCTGCATTTCAGGTGAAGAATCAAGGTCAGAGTGGTTAGGTGACTGCCCCAAATCACACAGCCAGTGGGTGGAGAGGTCTGGACTTGAACCCAGGCCTTTTCTCCTGCAGAGCACAGCTGTTCGACATCATGAAGGCCCCTATGGGCTAAAACCAAAGAGAGGCAAGATGGCAAAGCTGGGACAGGCCCCACGGGCCAGGCTGGGTGCTAGATGGGGAGGCCAGGTCAGCGGCCGAAGGCTCCGCCTCTCCCACTCAATCTCCCTCATCCGTGCAATGGGCATGATGAGAGCTAAGCCACGTTCTTCAAGCTTGAGAACAGACACCAGGCACTTTTCTTTCCTTCGTCCCTTTAATAAATCTTTGCTGTCCACCTACTATGTGCCAAGTCCGGCGCTGGGTGTTGGGGATACAGATGAAGGATTGAGTGGGCCTCTGCACTCAAAATGTGCGCCTTCCAGCAGGGAGAGATACAAGTAAAAAGGCCCTGGCGTAACAGGGCGACAGCCTTACAACCTACGCTCTAAACATGGTTCCCCCAGGTCCAACTGAAAAACCCAGCCATGGAAACCCTGCAGCAGCTGTGCACGCCGCCACCCAGCCGACTCCCAGCTGCCGCCCATTTCCTGGGCCAGCCCAGGCTCCCAGAGCCCTGAGAGACTCAAGCAGTGTCATAGGCCCAGGCCCAGTCCCCCGGACCCAGCGCCTTCCCCCAGACTGCCAGGAGGGCACAAAGCAGGGGCCGGAGTGGCCTGCCCACCTCTCTCCAGCTCACGAGGCCAACAAAAGCTGTGAAAAAGCTGCTGTTGCCGGCCTCCAGGATGGATGGCTGCAGCTCTGACACTGCAGGAAAGAGATAAATGACTGGTCATTTCCCCCTGATGCACTTGAAGGCATCCATTCTCCCCGCCATACCACGCTCAAGGAACCCCCTCGCAGAGACAGATAAGCACTGACATATGGGGTGGGAGTTCAGCGTCCTTCCCCCTTGGAAGAGCACAGCCAGACTCCTCTGTGGGCCAGGGGAAGGTCACGCTGTCCGTTGGCTCACACCTGGCTGGGGGCTCCACGGGTCCCTGCCCCCACCTCCCCCAGTCTTGCCCACCCCACCTGGCTCATCCCTGTGAGGAGCACACGGGAGACGGGGAGGCGGGGGCAGAGGGAGCCAGCTGACAGGCTCATCGATCTCAGGCTACATGCTTGGCACATCGGCAGCGTTCCGTAAGTTGTTCCCGGGCTGGGAGGGTGCCGGAGGAGTCGGGGGGACTGCCTCGAGAAGAGAAATCGCACCGAACATCAGAGAGAAAACGGTGGAAGAAGCCGGGAGATTATTAAAATGTGGGCCATGTACAAAAGCAGTAGGGAACTAATTAAGATGCAGGATTTTCAAAAGCTGGGGAAGTTGGCCACAGCCTGCTCCCATCTGTAGAGTCCTGGCAGTTCAGTGCAGCAGGGACAGCACCCTAGGCAGGCAAAGCAGGCCTCTCCACCGCTGCCCTCACAGGTGGGACTCAGGCCTCTGCCTGGACCGCCCCCTTGGGGGGCACCCCTCCGAGGGCCCCTGTGACTTGCTTGTTGGCCAGCTATGGCACCCTCTGCTTTGGGGCCGTACCCTAGCCTACCATCCCCTGAGGGTCCCTGCCTGACTGTTCACGTTCCCCCAACATGTGGTAGGGTGGTGATTATCCCGGTCATTCATGCCCAGTCACTGAGTGGCTGCCAAAAAAAAAGAAGAGAAAGAACCAGAACCCTATTCCTGGCTGCCTTCCTTCCCATCACCCTTGGAATTTGGCAAGGGTGGCAAAGAGCCAGGCTGCTCCCTAAGTGTCCCGGAGCGGAAGGGCATTACAAGGCCTCAGGTACATTCCGGGAGCCCTACAGGTCTGAGACACCAGGATGAATGTGCGTGTTGAGTCCTGGAGCAACATGGCGCCAGTTCCAACAGGTTCCCCCATAGGGTTCTTTTCCTTGGCTTCACCACTGATAGCCCCTTGGGAAATTAACTTCCTAATTCAGTGCCACAGTTTCCCAATCTCTAAAACAAAGATAAAATCTGCTCCAGACCACAGGGACCAAAAGGTCTGGGGTCAGAAGATGCTAAACTGATCGAAGCAGACTATCTGAGGATTTAACCCAGAAGGACACAAGTTAAAAGTTTGTTCCCAGCCCTTTTTCCTCATTCAAAAAAAAAAAAAGTGAAATTAAAGGCTCTTTTTTAATCAGCTGGCGTTTGCCCAACATCTGCTCGGCTTCAGGGCCTTCTGGTGGATATTCACTATCCACCTTTCTCTCCTGCCAGCTCAGCTTCCCCTTTGGGAGCGCAGAGCTCCATTCTTGGGGGAACGGTCCAGGGGAGGCCCCTCTCTGGCACCAGGCTCCTGCCCCTCTTCACGTTGTCTGAGTTGTGATGGCTGTGCCCTGAAACACCTTGCATGCACCTCTGCAGCCAGGTGCAAGCTGCAGAGAACGCTGAACTCCGTTGTCAGTCAGCGGAGAGAAATAATGTTGCGTGTGTTGTCCTTCAGATGCCCAGGCAAGTGGGAGGTTTGCAAGATGTTTATTCAGGACTGATCGGAGGGGTGATGTCAGGCGTGAGAAACACATAGGTCCAGGGACGTTGCGAATGCTTTCAAATTCCAAAGAGCTCGCCCCAGCTGTCATCCTCATCCCACCCACACACAGACACATTTTTATTTTCAGCAAGTAGTAAAGAAATATAGGCAGGATGGCATATTCACAGTGAGGGAGACGGGCTGAGGACTGCAGGCCTAGGGAGGACTCCATCAGTGTAAGTTTAGCCCAGGAACAAACGACTTCACAGCAGCCATGATGGGCTCCCCACTCACCACCCTGTGGTGCCATAGATGAGCTCTGTGCTGGGCGGGGCCTCTGCAGCCCTGCCCTCAGACCTGCTCCGAGGCCCCTCAGATTCCTGCGTGGACACCCTCTCCCCTTGCCCTGACCTGGTTTCCTGACAAAGCTCTCAGCTCTGAAGACCTGGGGTCAAGGACAAGTCTAAGCCACGTTTAACCCTGGCCTTTGCTGCTGAAAGCTGCCCGCCACTGGCTGGACTCAGGCAGGGACGCAAAGGAAGACAGGAGGGACAAACCGGGTGCTGGCGTGACAAATTGCTTGTGGCATCTCCTTATTATGCATAGAAAGGTCTGACATGGAAGGAAACTCATGCCTTGAGACAATTCCTCTCCAGGCCGGTGTCCAGTCTCTCACAAGTCAGGGGAACTCTCTCCTCTGAGAACTCTACTGATGGTAGAGCCCAAGGGAGGCTCCAAGAATCATAGACATAACTGCATTCCTAGAGCCTGTCAAGGGGAGCTCAGCTTGGTAGAGATGCAGAATCTTGGTCCTCACCCCAGACCTGCTGAGTTAGAATCTGCATTTTATCAGATCCCAAGGACTGCATCCCCAGTACGCACACTGAAGTTTGAGAAACACTGGTTTTGAAGACTTACAGGTGGCCGGACCACAAGTCAGTACGGCATGACTCCACACCATCTACAGCTTCTTTATTAAACATAAACGATTGTCAATAAGAACAATTTATTTTGGAGGTATGGGCTTCCTCCTTTGTTGTCCCAGATCTGGAAGTGGTCTGAGTCCCGGTCTCTTGGAAGTGGCACGGATGAGTGATGAGGTAATCCTTAACTGGATTATCCTTTTTTTTTTTTCTTTGCGGTACACGGGCCTCTCACTGTTGTGGCCTCTCCCATTGCGGAGCACAGGCTCTGGACATGCAGGCTCAGCAGCCATGGCTCACGGGCCCAGCCGCTCCGCGGCATGTGGGATCTTCCCGGACCGGGAAACAAACCTGTGTCCCCTGCATCAGCAGGTGGACTGTCAACCACTGCGCCACCAGGGAAGCCCTGGATTATACTTTGAGTGTAATTCTAGAACCACTCTGGCTAATATGGGGACCACTAGCCACGTGCGGCAATAAGCACTTGAAATGTGGCTAGTTTGCAATGAAATGTGTTAAAAGATACACAATGGAATTAAAAAACAATACCAAAAAAAGTAAAATACCTCGTTCATAATTTTTATACTGATTACACGCTGAAATGATATTATTCATATGTTAAGTTAAATAGAATCTATTGTTAAGATTAATTTCACCTGTTTCTTTTTCCTTTTTTAAATGTGGCTACTAGAAAATGTAAAATGACACATGTGGCTCACAATTGTGATCCAGGAGACTTGGCTCTCCTACAGCCTGCATCTCAGGGAGTTTGGGACAGCCCAGTCATCACCCTGGAGTGTCTGCAAGGGTCTGTAAATTGTGCAAGGCCGTTTGAGAACTTGGGTGGAGCACCCACCCCTAATAAATAAAACTTTTGCACAAGTGAAATGTGAGTTAGAGTGAAAATTTGAAGCATGCTTAACAAGGGAACTGTGAGAAAGCATCCCGAAGAACCGTTAAGTAGAGATTTTGCAGAAAAAACACAGCCTAAGGAGCCAGTGTGAAAAGGCAGGAGTGAGGTAACATTGCCAGGCAGCCAGCCTTGACAGGCCTATGTTGTTTGATGACAGTGGGAGGGGGCATGTCAGCTCTGCCTTTGCCCCACTTAACAGCACTGTGGCCACCACTCTGAGTCATGTCGCAGCTCTGGCATCCCCCAAACCAGACATTCCCTTAAAGCTAAGGACCCAGGGCAATCACTTGGCCTTGCTGCAGCAAGGTCTGAAGACTGCCACCCGCTCAGAAGTGTAACAACAGATCAGTAGTCAAGAAAACTAACCAATTCCTTCTGCACGGCCACAAAGCAATCAACATCACCTAGAGGCAAATTTTGAACTCAAACTCTCTCATCTCCATGTCCAAGATGGGTTCTGTTTTTAGTGACTGGCCCCACTCGTGTAAGATGCTCCATTAGCTCGTTTCCAGTAAGGGTGGGAGAGGGTGCATGGTGCGCTGTCCTCCTTTGAGACAGCCTAGGACGAGTTTTCCTTACTTGAAGCCATGGGAAGGCATCACCTGGCCCAAAAGAGCTGCAGCTCCTTCAGCTCTGTTGGGAAAGTCATTCATCCTGGGCCTGTTCCCACACTGTGCCTGCTTACTCTCCTCTCCTGGGGTGGCAAGAGAAAGACAAGAGGAAGGGGAAGGCCCGAAACACCTAGAGGGAGAGAAGCTTGGTGAGGCTGGGGGCACGTGGATGTGTTTATTCCTGAAAGCGCCATGTAGGCACGTTCACTCTGCTGGAAAACTCAGCTCTATGGACAAAGCGGCAGAGCAACCTTGTCCTCAGCCAGCCCAGCACCCCCGACCTCTCCCATCGCTGGCCCAGCCAAGCTCCACAGGGCACTGACCAGGTTTTATTTCCAGCAGCCGCAGCTTCGGATCCTCAGGTGGGTGCAATCGTCTCTTCTTACGCCAGCAGCGGGCAGGGTACGTGTATAGCTGGCCCGGGGCGAGGCCTGTGGACAGAGACAGTGTAAAGATTAAATGCTCCAGGCTGGATCTAACCTTCTCATTCACAGTGAGGAAAGTGAAGCCCAGAGACGTGAAGTGACTTGTCAAGGTCACACAGCTGGTAGATGGTAGAGCCCGGGCAGAATCTAGGTCATCTGACCCCAGGACCCTTGCTCTGTCTGCTCTACCATGCTGCCTCAGTAGACACATGCCAAAATGAGCCATCACTGTGACCAAAATCAGTTCTGCTCTATTGGCCTAGGAAGAAAATCAGAGGGACCTCCAAACCACAAGAAGGACTTTTCCAGATTTACCCTCATCACAGTGTTTCCAAGGCAGTGCATATCCAGCTACTGCCCATCAACTGCCCCTCTGTCCAGGTCAAGCAGGTTCCCTTCAAGGGGGGAGCAGCAGAAGTCATTCTGTCTACCTACGGACAGCCTGGATTGGGAAACATTTCAAGGAAACAGGATCAAGGCGCTAGATCTCCTACCCACTGGCTTCTTCCACCCACTGATAGCTGCTGGCAGCTCGCTGAAGCCAAAGGGAGCCCTGTGCCACCTCCATCAGAATATAAGCCTGCATAGCCAGCATACCTGTACAGCCCTGCCCACCTGCCTGGGCGTTACAAAAAAAAAAAATGGGCAGGAGTTCAGCGGCTGGCCTTATGTGTCACATGGTCTCCCAACAAGAATCACCATTTAGATTTGGCTTTTGACACGAAAGCTCCACAGCAGCATCATCTGTCATGCCGAGCACCCCATGAGGAGCCTTCCAGCTCAACAGACAACACTCTCGTGGCTCCTGTGGCATATGCTGGGCAGCCAGAGGCCTTGGAGGAATGTGGACTCCCTGCACTAGACCCTGGTTTGTTCCCAGAGAAAAGGGCAGCGGGTGGAGGCTGAGGGGAGAGGAAGAGGGCTGAAGACTGGTTAGGCGGTTAGCAGATTAAAAAGACTGCTCAATGCACCCCAAAATGAACCAGCAAGCCCACTGACCCACCCCCGCTAGAGGGAAAGCCTGGTGAGGACAGGAACTTTGTCTTGTTCAGGTCAGAATCCCCAGAACCAGAACTGTGGCTGACCAGAGAAGAATCAAACTAAACATTTGCAGAATGAGTGAGTGAGTGAGTGAGTGAATGGAAGAATATGTTCCAGTTCACTTTCATGGAAGTCACAACTCAGTCTTCTGTAGTAAACATGGCATGGGACAGCTGTTAGAGACAGGCAGCCTCCTATGAGAGGGGCACTTCCTAGACCTAGGACCATGAGTAGAAAACATCAGGACCCTATTCCCATCTGCTGTCTTCCATTTTGGGGGGTTTAAAAGTTAAGAGAAAAAACGGCTTCATTTTTGCATTTTTCAGAGAAAAACTTACAAAAATTTCATTGCTACACGTCCATTCATTCATTTTTCATTTGTACTTGTCATCTCTACCCATGCATAGATTTGGGTCCAAAGCAGAGGACCAGCGTTAAAGGAAACAAAATTTTCCAATTCTTTCTATGTGCTAAGTTTCATTTTTAATCACACAGCTGCTCCCACAGGTTGCCAGGCTGTGAACAAGCTGGAGGTTCTGACCCTTCCCCCTTTGATTCTTAGAAACCATCAAGGGTGACAGAGCCTACAGGCTCCAGAAATATCTCTGATATTATGAGCTGAGGGCTCATCATGTCCTAGAGTCCTTCTAATACTTGACTTTGTTGATAGCTGTAAGGTCTTCTGCACAGAGGAGGATCCTGAAGCTCTGAGTGCCTTGAGCTCTGAGGACCAGACTTGTGACTGATTTATAGAAGACACAATGAATCCAAAAAATAAGCATGGTCTCGCTCCCGTATGAGATCCAGTTTTGACCTCTGTTTGAGGGAAGGCATCACTGGGAATAGTTTGATGTTTCTGGTGTGTTTCACTCCAGGGCCATGTCACCTCTCACCTCATAATTCCTGAATGGGTACATTGAGTCAGAGTCCCTTCCAGATGTTTTGGCCACTTCTGGGGCTAGTGTTCCCCAGGATCCCAGAGAAGGCCAAGTACAAGGGCTGGCCTGCTGCTCTATATCCCAGAACTGGTCCCATAATCCCACTTATCTTGGATTAGCAATTCTTAATCCAGGCTGAAGCCAAAATCACCTGGAGAACTTCTTATTAACACCAATGCCCCAAATCCATGCCAGAGCTACCCAATCCAAATGTAGGTGGGTGGGGGAATTGAGCAACTCTTTTCTATTTAAGAACTCTATAGCTTTTTATAATAGCTGACAAAGAACCTCTGGATGTCTAAGCATCATCTAGTTACTGCCTGGATGTCCTCTCTGATGTACCAAGACTAGTTAGTCTAATGGTTTTTCCAGTAGATTCCCAAGGTTCCCTGTATTTTTCCCAAGCCACTGTCATTAACTGCCTACTTACTAGACTGTCATCTCCACTGGTTTTATAAGATCCAGGGTGGCAGGAACCATGTCCACCTCAAGT
This sequence comes from Phocoena phocoena, assembly GCF_963924675.1. Lineage (NCBI taxonomy): Eukaryota > Metazoa > Chordata > Mammalia > Artiodactyla > Phocoenidae > Phocoena > Phocoena phocoena. The sequence continues at coordinate 29,235,580 of NC_089220.1, read as the reverse complement.
ATCCCCAGTGCTTAGCACAGTGCCTGGCGGGCATATCAAGAAATGCTTATCAAATAAATTCAACCACAACTGAACCAGCCTCAGAAACGCGGGAAGTGAATGACCCTTAGCCCCTGCTGTTCCTGGCTCCAGGAGACTCCTCCATCCACATCCAAACCGTCCAGGAAGGACCCCTTGAACGGAGCACAGAACCCACCTCACCCATGCCAAGACCGGAGCCTCTGTGCCTTAGGCTCTTTCTTGCCCCACGCGCTGCTTCATGGTATTTCCAACCTGACCAAAAGCAGGTTAGTGAGAAGGAACTGGTCCAGGCCAGCATACGCAAAAGATCTAAGTGACAAGAGGTCAAAACTGTCAGCACTCGTCCAAGTCTTCCACCCTCCCTGAGACTGCGGTCACCACACTTGTTGGTCAGCTGCCTGGGGCCACTCAGCCTGTGGCTGTGGGTCCACTCTCCCAGGAGAGTCCATTTTAGTAAGTAGTTTGAATGTCCAGAAGAAGGGATTGTCTTTATTTCATTCTTTAACTTTCTCTAGTAGATTGGAGAAGCTCCACAGTGCAGAGGACAAGGGCGAGTCCTCATACCCCCATTCCCTGCTACCCTGGAAATCTCACCACACCTATCTGAGCCTGTCTCTTTGCCTGTAAGATACAGGCGGTAATAATACCCACCTTACAAGGACTGTCGTGGGGATTAGCTCATATTCAAGAAGAAGCTCTTTATAACCATGAAGCATTGTACAAATGTCAGTTATTAATTATCATGAATTAGCTGAGTTAGACGAGCCTGGACTCTCTGCCCACGTGACATGACAAGGCTGCTCTTTGCTCCTTTAGCCACAAGGGTGGAAACAGGCCTGCCTTTGATGTCTGCTTCAACTCGTATCAACAAGCAAATGGCCCCAAGAACTCTCTCAGGGCTCCAGCCCCCTTCCTTGCCCTCCTCCCTGGGCTGGTAGGCACCAGGGTGCCTTTACAGGGCCAACACGTTCAGCCCTGGAGTTCCACTTATAGAGGGCTGAGCAGAGCCCCGTGAGAGTTATATTGTTTATCTCATTAGAACAGGAGGCACATAACTCAAGCCCATGTGTGTGGTGGACAGAGGGAGGAAGAGGAGGGGGGAGGGGGAGGATAGAGGCACAGCTGCGGCCTGGGAAATTAACCTGGAGGAAGGAGCCTGGGGCTAGGGGGGATATGGAAGAGGGGAAGGGGGAGGCGGTAGACAAGAGGGGGGACCAATCCTCCCCGTAACCAAGGCCACAGCAACTCCTCCATTCACACACCCCACTGAGCAAACTGCTTTGCTATTACTTTGATCTGCAACTCCAGGTACACTTAGGTGCAAGCACAACGGACGCACATGCACACACGCACATGCACATGGGAACTCACACACTGGATGGTGGGAGAACTGGCTTCATAGGAAAATTCAGCAGGACGAGCTCGGTGCCTGAGCAGTCGGCAGACTCCAGGCAAATCACTTGTTATATGTGTGTCCTGCGTTCAGCAGGTGGGTCCTGAGTGTGTGAGCATCTCTGACAGACACAGCATGAGCCATTAAGAATTCAGAAGATGAAATGGGATGGGAACAGATGTGAAAAGAAGAAACAGAATGGCTTCCTCTTCCCCAGACCAGAGCTGAGCAGTGGCATTCAAACCCACCCAGAGAAGGGCTTTGCCTGCAGCAGCTCAGGGAGGTGGCCCGAGGCTCCCCACAACAGAAAGCTCATTACTTCACAGGACAGACTGTTGGCCAACTCTTACTGTGATAAAGAGCCTCACCTTGCCCTTATTTTGAATCAAAATCTACCTTCCTGTTATATACTTATGCCAATTTGTCCACCCTCGGTCCCAAGAGTGAACAGGTGTCATCTGCATCCCAGCCACCCACCCCATCCACCTGCTTGGGTTTGAAGGAGAGCCTACGGAGAGGACGGAGAACTGGAGGGCAATGGGAGTTGGAAGAAAGAGGCAGTGACTACACCTGCTCGTGAGCCTGGGATTCTTCACCAAGACTGGGCATCAGAATTGCAGAAGTAGTTATCGAAAAGGGCAGATGGCAGCTTGGTTCCAGTCCAATCCTACCGAACCAGAATAACAGAGATTCACCAAGACAACTGTAGTTTGAAAAACTCTCACATAAGGAACTTCGAACAAGATCAAATCTTACTCATATTTATTTCCCCAGGGCCCGGCACATAATAGGTGCTCCATTAATGTTTGTGGCTGAGGATGCCAATTTGGACCAACTGCAGAGTTGGAGGGATGAGTGATAAGCCCCGGGTAGGGCTTGAGGAGTGGGGAAGATGTATTTCCCAAGCACTTATAGCCATGTCATTTCTTAGTGCTGTCATCCTCTCTTCTCCTGGCTTATATAAGAGCTGCCCTGATCTCATGGACCGCCTCTTCAGTGGAGCATTCCTGAACCACCCCAGGCCACAGTGCCTCTTCTCTTCCCTGAAAGTCTGGAGTCCTGGGCACTTGGCACCACGTGACAGCACTCAGCGTGGCTCTCTGTCTGGCTCCCCGACCATCCCCTTCCTGCCTCCCCTCCCATTCTTCCCTGTAAGCTTCTCTCTAAGATTCAATTTCAGTGTCCCATGTGCCAGGACTGCCCTGGCAAGGTAGACCTCAAATCCATAATTCTGCCTGCTTCTTCTGGCCCAGAAGTTCCCAAGCCCCTCACTGGTCCCATCACACACAAATGCTGACAGAGTAACAGTAGCTAACATTTACTGAGCTCTTACTCTGCTCTAGGCTAGCACCTTATACTCAATGCTATCTCATTGTGACAAAAAGCCTACGAGACATTTAAAGGATGAGGATAGTGAGGAAAGCAGTGATTAAGTAACTGGTGCAGGGTCATACAGCTCATAAGCGTAGCCTAGCTACCATTTCTTTAACAAATGGGGATATACACACATATATATACATACATATATGTTGTGTGCTTGCACAGAGTTTTTTAATGGAAAGATAAACCAAAAATTAATTTTTTAAAAAAGTTACAGGGAAAATAAAAACAGAATAATAGTAACAAGAAGAAGAGAAAGTTGCCTTTAGAAAGAAGAAAGGAACAGGGTAAAAGAACAGAGATAGAATAGAGCTAGACTCTCTCTCTGAATATACCATGCTTTGTAGATTTGACTTTAGAACCATGTAAATATTTTATATTATTAAATTAAATTAAAATATAAAAACAAACATCTGCTTCTAGCTAAAATGGTTTACCAAGGACCAGATTTACCTTCCCACCTGAAGCCAAGATAGAGAAAAAAATGAACAAGATGAGTCCTATGACTGCCCGGGCTTACTTCCTTGAGAGAGTTTCCAGAGTGTAGCACAAGGAGGAGGAACATGGGTAGAACCCAGCCAACTTCCTGAGTCTGAACTGAAGAGAAAGAGCTGAGAGTCTGGGAAGACCAAGGTAACTAGAATTCAAGGAAAAGAATAGTAAAAAGAAGAAAGCGGCACAGAGAAAGAACTGCGGAGATACACAAAGGGTCCCCTTCAAGTATTCAGCTCAGTACTGATGAGAGCATGCTTGTAAGGAATCTACTCAATGCCGAGGAAAGCACCACCTGTAAGAACAGAGGTGTGCCTGGTTTGCACAAGGGGCTGAGAATAGTCTGTTCCCACAAGCATGCTGGGAAAATCTCATGATTCATGGAGTACTGGGTAGGGTACACAGAATGGTCTTGCCTCACTAATGAGGAATAATTAGCCCTAGGCTAAGCACTGCTCCAGTTCCACCTAACAAATCTTAAAAGCAAGATAAGAAAAGATCAAATTGTTTCCAAGTCACTTGACAGTGAACCAAAACAAAGTTCCAGAATATTTACAGGAATAAAAAATATATACCGTACCCAGCAAGGTAAAATTCACAAAGTTGGACATCCAATCAAAAATTACAAGGCATGTAAAGAAGCTAGAAAATATGACCTACAATGAGAGGGGGAAAAAAATCAATTGAAACCAACCCAGAATTGACACTGATGTTAGAATTAGCAGCAAGAACACTAAAACAGTTATTATTTGTATTCCATATGTTTAAAAGTTAAAAACAGTTTGTTTTAAAAGACTCCAATTTGACTTCTAAAAATGAAAACTACAGTGTGTGAGATTAAAAACATACTGGATGGAATTAATGTCAGATTAGACACTGGAGAAGAAAATATTAGAACACTTAAAAACATAGCAATATGGGCTTCCCTCATAGCACAGTGGTTAAGAATCCACCTGCCAATGCAGGAGACATGGGTTTGAGCCCTGGTCTGGGAAGATCCCACATGCCGCGGAGCAACTAAGCCCATGCGCAACAACTACTGAGCCTGCGCTCTAGAGCCCGTGAGCCACAACTACTGAGCCTGCATGCCGCCAACTACTGAAGCCCGCGCACCTAGAGCCCGTGCTCCGCAACGAGAAGCCACCTCAATGAGAAGCCTGCGCACCACAACAAAGAGTAGCCCCCACTTGCCGCAACTAGAGAAAGCCTGCACGCAGCAACGAAGACCCAATGCAGCCAAAAAGAAAGATAAATAAAATAAATAAATTTAAAAAAACAATCAATGTAACTCATCATATTAACAAACTACAAAAGCAAAACCACATAATCATCTCAATAGACTCAGCAAAATCAGTTGACAAAAACCAACATCCAATCCTGATTTAAAACTGTCAAACTAGAAATAGGAGCATCCTCAATCTCATAAAGAGCAACTACAAAAAACCTACAGCTGGGACTTCCCTGGCAGTCCACTGGTTAAGACTCCACACTTCCACTGCAGGGGGCAGGGGTGTGATCCCTGGTTGGGGGAACTAAGATCCTGCATGCCACGCAGTATGGCAATAAATAAAAAACAAAAAAACCCTACACCTAACATCATACTTAATAATGAAAGAATGAATGCTTTCACCTTAAGATCAGGAACAACATAAGGATGTCCACTCTTTCCATGTTTACTTAATATTGTACTGGACATTCCAGCCAGTGCAATAGAGAAGTAAAATAAATAAAATGCATAGATATTGAAAAGTTTTCTTTATTCACTAAAATAATCAACTATGTAGAAAATTCTGTGGAATCTACAGAAAGCTTCTAGAACTAATAAATGAGTACAGCAAGATTGTAGGATTCACGTGAATACACAAAAAATAATTGTATTTCTGTATACTAGCAAAGAAAAATCAGAAATTTAAATTTTTTTAATCCATTTACAATATTATCAAAAATATTAAGCACTTAGAGATAAATCTGACAAAAATGTGAAAGAACTGTACATTGAAAACTAAAAATTATTGATGAGAAAAATTAAAAGGGATAATAATAAATGGGAAGATATATTATATCCATGGGTTGGATGACTCAATATTGAGAACCGTCAGTTTTCCCCAAGTTGATCTATAAACTCCACAGAAGGGCTTCCCTGGTGGTGCAGTGGTTGGGAGTCCGCCTGCCAATGCAGGGGACATGGGTTTGAGCCCTGGTCCAGGAGGATCCCACATACCGCAGAGCAGCTGGACCCGTGTGCCACAGCTGCTGAGCCTGCGCTCTAGAGCCTGTGAGCCACAAATACCAAGCCTGAGCGCCACAGCTACTCAGGCCAGCGTGCCTAGAGCCCATGCTCCACAACAAGAGAAGCCACTGCGATGGGAGGCCCGCGCACCACAGTGAAGAGTAGCCCCCTATTCCCACAACTAGAGAAAGCCTGTGCGCAACAACGAAGACCCAGTGCAGCCAAAAATAAATAAATAAATATTTTTTTAAAAAAACCTCCACACAATGTCAACCAAAATCCCAGCAGACTTTTTGTAGAAATTTACAAATTGATTATAAAATTCTTATGGAAGTTCGAAGAACCTAGAATAGCTGAAATAACTTCAAAAAAGAAGGACAAATTTGGAGAGGTCTTGTATCTATTTTCATTAACAAGAAAACCAGCAAACAACCCAATTTTAAAATGGTCCAAAGATCTGAATATTTTACCAAAGGATATACATGGATAGTAAATAAGCACATGTAAATATGCCCAACATCATTAATTAGGGAAATGGAAAGTAAAACCACAATGAGATACCACTATATAACAATAGGAATGGCTAAAACTTTAAAAAGTTGACCATACCAAATGTTAGTGAGAATATAGAGGAACTGGAACTCTCATACATTGCTGGAATGGATATAAAATGGTACAACCACTTTGAAAAACAGCCTGACAGTTTCTTAAAATGTTAAATATATACCTTCCTTATGATATAGCCGTTACACTCCTAGGTACTTTACCAAGGAGAAATGAAATTATAAGTCCATATGAAGACTTATACACAAATGTTCATAGCAGTTTTATTTAAAATAGCCAAAAACTGGAAACAAATCCAAATGTCCATCAACAGATGAATGAATAAACTGTGATATAGCCATACAATGGAATACTACTCAGCATAAAAAAATGAATCATTGATATATGCTAGAACATGGATGATCTCAAAGTAATTACTCTGAGTGAAAGAAGTCAAGACCCCAGCCACCAGCCACCAAAAAACAAAGTAGATATTATATGATTCCAGTATAGAAAGCATGCCTGGGGATTGGGAGACATATAAGGTAGAGGTAGGAGGAAGAACAGGAAGGAGGAATTACAAGAGACACAAGGAAACTTTTGGGAGTCATGGATATATCCATTATATTGATTGTCATGATAGTTTCACAGGTATACAGATGTCAAAACTTATCAAATTGTACATGTTAAATATGTGCAGAGTACTGTATGTCAGTTATGCTTCAATAAAGATGTTAACTTTTTTTTTTCTTTTTTTTTTTTTGCTGTACGCAGGCCTCTCACTGCTATGGCCTCTCCCGTTGCAGAGCACAGGTTCCAGACACACAGGCTCAGAGGCCATGGCTCACAGGCCTAGCCGCTCCACGGCATGTGGGATCTTCCCGGACCGGGGCACGAACCCGTGTCCCCTGCATCGGCAGGCGGACTCTCAACCACTGCGCCACCAGGGAAGCCCAAGCTGTTAACATTTTTAATGAAAAAACAACCCAGGGACTTCTGCTTCTGGAAAGATAGAGTAGATATACTCTTACATATTCCTCCCACTAAGTACAACTAAAACTCTTAGACTTTGTTTACACAACAAAAATAAGATACTGAAAGGTAAAGAGGCTGACAAGCTAGGAACTTTCAGACCCAAGAAACAACAGGGTGGTGAGTTCCCTGGGCATTCCTTTTGCTTTATATATCCCAGACAGAGTTCTGGAAAAGTTGATAATCCAGAAACACCTACAAATGTAGACAAAAGAAGCCCCAAGAAAATCCTGCTCTCAGGGCTTCCCTGGTGGTGCAGTGGTTAAGAATCCATCTGCCAATGCAGGAGACATGGGTTTGAGCCCTAGTCCAGGAAGATCCCACATGCCATGGAGCAACTAAACCTGTGTGCCACAACTGCTGAAGCCCGAGAGCCCTAGAGCCTATGCTCTGCAACAAGAGAAGCCACTGCAATGAGAAGCCTGTGCACTACAACGAAGAGTAGCCCCTGCTCACTGCAACTAGAGAAAGCCCATGTGCAGCAACAAAGACCCAACACAGCCAAAAATAAATAAATAAATTGGAAAAAAAAAAAGAAAGAAAGGAAATCCTGCTCTCTCTAGCTAAAGGACCAGGAAAGGGGCAGTCTAGCAGGGCATCCCCTTGCTGGGTTAGTGTCAGAGAAGGTGAAGTGACAAACTGACCCCCCGTCGTGTCAGTGGAGCCCGCACAGGGAAGAGTAATGAGGCACTCTTCCTCCTCCCAACTAGGGTGGTATTGGTGAAGGTTTAGTGGGGAATCTGAATTCCCACCCCCACCCAGCAATAATAAGGTACTCCTCCCCCACCAGGGTGGCAACAGAGACCGAGTGGGGAACATGGACTTCCACATCCATCCGACAGTAACAAGGGGCACCTCTCTTCCCCTGTCAGCACAGTGTCAGAGGAGGTCTGTGAAAACAGAAGATTTAGATAATATCTAGAGTCTCATAACATTATAGTCAAAATGTCCAGGATTCAATCAAAATCAGTCATATGAAGAACCAGGAAAATCTCAACTTGAATGAGAAAATACAACAGGTACCAACACTGAAATGACACAAATGTTAGAATTATCTGACAAGGATTTTAAAGTAGCCGTCATAAAAATGTTTCAAACAATCATCAACACTTGAAACAAATGAAAAAATATAAAGTCCCACATAGAAATAGAAGATATAAAGAAGAACTAATGACAAAAACCAAACTAACCCTCAATGAATGGGCTCAACAACAGAATGTAGAGGATAGATGAAAGAAGTAATGAATCTGAAGAGTGTATAATAGAAATCCTCCAATCTGAGCAACTGAGAGAAAATAGATTGGAAAAAAGAAGAAGGAGGAGGAGGAGGAGGAGGAGAAAAGAAGGGAGCCTGGGGGACTTATGGGACTATAACAAAAGATCTAACATTTTGGAGTTCCAGAATTTTCTTTCCCAGTGGAGTCCCAGAAGGAGAAGGGAAAGAGAGTGAGGCTGAAAATATATTCAAAGAAATAACGGCTGAAAAATTTCCAAATTTGGCAAAAAAACATAAGATTCAAGAAGCTGAGTGAATCCTGACAAGGATAAACTCAAAGAAATCTATACCAAGACATCAAAATCAAATTTCTGAAAACTAATAACAAAAAAATCTCAAAAGCAGTGAGAGAAAAATGACACCTCACTTATAAGAGAAAACAATCTGAATGACAGCAGATTTCTCATCACAAACTACTGAGGCCAAAAGGCAGTGGCAAGACATTTTTCAAGTGTTAAAATAAAAGGACTGTCATCCCAGAATTTTATATCCAACAAAAAAAATATCCTTCAGATGGGGCACACATATACCATGGAATATTACTCAGCCATAAAAAGGAACTAAATTGGGTCATTTGTAGAGATGTGGATGGACCCAGAGACTGACATATAGAGTGAAGTCAGTCAGAAAGAGAGAAACAAATATCGTATATTAACGCATATTTGTGGAATCTAGAAAAATGGTACAGATGAACCAGTTTGCAAGGCAGAAATACAGACATAGATGTAGAGAAAAAATGTATGGGCACCAAGGGGGGAAAGGTGGGGTGGGATGAATTGGGAGATTGGAATTAACATATATAAACTAACATATATAAAATAGATCAACACTTGAAATGAGAACCTGCTGTATAGCACAGGGAACCCTGCTTCACTTCTCTGTACAGTAGAAGCTAACACAACATTGTAAAGCAACTATACCCCAATAAAAAAATAAATTAATAAAATAAAATAAAAATATCTTTCAGGAATGAGGGGCGGAATTCCCTGGTGGTCCAGGTTAGGCCCAGGCTAGGACTCTGCGCTTCCACTGCAGGGGGCACAGGTTCAATTCCTGGTCAGGGAAATAAGAACCTGCATACTGTGCAGTGTGGCCAAAAAAAAAAATGTAATGACGGGAAAAATCAAGACATTCTCAGAAGAAGGAAAACTAAGAATTGTTACTATCAGACCTACTTAAAAAGAATGGCTAAAGAAAGTACTTAATCAGAAAGGAATTATAAAAGCAGGCATCTTGGAACATCAGAAAGGAAGAAACAACAGCAAAAGAGTAAAAATATGAGTAAATACAACAGACACTTAAGTTTTCTAAATTATATTTGACAATTGAAGCAAGAATTAGACGTCTGTCTGATGTGGTTTCCAACGTATGTAGAGGAAATATTTAAGATACTGTTGTTATAAATGTGAGAGGATAAAGGATTTAAATGAAGAGAGGAAGAGGTGGGTGTGACTATAAAGGGGTAGGATGAGGGAGATCTTTGTGGTGATGGAATAGTTTTGTATCTTGATTGTGGTGGTGGTTCCACAAATCTATACATGTGATAACATGGCATAGAGCTATGCACACACATTTCATCCATGTCAATTTTCTGGTTTGATATTATACTATAGTTACACAAGATATATCCATTGGGGGAAATTGCGTGAAGGGTACAGGCGATCTCTCTGTACTATATTTACAACTTCCTGTGGATCTATAATTATTTCAAAATAAAAAGTTAATTTAAAAATGTAATTACATAAAATACAAAAAAAACCCCAGCAATACCTAATAAGTGAAAGCAAAAATGAAACAAATAAATCCAACTGTGTATTGAGTTAGTAGTACAACCACACAGAGGAATTATTTTAAGTGACCTTAAACACAGTAATTTGACTCTACATCCTTAATAGGAAATACGCTAAGGACAAAAAAACAATTGCAAAGAAAGAAATAAAAACTTAAACCATTTAAGTAACCTTATTGATGGCAGTCTCATTTTATTCTGATATTGCTGTGTGTTTATCACAGAATAAAACAGATAAGTAATTATGCTGGCATCATTAAGAGCCAGTATCCTTTTCTGGTGTGGGAGAAAGGAGACAGAGAATTAAGATAGTTAAAACTGTCGAAAACTGAATTGAATGGGAAATACCAGTAAATTTCATAATGTATTTTCCCTTAAAAAGAGAAATAATGAAACAAGAAATCATATTTCTTAGTTCTGCTCACTGCAAAGGCCTAGAATCAACAACCAACCCAGGAGCAATGAGCACCACCAGATTGTGGTCTCTAAATAATATTCCTACAAAGAGGAAATAGGGGCTTCCCTGGTGGCGCAGTGGTTGACAGTCCGCCTGCCGATGCAGGGGACACGGGTTCGTGCCCTGGTCCAGGAGGATCCCACATGCCGCGGAGCGGCTGGGCCCATGAGCTATGGCCACTGAGCCTGTGCGTCCAGAGCCTGTGCTCTGCAACGGGAGAGACCACAACAGTGAGAGGTCCGCGTATCGCAAAAAAAAAAAGAGGAAACAGGGTTTCTTAGAGAAATAGCTGATTCTAGGTCTGGTCCAGGACATGTACAAGATGAGCCTGAAACATTTGTCCCAACATTAGGATATCAAGGATGCTAGAGAAACTACTAGGCGGTATCAAAACACTAGCACCGGACAAAACCCCTACTGTCCAAAGATGGGACAATTTAAGCATCAAGAATAATACTTGCAATGGATTAAAATGTAGCCAAAATGTATAAATCTGTGAATTCATGATGGTACTCAAGATAATAAAAATAACTTTATTGATCACCTTTGGAGAATACTAGGGAACCAACTCATTATTTTGAAAACTGATAAATAAAGGAGAAAAATCATTTATCCATCCTTTCATATGTGAACTATACCACACAATAACTAAAACTTTAATGAGGAGATATTTCTCTTTATAAATGCCGTAGAGCTAATAAATGAAGAAATAATGATATCCTCGAATTGAATGCACCATTCTGCAACCCTGTATAGTATAAAGGATCTAGGCAATTTTCATCAAGGGCTGCTAACATCAGTAAAAGAGTGATATCTAGACCCCATGAACCTCCTGAGGAACGTACACATCACCACTTAGGAACTGTTCCAGCCCCAAAAATTGAACGTGAATCTGCTCTTACCAATTCACAGGAATAACACCATGGGGATGCAGTGAGAAAATCCAGACTCTGGGAAACCCTACAGTGCAAACAACCCAGTTTCTTCCACAAATAACGAGAGAAAAAGAGAGAGAGAGAAAGAAACCTACAGATTTAAAGAGACTTAAGAGACACATCAGCCAATTGTAATGTAGGAGAGTCCTATTTGGATCTTGATTTCAACTATAGGGGGAAATAAATGTTCAACAAATATTTGATGCTATTAATGTCTTGTTTTTAACTTTGAGCTTTGATAGCTATGGTTGGTATGTTTATGTTCTTACCATTTAGAGATACATACTGAAAAATTTACAGATGAAATAATATGCTGTCTTGATTTGCTTCAAAATAACCTGGGTTCAAGGAGGAAAGTGGGAGGTGAGTATAAATGAAATGATTGGCTATGAGTTGATCACTGGGTGTTAAGGCTGTGTGATAAGTACATAGAAATTCATTTTACTATTCTCTCCACTTCTGTATGGCTTTGAAACCTTTCATAATAAAAATTTTAGGGCTTCCCTGGTGGCACAGTGGTTAAGAATCCACCTGCCAATGCAGGGGACATGGGTTTGAGCCCTGGTCAGGGAAGATCCCACATGCCACAGAGCAACTAAACCTGTGCACCACAACTACTGCGCCTGTGCTCTAGAGCCCACGAACCACAACTACTGAGCGTATGGGCCACAACTACTAAAGCCCACGCACCTGGAGCCCTTGATCCACAGCAGGAGAGGCCACTGCAATGAGAAGCCCGCACACCTCAACTAAGAGTAGCCCCCACTTGCCGCAAATAGAGAGAGCCCGCGCACAGCAACAAAGACCCAAAACACAGCCAAAAATAAAAAACTTTAAAAACTAAAAACAAATTTTTGTAATATACCCTTATAGAGCCAGAAAACTGAATTCTTATAATTGCCTCCCTGATCTCCACCTATTGGTCTTTCTTCTGTTCTCTGGAGCCTAGAAGACTAGTATCACAGTAATAGTAATAAAAATAATATCAACAATAACAGCCAATATTTTTGGAGCACATACTTACTATGTGCTAAATGCAGGTTATGAGCTTTTTATGAAGATTTTCATGTAATCCTGACAAAGTCCTGAAGTAGGTACAATTATTATCCCATTTTACAGATGAGGAACCTGAGGGCAATAGGTTTGATGACAAAGCTCAGCTTCAAACCAAAATCTGACTGCGGATTTCCAGCTTATAACCACTAAGCTACACCAACACACAGGGTAAAAGGTGAAGAGGGCTGTCATGGCCTCAGTCTTCCCTTTTTTGGGTTAAGCATCCTGACTTCTTTCACTCTGCCCCTCCCTGCCAATGTGGCTTCAATGTCCCACACCATCATTGGAGCACCCTTGGAGCACTTTGGAGTTATAGAAGCAGTTGAGTTTCTTGAAAGCATCCTAGGCTCCCTGTACAGCTTGCGCCACCCCCATGCACACCCGAGCTGCGGGGATTGCCAGACAATCTCTAGTCGGCCTGCATCCAGGCTGGGATCCCGAACATGTGCAAGTCCCAGGGGTGGCATGGCTCACCTGGGCCTCGGTGCCTCTTCTCCATCCAGATGTAGCAGTTGTTCTGAGCCACCCCGGTCTGCGAGTCCAGGAATGGGAGACGCACACTGCGCTCTGCGCACAGGCGCGAGTTATAACTCCGGCAGTGCTCAATGGCCTCCTTGTAGAACTGGTCCCCGAGCCTGCCGGGAGACAGAGAGAGGAGGAATGAGGCCAGGGAAAACCAGAACACACGCAGAAGGAAACTGAAGTCACCCACCCACCTCCCAGGGAAGATTTTGCGGTTATGAAGACCAAGGCAATGTGTACCAAGAGCTTTGCCAAGCATCAGAATCCAACTCAGTGTCAGGTCTCCAATAGGTTCTATTTCCTGTACTAAATCCACCAGGAAACTTAGAAACCCCTTTAACAAAGAAATGAGGACCCCAAGAATAAGCCACCGGTAAAAGTGACACTTCCCTGTTCTAGGAAGCATGAGGTCCCACTCCAGAATGGAAGTAGCTCTAGAACAACCTTCTGCATGGGATCTACTAGGACACCAGGCTTCTAGAGCCCCCTGCCCCTTAAAATCCCCCATTAGCCACACTTTTTTCTCAGTGGTAACCAACAAAGGCACTCTAGATTGAACCCAAACCACCAGCACAGATACAAAGATTTCCATTACAATAGAAGAGAAACACTCCATAGAAAAGGCTAGAAGGTCAGAGGAAACATCCTGTAAAAGTAGAGCTATTATGGAGGAAGGAGGTGAAGAAGGGCATGCACCAATCTTTTAAAACCACACACTTAAAGAAAAATAACTTTCTGATGGAAAACAAACAAAAGAAACATTTGAAATAATAATAGTTGATTTTTGACCTCAAAATAATTCAATTCCAAGAGTTTAATACACAAATAGAAAGACCTTTCTGGTTTGCTGGAGTGGTGATCTGATTAAGCACAGTAAATTTTAGGTGTCTGAATCTTTGGTATCCTTGGACATGTGGTGATGCTACTAATTTTAAGATAATGTCCTTTTCAAAAACCAAAAATACAACATTCTATAATTGATCAATCTTAAAACACAAACATAATCAATGAGATCAAATACCTAACAAATAAAAGATAGGCATATGGCAGAGGTTAATAATGACCCAAGGGGCCTTCCCTGGTGGCGCAGTGGTTAAGAATCCTCCTGCCAATGCAGGGGACACGGGTTCGAGCCCTGGTCTGGGAAGATCCCACATGCCGCAGAGCAACTAAGCCCGTGTGCCACAACTACTGAGCCTGCGCTCTAGAGCCTGCGAGCCACAACTACTGAGCCCACATGCCGCAACTACTGAAGCCCGCGCTCGGCAACAAGAGAAGCCACTGCAGTGAGAAGCCCGTGCACCGCAACAAAGAGTAGACCCCGCTCGCTGCAACTAGAGAAAGCCCGCGCGGCAACAAAGACTCAATGCAGCCAAAAATAAATACAATAAATTTAAAAAAAATAATGGCCCAAGGAATTACAGATGTAATCACATGACGTTTACCAGGTAAAGCAGAGATTCTTAGTGAGGAGAGTGAGGAAAAGGCAGGAAGAGGAGGAGCCTCAGGGATTACAGAGCCAAAAGGGAGACTCGAGTAGCTCATTTTGAAGGGACATTATGAATGTCCCTCTTTTTTGGTCTATGTAGATCCAAGGATGCCAAAATGGGGGGGGGGGAGGGGTCTAAGTTTAAAATAATATATTTCTTTTTTTTTTTTTTTTTTTTTTTTGCGGTACGCGGGCCTCTCACCGTTGTGGCCTCTCCCGCTGCGGAGCACAGGCTCCGGACGCGCAGGCTCAGCGGCCGTGGCTCATGGGCCCAGCCGCTCCGCAGCATGTGGGATCTTCCCGGACCAGGGCACGAACCTGTGTCCCCTGCATCGGCAGGCGGACTCTCAACCGCTGCGCCACCAGGGAAGCCCATAATATATTTCTTAACCAAAATATTTAGAGCAGTAAAGAAAGAAAAATTTAAATGGATTCTTCTGTACTCTTTTTCACTTTTTTATTGAGGTGTAGTCGATGTACAGTATTTTGGAAGCTACAGGTGTACAGTAGATAGTGAGTCACAACTTTTAAAGGTTATCCTCCATTTATAGTTATCGTAAAATATTGGCTATATTCCCTGTATTGTACAGCATACCCTTGTAGCTTATTTTATATGTAATAGTTTGTACCTCTTAATACCCTACCCCTATCTTGCCCCTCCCCCTTCCCTCTCCCCACCGTTAACCACTAGTTTGTTCTCTTTATCTGTGAGTCTGCTTCTTTTTTGTTATATTCACTAGTTTGTTGTATTTTTTAGATTCCACATATAAGTGTTATCATACAGTATTTGTCTTCTTACCCTTTTTTAAAAGTCAATGGGTCAGACTGTACCAAAAATCTTAAAGCAAATTCC
Source organism: Phocoena phocoena (assembly GCF_963924675.1). Classification (NCBI taxonomy): domain Eukaryota; kingdom Metazoa; phylum Chordata; class Mammalia; order Artiodactyla; family Phocoenidae; genus Phocoena; species Phocoena phocoena. Next base: position 29,220,112 of record NC_089220.1, on the reverse strand, counting down.
TTATTCTGGGAGGATACAATCATTGAAGCTTCTGAGGCATCTTTTGGAAACTACTTGTGGACGTGCCTCCTAAAAAAAAGCCCTTTGCTCCTTTTTTACCTCTGGGCATCTTCCCTCTCGCAAGGACGGCATAACAGCTCAGAAAGTGTCTAGCAGTTGCAAAACCTAACTGTAATCAAATTATAATAGTCACACAGCTGGAAATGAATTGGGGAGGGGGAATGAAAGCCCATCAAAATGCTATAAAATGGAACTGCACATAAGCTGATGTAATCAAAGTTAGTAACAAGGATCATGAGATTGATCAAAAATAAAGAACCATTTCCTGCGAAGCGTTCACATCTGTGTCCCACCAGTTTAAATACCTCCTTCTGCTAAGGCGATGCAGCTCAGTGTAACAGAACTGTCGAGGGCAGCTCAGCCCAGGCAAGGTGACACACAGCCTGTCCAGGGTGTCCTGGGGGCTCCAGCTTCCCTCCACATAACAGAGACCAGTCACATCACATGGACGAGAACTGACAAGAACACACGACAGAGAAGCGTCTGATGTGAGAAGCCGTTATCTGGTTTCCCAGGATATTTTGACAGACTGCCAAGAAAGATGTTAACTATTCCAACTCCAAAACTTCTGCTTAAAGAGAAACCATGGAAGGAAAGGAGGGAGGGACGGAGGGAGGGGAAGGAAGGAAGGGAGGGAGGGAGGGAGGGAAGGAGGGAGGGAGAGAGGGAGGGAGGGAGGGAAGGAGGGAGGGAGGGGAAGGAAGGAAGAAAATTGTACACTAAAACTCATCAACTGGATAGCTAGTGGGAAGCAGCCGCATAGCACAGGGAGATCAGCTCGGTGCTTTGTGACCACCTAGAGGGGTGGGATAGGGAGGGTGGGAGGGAGGGAGACGCAAGAGGGAAGAGATATGGGGACATATGTATATGTATAACTGATTCACTTTGTTATAAAGCAGAAACTAACACACCATTGTAAAGCAATTATACTCCAATAAAGATGTTAAAAAAATAAATAAAGATGCCTTCAAAAGAATAAAAAATAAAGAAAAAAAAAACTCATCAACTGGAGAGAAGAGGGTTTCCATTTTCAAAACAAACTTCTGGAAGCCAGTACAAAAGAAATCTACAATAGGATCTCAAATCAGACTTTTCTCGATATGCCTGGAACTCGCTTCCAACAGCTTCAATCCCAAAAAGAGAAACAAGAAAGTGAACTTGCTGAAAATGAGAAGTGCGTTTGGCCAAGTCCATGCCCCATACTGAATGGAACGAAAAAGTCAAACAAAGTGGCTCACTGGGTGAAAATTAATTTCATCTTAAATACTTTCCACTTTCATAACATGCAATGTTATTAGTAACAGGCATGCTGCGGGGAAATGTGTATTTTTAAATGTAATCTTTGTGTGAATGATACCTCCCTTATGTAAACAGGGGAGATTTTCTGAGGACTGGAACAACCGTATTAAAGACTGAAGCTACAAAAGTGTGACAGCCATCACCCTCTGCCATCGTCCCCAGGGAAGTCACTTTTAAACAGGCCAGGCATTGGCAGCGATTTGGAAACAAAAGTTTAAAGCCTTTTTTAAGATATGTGAGGAGAAAAGAGACTTCATCCTCTGATAAATTCAAGCTGCACTTCTCCAAAAGTTAATTAGCCAAAAGCTTCACAGGGCTTGCTCTGTTCTCTAGAAGAAAATCAATGGCCAGGTCTCCCTAACCCATGGAAAGCAATTTAAACAGGAGAGGGGACAAATGTCCTTTTCAATGTGGTATTTCTTTTTTTTTTTAATTGAAGTACACTTGATTTACAACGTTGTGTTAATTTCAAGCGTACAGCAAAGTGATTCAGTTATACATACATATATATATATACTTTTTCAGATTCTTTTCCATTATAGGTTATTATAAGATATTGAGTATAGTTCCCTGTGCTATACAGTAGGTCCTTATTGTTTACCTATTTTATATATAGTAGTATGTATATGTTAATCCCAAACCCCTAATTTATCTCTCCTCTCCCCATGTGGTATTTCTTTTTTAAAAATCCCACATTGGGGCTTCCCTGGTGGCGCAGTGGTTGAGAGTCCGCCTGCCGATGCAGGGGACACGGGTTCGTGCCCCAGTCTGGGAAGATCCCACATGCCGTGGAGCGGCTGGGCCCGTGAGCCATGGCCACTGAGCCTGCACATCCGGAGCCTGTGCTCCGCAACGGGAGAGGCCACAACAGTGAGAGGCCCGAGGCCTGCGTACCGGAAACAAACAAAAAAAATCCCACATTGATAGGATCCCAGGGGTGACATTTGCATTAAACTTGCAAGGGAAAGGGACTTCCCTAGCGGTCCAGCGGTTAAGACTCCTCACTCCCAGTGCAGGGGGCCCGAATCAGGGAACTAGCTCCCGCATGCATGCCATAACTAAGAGTCCACATGCCGCAGCTAAGACCCAGCACAGCCAAAATAAAAAATAAATAAATATTAAAAAAAAAAAAAAAAGAAAGTTGTAAGGGGCAGAGGAAGGGGCAGAGGAAGCTGGGAAAGGCTGGCAGCAAATGAATCATTTCGTGCAGTGGTGACCAGTGTGCCCCAGGCTGGGACAGGCACGGCCCAGCCTCAGCCATCACCTGTCTGCATCAAACCAAGGGGGCTAGATTTTCCACAGGGTGATAGATGTCTTGGGCTCAAAGAAGCTGGCACGAGGCAGAGTAGAATGATGGTCTCATCAACAACTGACTTCAGGCTACTCAAGGCTGGAATCAGAAGCAGGAAAGGCAGGGGTAACAAAGTGCTGGGCTCTCTGCCAGAGCAGGAGCCCCTCACGGCCTGCTGCTTGGAGCAGTGCTGGCTGCCCCGCACTGGAGCTTTTGTGAAGGGTTTTGTGGGATCCTTAGCGATCCCTTCTGGAGTGAGAGAGCCATCCTAGCTCTGAGAGCTTTCCGGTGGCCCTCCTTGAGCATATCTGTGGAGAAATGGATTCTAGGCACCAAAGAGGATTCAGAGTGGAAAAAAATAAGACTTCTCTAAAAGGACTGCCAACTAGGCTCCACATGTGATTTTCAGAGCCTGTCATACCCTCTCCAAGACGCCCTGCTCCCCTTCCTCACATTTCCACCTCCCTCTCTCGAGACCTTGCCTGTTCTCTTAGATTCCATGTCCACTGTGCCGAACAGACTCCCAACTCCGACCCCCAACCCAGACACCTAGGGCCCCTCCCTCTTCATTGTCCCTGTGGTCCCATGTTCTGACCCAAGGACAAGTGTCCTGCCCTGCCTCAAACATGTGTCCAAGAGTGAATTCTTCATGCCCTGCCAAAGACTGCTCCCTCCCCAGTCTCCACAGGGGTGGGAGCGGGGACCTGAGGGAACCCTGCTCTGTCTCTCCCCAGCACCGTGTCCTTGACCCTCCCCTATCCTTCAGCCCAGCTGGCACCAAAGTCTTTCATGTCTCGGGGAGCTCTCCCATTCTCTCCTTTCCCACCCCGTGGCCACAGGTCCCTTCCAGCTGTAAAAACAGGACCTTGGCCCATCACAGCTATTTGTGCTCATAAACAGAGATAAGCAGAGATAAAGAGGAGCTCAGGCCTGTGGCAGATTGCTGGCCCTGCCTTCCCCCATCGGCCCCTCTTCTCTGTGGGCACCTGGCTTTCCTGCTGTCTCACTCAGCTGCCCAACTTCCACAATGGCCCACACACACACATTAAAACTCATCTACACCAATTTGCTAACTTCCTCCTGTTTGCATTTAAACACGTTTAACTCTAACTGTGGCACGGAAAGCCATCTCCCATTTGTGTCGTGTTTTGTAATAATTAGCAAGCAGGGGGCAATATTTGCCGAGGTGGGGGAACCTTTTCATTTTCCTCACCGTTACACTGTTCCTCAAGCTGCCCTTGAAAGAAAACCAAGTTTAGTGTTTGCTATGGACTGAACTGCATCCCCCCCACACCCATGAAATTCACGTGTTGAAGCCCTGACCCCACAATGGATGGTATTTGGAGATGGGACCTTTGGGAGGTAATTAGGTCATGAGAGTAGAGCACCCAAGATGGGATTATCGCTTTCTCTCTCCCTCTCCCTCCCTCTCTGTCTCTGTCTCTCTCTTTCTCTCTCTCTCTCTCTGCCATGTGAGGACATAGCAAGAAGGCAATTACCTGTGACCCAAGAAGAGTGCCCTTACCAGACCTCACCTAGACCATGCTGCCACACTGATCTCAGACACCCCAGCCACCAGAATTGTGAGAAATAAATGTCCGTTGTTTAAGCCACCCAGTCTATGGTTATTTTGTTATAGCAGCCCCAGCTAAGACAGGGTTTCTTATATAAAATAGGAAGGGAGATAGAGGATTTTAAGAGAGAGATTCAATCCCCTTCCTCCTCATTCTGTCCTCTTCCAACAAAAACAACAATAATAATACTATTAACAATGGCAATTTTAACTCAACTCAATGTTTAATACTTGTCTTCCCTACTAGACTACAAACTCCATGAGGGCGGGGACCACATCCTCAGGGCCACTGCACACAGCCATTCAGATTTTACACTAAACCACACCAGGCACACCTTTCATATAAACTCCAGTGTGAATCGTACTGGAGCAGTGTAACCCAGCAGCCCTGCACACCTGGCTTTTCCAGTGGTTCACCTCCAGCATCTAGCAGAGAGCCCAGCACACTGTAAGTGTCCGAGAATTCTTTGTTGAATTGCTTTCAACAACTCATATACCACTCACTTATGGTAGGAGTTTCAATCAGAGCAGTAAAGCATATGGTGCATGCATGGTCTTCTGAGTTTTTTGCACATATAGGGTGGTGATTTAGATTACATGACTGTCTACTTGCAACTTTAAAAAAAATATTAGAAGAACGTTCGCAGGCACTTCCACTTAGTCCTCAGCACCCGGCCCCTGTTACTGCAGCAGTGTCCTGACTGCAATCGCTATAGCTCTCCTCCTACCCAGCTGACAGAAAGAAGTCTCCCTCGAACCCAGTTTTCAATCTTGCATTCCTCAGTACAGAAGCCAAGATGGCTCCCAAGAGTGCCAAATTCTTCTACTGAGCTGTTCAGGCCCTTGGAGAGTCTTGGTATTGAGGTAGAACAGAGACTTGGAATCAGGCAGATGAGTCCAGCTCCACTGCTTACTGGCTACACGAACCTGGGGCAAGTTACTTACTCTCCTTGAGCCTAAATTCTCCTTCCCACAATATGGGTACATAGCTCCTACTTCAGCTCCAAGATAATTAAATGAGAACCTCTGACTCACAGAGGTAAATGCCTGTCATCAGTGGTGATTCCTCTCTCCTTCCTTCAAAGAGCAGTGTTTTCTGCCACTTTATCACTTGACCCTCTGTCTGAGCAGGCTAATGCCCTCCATGTGACACACATACACACAACAGTATCTTTGAGGTTGTCAGGTACCCACACAAACCTCCAACCCAAGACATTAGGCAGCAGGGTGGTGAGGCCAACCTCAGGCAGCAAGGAGAACAGAGTAGATGCTGCACGGTGATCTCAGGAGTCTAAAGCCTGCCCCAGGTGCAGAAACCGCATCTGGCTTGTCTGCTGCTCTATCCCCAAGCCCAGCAGAGCTTGCTGTGTTGGGTTGATGATGAAGGACTGAGTGGATGAATGAATGAATCCTTATCTGACCTTCCTGCGTATATGAAGCAGACAGGCCTTCCCTGGACCCCAACAAAATACTTTACTCAGACCCCCCCCCCCCACCCCGAGTCTGGAATTCTTCTTGCCTCCTGGCCTTGGCCTGGTTGACCTTACCCTGTTCAAGGGCTGGCTGAAGTCCCACCTCTTCCAGGAAGCTTCCCCAGTTATTCCTGCCAATGGTTCTTGCTCTCTGCCTCTCTGAGCTCCCTAATTGTCTCACTCATGTTTGGCCAGTCTCTACCACCGTCCTTCTCTCTCCCCACGCAACTGGATTATAAACATCTTGAAGACAGGGACTACGAGTTATATACTTCTGTGCTACCCCACCAAGCACAGTGCTGAGAATGGAGAAGCATGTGATAAATACAGATTGCTTGTTTGAAATGTCACGCCATCCTTAGCAAACTCATGGAAGCTTCACAGTTGAGGGACGCTGAGGACCTTCTTTCTCCAGATGACAGTGAAGTGAGCCTGAAGTTACGTGGCTTCTCCAGAGCACAGGGTTAGGCATCTGAAAACAGATATCCTATAAGTTCAAATTCTACTGAATTCTCTTCATCATCTTAAAAAGGGTCGCTTCAGCTCTTGAGATTGTATTTCTCCATCTACAGTACTCACACCAAGATGCAGAACCAACATTCCTCTTCTGTGAACTCTGTAAGAAGCTCACTGAATATTGTGCTGTGCTGTCATCAGATCACCCCAGGAAGACTTGCTCCTCTTCTGCTGATGTAGGAAACACCCCTTCTGTGCTTATCAAGAATGCCGTCACCCCACCTTCCAGAAGAGGGATCTAGGGCAGAGGTTCTCAAACTTTGGTTTGTATCAGCATCAATGCGGGCAGGAGGGTGGGGTGGCATTGTGCAATTCTGATGCTGGAGATGTGCCTGTGATCCAGACATCTGGATTTTTGACAGATTACCCCGGTGATTCTGAGAAATATGAGACTCACTAATTGAAGGACAGTTCCCCCAAACTCCAGAGCAAGGGCAAGAACAAGAGAACCCTGTGACGCTCTTCAGCCATGTTGTAACAGCAGAGCAGGAAAGCCTGGTTCACTGACTTTAACTCAGCTTGTTTCGTTCCTGTGGGAAATGTTTTTCAGGCAGCAGACATGGATTAACCTGGCAGCACTCACCTGCAGCAGACGAGTCCCACAGAAGTCCGCATCTCTCACAAAACATCCACAAGGCCTGGTCAAGACAACCGTACGGAGATCCTGACTTCCTTAGGGCGGTCACTCTGGAGGCGACTCTGACCTTCCTAACATCACAGGAAAGGCACCTGGGGAACGAGGGTATCGCCTTGCAAAAGCCAAGTCAAACGAAGAATTTGAACCCTAAAACTCCCATTGTGATTTGAAATGCCGCTCAGTCTGACGTTCAGGCCCGCTGGACCCAACAAATCCTTTTTCCGGCATCTGCTCTGGTGAAGATTTTTCAGGGACTTATTATGCAAAGCTGCCTAAGCAAGACGGAATTTATACTGAGAACCTGGCCATGATTCCTGAGCTGCCACTGGGCGTTCTGATGACATACGCAACTTGGGGTTGAAGTCAAGGGGCAGCCAAGGACAGGAGACTAGAGGTAGGAGAAAAGCAGTGTGACTCCTTCCAGTGAATAATGGGAGAATGGGGGAAGGGGAGTGAGAAAAGGGAGATGCTCTGCGGGGGGGGGGGGGGGGGGGGGGGAGGAAGACTGTAGCTTTTCTTGTATCCAAGGTTTGCCTTTCAAATGGCATCCAGACTTGACAAAATAAATCTCTCCTCCAGAGGCTAAAGAATGTGTAGAATGCAACCAACTTTCAAAAGTGGCGGGGCGGGGGTGGGGGGGCGTGGGGGGGGTGGGGGGGTTGCTTTATCTAGGGTGAAGCATACCTAGAAAGAAAATACACACCCACCACAGAAACTTCATTGATTAAGTATTTTTAGTTTCCCTGGTTCATAGACTAAGTCCTTTCTGAAATCCCAGCTATGTGCTGGACACCAGTATGCTGTCCCCCGAGGGTGATGGCCAGGAGAAGCAGCCCATGGATTAGAGACAAACACATCCTTAGACCCCATCTTTGCTTCTGGAAAATGAGAGCCTCAGTGCTGCCCTCCCCAGTAAAGGGAATATTGGTCTGGCATTTAAAACACAGCCACAAAGAACACATCCTCTGTAGTCAATTCTCGATGCAGCAGTCCAAGGGATCTTTTTAAAATGGAAATCAGATCACGACATTCTCCTCCTTAAATCCCTCCAATGGCTTTCACTGCACTTAGAATATAATTTGAACTCCTTCCCGTGGCTACAGGCCCCCAGACTATCTGGCTGTGCCCACTTTTCCTACTTCATCTTGTCTCCTACCCCCCTTCCCTACTGGACTCCATCCTCACTGCACTTCTTTCTGTCTCTCTAATAAACTAAAATCATCTCATCTCAGGATTTTACACATGCTATTCCCTGTTCCTGGTATACATTTCTCCCAGATCTTCTCATGGCTGGCTTCTATTCAAAGAAGTCTTTTTTCACTCACTGAATCTAGGGTAGCCCAACCTATTCCACTCCTGCTCTAGCCTTTACTATCTCATATCCTATTTTGTTTTTTCCATAATATTTACCGCTCTAAAAAAGTCTCTGGGGCTTCCCTGGTGGCTCAGTGGTTGGGAATCCTCCTGCCGATGCGGCGGATGCGGGTTCGAGCCCTGGTCCGGGAGGATCCCACATGCCGCAGAGCAATGAAGCCCGTGCTCCACAACTGCTGAGCCTGCGCTCTGGAGCCCGCGAGCCACAACTACTGAAGCCCGCGTGCCTGGAGCCTGTGCTCCACACAAGAGAGGCCACCGTGATGAGAGGCCCATGCGCCGCGGCGAGGGGTGGACCCTGCTCGCCGCAACTAGAGAGGGCATGCAAGCAGCAGGGAAGACCCAATGCAGCCAAAATAAATAAATTAAAAAAAAATAAAAATATAAAAAAGTCTCTGCTTTCTCTTGGCCTGCTGATCACCTCTACGTAACAAAATTGTGAACTCTGGGCGAGAAGGACCTTTATCTTCCTGATAACTGCATCCCCTACACCTAACACAGGATTTGGCACATAGGAAATGCTAGTCAGATAACGCTGAACAAATAAATGAAAGATCCAGGCCAACCTGCAGCAGAGAGTTTGGAGGGTATGGAAGCCCAGCCTTGCAGAGGGCAAGAAGCTCAGTGCTCAGGAGAGGACTGTGCCCCCAGCACAGGCAGTGAAAATCACACCTCCACCTTCTCACTTCCGATCCTCTCACACACCCGTGACAGTGGGTGAGGGACCAAGTCTACTGTCCATACCCAAATCCTGCTCAGGACCCCACAACGCCACCTATACACCCCAAAGCCTGGAGAGAAGTGGGACCAAGTGGATAAATGCTGCCATTCATGGTATCAGCCACTCCTTTCTACGCCCAAAAAGGACTTTCCAGGACTGATACTGGCACCATAAACTAGTGGTGGCCAGAAGTGGTCCCCAGAGTAACTTACTCCAATTCCCTGAAAGGGCCTCTCTCTGAATTAACGTCCTCTGTGTGTACGTTCTCAGAGAGCTGATCCACATGTCCTCTTCCAGAGCCCCAAGCCCACCGGTAGTGGCAGAGGCAGGAGCAGCGTGCGGGTGGGGAAGCACTGCTTGATGGGAAATCAATGGGAACTTGAAGGTCATCTGGAGGGCGCTGTCTCCCCATCATGCACCTGCTGGGATGGGATTTGTGGTCCTGACCTCGCTTGGAGACCTCTGCCCTCCTGTCAGAGTTGGTTAAAATCAGCCTGCCGAAGCAAACACCCTGCAGACCAAATGATCTCTGGGCCGTCCTTCGAAGGGACATCAAGCCAAACAAAGAAGCACTGAGTCTCATCTAACCTGCCACAAGGTTGAGAGTCACCCCAATTTCTCTTGGCAGCCCCCTGGGAAAACTGTCCCAGGCCTGCTGCTTTTAGAGGCACATACTTGTAAACCTTTTAATAAAGACAGAACAAAGCCAGGCTAACCGAGAGGCTGGTCATGTCTCCAAATTTAAATTCTCTGGTGGAAAAGGTAGAACTGTCTTGAAAACTCAAGACCAAAACTGAAAGGTGAGTGCACTCTAGAAATACCTAAATCTGCCCTCATAACCTCTACATCCCAGGATAATGACAAAGGATACAAAACCTCCACACTGCTTAAAGGAGGTGTATTTTTCTTCCCATCCCAACAACTATTAGGAAACATGACTGGATTTAGAACCTGATTCTCCTTTCCTCATGGACCTATTTTCCCAAGTCCCCTTCCTTCCTTCCATCTTTCCTTCCTACCTCCCTCCCTCCCTCCCTCCCTCCCTTCCTTCCTTCCTTCCTACCTCCCTCCCTTCCTTCCTTCCTTCCTTCCTTCCTTCCTTCCTTCCTTCCTTCCTTCCTCCCCTCCCATGCCTTTCCTCACCTTCTTCCCCCAGTCTTTCCACCTCATCAAGAGTCAGTTAACATACAGAACAGGAGAAAAGCATTCAGCCCACATCTCCAACCCAAAAGGTGAAGATGAGTCTGGTATAAAAATGAGGACGAGACACCCTCAACATATTTATAGAAGGATGACAAGATGATAATGATCATAAAAATAACAGTGGCAAGGTTTCCATTTGTTGGGCACTTACTATGTGTGCCAGGCACTGTTCTCAGCACTTTATATGTATAATCTCATTTCATCCTCACAACAACCCCATCCTTCTATTTCCCCCCATTTCACAGATTAGGAAACTGAGACTCAGAGTTTTAAGCGATGTGCCTAGGGTTTTAAGCGGCATTGTGAAGACAGAAGCCCAGGCAATTTCAGTCCTGCTCTCGGCTGCTACACTATCAACCTCCCACAGGGACACCACCGCCCTTTCACGGTGAGTTGAGCCTCTAGAACTGGAATGACTTGGACAATACGTCTTTTTTTGGAGGCACCTGGTTTCTCTAAGAGCATCACCAATTTGCTGGGTAATCTTAGCTACTTCTCTTTTGGGGCCTCAGTTTCCCAAACTGCCAAACAGTCCAGAGGTAAACTTTCCAATCACAGAGTCATCCTCAGTAACTCAAGAAGTAGGTTGGTTATGGGGCTGCCTGAGAAGATACCATCAGAGAAATACAAAATGTCATGGTGTAGTTTAGAAACCACAGCCATATGGAAGGTGCACAAGTGGTGATGGACTCTGAGAGGCCCTGTGGGTCTGAACATCTACTGAAGGGAGGAAAAGAAAGATGCCAGGTTATCATAAACTAGGGTCAGAGTTAAGAACCCCAGAGCGTTAGAGACCGTCTGGCCTGATGCCTTTGTTGTACTGCAAGGAAAACCAACAACCAGAAAGATGAGGTGACTTCCTCCAGTCTCACAGGGGCAGGGCTGAGAGTCAGTCCTCAGCCTCCAGGCTGCCAGTTCAGGGACTTCTCCACTGTTTACAGTAGGGGTCCGCAAACTGCAGTCCCTGGGCCAAATCTAGCCCACCGTGAATTTCTATAAATAAAGTGTAATTGGAAGACTGTCACACCCATTCATTTATGTACTGACTGTGGCCACTTTCATGCTATTGTGGTAGAACTGAGTGGTTCCAATGGAGATCGCACGGCCTGCAAAGCCTGAAATATTTACCTTCTGAATCTTTACAGAAAAAGTTTGCCAACTCCTGGTTTACAGTATAAGCCTTGAATAATGAAAAGACTCCACCTTTGGGGTGAAAGAAAATAGAATGGGAGGCCAAAGAGTCTTAAGCAGATAGTTTTACAATTATCCCAGCTGGGTACAACTTAATAAAAACCCATAAATACAGTTAATAATAAGGAAAACAAGCACTAGCTCACCCTACCTATTTAATAATTATCATTAACCACAGCAAGTAAAACTCATCACTGAAATTTTTTTTCTAGCCTCCCTTGAAAGCCCTTTTGCACTTAGGAAATACTCTCGGCCAATGGGCAAAATGATACTTCATACAATTGCACAGACCTCATTTCCTCCTGATGAGTTAAAGACTGTTGCTGAGGCAGTGGGGGAATTGAGAGCAGTGCCCCTCCCTGGGGTGCCCTCTGTCAAAGAGGAGGTGTTAAAACCCACTTGTCCCCCTCACTCTGAATAAAACCGTCAGGAACAACCAGGCACAGCAGAGACTCTCATTTATGCTTCATGCTTCCTCTGCCCCTGGTGTTCCCTGCCTCTCTCATCCATCTCTCTCTTCCCCAGAAAGCGATCAGAATCAGCATAAGGCTGAGAGAAGCATCCCAGCCCTTGGCTGTTTTGATGAGGATGGTCCATCCCATGGAACAGAGGGATGGTGCTTGGCCCCTGACGGGCTGAGGTGGGAATCAAGGCTGGACCTCCGTTCTAGGTCAGAGTTGGAACTTAATCACTGGGAGTAGGCAAGTCTCTCAGCCTCTCTGGGCCCTGGGCTCCCACCTCTCAAATGGAGAGAATCATCCTCACATATTCCAAATGATGGAATATGGACAGAGCCCAATTAAGGGACAAGGCAGGTCAGCCAGGCAGCACCCTGGGTCCAATCTCTAAGTCATAGTAAAACCCCACCAGGAATGTGGAAAGTTGCAGAGGCTTATATTTACCAGCACTATCTCAGGCAGAGAACTTCAAGAAGTAGGACCCGGTCTTTGTGGAACAGTCTCGGTTCACATTGAGGTCCTGGCATAACTGCTAATAACTTCTGCTTTCCCTCTCAGAAGTGCCTCTGCTTGGCTGATAAATGATCAGGTCACCCTACTGATAAGCTGTTTAGAGTCAGAGAACGGTGAGATTCCCCTCACCCGGAACATGGTCAGTGATAGCAGTAAATGGGCTTCTAAGGAAGACATGTCCAGTTTGGTCAAGAATTGGGGTGCAGGTCACGGGCCAGAACTGAATTGTTGGGGACGAGAAAGGAGAGGTTGCCTCCAGTGACCCGGCTTCTCTGGTGGCCCCTCAGCCAGCCCTTTGCCTCTTCTTATATTTGTTAAATAAATATTTAGAGAATATCAGCCCTGGAGAGAAGAGGGGGCTTCAGAAAGTACTGTAAGAGCAGTGATGTACCAACAGGTACTTACCACCTGCCTGCACTGCTCAGTACCTGATCTACAATCCCCAGGACCAGGTCCAGTCCAGGCCCTTCACTGAGCCCAACCCTGACTCGTTCTGGGGACCTGGACCCAAGTGAAGCTCAGAGCCTCCGTTTCTTCTTAGAAACTCCTTCCCACAGGGGCTGCACCTCATCTACCAATCCTGCTCAACCACAGGGATGCACGTGGCCGTGCTGTGTTCTGGGAACTCCGTCATTAAGCGAGCTGAGAGGCAAGCGAAAAGAAAGAAAGGAACAGAAGAGCCAACTTGAGCGAGAGGCTGACGTCTGTGGGGGAAGAGGGACGGGCAGGGCAGCCGATTAGAGAAAAGGTAACAGAGGAGGAAGAGGAAGGGGAGGAGGAGGCCGGGGACAGGAGTCAATATAGCAGAGAGGGAGCAGCCTGGAGCACCTGCCTGCCCCACAGTCATTAATATCTCTTCTGAGGACAGGTTATCTGGGGAATTTATGCTCTCTAATAATTACCTTGCAGAGGCTTCCACTTATCTTACCAGAAGAATCTGCCAGTTGCCAGACAACACAGGGTTCTGGTTAATTCCACCCACCCTGCCCTCCACCTCTACCCAGCCCTCCCAGCTCCCCAGCTCCAGTCCTCTGACCTCTAACCTTTCCTCGCCTCTCTGGCCTGAGGGAAGTTGAGGGTAAGAAGAGTCTCAATAACTTCCAGCAGATTTAAAGGCTCACTGGAGCTGACCGAGGAGGTTGGGGGGCTGTCCCGTGTTGACAGACATGAGAGATAAGTTGAGGCCAGGCCAGGGGATGCAGTAAAGGGCTACACAGGCAAAGTAGAAGCAATGTTTTGGGGCAGACTGATTTAACTATTTTTGTCTTCAGCTGACTGATGCCAGCAGATCTGGTTAGCGTTAATTTTTTTTTTTGTCTTCACATCCCTCCTGAAAGCCTTCTGTCCCCACCCGCAGCGCTCCGATGATGGCTCCCTCCAGTAATGGTCCGGCCGTTTATGCAGTAACCATCATACGCTGCCTTGGGTGGCCGGGGTCTCTATAAACACATGTCCCAGCCCCAACTGGGAGCTCCTGAGAGCAGGCCTTGGTTCAAGTCCCCTTGTGCCAGCATCTGCTCCTGAGTCTCAGCAGTACCACTGACCGGGCCACACACTCTTCTAAGCGCTTTAGAAATAGCGATACGGACTTCCCTGGTGACGCAGTGGTTAAAAATCCACCCAATGCAGGGGACACAGGTTCGAGCCCTGGTCCGGGAAGAGCCCACATGCCATGGAGCAACTAAGCCCGTGCGCCACAACTCCTGAAGCCCGCGCACCTAGAGCCCATGGTCTGCAACAAGAGAAGCCACGGCAATGAGAAGCCCGCACACCGCAAAGAAGAGTAGCCCCCGCTCGCCGCAACTAGAGAAAGCCTGCGCACTGCAACAAAGACCCAATACAGCCAAAAATTAAAATTAAGTAATTAATTAATTTAAAAATAATAATAAGTGAAAAACACAGATGAAATCAAATTTAATAAAAAATATTTTTTTAAAAAAAAAAAGAGGGCTTCCCTGGTGGCGCAGTGGTTGGGAGTCCGCCTGCCGATGCAGGGTACACGGGTTCGTGCCCCGGTCTGGGAAGATCTCACATGCCGCGGAGCGGCTGGGCCCGTGAGCCATGGCCGCTGAGCCTGCGCATCCGGAGCCTGTGCTCCGCAACGGGAGAGGCCACAACAGTGAGACCGCATACCGCGTACCGCAAAAAAAAAAAAAAAAAGAAATACAGATGCATTTCATCTGCACAATGGCCCCGTGAGAGAGATGCTCCTCCTATCCCCCATTACAGGTGAGGACACTGGGGCTCAGACAGCTTAAGTCATGAGCCCAAGATAACCTAGGGAGTGGCCGAGTCAGGATGTGAACAGGCCATCTGTCTCAGAATCTCCACTCTTCAGCATTCCACTCACGCTGCCTTGACAGTAAAAGTTTGCTGATCCATCGGAACATTTTATATTGTACCTACCCACTTATTTACGGTACTCTTTTCTAAAATAATAATTTTCATTAAAGTGATAATAAGCACAGCCATCAGCTAACAGTCATTGCACGTGTGTAGTTGCACATGTGTAGGTGCCAGTCCCCCCGTCCACCCTGCAGGGAGACACCATTATTGGCCCCATGCTCCAGCCGCCTGTCTGCCCCAGAGACACCAACCTCCTCCTGGCTCGGGGCCTTTGCACCTGCAGCTCCCTCTACAGGCGCCCTCTCTTCATCATCACAGGGCGGGCTGCTTCTGCTGCTTCTGCTCCGCTCAGCCCACCCCCTCAGAAAGGCCCTCCCCGAATTCCTGACCCACAGCACCCATTCTTAACCCATCTCTCTGGTTTAGGGCCTTTTCAGCACCTTGCCAACTATCAAAACTTATTTTATTTATATTTACTTACTACCTGTCTTCCCCCCACTAGATATCAAAACTATCAAAACTTATTTTATTTATATTTACTTACTACCTGTCTTCCCCCCACTAGATATGTCAGCTCCCTGGGAGAAAGACTGGTCTGGTTTGCTCACCCCAGTATTCCCAGTGCCTAAGACTGGGTACCTGGCATAGAGGAGGCACTCAATAAATATCCCGTAGGCACTGTATAAACGATATACCACTGGGCCTTATGGAACACATGGCGGCTGCTCAGTTGGACACTTTCACGCAAACCCTCCGATCTGTTCAATTTTCATTTATTGAGCCTTTACAGTGTACCAGGAATCTTGCTGAGTACTTAGTATTTCATTGTACCCCACTATGAGAGAGAGAATGTCTTTACCATCCCCATCTTACAGATGAGGAAACTGAAGCTTAGCGAGGTCACACATTCACCCAAGACCACACAGAAGCAGGGTGAGTTCAGTCCCCATTCTGTCTGCCTCCTGAGTGCCTTGCACTGGCCCTGCTAGGTCCTCTCTGCCATACTTCTTCGGGCTGAGTGCCCCCAGGAGTCTTGTATGATCAGCCACTTGCTCCCTCCCCTCTGCTTCCGGTGGCCTGGGCCAGCGGCAGATCAGAGAGAAGAAAAAGAGTGAGATGGGGTACTTAATTCCCCCAGTCGCCTCCTCACTGGGTCACTGTGGGGTGGCTGCAACATCTACTGAAGGTCCCAGCTCCTGTCGGGCAGCCCACTCCACACAGCTACCCCTTGCCATGCCAGTGACTTCCCCTCTCCCCTTGACCTCGTCCTAGGGTGCTGCCATCCCCTTGTATGTTTCCCTGTCCACATTTTCATAAATAGCCATCTTATTAAACACTCCTCATTTCCTCCGTGGCTTTCTGCTGGAACCCTGAAACACAGAAACGCCTCCTCCTCCAGTCCCCCCACCATGGTCACTGCCCCCTCTACTGCCCCTGCTCACTGCGGCTGCCTCCGCCAGGCCCTTCCTCATGGCCTGGGGGCTGTCTCCCTCCAAGACCTGGAAATAAACGTTGACTTGCTGGCTGGAAGGTTTTCCTGTCAGCCTCTGCTCTTTGCCAATCACTGAGGCAATACTGGGGGGAAAGGGGCGCTCCAGGGCAGCCCTGCAAGGGCCACAACAAGCTGTTGCCTGGGACAAGAACGAAAGCAGAGGTTATCGGGTCCAGGGTAGGGGTATCCTTTGCTGGGCTCAGGCTTCTCCTGGGCAGGCTGCTGGGGACCCTGCAGATATGCACCAGTGACTCAAACAAAGCCAACCTCCCAACTTCAGTGATCACAGTACCACTTGTCGGGCCACCACAGTGCGGCAGGTACAGAACTCAACTGCCATGTGCAGACGTTCGCCCTAAAATCAACAGATGAGGAAACTGCAGCTCAAAGAGGACAGAGCGTTTAACCAAAGCTACTAAGTGGTAGAGCTGGGATTAGAATACAGGCCAGTCCAAGACCACAGACTTTAACTTCCCACCAGTCCACGCATTCTCACAGCCCAGCGCTTCACTCTGCAGGAGCGCCACAGACGCGAACCCAGTCCGGGCAGGCAGCTGAGTCACTGGCCGCCCACGGCCAGACGGGAGTCAGGTGGAGTGGGGTATGGGCTAGGGAAGGGTGTGGAGGGCCCCGTGCTGCCTGGAATCACTTTGTCCAAGGGGCACGGCATCGCTTGGCCACAGCGAGCACTGATCAGCCGGGGGTCGGGAACCTGCAGAGCCAGCAGGAAGCTGTGTGCTCAGCCTGGGGCACACACCAGCATTTCAACAAAACCCGCCGCAGGCTCGGACCTTCCACGCCCCTGCCCTGGACAGTCATGAGGCAACTGTGAAGGGGAAGGTAGAGGGACCAGGTGGAAACAAAAAGGGAGGAAGTCTCCCTGCTGTGGGACCTAATATTCCCCATTCCCCCAATTCAGGGACTAAAGACCTTGTTTCTTTTTTGGAAGGCAATGGCAAAAAAAACACATTTTTGGTCTTGGGAGTGATTTTTTGGAGGACACGCACTCATGAGGATGCACACACACACACACACACACACACACACACACACACCCCAGCTCTGTCACCACACAGCCCAAAATAGTCCACGCTTTGGTCCTGGCTCCTGGGCTCCTGGAGAACCCAGCTCGGCACAGCCTCCTGACCTCAGTCCACATGACTGCTGGCCTGCTCGTTCCCCAGAGTAACAAAGCACTCCCAGGGCCCGGCAGCAGTGACACCTGCTCCTGCAGACCATTCCACCCCCACATGCTCGGGTGTCGCCGTGGCCCTGCCTGATGTGTCCTGACAGGACAAGGTCCAATTAGCGGAAGCCATTTCCAGCGACCCAGCGTGAGACGGGGCCCAAACCTCCAGAGCCATCCTGAATCTCCTCTCCCCCAGTCCCTCCAAATCTGAAACCATTGACGTGACATCTCTAGGTGAATGGCTCCCATCTCCTCTCCCCCAGTCCCTCCAAATCTGAAACCATTGACGTGACATCTCTAGGTGAATGGCTCCCACAGCATTTTGTAGACTGTTTGGAAAACAGCCAGACAGAAAATGTCCTTTAAAAATATATATTGAAACACACAAAACTCGTTCTAAATCTGTGTACTGCTGTAATTTGAATACTCTCACTCTAATCAAAAACACTCCTTGCCCTTCCCCTTAAACACCAACAGTTTAATCTCCCCTAAAGATAGGAGAATGGCAAACATGATTAGACACAATTAATATACAGAGAAACTGAGAACAAAAGAAGGAAAATCAATAGAATTGCCTTGCTCTGACCAGTGCTGCAAATGAAGTCATAAGTTGAGGGAGATTTGGAGAGGAAGGAAACCAAAACTGTCAGACAGCAGTCATGAGGCAATTTAATGAAGGAGCATCGTCCCATATGAACTGGCTGAGCAAAGAAGACCACTATGGCTGACAAGGCATTCCTGGGGATGGTAGGAGGGGCAGAGGCAGCTGGGGTCACTTGCCTTCTATTCATTATCTGCCATGAGGTTCATCAGTGGTAAACTCTCTCTCACAAAAGCAAGACATAAAAGAAAGCAAAAGGGAGGACGTATCCACACAAGCTGGCAATCTATTAGGGACATGGTAATTTCTAAGCAGGCAAAGGCCATGTGGGCTCCCCCGACAGCTTCACACTAAGTTTAAATCCATCAACACTCTCCTCCCTTCTCTCTTCCATATTCCGGGAGGAAGAAAGGAAATTAATAAGCCTACACCCAACTCCCACCCTAGTTGGGCCCTTTGGAGCATCCAAAGATGGGGTGAGAGAAGCCCCAGGAAAAGGGAGACCTTGAGAAATCACCATCCCCACCTCCTGCTTGGTGCCTGGAGCTCTGTTGGAGAGAAGACACCAGCAAACTCAACAAGAATTTAGTTGGGCCCGCCCACAAGTCCAGGCACAAGATGCTAAGTGAGATAGCCAGCTCCATGTTATCTTTGCACCAGCAGGAGTAAATTCCTCTCTGTCCAGCTGGGTTTCCTAGCAGCCCCTCAGTCTACCCTGCCACTCCTGGATGGGGGTTCACAAAGCTGCTCCTGGCCTATCTGAGTGACAGCCATTCATTCATTGAGCCAGTAAGAGTGTCAGGAGTGCCGACTCCATGCATGCCACACCACTGAGAGGCAGCAAAGCAGTGAAGGGCTGGGCGTTGGCCTTAGGAGGACAGGTTTGATTCCTGGTTCCTCATGTATCCGTTGTTTGACTTGTTGACCTGAGCTTCACTTTCGTCATCTGTAAAATGGGGATAATAGGACCGTCTTCGTAGATCACTGAGAACAGATGACATAACCTCACTGCGAGCGATGAGTAAATATTAGCTGTTGTTACTATGAGTTGGGGTCTCACCTCCACTCGCTGCTACCATCAGTGGCAGAAAAGACAGCTGGCGTCACCCTCAGACAGGACTGTCTGTTCCACTAGGCTCTCTGTCCACCAGGATGAAGAGCAGCAGAATGTATTAAAAAATAAAACAGCTCAATGCCACTGGCTCAGATAGCACCTCCACCACCAGTCAGCTGTCTAGCCAATAGGATCAGTGCTCAGAAGCTCAACCGTGAGTGTGCGGTTGATTCAGTACAAACCATCCGCACCAGCAGGAACCTAACTCATAGCACAGATCTTCCCAGTGGTGGGTCAAGGGCTTCTACCCCCTTTGCTTAAAGGGCACTTGGTCACAAAAGAGGAAAAGGCCTTCACAGGTTGGAACTTTGGAATATTCAACAGGACGTGAAAAGGTGATACAGTGGTTTCCTATTGCTGCTGGATGTAACAAATGATGACAACTTAGTGCCATAAGAAAACAGAAATTTATATCTGACAGTTCTGGAGGTCAGAAGTCTGAAATGAGTCCTAGAGGGTTAAAATTGAGGTGTAGTCAGGGCTGTGCTCCCTCTGGAGGCTCTAGGGGAGAATCTGTTTCCTTGCCCTTTGCCCCTTCTAGGGGCCGCCCGCATTCCTTGGTCTGTGGCCCCTCCCTCCACTGCACCACTTCGATTTCTGCTTCCCCTGTCACATCACCATCTCTGACTCTGATCGTCCTGCTTCCCTCTACAAGGACCCCTGTGACTGCGTCGGGACCACCCACATAATCCAGGATAACCTCCCCATCTCGAAGTCCTTAATTTAATCACATCCGCAAAGTCCCTTTCCCCATATTCACAGGTCCCAGGGGTTAGAGTGTGAACATCTTTGAGGGGCCCCTAGTCTGTCTGCCAAAGGTGGGTTCTGCTGCAAAGGGCACTGGAGAACTGTTATAGCAACAGTGAGACTGTGAAGAGTAAGGTTCCTCCCTAAACTCAAGAATACTGAAGGTACACACCTGAAGCTTATACACTATTGTACATCAACTATAGTTTAATTTTAAAATAAATAATAAAAATTAAAAGAATATTGAAGATGTCCTACTTTGAGGAAAAAAATCTAATTAAAGTGGAAGGCACATGGTGCCTAAGGGCACAGGCTTTGGACACCCAGCCCTGGCTCCATTACTTAGTGTCTGTGTCAGCTTCTGTTTCTCCAACTAGAAGTATGTACTAACTTACCACTTATATCATAAGGAATAAAGAATGAAACACACCCTTCTCTTTACGCTGGGTTCACAATAAATGCTTAGTGAATGGCAACCAATGAGCTACCTACTGGTCCCGTTGGTCAGTTACTCTGCTCTTATCAGCCCAGTCACTAAATAAACCAGTTTGACATGAACTACTTGACTGTCAGCAAATACCAGCAGGCCCTGTCAGGCCCTAGGAAGCAGAAGGGCCACTCAGCCCAATGCAGACTGACCCTGTGAGGCCAGAGGGGCCCCAGCAGAGACACCCAAAGACCTAAATTCATGCTCAGAATTTCCTAGTCGGCACATAGTCCAGAAACAGGGATCTCAGTTTACCTTATGCAGAAAGAAGACGAGTGTGAGGCCCAATTACTCTTCTCTTCCACAAACTCATACTCCATTCCCCTGTGTGTCTTTTTCTCTTACAGATAATGGCGTAGTATTTTAGTTTGTATTGTGATCAATTCGGGCTGCAGGTTACAGTCAACAGTTCCCGTTATGAATCTTTCTACCTTCCCATTTTGTAGATGGGCAAACTGAGGCCGGGACCCAAAGAAAAAGGACTTTATCTTACAACAACATCGTGAGTCACTTGATTCCTGCACTGAAGTATCTCAAGTGAGGTTAAAAAGAGTTTTAGAATTTGAATCTCAGATCTCCTGCTAAATTAGCTGCGTGACTTCAGGAAAACTGGATAACTTATCTGAGCATCCCTTTCTTCTTCTGTAAAGGAGATAGGAAAATTTGCCTTTTACATGGTTGAATGGTTAAATATCACACAAAACCCTTAGCATGTCAGATTTATGGAGCCCTTACCACGTTTTAGACACCTTGAGAGGCATTGTGCCTATTAATTCATTTAATCCTTACAACAACTCTGTGAGGTAGGTTTTGCTTATTATTATTATTGTTTCTGTTTTCCTAGAAAGTAGACCTCTTTGGGGCAAGGATATTCTTTACATCTTCAGCCCCTAATTCAAATACGCTGTGAGTGCTAAATGTAATCTATAAATACTGTTGCTGATAAAAAAGAACTGAGAGGTCAGTTGAGTCTAGAATCATCCCCAGAAGGTTTTATGAAGGTAGAATCTGAAAGGTAGGTAGAATTAGAGAAAAGCAAAAAGGAGAGAGGGTAGGTCTTCCCAACAGGGTAAGGTGAGAAGCAAGGCATGTAGGGGATAGGACTAAGCACAGCACCTGGATCGGACACTAAGTAAAACTGCCTTCCTGCAGCTGCAGCGTCTGCTAGGATACACTCATTGACTTGCCTTGGCCAGTAGAATACAATGGAAGCTAGGCTGTGCCAGTTCCAAGCCCAGGCCTCAGGAGGCCTTGCAAGCTTCCACCCTGCTCTCCTGGAAGCCTGCCTAGTTGCTTGGCATGTGAGGAAGAGTGGGCTATTCTGTGGGAGGGTGAATATAGATGTGGAGCAGAGAGAAGCCATCCTGGCTGAGGCTCTTCTAGTCCAGCCAGCCCATAACCTACTCAGCAGCTGACCAGAAACACACACATAAGTGAGCCCAGCCAAGATCAGAAGAACCACCCAGCGGAGCCCAGATCAAGCTGTTGACCCACAGAATAGTAAGCAAAATAAATGGTTGCTCTTTGAAGACACTAAGCCTTGGGGCGTTTTGGTAAGAAGCAAAACTAATAGGAACCAGTGTCTCTTTCATCTTTATGTCCTCAATAGCCAATACAAGGCCTGGCATATAACAGTTACACAGTAACTGCTTCATGAATAAAGTATTGAATCAATAAAACTGTGAACTAATGAATGACATGCTGGAAAGCTGAAACTATGTCAGATCGCATAATTCTATTGAGATACCTTGGTTTAAGGAATCTTCTCAAATTGGGTTATAAGATACCTAATAAGAAGACCCACTTCCTTTCTTCTTCTCAGTCAACATTCTTTTTCACCAAGTTTAGTCAAGTGAAAAAGAAAGTTTCACCTGAAGTTATAATGTAGGGTACGGTGACTAAAAAACTAGACTAGTTGTTTAGAGATTTGAGTTCTAGACTCAACTTTTCCAATAACTGCAAGACTTTACTAATTCTCTTAATTACCATTTCTACCTCTGTAAGATAGATATTAAAAGGAAAATGACCCTCCCCTGTCACCCCCTCACTGAGCTGTTGTAGCAAATGAGATGGAGTATGAAGGCTCTTGGGTGCTTTTCGCCATCAATAATTCTACTTCTTACTAAGCAGAGTTTTACTTATTGATGGTTTCAAGTGCTTTTATAAATATATCCTTCTATAAGCTCCATTTACCCTTTCTCTATCTTTCTTCCCACATTTTGCTCTCTGGTAGCCATCTTTTCAAAAACAAGGTAGGAAACAGTTAAAATTATCCTTGATGGTGAGGGGAAAACTGTTGCTCAATCCGAGAGGTGGTATTTCTGGCACTGAGGATTCCATGTGACTAAGGTCAAACCTGACACCTGCCTGATTTACTGTCCGGGATCAAAGTCCCAATAGAGAACTCTGGGTCCCCACTAGGCCACACCAGGGGCTGCCAGCTGCTGAGGATACAGCCTGGTCCCACTCCTCTTCCAGCAGCTTCTGCCCAGGGTGGAAAGTCAAAGTCTCCAAATTCCAAGTAAGGCTCTTCCAACAGCCTCAGTTCCTGCCTTGGGCCCAGTCATGGGATCAGTGTAGCCGAGTTCCAAGCCCAGGTCAGGCACTGTTGAAACGAGTCTTGGCGACTCCTCCTACAATGGCAGGACCAGGTTGGAAGTTCACAGAGTTCTCTGAGCACTTTGTGACCCTCTTGGTTTACTGCCCTCTCCCAAACTGCAAAACCTTTGAAAGCCATAGTTCTGGGGTGAGCATCAGGTTTCCTTAGACCCAAGCATCTCGGAGCATAGAGGGCAGATAGTCTGTGCCCACTCAGCCCTGTGCTACACTCATCCTGTGCCGGATGAGGGCGGGACAGAGGTCAGGAGTGGTCGCCACTCAAACCAGGCGGGTAGGGCTGAAAGAGTAGGCAGCTCTGGTCCTGCTCGGTGTCCTGGGTCTCGCTCACAGACACCGTACATCAACCCATCCCCCCTGCGCTGGGCATGGGTTATCTGTCTGCCAAGCTGCCATTCCACCTCCTTCCAGTAACAACACTTCCGATTTCCTCTAGGGAACCAGCTTTCCCCACCATCAGCTGAGTAAAATCAACCCCACTTCATCCCTCAACTTTAGAGAGAGGCTTGTGACCCAGCCCTGGCCAGTGAGAAAACCACCTCTCCAGGCCTTAGTGATTGCTTCAAAGATGAATGAACATGTGGTCCAGGGCAGGCAAATTTGGGCCAGACTTGGAATTGCTGTGAGAAAGAGGCACTTACTTTCTCTCGGTATGGAAAAGCTAACACACTGTATATCCGAAGCTGCTGGGAGACCCCCATGAAGCAGACCGCTCTGCAGAGGAGATGTAGAGAAAAGAAGAACTGAGAGGGGAGGTGGAGGGAATCCAGATGACCTAGGTGAGCCCCTAGATCCAGGCCCAAACGAAGCAGATGTGCTACCGAACTTTTAGTTTCATGAGCCCCTACATTTGTCTTCGTGCTTAAGCAGTTCGAGTTGAGTTTCTTGCCATTTGCAACCTTTAAAAGCCGTGACTGATGCACATTCCAGAGTCTGGTTTTACCAAGACACTCTAGACAAGGCTGAAGAAGAGGCCAGGGGCCCCATCCAAACAGCTCTAGGCCACTCCAACCCAAATGCTTTTGAGATAAAGATGGTTCACTTTGGCCATCAGGTGCCACACATCAAACCTGAGAGGTCAGAGCCAGAAAATGTTATATATGGCAGCTCAGTAAACTGTACTCTCCAGCTCACCACAGTCCCCACCACTCCCTATTGTATTTAACAAGCCCATTTTCCTCATTTACTCTACCTGCCTTGTCTCCTTAAATGGACGGACGGATGGATGGATGCATGAATGTATAGATCAGTTAATCAACCAATGGATGGATGGTAGATGGGCAGACAAGCAAACTGAGCCTACCTACAAATAGGCATGAGACAAAGAATAATACCCTCAGGCTACTGCATTCAGGGATCACTTGATAATATGGGACAGGAAATAACCACATGCTTAATTCCATGTGGCTTTCATCTTTGGAACACTAGGGGACAAGACTCTCTGGGTAGCGTTCACCCCGCAGTTATTCTCCTCCCTCCCAAGCCAGGGCGGTTAACATAATCCCACCAATACTGCGGCACAAGAAGGAGCCATTCCTGGCATTCACAGGCAGCTACCTCACATGAAAAACTGGCCCTAGGCAGTGGCCTCTCGTCAATCCTCAGCATCTACTCAGATATGGGCAGCAGCCGCACAAACAGAAAGAATTACTAAGGATGCAGGCCCTGTGCTTTGGTGTCTGGACTTGGAGTCATCACAGGCAGATGTCCACAAATGGATCTGTGAGGCTCGGGCCTTGAAGCAAAGATATGAGGAGTCCAGGGTGGCTATGGAGGGACACTAAGTGGCTCAAAGAACTGAGAAAAAAAAAACAAACAGAGAGATAGCAGCTAGAGAGATAAGGCTCAGAGCAAGGACAAGGCCTGTTCCTCTGCCCCCTGGCTGAAGGCATCACCATGACCTCAGGGAGGTAACTGGTGATTCACACAGAACCACACTGTGAACCATTCATTGTGGTTGTGTATGCTCACAGGCAATCACTTAGGAAACCACATACCATTCACTCCACTATGAACCACAGTCCCCCTTTCATTGTCTCTGTGAAGTCATCACAAAGTTCTGAGCAAAAGAATCTTTCCAGGGATTACTGCGGGCTGATGCCATAACCAGGTAGGTTCAGCTGTCTCTTTGCTTGGGATATGGACAGACCAGGAAAGCAGCACCCATACTCAACGCACCTGGACAAGGCACAGTTGTGCTGGGTAAGCCACCACAAAGGTGAGTCACAAACACAACATGTGAGGCTCTGCATTTCATCTCTCCTTACAGCCAGGAAATGACTGCTTACAAGAGTGGGAGAAAATAGAGCTACACACATAACTAGTCCAAGGACATAAAAGAAGGGTAGCTGCTGGGGGGTAAGAAGTACTAGTTTCCTTGAGAATAACTCTCGATGGTGTATACCATCCCTGCCAGGCATCCACCTTCAGGATGACTCAGTCCCAGAGCCCAGGAATCACAAGCATCGAATAAGCCATGTAAAATAAATTGCCACAGAGGAGCAAAGGGAATGGCACCAACAAATGGCAGGATGTGGGTACCAGTCAGCAAATGTGCCATTGCCTGTGGCTAACAGGAACAGCTGGTGTGCAGGACTGTCATTGGCCCCCTGGGACACTATGAAACAGACGAGGCACACGGTGTCTGCCCTCAGTATGCTTGTATTTGAGAGAGGCTACAAGACCAGTGAGTATACAGTCACAGTAAAACACATACAACCTGGGAGTCAGGAGACCTGGATCTCACCCCGCTCTGTTGCTTTGGGTGTTTGAAGTTTGTCACTAAGTTTTCTGGGCTTCAGTTTCCTCATCCGTAAAGCGAGACCCCTCACAGCTGGTCAGTTCTGAGTGTTTCTGGTTCTCAGATTGGCTGATCTCCAAGGACTTGCCCAGTGTTCATACATTATGCTTTTGAGAGTCATGTAGAAATCAAAGTTCAGGGTTAACTTCCAGGATTGGGCGCAAAGGTGCTGAGCCCCCAACCCCTCGCATCAGCACACACCTCAAGGCACAGGCCCCCAAGCAGCCCCAGGCCTGAGACACAATTTTGATTGTCCCTGAGCACATGGACTTTCAGCCCTGGGTGTTTGTTTTAATTCATCAGGAGGAAAGAATTTGGATTCTTTTTAAAATATACACAAAGGGAATACATTTGTTTATTTTACGGAATGTATTTTCAGATACAACTGGGTGAGAAGCAAGGCTAAAGACCACTCTTTTCTCTTGGCTCATGAGAGTACAATTCCTCCGTGGCGATTTCTCCAAATGGCAGAGATTTTCAGTCTCCTGTCTTCTGATCTGTCTTGTTCGCTACCCTGCTCATGGGGAACTGTCACATCATCCTTCGGGACCTCGGCACTCCAATAACTACATCCTGCCACCGTCAGCCTTGTGGGGATGCAGGGTACCTGCCCACTGCCCACCGCCCACCTTTCTACCTACCCTGCCCTGTAAGGTCACCAGATAAAATAAGGATTCCCAGTTAAATTTGAGTGTTAGATAAAGAACATAAATTTTTAGTATAACATTTGCCTTTCCAGGTGGCAAGACTGAGGCAGGTTCCTTCCGAGGACAGAAAAGATCTTCTCTCCTTCTAAGCGTGTTTACAGAATCTCAGCCCAGTGGCCCTCAAGTCGCCTGGCTTCAGTGAAGCCTGCCTTTGCTTCTTTAAGGGTGAACTGTGAAGGCCATGGCCTCTGAGGTTCATGGTAACATAGGTAGTCATCCCATTCAGATGCCTGTGGTGGTTGGTCAAAAAAAAAAACTGCTTATGGCTAGAATCCAAAACATTTCTACACATAACTACCAGCCTCAGTGCAGAAGAGTCTGGTGAGAGGGGGAGGTGGGAGAGAAGGAGAAATGTGAGACAGGTATTACCCTAAAAATCTCCAAGGGAGATCTCAGTCTAAGAGATCTCACTACCCTTAATAAAAAAAAAAAGAAAGAAAGAAAGGTGTTGCCTGGCAATAGCTGACACATGGGCCATGAAGATCTGGTCCTAATTTCTAGCTTCAAGAGACAAGGCCAGCATGTCCCCCAACCCTGGATTCCACAAGGGTTGAGTGGGCCTAACAACACCTGCAAATCTTTCACCTGAGCACCTGGAGTGGAAGCTCCATGAGGGCAGGATTGGTGCCCTTTTCTTCTCATCACTATATACCCACCGTCTAGTCCAGGACCTAGCCTCATGGCAAACACTTGGTAAGCTTATGCTGAATGAGTGGATGAATGCCCAGTTATCCAATATGTCCCAGAAAGTAACATGAGCTTTGTAGCGCAAGGGCTCTGAACAACTCAGATGTCCAGTGAAAGGGGTTGGCCTGGATGATGTCTGAGGTCATCTGCAATACCACGAGCCCTTGAGCCATCAGACTCAGGAAAATAACTTCACTGAAACAATTTTTTTTTATTTTAAAAATCATTTTATTACTTTCTTAAAAATTAAATATGTAAGAGGAAGGTAAAATAACCATTTCACTGTAACTAAAATATGATTAATTACAAATATTTTAAGTAAAAGCAATGTGATTAAACATGATGTTTTTTTCCTTGAAACAATCCAAAGATCAGTTCTAAATTCAGTTTATTTCAATACTTGATTCTAAGGGTGCTATGAGCTGAATTAGGTCCAAATTCATATGCTGATGTCCTAACCCCTAGTGCCTCAGAATACAACTGTATTTGGAGATGGCACTGAAACAATTTTAAACACTTCCTTCAACACCCCTGCTCAGCGTCTCTAGCTGAAGTCCTCAAACTAGGCCCAGTGATAACCCCAGGAGGGAAGAGTATAAAGAAGCCAAAAATGGGAACTTGGTGAAGAAAATAAGGGATGAACAACTGGGGGAATAGGGCACAGGTGGCTAGGGATCCAAAGAATGGCATAAGAAAAATAATTCAAGATGCAGCATGGCTGTCCAGGACATACACACTCACACAAGCACAAAGATCCTCCTTCTAGATCCACACTGCATACCCCCCCAGCCCCATCCTATCACTCTATGACAGTGCTTCTTTGTGAAACAGAACAATAGTTACATTATGCCAACCTATAATTATCCTAGGAGAAGCGATAGTAAAGTCAAGACATTGCATGAACACTGGGATACTGGAGACCATCCCACAAGAACAACAACAAAACAACAGCAATCCACAAAATCCCTAATTCAAATAAAGACTGAAAACTGCCCACGCTGGTACCCTTTCACATTTATCTGAGGGCAGGATTTCTTTTTTCCACGTAATTATCTAAGTACAAGGACTTCTTTCATTGGAATTGATAAAGAGTATTGGGGGAAGGAGTGGGAAGGTTGGTTTTTTTTTTTTTTTCAATAACGAGGCAAAATGTAGAGGAAGCAGTCAGGGGGTGGGTGGGGCATGAGAAAACACCAAGGATAAGGGATGACACAAAGGTAGTTGAACCTGCCTCTACTCGGTGAATCCATTCCACTTTAATAAAG
This sequence comes from Phocoena phocoena, assembly GCF_963924675.1. NCBI lineage: Eukaryota > Metazoa > Chordata > Mammalia > Artiodactyla > Phocoenidae > Phocoena > Phocoena phocoena. Next base: position 29,191,753 of record NC_089220.1, on the reverse strand, counting down.
AGATGCCATTTCACTACTCCAATGAAACTAGTTTCCAGGGACTTTGGTATAAAATACACAGAACCCTGGATGGTGTCATGGAAAAGACAGCGACCAAAAAAAAATCAGAATATTGAATTCTCACCTCTCTGCAATAACTAGTTCTTTCCTTGGTTTATTCAAGAAACAGGTGTTTCATTTCTGCCCCATGCAAGGCATCGAGCTAGCAACTGAGGGAAACAACAAAGAAGTAATCACTCTCCTCTCTTGAGCCTTAGTTTCCTACTATTGCCAAATGAGAGTCCCTACCAGCCCTGGCCACACACACACACACACACATGCATGCTTCTAAGTTCCTGGTGCAGCCCCAGCCCGGCATGGGACCGGCCTCCATAGGCTGTCACGGAGGAAGGAGAAAGTCTGCTGCTTCTAAAGCTGAGATGAAGCCTGAACTCTGAGCAAAGGAGTAGGAACAGCATGCCATGGACACGCAGGGTCATCTTCGTGTGTCCTGGTAACAGCAAGCGTGTGGGAAAGAGGGCTGTCTCTAGTTTCTAAGGAAAAGGTGTCTCTTCTCTCCAAAGGGGCCCATCCTCCTGAAGGGTGGCCTCTGTGTTCTGCCTCTCCTGGACTCCAGGCCGGGCACCCTCCCGCTCAGGCCTCCACACTTCTCAGCCTCCTTTCCTCTCACCTGCACCACACACTAACACAGGGGCTGCACGATTATTCTTTTAAATCGTCAAAGGCCCTTCTAGCAATGATCCAACCTCATTCCTACATTTACTGAGAAGCTCCTCAAATATACAATATTCTCATCTGTCCATTCTGCTGAGCTCTTCACCATCCTTCCTCAGAACTACTTTTTCATAGTCATTAATTTCCTCCTTTTTTTTTTTTTACCACTTCCTAGTCATAATGCTGCTTTACCAACATTTGACAGTATTAGCCATGTATTCCTTGAAACCCACAGAACCTTGATTCTTGTCTTTCATTTAGTTCCCTCAATGAAAGTTCCCTGCAGCCGGGGCCAGGTGGTGGGGCTATAGGGCAATCATAGGACCCAGTCCTCACCCCTCTACCCATCTCTCCATATCTACTACCTTGGCTCCAACTCTCACCTCACATCAGCCAAGGGCTGTAAAGAACTCAAAGCACCTCCATACTCATCACCTCTTTTATTTTTTTTGAGTCTCTATTGAATTTGTTACAATATTTCTTCTGTTTTTATGTTTTGGTTTTTTGGCCGCCAGGCATATGGGATCTTAGCTCCCCCACCAGGGATCGAATCTGCACCCCTCGCATTGGGAGGCGAAGTCTTAACCACTGGACCACCAGGGAAGTCCCAGAAATCTGTAACTGGCTATGATCAATTAAGTGTAAACACCACTGCACTCTGACCAGCCCCTACTCATCGCCTCTTAAAATAACAAAGTTCAGTCCTGCAAACTCTGGGAAATCATTTTACATTTGCAATAATCTCTTTCACTTAGAGAGAGGCTACTCTTGCGAGGAAGACTGTTTTGGAAGCACGGAAAACCTGTAGTGGAAATGCAACCAAATGACTCCTGAAATGTGACACGCTCTCCCCAAATCCTCCGCTCACTGACCCACTCTCCCTTAGCACGGTAGCGTGTGCCTTACCACAGATTAACTGTGTCAGTCTCCCCTGCACTGTGAGATCCTGGAGGACAGGCTGGTCTCTTTTTAGTCCCCATACTGCCCAGTGCTTAAATATTAGTCGCAATGCAGCAAGATCAGGGAGAAGTTCAATACCAAATCTCATCTCTATACGATTCGTCCCTTTGGAAAACTATTCCCAGGTTTATTTCTAGCATGGCCCAAGGGAGTACTTGCCTACCTACCTACAGGGTTTAAGAAGGAGAGCTTTCTCTGATCTTGGGCATTTCAGAGGCCACCATCACAGTGCACCAAGATATCCAAGCAGGCCCACCAGTTGGACATCCACAAGGAGGACCTTGAAAGAAACACCTCACAAGGTGTTTCCGTAATTCTGTAATTGCCTTTCAGGACACAAGGCTCTGTAATTCTGTAATTGCCTTTCTTATTTACTGTATGCCTTTGACCAAACTCCTTAAGAGGTTTGTTCCTGTTTTCCCATCAATAAAATAAGGATTAACATACCTGACTCCTAGGGTTTGCTGTGAGGATTTGGCAAACAAGTACTAGAGAAAGTGCCTAGTGCTATATGCTTAATACGTAATAAAGGCTCAAAAAATACTTTATTATTATTAACAGCTTAGAAAGGGGGCATGATAGTGACTCCAGCATAACTTTCATACTGCCCTTTGACTTGGCTAGCTTTGACAGAAGGGCCTTTTGACAATGCCTAAAAAACAAACCACTAAACTTTCAGCTTTTAGAAAATACCAGGTAGTGTGAGAAACAGATAACCTCCCTCTCTTCCTAAGGTCACCCTACCCTGACCTCAGGGATTGGAAAAGATAAGCTCAGAGATGGGGTGAGGGATGTGGTGAGGGTTAGAACTGGGGTAAAGATCTGGGATCGAGTGATAATTAGGAAAAGAAGAAGGAAAAGAAAAGGGTCAAGGATGGATGGAAGGTCTGGAAGAGGGGAGATCAGAAATGGAGTAAGGGTCAGCTTTGGAGAGCGGCAGAAATTAGGTGAAATTAGGAATATCTGATGGACGCTCACATTAACAATTTTAACTTTCCACCACCATCACCCCCACTATAGAATCAAAATGTCCTACTTTGTAAAGAGGAGTGCATGTGCTGGGGGGGCAGAGGGGAGAACCCTGAACTGAATGAACATTTTTAAACAAACAAGACATTTTGAACTCAAACAGTAAAAGCCACTAAGCTGGTCCAATCCCACTGGTCCTTCTCCACAAGTGGGGCTCACAAGTGGGATTGGCAAGAAGGTTCTAGTAACTAGGTCCGCCCACAGGATATAAAATGACTGGTGAATTTTGCATTCCGAGGACAAGAGTTTTCCAAATTAAAATTTTACTAGTGTGTGAAAATAGTTCACCATTTACTTTTAGGATGAGGTAGTGTTTAGAATACCAGCCTAGAAATCCAAGCTAGCATTTTCAGAGATGCTGTCTATTCTGGGAGGGGGGAAAAAACCCTCCCAAAAGCTTGTTGCTTCTATCCAGACCTCTGAGATCTTGGACCCAGAAAGAGAGAGGGGTCTCAACAGCTTCTTCCACCAGGGAACCAGCCAGAGGTCTCTGGGCTCATAATGGGTAGGCCAAAAAGTTCATTCGGGTTTTTCTGTAAGATGTTACAGGAAAACCCGAACGAACTTTTTTGGCCAGCCCTCATAGAATGTAATTCAGAAGACATGGCTTGGATTTTGATATTCTTGGGAGTTCAGGAACAGTCCTGTTGATCTGAGTTCCAGCCTCAGCCAGACCACCTACTTGCTGTGCAAACTCAGGCAAGTGATTTCACCTCTCTGAGCCTCTGTTTGCTCATCTGGCCCTTCTGGACAAGCTTATTGGCAGTGCCTTTCAGCTCTAATACTCATTCAGTCAAAAAAGAAAGTGTTCACTGAGCACCTACTACATGTCGGACACCTTCTAGACTCTGGGGATACAGCAGGTTCCTGCCCTTATGGGGCTTACATTCTAGCTCCAACGTCCTATGAACTCCTAAGAGCCTATGAAGAATATACCCTGTATGGTGTGCTTGTATATCTCAGAAAAAGAGATGGGGCAGAGGCTCCATAGAATAGAACGTAAAGTTTATGGGTGATTAAGTAATTGTCACCCAGTTAGTAAGTAGGACAACGGTAACTTCTTCCTTCAAAAAAGTTTTAAGTTGCTGAAATATACTGGGTTTTTTTTTGGGGGGGGGGCATTATTTTTTGGTAGTGGTGTGTTTTTTCTGATGAGGGGCTGCAAAATGGGACTGTGGGTACAGGAAGAACCTTGAGGAAGGCAGAATGTGTGCAGAGGAAGACAGAGCAGAGAACAGATGTGTGACTCTAATGGAGGCCCCGGGAGAACCCCACGCTTCTGCCAGGGTCAAAGACTTCACTCCAGAATATCCACTTCCTTTTCAGTCACGGGAAACTTTAATATCATCACCAAACACGGTTCAGGCCTGCCCAGCCCTGCCCGGCTACTGCCTGATGACCCAAGACCTGGTCCCTCCACCAGGGCCTTGGGGCAGAGTGGAGCCGGGGAAGGACACGGGGACATGGAGAAAGGGTAAGAAGCCAGCAGGTCAGCACAGGTCACACAAGCCACCCTTTCTCCCAACCTGTGTGCAAGCCCGTGTCAGGGAGGAAAAATTTTTCCTCTACCCTTCTAGGTTCTTCTGGCTGGTCTAAGAATTACCTGGACTTGAGACAGATTAATAGGAAAAAAAGCAAACAAAAATTTAATAACATGTATGCATAGGAGAAATCCAGGAAAACTGAGTAATTCCCCCCAAACGGCCCAAGTCCTCATCCTAATTACCATTCTCAGCTGAAGACCAGAGAGGCTGCTGGGACTGGGGGAGGGGGGGTCAGCTCTGGGGGGTGACCAGCAAAAGCAGAGCCAAAAAGGGTAAGGTCGTTCGGCAGCTTAAAGTCATTGCCTTCTCCATGGATAGTGTTTCCAGAGATTTGGTCAACTCTTTGGTACAGTGAGGGAGATGCCCTTACAAATGGAGATTTCCCTTACCAATGTAAATGTTGCTTACAAAGCTGTAACTCCTACCTGGTGTTCAGAGTTTTTTCCCTGTCGTCTGTTTCTTAGAAAATAACCAGCTTAAAATAATTAATATGCCAAAGAGACATATTTGGGGGTGGCATATTCTGCTCCCCTACACCCGATTGCCCTCCCTGCACCAGAACTTCCGGAGAGCTCAACACTAGGGAAGGAGGACGTGGGGCTGCAGAGCACACGTGCCCTACATTTCAGACGCGATCTGTGGGGAAGGGCAGGTTCTGGGCAGCCACGGTGGAACAGGAAGGGAAGAAGGCGCTGGGGAAGAAGCAGACCCCTGGGAAGGGTTAACAGCCCATGGCGTGTACCAGAGTCCCTGAGGAACAACTATGCAATGTAGACTCCCGGCGCCCCGCCCCACTCTCCCCTGATTTAGTAGATTAGGGTGGAGACCAGGAGCCTGACTTTTCACTCTGCTCTCCAGCTAATTCTGATGCAGGTGGGCCATTGCCCGCCCTTTGAGGCCCCCTGTGGATAAGAAGAGTAGAACTTGAGGTTCTACTTGAGGACTGTATGCGTCCCTCTTTAGCTGACAGTTTGGGAAGTTCATATTTCCTTTATTTTCTTTCAAAACTTCAACTGCCCACCTGCAAAATGAGGATAAGGAAAGTACCTGCTTCTTGGGATTACTGAGAGAAATAAATAAGAAAAAGGATGGAAAGCACCTAGCACTGTGCCTCGTACATGGTAAGAATTCAGTAGATTCCCTCTTATTATTCAGGGGGTGGTTTTTATAAATGCCTTCTTCCTTGTCAGCCGCTTCCTAAATTGGAGCATGTCACGGGAAAGATGGGGATGGCCCGCAGTGAAGCCTCAAACACAGAAGGCAGGGCACCAAGGCATCCCTGTACCCTCACAACCAGCACCAACACCATGGTCCAGGAACACCACCCAGAACATGCTTTGATGTGCAAGCACCCAGAGCAGAGGGGGGTGCTCATGGAATGAGGGGGATCCCATCAGAGATATGCCCCGAAAAGAGACTGTGGTGGGGGACAAAAAGGGTGACAAGGGAAACAGTAGGGAAGGGGGCAGGGCACAACCCTTAAAGAATGAATTGTGAGTACGACATAAACTGCTTAGAACCAGCTAGGCCCAAATTGGCCAAAGATTTGACTTCCAGTGGACTTTGAGCCTCCGTATATTAGCATATGCTAAATGACACACCCACAGGTGCCATGACAGTTCTGAGGCTGATCATAAAAGGTCAAAAAGTAGGCAGAGGTCCAATTCCTGGAAATCCCTACCCCTTCCCCAAAATAGTTGGAATAATCCTCCCACTCGTTAGCCTATGATATTACTCAGCCCATAAAAACTAACCACCCCGTATTTCAGCTGCTCTTGCCTTTTGACACAGACCGCATTCTGTCTGTGGAATGTATATCTCTCTAAATAAATCCACTTGCTACCTATGGCTTTGCCTCTTGCTGAATTCCTTCTGCACTGACACATAAAGAGCCTGAGCTTCATTAAGTCCTGAGACTCAATTAAAAGACAGTGGGTTCGAGTCCCAGCCAGTGGGTTTGAAACTGTGTACCTCACATTAGGACTTGAATCCACATGGCCAGGACTTGAACCTGGCCAAACCCCACAATCTTCCAACTGAGATCACACACCTGGTTTCAGGACTTAATGAAACTCAGGTTCTTGATGTCTCATCGTAGAATTCAGTGAGAGACAAAGTGATAGGTGAGAAGTGGATTTACTTAGAGAGAAACACACTCCACAGAGTGTGGGCCATCTCAGAAGGTGAGAAAGGCACCAGGATATGGGGTTGTCAGTTTTTATAGTGGTGGGTAATTTCATAGGCTAAGGAGTGGGAGGAGTATTCCATCTATTTCAGGAAGGGGCGGGGATTTCCAGGAATTGGGCCACCGCCCATTTTTTGATCCTTATGGTCGCCTTAGAACTGTCATGGGGCCTGCGGGTGTGTCATTTAGCTTGCTGATGTGTTACAATGAGCATGTACTGAGGCTCAAGGTCTAGTGGAAGTCGACTTGTCCGCCATCTTGGACCCATTTGGTTTTAATCGGTTTATGTCATGTCCTCGAGCTATGGCATTCTTTCAAAGGTTGTGCCCCGCCTCCTTCCCTCCTGTTTCAAGTTCAAGACCCAATCTGAAAGTCTTGGCTGGGTTCGAGTCCCACCTGAGTTGTGCAGTTTCAAAAGGAGGAGGGGAAGGGCAGAGAATGGGACCCATATTCACCCCGCAATGTCCTGCATTGGCAACTGAGTACCCACGTTTCAGAGTTGGAAGAAAGGTGAATCCTGCGTGTATGGGGTCGGTGTCTTGAAGGGAAAGAGGGGCACGAAAAAGAAAGGAGGATGAAGAGCAAGAACAGGTACTGCATTTGGGTCTAAACACAAATGGAGAGATTTTATTTAACAGGAACTGCTCAGAAGGAAAAAAAACCCAAAACTCAGTCTAGGAACAAACCCCCACACCCCAAATCCAAGAATGGTAGTAGAAAATGGGGTCCCTCACCCACAACCACCTGCATCGGCATCAGAACTCTTTTCCTAGTCAGGCCTGGCACACTGCCTTGGTCTTCCCTCTCCTCCACTGGCCCCTGGGCTCAGAAGACCCCTGTCCACCATGTCAGGACATAGGGCTGAGATGTAATTAGTTAGAATGAGGTCATGAGGGTGGACCCTAATCCAACATGTCTGGTGTCCTTTTAAAAAGGGGAGATTTGGGTACAGAGACATGCGTACAGGGAGGACACTGTGTGAAGATGAAGGCAGAGATCAGGGTGATGCTTCAACAAACCAAGGAACACTGAAGGTTGCCAGCAAAGCACCAGAAGCTACGAGAGGCCTAGAACAGATTCTCCCTCACGGCCCTCAGAAGGAACCAACCTTGCGGACACCTTGATCTCAGACTTCTGGCCTCCGGAACTATGAAGCAATAAATTTCTGTTGTTTAAGCCACCTAGTCCGTGGTATTTTGCTACAAAAGTCCTACCAAACTAATACCCCCATAGCCTTACTTTTCTTCACCACAGTGACCATCAATGGGCAAATGAGATACTTCCAGAAAGTCACCATATTTACTTTTCTATCCAACAAACCAACATGGTAGAAGAAATTCAAAGATGAACAAAACAGGGGCTTCCCTGGTGGTGCAGTGGTTGGGAGCCCGCCTGCCGATGCAGGGGACACGGGTTCGTGCCCCGGTCCGGGAGGATCCCACATGCCGCGGAGCGGCTGGGCCCATGGACCATGGCCACTGAGCCTGCGCATCCGGAGCCTGTGCTCCGCGGCGGGAGAGGCCACAGCAGTGAGAGGCCCGCGTACCGCAAAACAGAAAAAGAAAAAAAGGGCTTCCCTGGTGGCGCAGTGGTTGAGAGTCCGCCTGCCGATGCAGGGGACACGGGTTCGTGCCCCGGTCTGGGAAGATCCCACATGCCGCGGAGCTGCTGTGCCCGTGAGCCATGGCCGCTGAGCCTGCGCGTCCGGAGCCTGTGCTCCACAACGGGAGAGGCCACAACAGTGAGAGGCCCGCGTACCGCAAAAAAAAAAAAAAAAAAAAAGATGAACAAAACAGAGTCCCTGCCCTCCAGAAGCTCACAGAAATACAAATGTTTGCCACTTTACAGTTTACAAAACACTTTCACATACATCATCTCTTGTAGACCCCAGACATTATACTGAGATGGAGCGGAGGGTCACGTGAGCCCTTCCACAGATGGGAACAGCTGAGTTCTGGAGAGTTGGTGACTCTCTTACTAGCACTCAGCTACTAAGTGGCAGGAGAGCAACTGCAGCGAGTCCAAGAAGATGTTTGGTGGGGCTGTTTCATTTTACTCTGTCTTTCTGCCTCTTGTCTCTCCCACAAGCAGAAGCCACAGCACAGTGGCAACTGGTATCCAAGATCTGTTCCAAGCTAGCTCCAGAAGGCAAGAGGGAGGCCAGCCAGGGAGAAGAGGCTGCTGCGCCCACCACCCACCCCCAGGCCCCCAGCCACTTCCAGCTCACAGGCCCCGCAGGTTCCTGGTAACGGTGCCACCCAGTGTTGTCAAAATAGCGAGCAGCTGGAAAGAATTCCAGAATGAAATCTATGTGCCTCTGCAGCTTCCTAAATGGCTGCAACTGTGGCAGCTAAACCCGCTAATGTGCTAAGCATTTTCTGGCAGGGCCAGGAGGCAGGGCTGGTATTTTGGGAGCTGGGAGGGGCTTGGAGGCATCAGCCTCGGCAAGTCCTGGAAGGAGGTGGAGGCAAGGAGAACCAACCCAGAACACTTCCCATGAAGTCACCGAGGGCCACCGGGGCTGCACTTCAGAATTCCTGGAGCGCTGCTGGCGGGCAGAGAGGGTGCTTGGCCTGGTGGGCAGGGCCAGCGGGCGCAGAGCCCTCACAAGGCGGTGGGGGGAGGGCTCTAGGATGCAGGTGACGGTGGATGCTTTTTCTGCTGACACAGAGCAGTGTGTGATGCTGTCCGCAATGCCGGGCAGCCTGGGCCCGGCCCTATCTCTGTTTGCCTCTGAGTTGGCAGGAGCAGGGCCCATGGTGACCAAACAAAGAACAAGAAGCCAATGCCCAGGGCAAGCCGGCAAGACTCTCTGAGAGGGGTCTGAGGATAAGGGCATTCCGCGTGGTCAGGGCATTGGAACAGAGTCAGGGGCAACAGGAACTTTCATACGTGGGGCCCTCTGATTTCCCAGGCGCATCCGAGCCCCTCAAGCATTTGCTTCTCATGGTGCCCTTGTTTTTGAGTGCTCTTTTCAAAACATGAGACCAGGAAAAGGAGTAAACCCCCAAAGCTGGATCAAAACTAGGTCCTGGCGTTCCTTTGTCCCTGATGTGCTTGAGTCCACATTTCTTGGAGAAACCAGAGGGTTCTGACAGAGTGAAGAGACAGGTGTTGGGGACCTGGTAAAGAATGGTAAAGAATTCTTTCTTGAGGAGGCATTGGTGACAGGAAGCAGTATGAGGACAAAGCAGGGCTGCTCACGTGAGGGAGACATGAGTCAATCTGGGAACACAGAAGCCAGTAAAACCCTGACAGGATTCAATCTGGGGGGAAAAAATCTGGACTGATAGAAACTGCTGAGAGCTTGCAGCTTTTAAAGCCCTGCTAGCAAAACGATCTTTGGAAGCTTTGCAAACCCTGACCACACAGCCAGTCAGCCACAGCCGGGCCCAGAGCGCTGAGTGTTTTTGCTAAATCAGAACAAACCCACTCATAAATATCTCGTCCTGACCTCCCCCTGGCACCCATTCCTTCCCTGTCTATGTGCCTGCCTTCCTCGGAAGTGAAGTTGTCTCAGAGCCCAGGGGGAGAATGCTGCAGAGGCCGAGAGGAGCTAGGGGGGGCAGACTGCAATCTCAGCTCTGCTACTCACTAGCCGCTGACCCTGGGCAAGGCATTTAGCCTTTACACGTCTCATTTTTTAATCTGCAAAAGTGGAGATAAAGAAACTGCGATTGTAGAGTTGGTGGGAGAACTGAGATCAAGCACAGAGCCAGGGTGCTCCATGAGGGCTGGGCCCCTTCCTCTGCAGAGCCTCCAGCACCATATTCAATGGGGGGGAGGATGCAGATCAGTGGGAGTTTAATTAAAAAGTTGGGGAGACAAAAGCATTCTTATATAAAACAACCAGTGATGAGTTTAATAGAATCCTCTCTAAAACGGTACCCCTGCCCACCCCACCCACCTTCCCCATAGTCTTTCAGCTGGTAGATGTATTTTAGCAGGGCCACTGCTTACAACTCTAGGTGGGTGCCATCCATGTTCTATTCTATGAGCCCTGAAGGGAGCACCATTCAATAGACTAGCGTTTGAACAGTGACCCCAAGGGCGGGCAAAGTTTCAGCCCTACTGAAGCGCTTTTTTAGTGTCACCACCTTCAGGAAGCCTTTCCTAAGGCTTCCCACAGCCTCTTCCTTCTTGCAATGCCAAAAGCAGTTCATCTGTACTTCCCTTATGGAGCTCATTAAACTCTGCCTTTATAATTCTTGGGGTGTGTTTATGTGTGTGACTCCAGCAAGAGTTGGATCTGACCTTTACATTCCCCGCAGCACCTAGTATAATACTAATTCATTTTGTGAGGCCAGCATTAACCTGGTACCCTAACTAGTCAAAGGCATTATCAAATTTTTTTTAATTTTAAAAACCTTAACCCTTACCTCACACCATATATAAAAATCAACTCAATATGGATCATACAGCTAAATATAAGAGCTAAAACTATCAAAGTTCTAGAAGAAAATGTGGAGGAAAATCTTTGTGACTTTGGGTTAAGCAAAGATTTCTTAGGACACAAAGAGCATAAGCCATTAAAGAAAAAAATTGATATATTGGACTTGAACAAAATTTTAAATGCCTGCTCTTTAAAAAAGGCACTAATATGAAAATAAGAACACAAGCCACAGACTTGGAGCAGATATTTGCAAAACATATATCTGATAAAGGTTATGTAGTTAGAATATATAAAGAACTCTTAAAGCTTAATAATAAGAAGACAAATGACCCAATTTTTTTTAATGGCCAAAAGAACTGAATAGACATTTCACAAAAGAAGTAATATAGATAGCCAAAAAGCCTGTGAAAAAATGTTCAACATCATTAGTCATCAGGAAAATGCAATTAAAATCACAATGAGCTATCACTAAACATCTATTATAATGGCTAAAACTAAAAAGACTGACAATGCCACGCACTGGCAAGGATATAGAATAACTGGAACTCTCACGTACTGCTGGTGGGAATGCACCACTTTGGAAAGCACTTTAGCAGTTCTTATAAAATTAAATATACACTTATGACCCAGCAATCCCACTCCTAGGCATTTGCTCAAGAGAAATGAAAACATATGTCCACACAAAGACCTACATATATGAATGTTCACAGCAGCTTTATTCATAATGGAAACAACCCAAGTGTCTGTCAATTGATAAATGAATATGCAAGTGCTGATCCATCCATACAATGGAATGCATCCATACATGCAATAACTGGGATGAATCTTAAGTACACTGTATTAGTTTCCTATTCCTACTATAATGAATTATCACAAGCTTCGTGGCTTAAAACACTACACATTTAGGGCTTCCCTGGTGGCGCAGTGGTTGAGAGTCCGCCTGCCGATGCAGGGGACACGGGTTCGTGCCCCGGTCCGGGAAGATCCCACATGCCGCGGAGCGGCTGGGCCCGTCAGCCATGGCCGCTGAGCCTGCACGTCCGGAGCCTGTGCTCCGCAACGGGAGAGGCCGCAGCAGTGAGAGGCCCGCGTATCGCAAAAAAAAAAAAAAAACCTACACATTTACTATCCTATAGTTCTAGAGATCATAAGTCCGAAATCAGTTTCACTGGGGTGATGTCAAGGTGTCAACAGGACTAGATCCTTCTGGAGGCTCTGAAGAGAAAACCCGTTTCCTTACCTTTTTCAGCTTCTAGAGACCACCTGCATTGCTGGGCTCATGTCCCTTCCTCAGGGCCAGCAGTATGGCACCTCTCTCTCTCTTCCTCTCTCTCTCTCCTTCTCTGTCTCTCTCTCTCACCTCTGCTTTGAAGGAGCAGGACTTTGACCAAAGGCACAAAGGCATAGCAAGTTTGGGGAACTTATAAGCAGTTCCGTATTTCCAGAGTATTATAATGAGACGTTTCAGAGATAAGGAAACTGAGAGTCAGAGAGATCAAGTATCCCACCCCAGGTCTAGGGCATGGTGAGAATCCTGTGCAAGCCCAAGGCCTCAGAATCCAAATCCAGAGTTTTTCCCAGTACATGTGAGCTCTCAGATGTCCGCATGTTAATCTTGGAGGCTGAATGGGCATCTTCACCACGTCTCAGAGCCCTGCATCCCCTCCCCGCTCCATGAGAGATGGTACCTGCCTCTGGACACCTCAGCAGCAGCTCAGCCTGTGGAGTCAGCATGACCCTGGGTCTCCGGCTTTCCCTGCCCTGGGACCAACCGATTCCCAGCCCCAGTTTGATGAAATTACAGCCTTAATAAGATTGATGTTTGCATCCTGCTGTATATTTGTCAGCACTCTTTCACACAGGTTATTTTGCTTGGACTTCCCCATTGTGTGAGGCTAAGGGTGCAGATATTATCAACCCCACTTAATAGATCAGAAAGCTGAGGTACTGAGGGTGGGAGGCTGGCCACACGCTCCCAGCAAGTAGATAGAAGCCAAATCAGAATTTACTGCAGGCTTCCTGCTCCCCACGCCGCAGTGCCTGTAACTCAGAGAACAGAACTGGGCCAAGCCTGCTAACCTCGCTGAGCCTCACATTCCTCCTCTGTAGGACGGATAATGGGGTAATATCTGCCTTGCCTATCACACAATGCATAATTGAAAGAATTTCAAAACGTGGAAGAAAGTATGTATAAAAGCATTTTGGAAACTTTAAAATGTACAAAAGGTAAGGCACTGTTCTGATTATACTCTGAAGGAATGTCATAAATTCTCTCCAGAAGTATCTTTTTAAAGTTTCTTTGGGGACTTCCCTGGTGGTCCAGTGGTTGAGACTCTGCGCTTCCACTGCAGGGGGCGCGGGTTTGATCCCTGATCAGGGAACTAAGATCCCGCGTGCCTCGCAGCGTGGCCAAAGAACAAATAAATAAATAGCGCTGGGAAAACTGGACAGCCACATGCAACAGAATGAAACTGGACCCCTATATCACACCATACACAAAAATTAACTCCAAATGGATTAAAGACTTAAATTTTTTTAAATATAAAGTTTCTTTTATTCCTTCGGAAAGCCAGTTTCTCCTCCTGCTTTCTTTATTTCTGGTTAGAGCAGAGAAGTTCTACCCAACAGGTCAACTTGAATCTCAAGGTCAATGTTTAATTCCTCCTTCCAGCTTCACCCTTTCTGGGGGCAATTCCTCACCCCCACCCCCATCCCATCCTCTCTGTCTCAGTCAGTCCCCCTTTAATGCTAGAAGTTGCCAGCTCCCACTTTCTGTTCTCATCCCTCTTGTCTCTTCCTGGTCAGAACCAACCTACACATTGTTAAAGCAACACTCCCATCATATCTCTCAGTGGCTCATGACCCCCGAGGGGACAGAGTCCAGGGGTCCTCCATGGGCTGCCGGTACCCCAGCTAGCCTCTCTGGCTTGTCTCCGACAACTACGTCTTCCCAGGCGAGCCCAAGCGGCCCGCATTTCACAAAAGCTCTACCCTCTGCCCACCTTATGTCCCCATTAGAACTCCCTCTCCCACTATTCAATTAACTGTTGAGGGGGAATCAAATCAGTCCCTCAACTCTTAACATAAAGCTCAACACATTCCAAGTGAATCAAAGAACTGAGGTTTAAAAAAAAAAACAGAAACAATTATATAGGTAATTATCATCTATCTGATGGCTGAATGGGGGTGAGGAATTTCTAAGCTAAACAGCAATGAAATAAATCAGTGGCTAACAAAAAGGAATAATACTTAACATCTACTAAGTTCTACTTAATTTAAGTGGATATCAGTATTAAAAATAAATAAAATCAAACTTGACCTCATGTAATACACAAAAAAATAACTCCAAATGGATCATAAAATTAAAGTAAGCACTAAAATTATAAAACTTCCAAAAGAAAACATAGGGGGAAATCTTCATGACCTTAGTGTAGACAAAACTTTCTTAGGACACAAAAAGCAAGAACCACAAGAGGAAAAGAATAATTTGAACTTTGTCAAAATTTTCTGTTCTTCAAAAGACTCTTAAAAACAGGAATAACGGTTGCCCAACTATGCAAGTGTAATTGATTCCACTGAATTGTACACTTAACATGGTTAAAATGGCATCTTGTGTGTTATATATAATTTTATTGACACTGTTAAGAAGATGAATAGGCAAAACACAGACTGAGAGAAAGTGTTCATCATACATATATGTGACAAAGGACCTATATCCAGTACATATAAAGAACGCTAGCATCTCAGTACTAAGAAGTCAAAGAATCCAATTTTTTTAAATGGGCAAAGATTTGAACAGACTCTTCACAAAAAAACACAGACAGCCAATAAGCACGTGAAAATACGCTTAGTATCGTTAGTCATCAGGGAAATGCAAACTTAAACTATATCACACCCACTAAAATGGCTAAAAAATTTTTTTTAACTTTTTATTTTATATTGGAGTATAGTTGATTAACAATGTTGTGATAGTTTTAGGTGTACAGCAAAGTGATTCAGTTATACATATACATGTATCAATTCTTTTTCAAATTCTTTTCCCATTTAGGTTGTTACACAATATTGAGCAGAGTTCCCTGTGCTATACAGTAGGTCCTTGCTGGTTATCCATTTTAAATAGAGCAGTGTGTACATGTCAATCCCAAACTCCCTACCTATCCCTCCCCTCTCCACCCTTCCCCCCGGTGACTGTAATTTCATTCTCTAAGTCTGTGAGTCTGTTTCTGTTTTGTGAATAAGTTGATTTGTATCATTTCTTTTTAGATTCCACATATAAGCGATAGGTATTTCTCTATCTCTGTCTGACTTACTTCACTCAGTATAACAGTCTCTAGGTCCATCCATGTTGCTGCAAATGGCACTATTTCATTCTCTTTAATGGCTGAGTAATATTCCATTGTATATATGTACCACATCTTTTTTATCCTGAAATGGCTAAAATTTTAAAAATTGATAATATTAAGTGCTGGTGAAGAGGTGTAGCAACCAAAATGCTCATACATTGCTGATGGGAATATAAAATGGCTCAGCCACTTTGGAAGAGTATGGCAGTTGCCTATATAGAAGCATGCTTGCTGTATGACTGAGCAGTTTCATTTCTAAGCATTTACTCAAAAAGGCAGGAAAAAATTTGTCTACAAAAAGACTTATACACAGATGCTCATAGCAGCTTCTGTCATAGTAGCCAAAAATCGGAAACAACCCAAATGTCCATCAAGTGGTGAATGGATAAAAAATTGTGGTATATTCATAGAGTGGAATAAAAAGGAACAAACAAACATACACAATAACATGGATAAATCTTAAAAAAAAAGGCTGAGTAAAATAAGCTAGATCTAAAAGAATACATACTCTATGATTCTATTTATGTGAAATTGTAGAACCGCAAAATTAATCTATAGTGACAGAAAGCAGATCAATGGTCACCTGGGGCAAGAAATGGGGTGGACTGCAAAGAGACACAAGGGAATTTTGGGGGATGATAGAAATATTCTGTTGTGGTTGTGGTTACATGGATATATACATTTGCCAAAACTCACAGAACTCCATACTTAAATTAGTACATTTTATTGTATGTAAATTATACCATAATAAAGTTGGTTTAAAATAATTTTTTAAAAGTCAGACCACAAACTAAGAAAAACATTTGCCACATATATGACAGATATGACAAATCAATATCAATAAGTACCCATACAAATTGATATAAGAAGCATTAAGATCTTAACAGATAAAAGGCCAAAGGACACAGACAAGCCACAAAAGAGGAAATAAGAATAGCTAATGAGGGCTTCCCTGGTGGCACAGTGGTTAAGAATCCGCTTGCCAATGCAGGGGACATGGGTTTGACCCCTGGTCTGGGAAGATCCCACATGTCGCAGAGCAACTACGCCCGTGAGCCACAACTACTGACCCTGCACCCTAGAGCCCACGAGGCACAACTACTGAGCCCATGTGCCACAACTACTGAAGCCCGCATGCCTAGAGCCTGTGCTCCGCAACAAGAGAAGCCACCGCAATGAGAAGCCCGTGCACCGCAACAAAGAGTAGCCCCCACTCACTATAACTAGAGAAAGCCCACGTGCAGCAACGAAGACCCAACACAGCCAAAAATAATTAATAAATAAATAAATTTATAAAAAAAAAAGAATAGCTAATAAACAAGAAAAAATTAAAACAATGAAATGCCGTATTTCCATACCAAATTTGCAAAGTTTTCTTGTTTGTTTGTTTTAATAATAAGGCTAGTCTTGTAGGGTAAGATAAGCACTCTGCTGGCAAAACATAAATTGGTACATTTCTGGAATATAATTTGGCAATAAGGATCCAATTAACAATTTCCAGATTATTTGACCTACTTCTAGGAACCTATGCTAAAGAATAATCAAAACTAGAGATCAATATGCAAGAATTTTCATTAGTGACTTAGGACAAGCCACTGGGCTAAGTAAATACGAATATCAATATGATGAAATAACAAATATTTGTTCATAGTAGGAACTTAACAAATATCGCTTCAATGTACTTCTTTATATACTACATAAGAATTTTAAGAAGGAAATATATCGATGACTTCCACTAGTGGGTACAGAAATGTGTATATAAATTTTTTCATTACAGCAAAGATTGGAAATCACCTAAATGTCTGTTCAGAGAGGTGAAGTTAAATAAATCGTGGTATACCCACACAATGAAATACTGTGCATCTTTTAAAAATAGGACAGACGTAAACCTATTGATATGGATCTCTGAAATATATTGTTAAATTGAAAAAGCAAGGTGCAGAAAAACAAGGCACGTAGAATGCAACTATTTTAAGGGGGAAAAAAAAGGATAGACATTTATGCTCATAGAACATCTCCAGAAAGACATAAGGACGAAACAGAATGAGTGACAGTGTTTGGCTCCGTATTGAAGAACTAGGGGGAATTCTCTGGTGGTCCAGTGGTTAGGACTCGGCACCTTCACTGTCCTGGCCGGGGTTCAATCCCTGGTCGGGGAACCAAGATCCTACAAGCTGTGCGGCACCGCCAAAAAAAAAAGTAAACTGAAGAACTAGGGACTGAGGATGGGAGGGAGACTTACTTTCCTCTCCTGTTTACTCTCTGTAGTGTTTTAATTTTTTACCACATAGAGGTCTTTCTTTTTCAAAAAGTAAAAACCCCTAAAAAACCAAAAAAACAACAACTTTTTCAGAAGAAGAAAGGGGAGTGTTATTGAATTGTGTGTGTCCTCTCAAAATGCATATGTTAAAGTCCTAACCCCCAGTATCTCAGAATATGATCTTATTTGGAAATAGGGTCATTGCAGATGTAATGAGTTAAAACGAGGTGATTAGAGTGGGCCCTAATCCAATATGACTGTTGTCCTTATAAAAGGGGGAAATTTGCACACAGAGACATGCACACAGGGAGAACACTATGTGAAGATGAAGGGAGAGATCGTGGTGATGCTTCTACAAGACAAGGAGCACCGAAGACTGCGAGCAAACCTCCAGAAGCTACAAGAGGCCGGAACAGCTCTCCCTCACAGCTCTCAGGATTCCACCCCGCTGACAATTTGATCTTGGACTTCTGGCCTCCAGAACCATGAAGCAATACATTTCTGTTGTTTAAGTGTCTCAGTTTGTGGTACTTTATTACAACAGCCCAAGCAGACTAATACAGGGAGGAATATTAACATGAAATCAAACAGACAAAAAAAATGATAAGGTTCACAAAGATCAAACCAGCTATCCTAGAAACAAACATCCCCAGCACCTTGTCCCATAACCAATCAACCCATCCGCTTACTCCACCCCCATGCCTGTAGCTATGGGGTAAATTCTTCACATTCTCTCTCCCTCCCTCCCCCAACCCCTCACACACACACACACACACACACACACACACACACCACTTAATTTAAAAACGTAAAACAACAAACAAAGCCATTTGACTTTATTACAATCCTGTGCGTGTGTCAGTACTGTCCCACTCACCTAAAGAGAACTGAGCCATTGTCCAGAATCCCATGGTGTTGCATTAAAGGTACAGGAAGAAAAGGACACACCAGGAGACCCCTGGTAACTCTAGCTAGTGACTCAGCTTTTGTCTGTGAAATGGAAACTACCCTTTCTAACAGCGCCCAAGACATCTTCAACAAGGAAGCTTTAGCTTCCACAACTGTACTGTAGCTCTATCAGCCACTGTGCCCAGTATACACCCAAAACAGAGCTGCTCCCACAACAAGAGCACGCACAGCAGGTTCCCCCACCATGTGCCTCTCCCACACCTCCAGTGCAGGCTCCAGACCCCCAACCAGACCTCCCCAAATTTCCCAGCAGCCCTTGCTCCCATCAGGCTAGATAGGTTCTTCTTTCCAGTGGCCTTTCCTTTTCTCGTCCCTATTTCTGCCAGGTCAAAAAGCAAAACAGAAAGACACTAAAGCAAAACCAAAATACTGGTCATAAAAAGCAAGTGACTGGGTGGGGTTTGATAGAGAAGGTTTAAGCTCACAAGGCCCTTTAACTGAGATTTCAAAATGGCAACTAGCTAAATGCCATTTGGCCTAAATCTGCTCACCCAAACCTCCCTCCCAGTCTCCAAGGGGTGTCCATAATTACCAGCACAGCCACCTGCAAACACAGAATCTGAATCTCCCTTCTTTCAAAGATTAGAGAGGTGGGACCACAAAGACGAGTTCCCAATGCCAGAGAAAGGCTGGAAGCAGGGAAAGGGGAGAAGGGAGAACTTCACGGCAGCGTGCAAGGATGTGGTGGGCTCGCCCCATCCCATATCTCAGCTATTATGCATTCCCAACTGGCTTGGCCAAAATCCAGGGAGACTCCAGGCTGGTAAGTCTGTGAATGTGAGGCAGAGATAAGCAACTCAGAGAGGGAGCGCTCGCCCAGTTATATACGGCTGTAGTGCTGCTGGAAAAAGGAGCCAAGGGAATCTTCCATTTCCAAGACATTTCTGTGCTCAATCCTGCTCCTCAAGATTAAGAATTCTCTTTCTTGGTTTCCTCCCACTCTCTGGACGGTAACTAAGCAGTTACCTTGAGAACATGAAAAATCAGGGGGGTTTGCAACGTTTTTTTTAAATGTGTTAAAAACATGTTGACCCTGGATACTTGTTTTTAATAAAACTGGGACAGTAGGAAGCTCCATTCTTTCCTTCCGTCTCTGGGATGGCCATCCTATGGCATGCCCCATCAGACAGGGAGGGCCCAATCTCCAACCCTGCCCTCTGCAGGAGATCTGCTTTGGGAGCTCAGAAAAAAAAAGGTGCATTTCCTTGGGAATGTAAATTGATACAGCCACTATGGAGAACAGTATGGAGGTTCCTTAAAAAACTAAAAATACAACTACCAAAAGACCCAGCAATCCCAGTACTTGGCATATGCCCTGAGAAAAACATAATTCAAAAAGACACGTGCACCCCAATGTTCGTTGCAGCTCTATTTACAATAGCCAGGACATGGAAGCAACCTAAGTGTCCATCGACAGATGAATGGATAAAGAAGATGTGGCACATATATACAATGGAATATTACTCAGCCATAAAAAGGAACTAAATTGAGTTATTTGTAGTGAGGTAAATGGACCTAGAGTCTGTCATACAGAGTGAAGTAAGTCAGAAAGAGAAAAATAAATACCGTATGCTAACACATATATATGGAATCTAAAAAAAGAAAAAAAAAAGGTTCTGAAGAACCTAGGGGCAGGACAGGAGTAAAGACGCAGACGTAGAGAATAGACTTGAGGACATGGGGAGGGGGAAAGGTAAGCTGGGACAAAGTGAGAGAGTGGCATGGACATATATACACTACCAAATGTAGTGGGAAGCAGCCACATAGCACAGGGAGATCAGCTCAGTGCTTTGTGACCACTTAGAGAGTGGGATAGGGAGGGTGGGAGGGAGAAGCAAGAGGGAGGGGATATGGGGATATATGTATATATATGGCTGATTCACTTTGTTACAAGGTAGAAACTAACACACCATCGTAAAGCAATTATACTCCAATAAAAATGTTAAAAAAAAAAAGTGCATTTCCTACCAAAAGGAGCCTGGGCCTTTGGGGAAGGGTGGATGAAGTTGGACAAACAGAAATGAGAGGAAGGCCTTCCTAGAGAGGGAACAGCAGTAGAAAAGCCTGGGAAGAGGGTGACGCCAGTCCTGGCAATGAGAACGGCTGGGGGGAGGGGCAAGAAACTTATGGAGACTGAGGGATCTAGTGCTGGAAGCTTATCCACACCCTTCACCAACTCCAGGGTATCCCTGAGTTTGTCCTATGCACCCTCCAAAGAGCAAAATCCAGCAACGTGGTGGGGCCCTAGTAGTCTGGAGGAAAGGAATGTCTGCCCCAAGCCTTGCCCCAGGGTCAGACGCCTGGAAAAAATTCCTGGGATTATTTGGTGTTGTCTGAGATGGATTTGGAGCCACCCTGGCTGAAGACAGAAGTGGCTTTGGGTGGCGCTGCCAGGCCTGGTCTGTGGCAAGCTGAGGGTACTGTCACGTATCAAAACTTTTGCCCTTGCTGTTTACCAGTCTGCATCTGCTGTCCTTTCTCTTCTCTTGTTCACTGAAATCCTTAAAAACCATATCCTTCCCCAAGCTCTCCCGATCCCTTCATTCAGAATTAACCCACCACCCTTTATACTCCTTCAACAAGTCGCTGTATCTCTATTTCCATGTGTGCTTACCGGCCTTGTCTTATAAGAGTCTCACTTCCCTCTAGATATAAATGCTTGAATGTCAAGAACAAGGTCTGACACATCTTTTGACCCCCAGCACCAACTCTTCCGCGGCATACTCTCAGTAAATACTTAATGAGTTGACTACACAGACCCATAAGGATTGACCTAGTACTGGCTGACATTCCTTATTCCTATATCCATCCATTCATTTGTCCAAAAAGCATGTGAGTGCCCAAGATCTGGCAAGCTGGCTCATCTCTAACAGAGCACACTGGAACACTTCACTCAATCAGCTGAAAAGTGAGTTTCAGTATCCAGGCTTCAGTATGAGGGCTTCTTCTCAGGTCCAGGACATAGAACATTCCACAGAATCACAGGACAAAAACCTGACCACTGCAAGGTGGGTGCAGCCTACATCCTGATGCCCATATCTGTCCAGATGGAAAGTCACACCCCTCAAGAAGGATCCCTGGGGGAGATCGATTGTCTGGGAGGTGGGTGAGGGCCCTCAAGGGCTCTGCCCAGCCCACTCAGGGGAAGCCTAGATAAGCCTATCACAGAAGAGGGCAGAGTAAAGACAACCCCTCCATCTAAGGGCACAGTACTCTGGGAATGCTAGGTAAGGGGCTGGCAATGTGGAGTGTGGGGAGGGCTCTAGGAAGCCTTCTCAGCAGAGTAGACATGATCATGGAGGCGGGAGGATTCGCTGAAGGTCATGGGAAAAGTCGCCCTGCTCAGAGCTCAATAGGTGCAAATTCCTTGAGAAGCTGGTATGTCCAGGAACTGCTCTGCTCTGGAGGGAAAATAGGGGTAGAGGTGGGAGAGGGAGGGGGTAGGTTAGGGAGAGTCATTTATCTCAGGTCTCTTCCAGTTCCAAAGTTATGGGATCCTAATCTGAACCTCCCCTGCCAGCAACTCGAAAAACTTGTCTGAGACCAGGGACTTTGGGAGAGAAAGTTGACTAGTGCGTCAAATAATAAACCAAGAAGAAATTCTAAAGTCAAAACAAGGGATAAATTTTCCTTATCGCTCTAAGACACGCATCAAAGCAGCTAGTTGCTGTCTGCCCAGCCTGGGAAGACAATAATGGTTTCTAGTGGCCTGTAAACATTAGGACCAGCCTTTGTAATAAAGTTTAACCAATTCATTCTTTAGGCTCCCTCCCTGCACCCTGTAGGGCCCCGCTCCCCCCAGCTCTGGGACAGGGCAACCTTCAGGAGTCTGAGAAGAGGAGGGATCCAGGCCCAAGGCTCAGTGCCTCTGAGTCCTCAGGTGGTGTCCAGAGAAATATCAAACCTGTGGGGCAGCAGCAGGGGTACCCACAGGGAGTGTCAAAGACAATTGCTTTGTCCTCCATCTGGGTAAAAGGAAGAAGAATCCCTCCTTTCAGAAAATACCAAAAACAAGAGAGAGACACAACACACCAGGGAACTGGCACAGGGGGTAAACTTTGTCTTTACTCTGAGTTCACTCATTCATTCAGCAAACACTCGTGTACACCTACTACGGTGTGAGGCACCTGCAGAGGGTGCCAAAGTATACAAAGAACATACCTGCTCAGGATGGAATTACAGTCTGGGGGCTGGTGCTGGGAATAAGGTACCTATGCAGTTATTAATAATAAAGGTGGGTACAATAGTATTTGCAAAGTGCTACCCATGTCCAGACCTCTATTTCCAATTCTTTGCTTCTTCTTTCTTTGATGCACCATGTTCAATGTGGGTGACTAGGGCAGATAATATTCAGAAAACAGAGGAATCAGAAAGAGGGGAAAGAAAGGGGACACAAAAGAAAAAGGAAGCCAAGCCCCTCCCCCTCCTGCCACTGTCCTCTCTACACTCAGCCCCAGTTCTGGGAAAGAAGAGGACCTATTGTCACTAGAGGCCCTGAGCAGGTCCAGGCCACCGAGTCACAATTCATGCCACGTTTGTTCCTGCACCAACGAGGCATATTTTCGCTGAATTGTGCAAAGCTCTGGCTATCTGAATTTTTCTAATTGATACACCCACTCCCAGCACCCGACAACCTTTACTCTTAGACCTGCTCTGTGTGTGTGTGTGTGTGTGTGTGTGTGTGTTTAGGCATAAACACGTGCACACACGTGAATGATGCTGTGATGGAGGCAATTCTAAGGTTTTTCATCCATGGTTCCAAAGTTAACAATGTCTCCTTTTGAAAACAATGATGAATACCTTGTTTTGCATTGGTATAGCCTCTCATTCTTCAGTTCTTCAAAAAATATTATCTCACGTTCATGCCACGAGTAACCTTGGATGGTAACCAAGAATAAACACTGTTATCTCCACTCTAAATTTTTCCTCCTTTCTCCATTTGCTTTCTACTCAGCAACGGTTGAGCACCTACTGTGTACCACGCAGGGTATGACGTTTACAAGACAGAGCAAGACAAATGCGGGCCCCACCTTCAACAGCTTCACAGTTCGGTGGGAGAGAGAGACGGGACACACACTCAGCCTCCAGGATCTGCGGCAGCTTCCAGAGGAGATGACTGAGACAGACCTTAAAAAATATGTATGATCTTGCCGAGAGGAAAGGAAATTCCGAGGAGGTGGGCCTGCCGTCTGTGCTCAGAGAAAAGTGATGCTGCGTCCAGATCACAGGGTGAGCGGTGGTGAAGGGCACAGCATGAGAAACAAGACTGGAGGGG
This sequence comes from Phocoena phocoena, assembly GCF_963924675.1. NCBI lineage: Eukaryota > Metazoa > Chordata > Mammalia > Artiodactyla > Phocoenidae > Phocoena > Phocoena phocoena. The sequence continues at coordinate 29,168,081 of NC_089220.1, read as the reverse complement.
TGGGCTGGGGAGCCAGGAAAGTCTTGCCAAGGAGCTTGGACTTTGTCCCGTGGGTAACGAGGAAACCACCAAGGGTTTTAAGCAGAGGCAGGTGACGTGATCAGATTTATGTTTTAGCAAGTTTATTCTGGCCGCTGGGTGAAGAATGCACTGGAATAGGAAGAGACTGAGCAGGCCCTGGAGACCTTTCCAAAATAGAATCAACAGGACTGGGTGTCCCCTTGGCAGTAGGAGGGAAAGGAGGTGTCAGAGACGGCTTTATCGCGGGGGCTTGAGAGGCCCTCGTCCAAGACAGGAAACCAATAAGAAAGCAAGAGGCAGAGAAATGAAGTGCTTTGCTTAAGGTCACGTAAACTACCTGATGGCAGACCCAAACCAGGAATCTAAAATTCTTTCCGGTAGAAACCCCTTGGTTTGCCACGTTAGCATCAACCAGTGACTTAGCCATCATCTGCCAGGTTATTTCCTTGTTCCCTACTTGTTTTACGCATGTTCACTTTTTTTTTTTTTTTTTTTTGCGGTACGCGGGCCTCTCACTGTTGTGGCCTCTCCCGTCGCGGAGCACAGGCTCTGGACGCGCAGGCTTAGCGGCCATGGCTCACGGGCCCAGCCGCTCCGCGGCATGTGAGATCTTCCCAGACCGGGGCACGAACCTGTGTCCCCTGCATCGGCAGGCGGACTCTCAACCACTGCGCCACCAGGGAAGCCCCGCATGTTCACTTTTTATCCTACAGAGATCACAAGCCCGTCAAGGCAAAATTCCTTTGACCTCCCATAGGGCCTGGCACAGTACTGGGCACTAAGTGGTCAATGAACGTTAGTTGTTAAATCAAATCCAGGAGCCCCAAGGGCACCTTGGGCATTGCCTGCCTTAACTGCAATGTGAGACTGTTTCCTTCTTTAATCCTTAACAAACAGCGTTTTTTAAATAATACCTAGATGGAGTAATTCTTTGATGTTTGGATTTCAAAGTTCAGGAAACTTTTCACAACAACAGAAAAAAAAAAAAATTAGAGAGATCACCATAGTCTTGCCAACTTGTTTATTTTGCCCAATAAGGACATTCTAAAACCCAACTGCCATCTACTTCACTGTTTCTTAAAAGAAAGGACACAATACATGTCCCACAAGTCAGAATAATATAGTTTTAAGATTAGGGATAATCCTTCAAATAAAATCAGAGTTCCTCAATCTTAGCACGATTGACAGACACTTTAGGCCAGATAACGCTTTGCTGTGGGGATGGGGGAAGGGAATGGGGAGCGATCCTGTGCTATGTTCTGCAGCATTCCTGGTAACTACTCAGTATATGCCAGTCGCACTCTCAAGTTTTTTGGTAACAACCAAAAAATGTCTCCAGGCATTGCCAAACAGCCCCTGGGGCCAAGATCATCTCAGTCGAGAACCACTGAATTATATAAAGTAAGCCTTATTAAAAATCTAGTTATATCATCCTTATATTTTAGAGCAATGGAAACTTCATCACGAACTGGCATCAGTCCATAAAACAGCTTTGAGGAAGGAGAGGCACAGAGGTTAAGAAGATGGGATTTGAAATCAGACTTGACCTCAAGTCCCAAATCTGCCTCTTACTCATTGCCTGACTTTGAATGAGTGCCTGCTCTAAGCCTCCCTTTCCTCTCCTGAAGGATGAGGACAGCACCTTCCATCAGAGTTGGGAGGATTAAATGGAATCGATGTAACCCACTTAGCAACATGCCTGGCACGTGACTGTTGGCAGAGGGGGTACGGCAATTACTAATATTATTTCTACCTCTTCTATACCACATAGCACAGTGTCTGTCACATAATGATGGCTACCCAGATTTAGGATGTTCCGGGTATAGGGACCTTGCCCATAATGTAGAAGGTCTTTAAGAAACATTTATTGAATGAATAAATGAACCCCCAATCACCCTGCTCTCACCAGTTCTTTCCTCAATCCCAGCACATCTAAGTTCATTCCTCTGTTACCAGAACTTTCTCAAAACCTACTCATGGGAATTAAACCCATAAAAGAAGTCTGGCCACTCCAGGACCCCTGCTCTGCGGGTGAGAACTCTGGGGAACCCTCTAACAATCTGTATCAACACACTACCCACCCACTACCTGGACTTTGAGTAACTCTCGCCCCACATATGAGAGTGCAGCCTTCCTCAGGTCCACCATTTAAGTCAACCATTCCATCAACATCGTCAGGTTGCTCTCATCCTCCTTAGATATTTAAACTGGAGGTAGGCCAGGGACAGAAAAAGGAGGTGGCAATATCCTTGAACAAAAGTAGCTAGAGGGCTTCCCTGGTGGCGCAGTGGTTGAGAGTCCGCCTGCCAATGCAGGGGACACGGGTTTGTGCCCCGGTCTAGGAAGATCCCACATGCCGCGGAGCGGCTGCGCCTGTGAGCCATGACCGCTGAGCCTGCGCGTCTGGAGCCTGTGCTCCGCAACGGGAGAGGCCACAACAGTGAGAGGCCCGCGTACCGCAAAAAAAAAAAAAAGTAGCTATAAAAGGGCATGGGAAACAAGGCGAACAACAAATTAAACAAGCAGGCAACCTCAAGGGAAGGGGAGGTGGGGAGGCTCCAACAAAGGGGTCAGAGTTCCCGCTGCTTCCTCTGTCCCCACCAAGCCCACCTCCTGCCCCAGCAGACAGAGCACTGGTAGCTCGTACAAGAGGAAAAAACACTCCTCATTATAAACCAGACATGGTGCTAGCCGAAGCCCAGCCAACATACATTTCTGGGGCTCACCTCACACGTACATTAAGCACCTTCTGACAATTTGCCGAAGGACGGAGATTTTCTCACCATCACAGGGTCATAGGACATAATCACAGGGAGGAGACTTAAAGAGCAGTTGACCCAAGCTGTCGTCTTACAGACGGGGAAACTGAGGCTTGGAGAGAGAAAGGAACTTGCTCAGGATCATCTCAGTGCGCTCCAGGTAGCGGCAGCACTGAGCTGAGAGCTCAAGGCTATGGTTTTAGCACACAGCTTTGCTGGGGGCTCCAAGACATACCCAGAGAAGAGCGAGGTGTGTTATGAACTAAACCTCACCCTTCCTGAAAATACAGTTGCTCAGATTTGCAGCCTCAGATGAGGAGAGGCTTAACAAGTTCTCGGAAGGGGCCACTGATCTAGTCCTATGGCTTCTCCTTCCATTTGGAAACTGTTAAGAGAAGAAGTCACCTTCCACAGGAGAATCCAGAAACTCCTTTCTCTGCCCCATCATGTGTCATCTGTCTTCTCCAGACCATTTGATACTATAACCAAAATACAAAATACTATAACCAAGATACAAGGAGAACTGTAAAGACCGTTTGGGGGATAGGGGGTGTTGGGGGGTGCAGGGCACACGTGCATAAGATGGGAGGAGAGAGAGGAAACTACTGTGGCCAAATATTAGTAAATGGTGAATCTAAGCAAAGAGTTCATTGTACCACTCTTGCAACTTTTCAGAAGGTGTGAAATTTTTCTACGTAAAAATTTCAGGGAGAGAAAGCACTAGATCATAATCTAAATTAACTTGTTTTATTTATTTGGAAGGAATCAGGACTCATTCCTTCAGTTTCTCACAGCTTCTCTATCTAAGGACCAACATCCTCAGAAAGAGTTGTAAGACATCCCAGAGGTTAAGAGGCGTAGGGCTCCAGACAAGTATGTGCTCATAGTAGGCAGCAGCTATGGCAACCTTGGGATCCATATCTGAGTTCAGATATTTTGTCCCATTAGCTCCCCAAATACACATATGCTTGTCACATCATGTATCATGGTGGTTTTGGTTCAGAAAATAAAGTCACAACAGGTTATGGATGGGGCAAAGTCAGAATTTTCCCGAAACAGTTCATCACCTTTTCAATATAGGTGGTTCATAAATACAACAGAATGCAGTTTAATTCCTATTCAGTATGGAAATTCTTTCACATAAATGAATTATTGAACAAAATCCACACCTGACCCACAGTCACCATGTTCTCTATTCACAGTAGTATTTAATTTGGGTCATATGGAATCCATAATCCAGCCCTGAAAATCTACCCTTGACCATATATATAAAACTCATGCCAATAGCATAGCATTCAAGGCATGGAGGTTTGAGAGAATACAACCCATTCAAGAAACTTGAAGGAATTCCTTACGGCCAAAGTAAGGGTTGAAAGGAGAATGGGCAGAAGGCTATGAGGTTGGAAAGATAGGTAGAGGTCAGATCCAGGAGGGCCTGTACGCTGGACAAAGGAATAAGAAGTTTATTTTGAGGGCAACAAGGAAGCACTGGGTTTTAAGATGGGATGGATATAATTGGATCATTCTGGCAGAGGATGGATGGATGGCAGTAACTCAAAACTAGGGAGTCTAATTGGAATGACGAAAATCTGAACAGAGTGGGAGTGAAGAACTGAGGACAAATTAGAGTGGGCTATTAAAGACAGCAAATGGATAGTCCTTGACAGGAAGAGGGCAGATGTGCCTGAGAGAGAGAAGGAGTCCAAGGTGACTTCCAGCTCGGCTGACTTGGTAAATGACGCTGCTGGTCATTCAGATGGGGGATCCAGGAGAAGGTTTGGCAGAGGACTGTAGGAAGCTTTGAACATGCTGAGGTTTCACCTGCATATGTAAGTATGGAGCCCCAGAGAGAAGTGCGGGTCAGATATACGCATTTGAGAGTAATCAGCATACATATGGTCATGGATGTCATGGGTGTGGAGGTGGTCAACTGGAGAGAAACTGAGAGCAAAACAAGAATTGAATCAAGGACAGAAACTCTGGGGAACAAAAGTGTTTTGAGGGTAGGCAAGGAAGAGGAGACCCCCACCCCCCAAGAACACTGAGGACTGGTCTAAGAAGCAGAGACCTCAGCCTGATTTTAAGTGGCCCACTAAACTCCTCCATCTCCCCAAGCTGGTCACACCATGCTGGAGTAGAGGAAGGAACAATAATGTATTAAAATAAACTCACTTCTTAACAGCAAGAAGAGAAACAACCCAATTACAACATGGGCAAAGAATCTGAATGGACATTACTCCAAAGAAAATATACAAATGGTCAATAAGCACATGAAAAGATACCCAGCACCATTAATCATTAGAGAAATGCAAATCAAAACCACAAAGAGATGTCACTTCATATCCACTAGGATGGCTATAGTCGCAAAGATAATTGCATGTGTCAGCAAGGATGTGGAGAGGTTGGACCCTCATACACCACTGGTAGGAATGTAAAATGGCGGAGCCACTCTACAAACAGTTTGGCAGTTCCTCAAAAAATTCAGTATAGAGTTAACATACGACCCAGCAATTCCACTCCTAGGCATATATACCCAAGAGAACGGAAAACATGTGTCCACACGAAGACTTGTACTTGAACGCTCATATTAGCATTACTCATAATAGCCAAAAAGTAGAAATAGACAAAATGTCCATCACCTGATGAACGGATAAATAAAATATCCACACAACGGAATATTATTCTACCATAAAAAGGAACAAAGGACTGATACACGGTACAATATGGTCAGACACTGAAAACATGGTAAGTTAAAGACCCCAGACACAAAAGGCCCCATGTATTGTCTGATTCCATTTGTATGACATATTCAAAACAGGGCAATCCATAGATACAGAAAGCAGATTTGTAGTTGCCAGGGCCTGGGGGAGGGGAGAATGAGAATGACTGCTTATTGGGTAAAAGACTTCTTTCTGGGGTGATGAAATGCTTTGGAATTAGAGAGTGGCGATGTTTGTACAACATTGTGAATATACTAAAACCACTCAATTGTATACTTTAAAATACTAAAAATCAATATTTGAACGTTGACTGGATATAAATGTCGTAAGGAATTATTTTATGCTGTTTTCAGGCGGAAGAATGGCATGGTTCTGTTTTTATTCTTTTTTAATCCTTTCCATTTAAATAAATAAATAACTTTTAAAATAAAATACTGGAAAAAAAAAACCCAATTAATTGTACATGGTTAAAATGGTGAACTTTATGTTACAGGAATTTTATCTCAATAAAAACACATTTTAGACAATAAACTCACTTTACAAAGTTACCCATAGGCAAGAGGAGCTGGGTAAGCAATTTCTCCAGCTTGCCCAGATATTCTGACTAAAGAAGCCCAAACTCCAGATACTCTAATTAAAGAAGCCAAAGAGCATGCTTCTCAAAAGACACTTAAATGTCTTCAAATGTCCACAGGTTGGGGGTGAGGGACCCTGCTGATGAGCAGAGATGCAGCAGGAGCCTCATGACAGCTACTCATGCCTTGGCCAGGCTGCCTCACTTCTACGACCCCAAAATGCCAAACAAGCAGCCTCTGATTGGACCTACAGAGAGACAGCAACCAGGCATGACCCGGCCATAGTAACTCCACAAAGACAGAAAAGAGAAATAATTTCCGGGTCCAGGGTAAGCCCCAGAAGCCCCAGAATGGCAACCTCCCAGTTCCTGCCCCTTATTCAACACCTAAAACCCCTGCGCTATGTTCAAGACAAGCTCGTGAGACAGCATTCCGAGCTGTCCAGAGCATCAGCGTTCACCACATATATACAGCAGCTCTCTGTCCACACGGTGCCTCAGGCAGTTGCTCTGAATCTCATTGGGCTTTGGACACAAGTGACTTTGAAATTAGCACAACTTACGTGGTTGACACCCAGCTCAACACCGTCGGCTGCAAAAGTCAAGGCCCCAAGAAGCCGAGTGTGGGACAGGAGACGGACCGTGAGTTTATCAGAGGAGCTCAGAGTCTCTGGGGAGCAGAACCTGAGGACGGAGCTCTGGGGTTCCGCAGAACTTCCCGATGATGATTTCATCTCTACTTCCCTCTCCAATGACGTGCTTCCCTCTCTTTTTGCTCCCCCTCTCCCGCCAAACTCCCAGGGTAACCCTGGATAGTAAAGTGACAGAATGAAAATGCTTCGAGGTGGCACCCCACCACCCCAGAGAGACCATCAGAGCAGGGAGGCAGATCTGGAGTGAAAAGCAAAACCTCTGGCCTGTTCTAGCCATTGGGTAAGGTCATGGTAACCCCTCCTCCATGCCTCCCTGCTCCTGCCCGCCCCAAAGGGAAACGGAGCACAATGAAACCAGGTCTTCCCTTGGGGTTCTGACCACCTCGTGGGGAGATTATGATTACCCTGTGGTTGCCATGCCTACTGTGATGTCATTCCTTTTATCATTCCATCTGGGTGGATTTTTTTTCCTTTTCTCTAAAGGACATCCTCCTATCCAATGCCTGGGAGCCCAGTGGGAGCTCTAGCCCTTGTCTTAATCTAGACCCAGGTAAACTACACTGTCTGGGGACCTGAGAAGACTCTACAGCCCTAATGGAAGCAGAGAAGAGTTAGGAGCAGCTCTCAGGACACAGAGGAGCTCTCCTCCCATCTGGTCAATCTCTCCCTGCATTGAAGCAGAGTACAGATTTCACCAGCTCTCAGAAATGCAAACAGGACAGGGATGTGTGATAAGGTCCTGTCAGCTTTACTTAACTGGGCAGAAAGAAATCACTTTTTAAGTAAAATAAAGGCAAAGAAAAATAAGGCTAGAGGGAAAGGTTTACAAACCCCATACTTACCATTATCATGCACAGAAGAATGCAAAAGAAGAAAGAAAAATATTTCCTAAATGATTACTTTCCACGCTGTCTAGCCATGAAGCTCTAGGGGTTCCATGTCAATGAAAAGCATTTCATTGGGTCCCTACTGTGTGCCAGGCACTGCACCAGGTACTGGAGTCCCAGTCTTCAAGGAACTAATAACAAGATGACTGTTCACAATCATGACAGCTACACAGGTTTGTCCAAAAAGATTTTGCTCCACTAAAAAGATAGAGAAACTGAGGCTCTGAAAGACCAGGCAGTTTGCCCATGGCCAGGAGCCTCCGTCTACAACCTGTGGGCAGGGAGCAAAAGCTCAGGCATGGGCAGGCCTCTTCCCAAAGCCTCAAGTGAAGACGACAGCCTGCTGCACGCTTTCTCCTCCTTCTGTCCTCTGCTCTGGGATCCGCAGAGGATCCTTCTCCCGGGCAGTGACGGAAGGCAGCAGGCGGAGGCTCCAGCTCCAGCTGCTGCAGCCCCAGCAGGGAAACGGCGGCCATGGGCCATGCAGAGAGGCAGGAGAGCCCAGGGAAGGTCATCCCTGCAGCCAGCTCGCCCTCTGCGGTCAAGCTAACCTTCATGCAGCGGAACTGCTCCTGGAAGTCATCGATGCCATTGTTAAGACACAGCACCAGCTAGAAAACAGTGGTCCTGCAGCATTGGCAGCGTCCAGACTTATGAAATAAAAATGGCGATTGCTATTGGTGCCAGCAGCACTGCTGTTTTCAGCCGAAACCTAACACACAGAACTGGCTTTATCTTGCTAAATCTATAACATCTCTCTTGTGTTAAAAAAAAAAGCATACATCATAAATATATTCTTTTATTCTTAAGCAGGAAAAAAATCCAATCCCCATTTTATGAATGAGGAAACCAGGGCAAAGAAAAGAGAAAGGTCATCCCAGGTGACACTGATATGAAGAACGGAGATTTTTATCTTATGTACTCACTTTGGGGGACCCTTGGTGACAGCACAGGCACTCAGTGATTTGGATGAAAGCCCAATTACCAGGCCACCAAACAAGCCACTACTGTTAGTTCTTTTGTGTTTAGTGGGGCTAGGGGGCGAGTGGTGAGAAGAGGTGGGAGACAGAGCCCCATGAAAGCCCAGCCATTTACTCCCAAAGAGGCTGCTGATATGGTTCAGGGGCCAGATGTCAGACTTGGTAACACTGTCCTCCTTTTTAACAAGCCAGACTGCCTTTCACCTGTCCTGAGGTAGGTGTCCAGATGCCCTACTTTTCCATGTAGCCCTGTTCCCCTGGGACCAGAGGCCCAAACAGACTGCTTTGCCCCCACACAGGTAAGAAGCTTTACCATCCAAAACCAGGCCAGTGAGTACACACAGGAACATTCACCAGATGATGGCTTGGCTGGTTTCAATAGCAAAACCTGTCCTTTAGGACCCATACCTGTGAGAGAGAGCCCTGCAGAAATCTCAGTTTGGATCAAAGCAAGCTGGCCCTGTTCACCCCACCAAGAGCGGCAGGATGTGAACTCCGAGCATGATGAGGCCTAAAAAGCAGGAGTTCTGGAATCTGACAGACCTGGGCTTGAATCTCAGCACCACTCACTCACTATGTGGCCTTGAGTGTTTGCTCTCAGTTTTCCTCATCCATAAAATGGGGATAAAAATAACTAATTTTGAGGGCTTCCCTGGTGGCTCAGTGGTTAAGAATCCGCCTGCCAATGCAGGGGACACGGGTTCGAGCCCTGGTCCGGGAAGATCCCACATGACGCGGAGCAACTTAGCCCACGCGCCACAACTACTGAACCTGAACTCTAGAGCCCGCGAGCCACAGCTACTGAAGCCCGTGCACCTAAAGCCCGTGCTCTGCAGCAAGAGAAGCCCCCGCTCGCCACAACTAGAGAAAGCCCGCAAGCAGCAACAAAGACCCAATGCAGCCAAAGATAAATAAATTTTTAAAAAAAATTTTTAATTATAAAAAAAAATAAATAACTTTGAGAAATTATGAAAATGCCAACTCTTCAAAGATGGTACCTATGATTATCGGTTTGCCAGATGCAGCAGTGTGTCTGTGCTCAGCCACTCACACATTTTCCCTGATCCCCTTCTGCCCGTGTCCTTCACTTGCAACATAACTGACCTGGAGGGTAAAGCCTTCGCTCACAAGACTAAGCTCTCATCCTTGCCAAGCTAACTGACCCATATACGGTTCACAGCCTTGTTCTTATTGGAACAGTTCGTTTGTTTATTTGAATTTTTTATTTAGGCATATTCTTTTTATGAGTTTCTTTATGCATATATGTATATATATAATTTATTCAAATGCATTTTATCACTTATGCTATTTTCCTATACTCTATTTTCCCACATTAGCATCCCACCCCTGACCCTGCTTTCCCCAGGTGGCCCATGTTAACATTTTAGTCTGTGTCCTTCCACATTTGTCCCCATACCCATGTAATTTTACACACACACAAACATACATAAATAGGGGTCTGGGGAGAGGTATACACTCTTCTCCCTCTTGTTTATTCTGCCATTCGTTGCTAAAATCCCTTTAATGGTTCTGTAATGACCCATGGTATGAAGTTACCATTTCTATCAGACCATTTTCCTACTGATGGGTATTCACTGAGCTTTAATTCTTGGCCACTAACAAACAAAACAGCTATAAAATCCTTGTGTATATGTCCTTCTTACCAAAGACCATTTCCTTACCAGACAAAATGCCCAAGTCTGGATGTGTAAGTCATCCATCAAAAGGACATGATGATGAGCTCCCAATATGGTCACATCATCCTTACAAGTCCCCTTAGAGGGCTCCCCTGGTGGCGCAGTGGTTGAGAGTCCGCCTGCCGATGCAGGGGACGCGGGCTCGTGCCCCGGTCCCGGGAGGATCCCACATGCCGCGAAGCGGCTGGGTCCGTGAGCCATGGCCGCTAAGCCTGTGCATCCGGAGCCCGTGCTCCGCAACAGGAGAGGCCACAGCGGTGAGAGGCCCATGTACCGCAAAAAAAAAAAAAAAAAAGTCCCCTTAGAAAAGGACTCCCCTGGTCTCAGAAGTAGAAATCCCAAGCATTGGTCTGACCTCCAACCCCTAGTTCTTCCAGGGTCTTACGGTGTCAACTCTATAGGTCTTAATTTTCCCATCTGTAAAGTAAAATAATAACTGCTCACTGGGGTAGGATTCAAGAGTGAGTTTATGAGGGAGCAGTGTGTGAAGTGCTATTTTTGCTGTTATTCCATAGGATGTTGCTTCTAGCTTGTTGTTTGGGGGGTCAAGGAAGGGAGGGTAAGCCAAAACTAAGAGTTTCACTTAAACTCCCTTTAAGACTCAGAGGTACTGGGCTTCCCTGGTGGTGCATTGGTTAAGAATCCGCCTGCCAATGCAGGGGACACGGGTTCGAGCCCTGGTCCAGGAAGATCACACATGCCACGGAGCAACTAAGCCCGTGTGCCACAACTACTGAGCCTGCGCTCTAGAGCCCTCATGCCACAACTACTGAACCCGCGTGCTGCAACTACTGAAGCCCGTGGGCCTAGAGCCCATGCTCCACAACAAGAGAAGCCACCACAGTGAGAAGCTCAAGCACCGCAACGAAGAGTAGCCCTTGCTCGCGGCAACTAGAGAAAGCCTGCACGCAGCAAAGAAGACCCAATGCAGCCAAAAATAAATAAATTTATAAAAGACTCAAAGGTCCCGCTTTAGAAAGTTGCTGAGGCTGGAGAGGAAGGCCTCTGTCTCTCCGCCTTCGTGAAGCACCTTTTGCACTGAGATTGTTTACAACCCAAAGTCAGGACTAGACAGAGGGACTTTTGACTCTCCACCTGCCGGGCTTTGTCACATTCCAAAGAGGAGCAGCTGTAATTGAAGTTATGAGAGGAATGATCCAGTGACCAGATTTTGGAAAATCAGTGATCTCAGTGACATCTGATTTTCACTCAAAAGTTCTCTAAGCTCCAAACTTCATTCAATAAAAGGTATAAGGTTGGGGAGAGGGGGTGTACTTCTTTTGCAGGGGGTGTGGTGATAGCATTTTCTGTTCTTGAAAAAAAGGAGACACTCTGGGGAGGGGTGGACTCCTAAACCTTCCATTTCAGGTAGCAGTTTTAAGTCTTTCAAGAACCTCCCTGAAAAGAAGCAGTTACGGCAACTCAAGTGAATTTGCCTGGTTACCATATGGCTCATAGCACATGAGAGCAGAGCAATAGGAATGATAAAAATCAACAGAATTAGTGTAAAGTTATTCTGCTTTAAAACTCAAATCAAATCTGAACACGGAACAATTGTCTTCATCAAATTCGAGCAGATGATGGACACCACGACTCCAGACGAGCTCTTGGCAGCATCTATTGAACATAGCTTACCCTGGGACCTAGCCGCCCCACTGGCAGGTATGCACACTTCAGATCTCCAAATGTGCCAGCATGTTCCTCACAGCACAACTCAGAGAAGTCCCAAACCGGCAATTGCCACGAGCCCATCAAGAATAGAAACAGGCAAAGAAATCATAGTAGACTCACATGACGGAATACTACACAGCACCCAGAATGCACAACCTACAAGACCTATAACTACAGCCGACACTATGGATGAATCTCTCAATGTTGATGGGGGAAATCCAGACACTAAAGTGAACATACTAGAAGATTCCACTCCATGGGGGGCTGCAATCAGAATGGTCACCCTTGGTGGTGGGGGGCAGGGCTAGGAGGTGTGGTGGTAACTGAAAGGGGCACAGGTGGGCTTCTGTCCTCTTGTTTCTTAATCAGGACATTGATGACACAAGTAAATTTAACTAGTCAGAATTTCTTGAGCTGAATAAGTGTGTACTTTTCTGTATATATGCTATACTTCAAGTTTTAAAACTTTAACAAATAAGACATTGAGGGACTTCCCCGGTGGTCCAGTGGGTAAGGCTTCACACTCCCAATGCAGGGGGCCCAGGTTTGATCCCTGGACAGGGAACTAGACCCCACATGCCTCAGCTAAGAGTTCACACACCGCAGCTAAAAGGTCCTGCATGCTGCAACGAAGATCCCGCGCACTGCAACTAAGACCTGGCGCAGCCTAAATAAATATTTTTTAAAAAAATAAAACACTGAACAAAAATAAAAGTGATTAAGAGGAAAATAATCAGGTGGACAGGGCTCTTGGAGCCAGGTTTTATCTGGCATGTGTCATTCCCGAGGACTCTCCTGTCCATGCAAAGACTGCTTAGCTGAATGTGGCAGAAGAGGCTTCTGTGAGAAGAGATGAAAGTGGGAACAGAAACTGGCACTTTCTTTGGAAAAGAGCGGTTTCACAAAATCTAGATGTGCAGCCTCCAGCTGGGTAGTTAACCCAATGCACTATCCATTACAGATGGACCCAGGTTTCCTTCAAAAACATTTGGGATTTTCGTTTTTGCTTTTCTTCTCTTAAAAAAATGTTTGGAATGAGGGGGAAAGGCATCATTATTTTATATGGAAATCAAATCCATTTTTACAGATAGAGACTGGAAAGAAAAACTGATCAACGATATCAAAGTTGAAGCCAGAGATGAAAAGAGATTCTCTATAAGGCTCTAATACCACAGACAAACGTGGTTTCCATTCACTTCAATAACAATATTTACAGTAACAGCTAACACATATGCAGGGTTTACATATGCTAGGCATGGCTCTGAGTGCTCAGATACATTAACTTATTCAATCTCCATCTGTGAGGTAAAGATTGTATAACCCCCACTTTGCAGACTGAGACTGAGGCTCAGAGACGTTAAGAAACTTGCCCAAAGTCACACAGCTAGTAAGTGACAGAACTAGGCAGTCTGGCTAGAATCTGCCTTCTTAACCATTATATCATATTGCTTTCTAACAAGCGTTTACTAAGCCCTTATTACGTGCTGGGCACTGTACTGGGCAACAGAGGTACTGATATACAGAAAACACCGATCCGTGGGTTACAAGGTTAGTCCATGCAGTGATGAAGTTCACACAGGCATCCAGAGGTCTAATTCCAGAATGAAAAGTTAGAAAACTCTCTCCAAACGCCTGGATGTAAGTTTTCAATGACTAAAAAGCACTGCCCACTTCCTCAGTAAATTAAAAGAATAAAATTCCTTAATACTTAAAAAAAAAATTCCTTGATACTATTCTTCTCAGTAAATTATATGGATAAATATTCCTTGACTCCCCACCCACTCCTGGCTCATGAGACTCAATAAAGCTCTCTTCATTTTGATTGGGGGAGGAAAAAAACTTGTAAATATGTTTGTTTACTTTTCCTGAATTGCCCTCTTGTGTAGAATGGATTGCTCACCCCTGATCTAGCAGGCTCCAATACAGGGCCTCTCAAAAGGTGCCCAGGTTATTAAAAAATGGAAGAAATGCAAAGCAGGATTACTACACTTATGGCACGTTTTAAATGCTCACACTTAACAAATTCACACTTTTTACATATACACACACACAAACTTAAATACAATGTAAAATAATTATGATCTCAAGAGAATAACAGGATCTTTTTTTAAAATATTAATTCAGAGAGTGCCCCATGGACAGTGTGGTCTAGCCACAGACTATACATTGGATGTCTTGTGATGAACACCTTGGTAACTACACAATATAATCTCATGCAGAGGTAACAAAGTTTCATTTGAGTCCTCAATGAATGGGAGACCCAAGTTTAATCAGCTCCCACTACCGCCCCCACCCTCTTAATAAGCCTTTCTTAAGGGAAGAAGAATAAAGTGATTCATCCCAGTGGTAAGGAACAATGAAAGCCTAGCTGGGAAGCAGTGATAGAGAAGAAATGAGGTTCACAGAGCTGGAGAAAATGTGGGTGAAAACTTGAGGACATGGCCACTAAAGACCCAGGCCAGCCAGATGTAGGCTCTTCATGATACCTAGAGGTCAAATCCAGGAGATCAACTAAGGTTACAAGAGGCAGGCAGGAACGCAACCACTGCCTACTTGCCCATGAACTAGCTCTGACCCAGGCCAGATGCTTCACCCACGCCACTGGCCCACCTTTGCTGGCCTCTCTACAGGCACAGAGGGTCCTAAATGCATATGAACCTTCCAATATGTGCTCCCTTCTCCCAAGTCCATCCCATTTCCTGGGAGTCAATTAGATATTTTTAGAGAGTCAAAAATGGTGCCCACTGTGACATGGCATCTTATGCTCCTTTCCAGAATAGTGCGAGGTCCAATTCTAAGACCTGGGGTAAAAAGGTATGAAAGCTCCTCAGACCCAAAGATGAGAGTGCAGAAAGCTGGTTGAAAACAATTTTCCAATGTCTATTTATTTTTCTGCTAAAATCTATCCACTGTGTGAGTTGCCAAGGAAAGTTAAGGCTCTTGTTCTAAAGCGAGGAAGGTTCTTTTTCCACACAACACCTGTAGAAGATGGAAAATGTGATACCCTCTGCATATCACAGGACACCAGCTCCCGGTAAGCGGACACCCCAATTCCTGCCAGTGCAGCACCCAGTGGCGGCAGCTTTTTCATTTTTCTCCTCTTGCTGAAGGGGCCCTAGAAAGGCCACCAGGGCCTTCCCCAAGGGCAAAGTTCTCCCTGGCCCCCAGTGAGGCCTCACTGCTTACTATCCCTTTTATTTAGCTGAGTAGTAGAGTTTTAAAATAATTCCTGGAGCTCTTTACTTGGAGACACACCCAAGAAGAGGCCCGTGGACCATGAACTAAAGGCACTGGCTCCTACTCAAGCTATAGAAGGCTAAGTGTGACCTTGAAACATCCTCTCTAAATTCCTCCCCTATGTCCAGTCCAGGCAAACACTAATTGATTCTATTTTCTCAAAACACCAGCCCCTTCAGATGGCTTTGTTCATCTTCATTACCATTTCTCAGTGACCAAGGGTTCAATGCCCAATGTTGCATCCAGAGAGACAAGGCCCACGGGAAGACATAAGCCTGAGAGAGGTGGTGAATCCATGAGCACTGCCCCAGATACCCTTGAGTCAACTGACTTTCTCAAACACGCCCACCCTCACTCCCCAGTGGGAATGGTTTATACTTCCTGAGCCCTGACACTGGTTCAGACCATCTTCTAAGAGTTTCGTGTGGGTTAACTCATTTAATCCTCACACCAACCCTATGGGGCAGGTGTCAGAGGTGAAAGAGAGAGCTGGGATTTGAACCCAGAAGTCTGATTCCCAAGCCCAGGCTCCCATGAAGACCACAACATATTTCTCTACTCAAGGATTACAGCTGGTACTCTGATGAGGAGCATTTACCTAAATGTGTTGTGAGAGTTCATTTACTTCTCTATCTCCCTGACTCATAAACTGCTAACTGCCCCTCAGTATTCATTCCTTCTCCCTTTTTATAATAATCTCCACCCCCAAGCTTTACCTAAGTATTGACACATGGTCATCAGCTCCAGACTACATTTCCCAGCATCCCTTGCAGCTAGATGTGGCCATGTGACTAAGTTCAAGCCAATGAGATGTGAGTGGAAGCCCCTTAATGACAAACTGCTTGCCTTGGATTTCCTCACCTCCTGCTTCCCACATTTGGAAAGACTAAGAGATGAAAAATGGTAAAAATAAAATAAAATACCTGGGCCCAAGAATGACTTCACAGAGTTACCTTGCCAGCCTGGTATGATTCCCCCTAGGACTTATATTAAATAAGAACCTGTCTTCTTTAGCCATTCTGTTTGGGGAAGTTTATAGCAGCTTACCCTTAGATGCTAGATTCAGCATCTGAAGTCCCAAACCTTGTCTTATTCTACTCAGCATCCCCAAAACCCTCTCTTAGTGCTTGGAACATAGTAGGTTGCTCATCAAATATTTGTTAAGATAAATGAAAACACCATTATGTAAACTAGATGATACTGGGGCCATTATGTAAACCAGGTGATACTGGGGCCAAACAGACTTACCCAAGCTCAGTAGATGACCCTTATCCAGGTGGGTACAATGTCTCCCGCTTTCCTGGCAAACAGGAGCTCTGGCCAGAGAGCCTATGTTTAGGGAAGCATTTGTAACAGGGGAGGAGTAAATTTGTACTGTATCTGTGTCAGCTCTCTGCTGAGACGATGGATTTTGCGCT
Source organism: Phocoena phocoena (assembly GCF_963924675.1). Taxonomy (NCBI): domain Eukaryota; kingdom Metazoa; phylum Chordata; class Mammalia; order Artiodactyla; family Phocoenidae; genus Phocoena; species Phocoena phocoena. The sequence goes on along the minus strand of NC_089220.1, from coordinate 29,151,464 downwards.
TAACCACAAGTTAGCTGAGGTTACCGCTTGTCTCACAATAATGATGAGTTCGATTTGAGCACTTACTGCAGCCCAGGTACCGTACTAAGCGCTCCACACACATTATGGCACCGTTTTCATTTAAGCCTCACAACAACCCTAAAAGGTAGGAACATTTATTATCCCCAAATGAGCACACCAGGCTCAGAGAGAAGTTAAGTAACGTGCCCCGGCCACATGGCTAGTAAGTGGCAAAGGTCAGAGTCAAACCCAAGTTGCTTGAGCCCTATACTTACTCTTCTTACCCACTATGCTACTCTGCCTCTCTCCATGTATGGCAGGCTTCCGTTCCCTACTACATTGGGAGGGCTGGGCCAAGTTTTATGCTTATCTGAATAGATGCCTAATACACCGAGCTTACAGTGTGGACATGACACTTTTCCTCTGTGCATAGTTGGTGAGAGGCTACACACACCCACCAGGCTTCAGCAGGGCAGAGGGCAAACAGACTCGGCCCCAGGACCCACCTAGCTCCCTCTTGCTTTCTCCTGCTCCCTGGGCTGCCCTTGCTGTCCCCGGACCTCTGCACCCCGCTGCCCACACCACTGCCACCCACAGACTGCATCCTTTCCCCTCAGCTGCCTCCCCTAGATTTGCTCTCTGGCCTGCCTCCATGCACAATTCTTGCCAGGCCCTGAAACTCTCCTCCTTGAAGCCGCATAGTCCAGATCTGCCCATCTAGCTTGGTAATGGTGTGGTCCAAGTTTCACATCCCACCATCACCCCAACTTTGTCCTCACAGCCATTCTTCACCTCCACCAGCTCCTTCCTCCTCATGCCCTACACTCAGCAAAGTAGAGTCAGCAGCCAGGGAGGGAGGCACCAAGCAGGCTTTATCCAAAGAGGCTGTAAACCTAGAGTCTATGGGACAAATATGGCCCACAAGTATGTTTTCTTTGGTTGTACTATGCTTTTTGAAAATTGAATTAGTTATATCAAAAGTTGTTAGAGCTTACCATAAATGCTGGAGAGGGTGTGGAGAAAAGGGAACCCTCCTGCACTGTTGGTGGGAATGTAAAATGATACAGCCACTATGGAGAACAGTATGGAGGTTCATTAAAAAACTAAAAACAGAACTACCATATGACCCAGCAATCCCACTACTGGACATATACCCTGAGAAAACCATAATTCAACAAGACACATGCACCCCAATGTTCATTGAAGCACTATTTACAATAGCCAGGTCATGGAAGCAACCTAAATGTCCATCAACAGATGAATGGATAAAGAAGATGTGGCACATATATACAATGGAATATTACTCAGCCATAAAAAGGAATGAAATTGAGTTATTTGTAGTGAGGTAGATGGACCTAGAGTCTGTCATACGGAGCAAAGTAAGTCAGAAAGAGAAAAACAAATGCCGTATGCTAACATATATATATATATATATATATGGAATCTAAAAAAACGGTACTGATGAACCTAGTGGCAGGGCAGGAATAAAGACGCAGATGTAGAGCACGGACCTGAGGACACAGTAGGGGGAAAGGGAAGCTGGGACAAAGTGAGAGAGTAGCATTGACATATATACACTACCAAATGTAAAATAGATGGCTAGTGGGAAGCAGCTGCATAGAACAGGGAGATCAGCTTAGTGCTTTGTGACCACCTAGAGGGCTGGGATAGGGAGGGTGGGAGGGAGATGCAAGAGGGAGGTGATATGGGGATGTATGTACACATATAGCTGATTCACTTTGTTGTACAGCAGAAACGAACACAACATTATAAAGCAATTATACAGATGTGAAAAAAAAAGTTGTTAGAGCTTATGTACACATTCAGATTTCAAGCCTCTCTTGAAAAATCAGGAGTCCTGGCAACAGTGGGCCCTCCTTCCCATGTGGCAAATGGCTGGAGTTGAATTTGGACATCCCGATGGGTGGACATGAACTTCCATTTTACCACAGTCCTCTCTATTCCCTGTTCTACTTTTCCCATCCAGACATCCCTTCACTCATTTACGCGGCCTGCCTGGCCCCTATGGGCATTTGTGTTTGCAGTGCCTGCTGTGGTGTCTCTGTTTTGCTGATGAGCAAACTGAGAAAGCGGGGAGACAGCTTATTCTTCCAGGTCTCAAATTTGAATTCATCAGCAAAGCCAAGGCTGCCTATTGTTAGATACTATTTATCAAGCTCCTGGGTGTCCCAGGCAATGTCCAGAGCATCACAGAGGTTTAAATACAGGTGCCTTGCCCCTGCCTCTCTCTAGTCACTACCCGCCTCCACACTGCTGCTCCAAACGCATGGACAGGCCGAAGAAAGGTACTGTATTTTTTTTTTTTTTACTTGTTCATTGATAATGTAAATGTCTTCTTCTTCTTTTTTTTTTTCCCTGGTCTATTTATTTATTTATTTATGGCTGTGTTGGGTCTTCATTGCTGCGCGCGGGATTTTCTCTAGTTGTGGCGAGCGGGGGCTACTCTTCGTTGCGGTGCACGGGCTTCTCATTCCGGTGGCTTCTCATTGCGGAGCACGGGATCTAGGCACGTGGGCTTCAGTAGCGCCGGCTCACTGGCTCTAGAGCACAGGCTCAGTAGTTGTGGCGCACGGGCTTAGTTGCTCTGAGGCATGTGGGATCTTCCCGGACCAGGGCTTGAATTCATGTTCCCTGAATTGGCAGGTGGATTCTTAACCACTGCACCACCAGGGACGTTCCCAGCACTGTATTTTTCAACACTCAGATCACAAACACCTCTTTTATCGTGTACCATGATAATCTGATTCTCCTCATCTCACCCCAGATTAACTTTTCTCAAACCTCTCATTCAGATTATACACTCTGAACCTGCTGAGATGTGACCTTTCTATAAGGTAATCCCCTCGGGGCCGAAATCCTGGATGGTGTGTGTGTGTGTGTGTGTGTGTGTGTGTGTGTGTGTGTGTGTGTGTGTTTGTACACAAGTGTGCTCACACATGTGCTTCTGGATTAACACTATCTCCTCATGAACTTCCCACACAGGTGAGAAGTCAACATTTGCCCCAATTGGTGAACCAGTATCTGTCCCCCTGCCCCATAAAAGGGGCAGCAGCTGCTGGTGGTCCCTTGGTGGAATGAAGGTTCAGGGTTGCCACGTCTCTGATTTTTCAAGAATCCAGGAATATAATTTAGAAAAGGGAAACAATGATTGCTATTAATAAAACCTGTGCTGAGAAACAAACCACCCGCACACTCACCCCCAGCCCCGGTGCTTGAGAGACTCTACAAGGAACAGGTGCTGGAGGGCTGATAGGTAATGTGGGCAATGCAGGCTCCCCTTGAAACGCCCCATTGGAACGGTCAGCAGCAGGTGCTCAATCCTTCATCCTGGGTGTCCTGACACCCATCCTAGGACCTGGAAGAGGACCCTAGCCTGCTTGGCTGGCTTGGCCCTCCAGCTTTGTCCTCCATGATGACAAGGCAGCTAAGGTGTCTTTGACTCGTTTCCTTTTTTTCCTAACTCTCTGTTTGGGCTGTCCTTGAAACAAACCTTATTTTTCTTATTCATCTTCTCCTTAGAACCCTCAAGTTCTTAACTCACACTGCATTATGTGGATCTGTCCAATAAGTAGGTTGCAGCTTCCATTCCTTTGATTAAGCAACTCTAACAAAGAGTTCATTGAGATGAAAGTGCTTATCATGAACCAGGTAACGCCCTTTTCCTCCCCGACCACACGCAATAAACATAGAAATGGCAGGCAAAGGGACTTCTTGGGGAGGTGGCAGATTATAACTACTCTGGCTCCTTCACTTCTAAGGCTTTTTTTTAAAAAGAGAGAGAAAAGAACAATCTCCAAACGAGGAAATGTCACAGATTGCCACAAACAGGCTTCCCGTGGGATGATCATTTTGATGCAAATACTCTTTCTCCAAGTGAAAAACATACAACGTACAAAACGTCCACTTGAGGATCTGTGCCTCCTATTTGGGTAATCGCCCTTCTACCGTGGGTACTGAGCAGGCAAACGATATGCCCAGAAAGGCAGCCAATGAGAGAGGCACGTTTGCCCAGCGTCCCTATTGGCCAGGCCTGGCACCAGCTGGAACCAGGGCCAGCTTTGAGGACAGCAGAGCGACTTGATAGGATTCTCTCTTCAAAGCATAGAGCAAACATCAATTAATCCTCAAAAGATGCTTTCAGGGAGAACATTATCCCTTTTGAGGATGTGGAAGCTAAGAGGTACCGCAGGTAGTTGAAGGGAGGGCAGAGGAGAAAACAGAACACTGGGCCCTGGGCCCCAGATCTGTTCTCCGGAGAGAGTCAAGTTGCGGGAGAAGAATGAACCAACAGAATTGGGGCAAAGGAGGAGGCGGCTGAGAAGCCACTGCTTTTGAGGGTGCCCCTCAAGGCTCCTACTGCCCCATCCCAGAGGAGGCTGCAAAGTGAAACAGGGCGAGAGCCCTGAGCACGGCTCTGTGTGCACCAAGCCCGGAACCAGAGAAAGAGTTCAAATGACTGGATTTGGGCTCAAAACCCCTTCTTTAGAGCCTACTCGCCACTGAACATGGGAGGAAAAACGGAAATCTGGACCCAATTTGCCACACTGAGTCTGTTTTGGTACTCCCAGCCCGTTTCTTGAAAGGGGGAGGGGGAGGATATATGTGTGTACACAGAGGCCATCCCCTGCCAGGCTGGTCTTTCCATCTCAGGAGAACCAATCCAGAGCTTCCCACAGCTCACAAGGATCACAGCCTGTCACTGTGTTTGGCAATAAATGTCACACATTCTCACATTAAACGTTTATTCGACCTTTAATATTTTGCTCTGAGACACCTGGAAAAGTTGTATGCCACTGTTAAAAATGTTATAAAACACCCCACAATCTCTTCTCCACACACAGGCAGTAACCTTACACACTGATTTCTACACTGTGTGTTTTTAGTCTGTGTTTTGTCAAAAATTTCAAATAACTTTCTTTGTCGCACACTATGTGCTGTTTGCACCCCTAAACAGAGCCCATGCCATGGGCAAATTACAGGCTTATTGGAGATACTTAAGTTTTTATAGAAAGGATTTTCCTAAAGGGTCTGAATGAGTTTGCTCTCAATTTACCATTTAGTCAAAGAAATAAAAGAAATCATCCTACAATGGACCTTTTTTTTTTTTTCATTCAACTACCAACAGCCATTCTGACATAACCTTCTGTATACATGTGTATGCTTTCAGAGGCGTAGAAAATATCTGGAAGGATATACAAAAAAACTGTCCTTAACTGTGGGGGGCAGAATGGGCAAGAGGGGAAGAAGTCTTTTTTTTTTTTCCTGTTCTTTTTTTTCCTCTTTTTATGCCCTTCTGTACTGTGCTTTTTTTTTTTTTTTTACAATCAGTGCATCACATCTTAAATGCTTAAAATTATAAAATGAAAAGTCATTCTAAGATCATTTTTTCCCCAAGTGTTGCATTTTGTCCCCATGCCAGTGCTAAGTAAGCAAGTAGGTTTTGGAAATAGCTTGCTGTCTTGTACACAAAAAATATTATAAACTTTCATCACAATATTGTCAACACTCTGGCTGCTTCATCTAAAATGCACCAAGCTAAGAAAGGACAATATCTTGAAACCTACTTCACAGAGGAGGGTGAAGCTGCATCGGTCAGGGGCAGAAATGTACCTCTAATACCTAGGAAACAACTGAGGCCTCTGGACTCGCCGTCCTTAGGGATTATCTGAGAAACACAACTGAAAAGCCATCATTCTACACAAATCAGACACGACTCGCACTCCCAATTCTTGGTCCCTATGAATGGCCAGAACACACAAATTCACAAAAACAGCCGATAGGCTGGAATCCCTCCAATTATTAAAATCATCTTTTTCGGGCTTCCCTGGTGGCGCAGTGGTTGAGAGTCCGCCTGCCGATGCAGGGGACACGGGTTCGTGCCCCGGTCCGGGAGGATCCCTCGTGCCGCGGAGCGGCTGGGCCCGTGAGCCATGGCCGCTGAGCCTGCGCGTCCGGAGCCTGTGCTCCACAACGGGAGAGGCCACAGCCGTGAGAGGCCCGCGTACCGGGAAAAAAAAAAATCATCTTTTTCTTCTCTTAAAGAATGGACTTTGCAAGTGACACCAACCTCTTCCATCATTTAAGTGTTTATTTAGAGAATACGTCTGTTGGAAGCTTGAGAGATGCAGATCTAATCTCAAAGGGCTCTTAACCATTTGCAAAGGAATTAGAAATGAGGTTTAAAAAAAAAAAAAAAACCACCAGGGTTTAAGTGATGAGGCCAACAGGAAAATCCAATTCATTTACAAAATTTTCACTTACATCTGTTTTCCTCACGAATACAGCTAGATACAGTTATTATCAGCAAATCAGTGACTAGGAGTCTGAAATGAAGGAAAATGTACACTCTGGGTCTCTTAACTCCTAGTATTTGGCAGAGCTGGGCAGCAGGATCAAATTGTCGATTTCAGCCTGACACTGAAATCAAAACTCTAATAGTCACAGAAGTTCTGTAGCTAATCAGTTAAGTGTTCACACTTCACTCATCACAAGCCTTAAAGTCACCAGAGGGAGCCCGAATTTGCAACAGTCCAGAATGCATTCCTTGGGGGCCATAGATGTCCTTCCAATTCTACTTTTGCCCTCTCCTTCCAGAGACTGATTTAGAAACGAAGGGAAGTAGGCTAAGAAAAATCTCACCTTTAATATTAATAAGAATTGTGCAGTCCCCGGATGATCAGAGCCCAGACTATACGGGACTTGAAAGAACGATTGAGACTTTGATATGGAATATGAAAAAGTAACAGGCAGGAGGGGTGGGGAGACCAAACTGGGAGGCCCAGGGCCCAGCTTCTGCCAGCTCCAGTACTGACTCACCAATGATGATCGCTCTGATTTATTAAGCAAGGATGATGTACACTTACCTCGCTACCTTTTTATCTGTGAGATGAATGCAATTACCTCTCAAATGGCTTATTTGTCATGACAGGGGGAAAAAAACACACAGTACAATACAAATAAGGGAACTAGGAATTGAGCCCACCCTTTGCCTTCTTTTCAAAGAGATTTCATATATGCTATCTCATCATTATCCCTGGTGAGATAGTAGACCATTATTATTAGCCCCATTTTACAGAAAAAGCAACTGAGGCACAGAGTGGTGAACTGACCTGGGCAGTGTGGTTTGTAGAAGCAGCACTGGTCAGTTCAGAACATTGAAATGCATTCCAGTGATACTGGTCTTGGGTTGAGTCTGGAAGACTCAGCCACCTGGAGATACAGAACTCAGGCTTCCTCTGTACCAGCCTAGAGCTCTCTCCTTGACCTCACCCTGCTTCTGCACAGAGAGTCTTTGAACTAAGACAGTCTCAGAGTCCCACTGGCCAAGGGGGTAGTAGGGAAAGCAAAGGCTTCTACTGACTCTTTATCCCATGTGCCAGTTTGATACAAAGCAGACATGGACATCCCTGGGTTGTGAGTCCAGGAGAGAAGATGGAGAGGTCAGGAGTGAACACCTGGGTGCTGTTAGCTGGGAACCCCTATCTCAGGGGCTTTTAACAGCTCAAGGCATGAGTGATCAGCAGTAGCCCCAGATAATGATTCCTGCACTCAGGTGTAGTTTCTATTCTTATGAAACGTCAGGAAACTTATGTTCTAGAATCTAGGATCAACCACTGCTATCAAAGACCTGGGTGAATTGGAAGGAAAGACAGAAACAAGTGTATAATGAGCATCTTCTCTAAGGCCTGGCCTATTTTTTGGGCCCTCACAGAGTCCATCTCATGCAATGGCTTCAGGCAAGGCATGACATGGACTTTCTCCACTGACAGAATGAGGAAGAGGATGTCTCTGGTTCCTTCCAGCCCAGACACATTATCAGTCACTGTCCCATCCCCACTCCATTACTCAAATTCTCTTCCACAGGCACCACGGGATGCTGCTGGGGCTTCTCTGACCCCCCAAAATCCTCCCCTTAACGACTCTCTCCAAGGCAGAAGGAGAACACCTTTCCGTCTTCTCTTATCACCCCTATTGTAGCCAGCAGGGCCCCCACCAGAACACCCTCAAGTTACTCAGGAATCCATGAGGCAACTTTGGGAGAGGCGAGAGGGGTGAGGAGAGAAGGAAGAATGTCACAGTGGCAGCCTGCCACTTCTGGAAGGATGCAAGCATTTCCCAGCCTGCTTCATGAAGGCCCCCCAAACCCTGCACTGGTCTAGGGAGGGACACTGCATTCCAGGAGTTGCAGGGGACTGAACAGACCCAGGTGGAGCATGGATCCCACCCCACAGGAGACGATATTTTGAAAAGAGCACATATTTGATGAGGGAAGAAGGAAAGACCATGCTTAAGACCTGCCCCCCACACCCCCAACCCTTCCCAGCCTCAACTTGAAGCAAATGGTTAACCAACCCAAACCCAGAAGTGTGAATAATGCATGCAGCCAGCTCTCGGGCCTCCCGCACAGGAAGGCGTGTCAGGCTGCACAGATGGCAGCCTCACGTGTACAGGCCATAGGTCTTGTGAGGGCTGAGATCCCAGCACAACCCCTATGCTCCTCAGTAACCATGCAAAAGAAAGCGGGGCTCCCCCAGAGAGGTATGAAATGTGAGGTGAGCTCTTCTGAGTGACTGGGGAAGTGCCAGCCATCCTGGGGCGGACACCAACAGCTGGAGCGATTTGTTAGCCCTTTTTTCATGAGTTAATTTGCTTCCAGCAGATTCCACTAGTGACCTGACAGACCCAGGACCTGGAGGAGGGTCTTGGAAGAGCTGCTGAGTCAGCAGACTGGAGGGGCGACGGGGAAGGCCAAATGTCTTGCACCCAGCCCTTTGCCCGCTGTTTCTATTTGAAGAGCTTAGAATACTTATTTGCAAAGCTCTTGTTAAGGCAGCACCACTAAACTACATACAGTGAGAAGACACACGAACCTTGACCACCAAACTGCCAACAAGAAGCTGATGCAATACGGGAAAAGGATTCCCACATGAGAGAAGCTTTTCTTCCCAATGGCAGGAAGAAAGAGAAAGTCAAAGTTATAGACTGTGTTCCATCTGCAACCAGGAACCTGAGGGGAGTGGAGGCTAGGAAAGGGCTGAGCTCTCTTTGAGTTCCAGTTGACAATTCTAGTAGAATAAGAAAATAATGATACTATTGCTACGGCTGCTGCTCTTACTACAAATAATAATAATTACAGTTAACATTTATTTGGCATCTGGTACGAGCTAGGAACCATGCTACAAGCTTTTTAGGCATTATCTCCTTTACTCTTTGCAACAGCCCTTTGAGGTAGGCAAACTGTGTGGGTAAGAGATGTCTCACAGCCACTAAGTCAGGAGAAAGATTCAGAGCAGAATTAAGCCCAGGTGTGTCTGACTCCAAGCTTGTGCACTGAACTGCTTTGCTACAGCTCAATCCCATGGTCCGGAGAGAGAGCATTGAAAGGGGACTTGGGAGCACAGGCTCCAGCCCCACACATGCCCTAAGTAGCTGCGGGATCTCGGCAAGTGATTTCAGCTCATGGGCCATTCTATCTCATAAGATGGCTGAGTGATTTCTTAAGGGCCCCCTCAATTCAAACTACAGTCACTGACCACCTGAGTGCCACCTGAGTGATGGGGGAATGGGTGTATAAACATAACTGAGGCACGGCCCTGCTCTCAAGGGCTCTGCAGACTAGCCCTGCCTTATGCAAAAGCTAAAGAGCCTTGGGTGCCCTTTCAGCTCTAAAATACTACTCAGCGATTCCTTTTTGATATAAAAAAGTATTTCTGACAGCATTTATACCCATCTTCTATTTGTTCTTCTTTGTAAACATAGGCATGGAGAAGTGTCTAAAATGACGTTCATCTAATGGATTTGGGGTAATATTTTTGCTCTCATCTTTTTACATTTTTGTGTTGCTTGAATTTTTAGTAACAAATATACATCATTTTTATAAAAATAATAAATTCATTTTGAAACACCACTAAAACAATATATATATATGCATGTTTATATGCACACACATACATATATACACAGACATATATATTTCAACACTAACTGGATATTTTATATTATTAAGAAATTACTGTTAACTCCAGTGAGATTGTGACTTTGGTTTTAAACAGAATCCTTTTGTTTTGCAGAGACATACTGAAATATTTATAGATAAAATGATGTCTGGAATTTATTTCAAAATATCCCTAGTATGGGAGGGTCGGGGTAGGCTTTTGATGAGACTGGCTATGAGTTGCTAATTGTTGAAGCTGCGTGATGGGTATATGACATTCATTATACTATGTATGTTTGAATTTTTTCATAATATACAGCAAAAGAGACGCCTCTTTCAAGGCCAGTAGGGAAGCAATATTTCCCAAAAGCTAAGCTAAGTCCCCAGCCAGCAATCTTTCTACCTGAGCTTTTCATCATCCTAGGCTAACTCTTCTCTTTCACTGTTACAGTTCAACTTCATTTTTTTCTGTGGCTTTCTTCCACTCCCACACCATTCCCCCAAACTTTCTAGAATCATCCATCAGGTCTGTTGGTACATTCTGTGCCCAGGCCACTCTATCTGACCTTACCCTTGCCCAGGGGACAGAAGGTATGGGCCTGAGCAATACTCCCACACACCCCTGTTCAAAGTCAGCTACTATCAGGCTCTGTTTATTTAGAAGCAGAACAGCTTGACTGTAGATGGTGGGGGGCACGTTTCACTGACCCATTCAACAAATACTTACCGATCACCTACTTTGTGCCAGAAACTGAGCCAGGGATGGTGAACAAGACAAAAGTGCCACCTTCGCAGAGTTTTCACACTGGAGGAGGGGCTACTGCAGATGTAGCTCCAAGATTTAAGGTCAGGGGTATATTCTCTAAGACATCCCTGAATCACGTGGGATCTTGTCCAAAATAAAGACAAACATTATCTGATGCCAAGAGATGGAATTACACCCAACAACCCACCCCAACCCGGTTCCCCATTTCATGGGACACAAAGACCAAACCAAGGCAACCACTGGGTAAGTAAATGATGGCAGAGGAAGGGCAGCCAGACCTCACTACGCCGGGCCCACCACTTGCCACATTCGTATCAGAGTGTTTATAACCTTTGCTGCCACTTTGACAAAGGATTTGCATTCACATTTGACAGTGAACTAGGTAAAGTTTTACTAGGATGCATGACTGTAGCAGTTTTTAAAAACAAAACTTCCCTTACAGGAATGACTTATACGACCTCAATAATACAACCAGGGGCCTCCTATGTGAATGTGTGGTCATGGGAAAATGTTTAGCATTATTCAGTGATAACTTATGCCTGCAATCAGGGCACAAGGACTTCCAAATCAAATTTCTTGGCCAAAAAACAAATTCAATTTGGAAAAACCACAAACATTTTCCAATTTTCTTGCTCTATCACAATAATGGCAATAGTGTTATGAGTGAAGGTTTTAACTTATTCATCAAGATATAGGGTCTGGGCTTCCCTGGTGGCACAGTGGTTGAGAGTCCGCCTGCCGACGCAGGGGACACGGGTTCGTGCCCCGGTCCGGGAGGATCCCACATGCCGCGGAGTGTCTGGGCCCGTGAGCCATGGCCACTGAGCCTGCGTGTCCAGAGCCTGTGCTCCGCAATGGGAGAGGCCACAGCAGTGAGAGGCCCGTGTACCGCAAAAAAAAAGATATAGGGTCTAATCTCGTATTAATTGTGGATTCACCATTGTTCTACTAAAAATGCATGCTCTGCACATTTTCCCCCATTGACTACAAACTCAAAGAGGAAAAAAATCTTTCAGCCCTACTTTTGTGTTTACCCTCAGCACCTAACACAATGCCTGGCATATAGTTGGTACTGGTAGATATTTCTTGAATTGAATCCAAATATGCTTTAAAAATATTTTTTTAATTAAAGTGCAATGGCACAGGACTTCCCTGGTGGTGTAGTGGTTAAGAACCCACCTGCCAATGCAGGGGACACGGGTTCGAGCCCTGGTCCAGGAAGATCCCACATGTCGTGGAGCAACTAAGCCCATGTGCCACAACTACTGAGCCTGCGCTCTAGAGCCCGTGAGCCACAGTTACTGAGCCCACGCGCCTAGAGCCCATGCTCCGCAACAAGAGAAGCCACTGCAATGAGAAGCCCATGCACCGCAATGAAGAGTAGCCCCCGCTCGCGGCAACTAGAGAAAGCCCGCTCACAGCAACAAAGACCCAATGCAGCCAAAAATAAATAAAATAAGAAAAGAAATACATATTTAAAAAAAAAAAGAGTGCAATGGCACACGCCCAGCGCAACTAATCTGAATCCAGGTCCCAACAAGACTCACTGGACCACATCCTAATGTCCTCCCCGGGTGGATGTCCAACAAGGGCAGATGCAATGCCCCTGCCTATTGGACATTTCCATCCAGATGTTGAATCAGCATCTCAAGCCTAACAAGGGCAAAGCTGGGGCCCACACACGCCTGCTCCCCCGTGATCCTCACCAGCTCAGCAATCCCATTTTTCTACTTGCTCAGGTCAAAAGCCTTGGAGTCATCCACGATGCCTCTCTTGTTGTCACACCCCACTTCCAATTTTTTTGCAAAAGCTGTCTTCCCTATCTACAATTTGTATTCCAAATCCAGCCGCTTCTTACAACCTTTGCAATCACCACCCTGGCCCCAGCCCCTGCCTCGTTACTGGTCTTTCTGTTCACTCCCAACTGAGCAGCCAGGGTGATGCTGTAAAAATCCTCCAGTAGGTTCCCAACTCCAAAGATAAGCCAAAGTTTTCCTGTTACTCTCCCCCAACTCTGCTCCAGTCACACTGGCCTTCTTGCTGTTCTGCAAAACATCAGGCATAGCTTCACCTCAGAACCTTTGCACTTGCTCCTCTGTCTGCCTTGAATCTTATTCCCCCAGATGACCCTCAAATGTCACTTTTCAGTGAGGTCTCCCCTGGCCACCTTAACTGTCCTCCCCCAACACCCCCTACCACAACTCCCTGATAGATCTAGCACCATCCCAGTTATTCACTTACTTAGATTACCATCTGTCTGCCTCCGCTAGAATGAAAGCTTAAAGAAGGCCAGGATTTTGCCCATTTTTTTTCACCGCTGGTATCCAGCACCCAGAATAGTGCTAGGTACTCAGTAAATATTTGCTGAATTAATAAATTAATCCCAGGACACCTAGAAATAGTCTTAACTCCCCATCATGGAAGAAAAAATAAATCACAGAATCCCCTTAAAGACATGTGATCCAGTTCATAGCAAAACATACATATTTCAGGCCTTTCTCAAGCAAACAAGCAAGTTCTAATGAATCTCGAGAGGGGAGGAAATCTCATTTCATTTTTACTCCCTCTCACCCTTCCTAAATCAGAGACCGCCTCCCCTTCTATCAGGCCCAAGGCTGGAAAACATCTGCTCAAGGGATGGAGGAGGAGGTGCAGGTGCCACCAGACCTGAAGGCATTACCACCCACAAATTTGAGGGGAAGAGAAGATGACTGAGAAAGGGAAGAAAAATTAGCGCAGCGATTAGAAACACATGTTTAAAAACCCCTTCCCAGCCCATGAGTCGGCTGAGTGAAGCTGGCATCAGGGTGACAAATTAATTTCATGACCTTCTTGCTTTCACTAAGAACTGCAGAACTTTTTTTAAACAACTGATGTGAAGGAAAGGGGCATGTATGTCTGCCCATATGTCTATATAAAGAGGTCTGGTAACAAAACAAGATGTTTTCCAACACGACATGCACCGAACCACCTACAGTGTGCCCAAAACAGTGCAAGGTGCTGGAGACCCAGGAAGGTCTAAGATATGGTTCCTTCTTACAGGGAGCTCTGGCAGGCAGAGGTGACCAGCACAGACACAGCTCACCGGATGTCACTGTGCTAAGTGCTCCCCTGGCATGAACAAAGTGCTATGGGACCCGTAGAGGGGCAACTGGTTCTGCCTGGAGGTGGCTCAGTTCTTGAAGGGTGAGTGGAAGCTGGAAGAGATCATCAGGGAGAGGCGTGGGGGTCAGAGGAAGAAGACCTGGCAGAGATGGTCAGAGAAGCAAAGGCCTGGAGGTGGAAAGTCCACAATCTGGCATGATTCAAGCTCAGAGTCCATGGACAGGTGGTGGAATGGGAGGCTGAATTGTCATGCTAGGGAGTTTGACATCCTCCTCTGAGGAGTGCCCCCTGGTCCCTCCAGGTAGAGTAGATTCCTCCCCTCCTTTGTATCCCACCATGCCCTGTACACACTCCCCAAAGCACATTCCCAGCCCAGCAGGGCCTTGGCACAGGCCATTGGCTGTTCCTTCTGCTTGGAATGCTTTCCTCCCAAGCTGTCTGCAAGTGCAGCTCCCTCCCACCCTCCAGGTATCTGCTCAGACATCACCCTCTCTGTGAAGCCATCTCTGAATTCCCTCTCCAGGGGGCAACCCACAAACACGTGCCCCTTACCCTCACTGTATTTCCCCATAGCATTTATACCTGTGTCTTTGTCTACTGTTGGTCTCCTTCACTAGCATGTATGTTCCGTGAAGGCAGGGACTTTGTTTTATTGACTGGCTGTATCCCCAGCACCTGCAGTGCGTGGCACATAGCGGAAACTCAATAAATAGTTGATGAATGAATAAAAAGCACCTGTAACACTTGAAGATCAGGGTTGTTTATATCTGTCCCCCGCTACAAGGTTGAAAATTGATATGAAAGCAAAGACTGTGCTCTCAGTTCTCTACCCAGCACCTCCCATAGTGCACATGATCAGTTCTCAGTAAATAGTTGATGGGTGGGTGGGTGGATGGATGGATGGATGGATGGAAAGGCTAGATGGTTGGGTGGGTGAGTGGGTGGATGGATGGATGTATGGAAAGGCTAGATGGTTGGTTGGGTGGGTGGGTGGATGGATGGATGGATGGATGGAAAGGCTAGATGGTTGGGTGGGTGGGTGGATGGATGGATGGATGGATGGAAAGGCTAGATGGTTGGGTGGGTGGGTGGATGGATCGATGGGTGGATGGATGTATGGATGGAAAGGATAGATGGTTGGGTGGGTGGGTGGATGGATTGATGGGTGGATGGGTGGATGGATGGATGGATGGATGGATGGATGGATGGATGGATGGGTGAATAGGCAGAAGCATGGATGGATGGATGGATGGATGGATGGATGGATGGATGGATGGATGGATGGGTAGCTTGGCAGATGGATGGATTCTACAATCAGTAGGCACCACTGAAAGTAAAAAGGAACTGAACAGTGCAAAGCTCTCCCTGTGGGTAGGGATAGCCTGACATGAGGAGACATTACAAATTAGGAAGTCATTTAGGAAGCTCCTGCCAGTGTCCCTGTGAGCACTTATGTTGCCTGAATGAGAGGTGAATGGAGGAAGGGACAGAGTCCAGAGACATTGCCAAGGTTAAGTCAACAGGACTTGGGGACTAAGTATATGTAGGAGTGAGGAGAGAGAAGAGCCAAAGATGACCCTGAGATTTTTGCTTAAATGATAGTGAACCCCGAGAGGAATAAGCAGCTTTAGGGGAAGAAGAAAGTTTTATTTAGAATATAAGTTTGAGGAGGGACAACCCGATGGAGCTGAGTAGGCAGTAGGACAGTCAGGAGGAGAGAGGAAGATCAAATCATGAGCGCTGGCTGAAGTCATGGGAATCCACTCATTCATTTCCACGTCTGAGCACCTTCCATTGCTCCAGGCACTTACTATGTGCTAAGACTTCGGATGCCACAGTGCCCAAGACAGGCACAGTCTGTGCTCTCATGGAACGTAAATTCCAAGAGGAAAGGCAAACATAAGACAGGTGAACAAATGCATAAAGATAATTTCTCATGGTTGTACACACTGTGAAAAAAAAATACACCAGAGTAATGGGAGGGTTATGCAGGGACAGTATTACATGGGGTGGGCAGGGGAGGCCCCTCTGAAGAAGTGGCTTTTGCCATGATGAGGCAGAGGGCAAGAATGACAAGGAAGTTCATTGCTTCATGACTTTGATTTTCTTGAACAAGTCTGGGGTGAAATCATCTGCTAAGAGTAAGAGGATGGAGAGGAATTTCACGCAAATGGCAAAATACTGAAACAACTGCTGTCGGGGAGAAATAAAAAGGGGTGAGAAAAGAGATTATGGTGGGGCACCAAGGACCAAGCTGAGGGCTGACACTGTGAATGTGTAAGGTAGCCGACCAACGCGAAGCATATTCATATTTTTAAAATATTATATAATGATGAAGCTCTATGTCCCTGCAGCTATACTGAAACCAGAAATAATGCCCTAGTAAGATCCAGAATCTCTACCTCTACTTGGTATGAGACGGGTTTGCCAAAGTGTTTATTTGATTTTAATTAAGTTTGATGGGCTGTGAGGGTTTTCATTACTTGGTCTGACCAGGCGCATTTCCACCACCACCTCCTCGCAGACCCCAGTGGCTTCCTGCCACAGCTTTCCCACTCAAACCATCCTGCAAATTAATCACCCTCAACGTCCATCCTGACATACCTTAAATAACGCCCCAACATCTACAGGATCAGTGCCAAACTTTTAACACAGGTGTCTATAATAGGTCCTTTGTTACCTGTTCAGCCTTCTCTCTCCCAACTACTCAGCCTGGCTGGTATTCACACTTCCTTTTTGAACCCAAGTTCATTTGGATGGACAGACCCAGGTCCATGCTTCACGTCTTGGGCAAGTTGCTTAAACTCTTTGGAGTGTTCTCATCTATAAAATAGTTAACACTGCCTGCTTCCTAGGAGGATTAAATGAGTTCATGTGTGTAAGCACACAGCACAGGGCTGCCGAGCAGACATAGGTGTTCAAGAGATGGTAGCTGGAACGAGCGTGACTCTTACTTTAAAAGCTGCCGTGTAACGATGCAGTTATCGCCGCATCCAGCACACGGCCACACACGCAGAAGACATTGGGTCCATGCCATTAATATTGCTACTACGTGCTGCTTTGTGATTCACCTCCTAGTTTCCACTGCACTCTTCCTCAGGCTGATCTTAAAAGTCAACTTGCATCTTACCGTCTTAGAGTCTGCCACTTTTATTAATATTCAACATATGTCTTGTCCCTCAACTAGACAGAAAGTTCCTGGAGAATAAAAATTGTATCCTCTGCTTCTCGGTATCGTCCTCACTGTGAAGTACAGAACCTTCCGCTTCAGGAGGTGCTAAATAATTCCTGATCGATGTGCGGTGCCGAGAGACTGGTTCCCCTCTTAAAGGGAAGCCTTCTCTATCCTCAACTCCCTAACTTCTACCCACCCATCGATACCTACCACCCACCCCCACCTCCTCCAGGAAGCTGGTCAGTGAAACTAGTTTCTTCCTTTCTTGAAAGTCTATGGCACTCACGAACTTGCCCTATTTTGCTTCAGGGCTTCTAAAATTTTAGGGCAGGCAGAGCTAAGGGAGATTGAGCATGTGACCCACTTCGCTTTCACCAGTACTCATAGATGTATCTACCCTAGCCAGACCAGGACACCGCTGGGCTACACCAAGGATCTTTTTCACAAAGAGGAAGCAAAAGCTGAGGTGGTCGAATACTGGTATTTCAACCATGAGGGCTCTGGTGGGGTTTCTGTGCCACAATTTCATGCTAGAAAATACTAGAACAAAAATGCCAAGAGACCCTCTGTGCTGTGTAAGGAAGGCAGGGCTGGAGGACCTGCCTCTTATTAGCTGTGCAGAGCCTGAGGACTGTCCCCAGACCTTGCTCTGGCCTCTGCTGCAATGTCCTACAGTGAGGGAGACCATCAATGATCTCTAAGGTATTTCTTAGATCTACAGTTCCAAGCACTAGCTCTGCCTATGAGCTGTACAATTGACAGACAAATTGAATCAGAAGAGCTTTGTCCCTCTTTGGTCATTAGTTGGTGGGGTACTTTGAAAGCTTCTCTGTTCCTGATGCCCACTCACCTATCAGGTATTTTATCCAATGGACATAGAAATGAGAGCATCACAGAGCAAAGTCTGAACAACTGAAAAGATGCCCACCCCCCTTGTGACTGTTAAAGCTGGGTTGGGTGCTAGATACATGGAGGTTCTTTGTGTTATTCTGTGTATTTTTGTACAGGTTTGATATCTTCCAAATTAGAATGTTATAATAATAATTACGATTAACTCACCTAATTCCACCCTTTCATGTACTAATTGGATACTCACTTTCTAGATGGATCTCATGAGCCCCCAAAAAGGTACTGGATCTTTTTTTTTTTTTTTTTTTTTTTTTTGCATTACGCGGGCCTCTCACTGTTGTGGCCTCTCCCGTTACAGAGCACAGGCTCTGGACGCACAGTCTCAGCGGCCATGGCTCACGGGCCCAGCCACTCCACGGCATGTGGGATCCTCGCGGACCGGGGCACGAACCTGTGTCCCCTGCATCGGCAGGCGGACTCCCAACCACTGCGCCACCAGGGAAGCCCTGGATCTTTTTTTAAAAAGGAACTACACCTGGAAATTATAAGTCAGTACTTTTTAACCTTTGCCCACTGGAGAATAGAGTGGGAAGAAAGAAAGGCAAAGGAAAGTGCTTGGAGTCAGACATCAATTGGAGCTCCCTCCTCCCACCAACTCCATCTGGTAAATGAAGTTACCAGAGCCTTGTCTCCTCAAGCAAATTATTGTGAGGCCTAAAGAAGACCTTCTTTCCTTCTTTGCCTCGAAAGCACTTGGTACCCATCTACCCCCCACCTCCCATTTAAAGCGTCATTACACTTACTGATGCACGTGCAGGGCTAAAAGAACAGCGGTTCCCAAGCTTTAGAAGAACTAAGAACCGGAGTGCATGGTCTCAGCCCTGATTCAGTGGGTCCAGGAGGCGGCCCAGAATCCACCTTTCACCAGTCACACCCATGCCCCTTGTGTACGTAATCTTCGGGCAACACTTTGAGATGCTCAAAGGGTAGTTGGAGGGAGCAGCAGGGACAGCAAGCAGGAGGACTGCTCCAGACTCTGCTTAGGAGGAAAACAGATCTCTCCATAGTATCAAAAACTTCCGAGGATGGGGGCGGCCTGTCAGCTTCTTTAAACTACCAAATGGAAAAATAAAAAATAAAAACTACCAAATGGAACTGAGAATGAGCGGAAGGAGGGAAGCAGTTCAAGGGAAAACTCTATCGTCACAACCTTGTCCAGCTAATGCCTGTCCTTCATGACACGCACATGTCTCATTTTTATTTTCTAAATTTTACCCAGAAAAGCCTCCTCAGAACTCATTCATCCCATCCTTTCCAGGCTCTATTGCTAAATCTCCCTTCAGCCAGGGGGAAATTTTTAGAACATAAATGGGATTAAGTCACTTCCTGACTTAAACCCTGGACTGCTCACTGCTCTTAGGAGAAAGTGCACACCCTTAAAATATCCATCAGGGCCCTGCATGTTCTGGTCCCTCCTGACCTCTCTTACCCTATCATGAGCCACACTTTCCCTTTCTTTCTTGCACTCCAGCCACAGCAGCCTTCCTTGGTTCTTCCAACATGCCACAGGACCTTTGCACGTGCTGTTCGCTCTGCCTGGGATGAAACGTTGCCTCTTCAAGGAAACTTTTGCTCAGCATACTAGACTAGAGCAATTCCCTCAGCCTACTCTCTTCTATCTTCCTGGACCTTCCAACATAACACAGATTCAACTTTTATTTATATATTTATGTGATTAATGTCTATCTCCCCAACTGGACCACAAGCTCCACAAAGATAGAAGTCCATATCGATTTTGCTTACCGCTGTATACTCAGTGCCACAGTAGCTGGTAACCCGTACATGCTGGACTAACATAGGTGCTAAGTGCACCATGGTCTAGAGAGATGTGTGAAGGAAAAAGAGAAATGGCACACAAAGCTGGAGAAATTCACAATGCAAATGACAGGCCAGTGTGAGATGGCGCACTTTCTCCTGGACTTGGAGGGCTGAGAATCTTCTCCAGTGTCACAAGGATGGTGGTCACTGACGCCACAAGATCTCGGGTTCTCTGAAATAAGAGTGTCTGTCCAGGACTGTCCCCAGAGGATGATGAGAATGTGATTTGCCCCTCGGGGAATGTGGGGGCTGAAAAAGAGGGCCAGGAGAGATTGCACGCCCAACTCCTCAATGCCCTGCCTGTTATCTCTCTGAAAACATAGCTTTGTCCCTCACTATCAGGACGCCGAGAGAGAGCGGGGACAAGAAGGTCACAGACAGAAGGGATCTGCCCCCCTCCTATCTGGAGCCACAGAAACAGGCGAGCTCAGGTTATCTTTGTGTTCACTTCTGTTCCCCAGAGATGTGCGGGGTGTGGGGTGGACATGAAGATTTAGACCAGTCAGCTCTGAAAACAGGGTGTTTTTCTGCTTGGTCATCAAACATATGCCCATTCAAGGGAGGCAAAACAAGCTGAAGTTTAGATTCTCTGACGAGGCTATGGAGTCCCATCAATTACACGACGTGGAAAAAACTTTGGACAGTTAAAAATAACATAGGGGTCTGGTGTTTGGAAGATCTGGAGTTTGGAATGCCAGCTTGTCAAGCACAGATCGCTGCCTACAAAAAGCGTGTGCTGGGAACATGTATACACACACCCGCCGGGACAGGAGGGCTGCGATCAGCAAGGTGTCCGACAACGGGTTGGCGGGCCACATGGGAGAAAAGTGCACAGACCAGCTCTCACCCCTACACACTCTGGTCTGAAGGATGTTCAAGCCCTTTTCTAGCTATGGAAAGGGCAGAGCTCATTCGGGCAGAAAACACTTGCCTCTCCCTTGGAGGAGGCGTCAGTGAATGGAAGCAGGAGCCAGGCGTTCAATCACATGACGGTTCACCTCAATGTGTTGTGTTTCCGCAGCTGTGAAATTCTCATTCTTTCTCAGAAGGACCCAGTATCAGCACTGATTCAGTGGCATGCAATAACCTGAACTCCCAGACAAAGAATCCCGAAGCTTAATCTCTCTCAAAGTCTCTTCTAGCACATTTGTTCTAAGAGTTACTAATAATAATGCCATCGAGTTCTAGAGTGTCTTTCTTCTAAGAAAATCAGAGCTTCTCCTACTTATTATCTCATATTCCTTAAGAGGCCACTGTGGGAAAAATCAGCTAGTGTGACTGCATTTTACAGATAGAAAAATGGGGTCACTGCCAACGTCTATTACGAGGGTAAGAAGCACCAACTCTTCTAAGCACTGTACGTGTATTAACTTGTTTAATTCTTCCAACAACCCTCTAAAGGCAGAAACCATCTCTCCCACTTCGCAGAGGAGAAATTTGAGGCACAGAGGGGTTAGGAATCCTGCCCATGGTCATGGGGCTTGGATGTGAACCCACGCTCTCCAGCTCTAGAGCCCATAGCCAAGCTGTAAGCCACATGGCACTGCTCGCCACCCTCTCACTCCCTAGGATGGGCATCTGAGCTCTCAAAGAGTTCAGGCTCCAAAGAACCTGAGGACTGGGGTAACACCAGCCTCCCCCTGAAAGCTAGCTCCCTGGGGCCCAGGCCTTCCGGCAGGAGGAAATAAACATTAGGTGAGCAGCTTGGATGGGTAACGGGGTGCCTGGGTGCCTGGGTGGGAGTGGAGAGGCATTACCTTCAGAGTAAACCACTTCCATGCTCCCAGGAAGAAACACAGTCTTAGAGACCTGTAGCCTCACTGCCTGCGCCCCGTCCCACACTCCCACCTCACTCCCCGCAAACCCCACTCCCATGTGAACCATGAAACCAATCGTCGGGGCACCAGCCTTTGATTGCACTACGAGGGTCAGCATTTATGTTTTCTTCCCTAGACTGGATTTGTGTATTTTATTTATAACCATGTATGGGTTGTTATCACTATTGCTTTTGTTGAAGAAAGGGGGTGGTGATTAAAGTATAGAAAGGGGGAAAGACCTTTAGATCCAGCACTAGGACAGGCTTTATCCTACAATCCTTCACCACTTGGCAAATGTGCCCAAGCAGCTGGCCAGGGCT
Organism: Phocoena phocoena; assembly: GCF_963924675.1. Lineage (NCBI taxonomy): Eukaryota > Metazoa > Chordata > Mammalia > Artiodactyla > Phocoenidae > Phocoena > Phocoena phocoena. The sequence continues at coordinate 29,129,599 of NC_089220.1, read as the reverse complement.
GTCCTGTACCCGATGGGATGGATGGCTCATCCAGGGCAAGCCCCCGAGAGTCCCCCTCACCCCCACCCCCTCTGGGAGGTGCCCTGGGAAAGACCCAGAACACATAACCAAGGAAACCAAGGACCAAGAATCAGTGAGAGGGAGTCTCTGGAGGTGGACATCCTCCCTGCTGAGGGACACAGGATGGCAACCCCTACCTCCCCCTGGTGTCTCTCTTTTGGCCTCTGAGGTGTTCAAGTTCTTCCCGAGAATTGGCTGCCAAGCTGGGGCTCCACTCAGAGCAACCTGGCCCCAGGCTATTTCATTTTTTACCTTATGTTCATAGATCCCTCCCACTCCCATCCAGCCAAATGGATCCATTTGCTATCACCTACACATCCCTTCCGACCTGGCCCTCCCACCACCACCCCAAAGGAAGAGGGTTCTCTAAGGAATTACTCAAATGCTTCCCAAATCCTTGTTCACGTCCCTTTCAGGCCTGACCTTCTCCATCCTCAGCCTCCCCCACTCCTGAGCCTGACCAGATTCCGCTTTCCTTCCAAGCTCAGCTCTAAGTCACCTCCTCCCTGAAACCTTCTCTGACATCCCCACCATGGGACCACTTTCTCTCTTCCAATTTCACAGACCCCTCGGGGGCTGGACTGCTCACAGAGTGCAGTTAATCCCACCATGTAACCTCACGCACTCTGTTTCTTCTCCACGGCTTCTTCTCACCTGTTTGCTGTGTGCAAGCTTTGCCTTTTCCTCCTTCTCTCTCCCTGCTCCCACATTGATAAGATAGAGTGTGCCCTCCTGGGGACTAGGCAGAATACTCTTCCCTTCCTTTCGTGCCTCTTCAAAGCTTTTTTTTTTTTTTTTTTTTTTTTTTTTTGCGGTACACAGGCTTCTCACTGTTGTGGCCTCTTCCGTTGCGGAGCACAGGCTCTGGACGCGCAGGCTTAGCGGCCATGGCTCACGGGCCCAGCCGCTCCACGGCACGTGGGATCTTCCCGGACCAGGGCATGAACCCATGTCCCCTGCATCGGCAGGTGGACTCTCAACCACTGCGCCACCAGGGAAGCCCTCTTCAATGCTTTTTGATCAAGGTGCGATGCATGGGGAAAGGAGAAAGATGTCAACAGGGCACAGATGAAGGGGACAAGGTCAGAACGAAGCCAAGGCTGGAGGTGCAAACCTTGATATGAAGCATTAAGTGGATTATTCCTCTATCTAGGGCTCACAGAGCATTGGGGAGGTTTAGGTCTGAGTCAAGGAATGAAATAAGAAGCAGAAAGTAAAAGAAAAGAGTAACCAGTGGGCTTTTCCTTCCTGGGGATTTGAAAAGCTACAATAGAGCCTGAAGCAGAGATGCCAGGAAGTTGGACTGCCCAAGGCTGCCAGCTCTGGGTCTTGGAGAAAGGTGGGGACACTTCAGAGCTTTTATATTGTCCAGACCAGTTCATCTGCGTCACAAAGGAGACAGGAACTCCTGGCAACACTGGGCAATGATAGAGATGGTTGCATCCATCAGAGCTTCTTTTGTCCTGTATTTCTCAAGAAGCTGAACACATTGTAGGCAGATAATGGGTGAACGTAAATGATCACCAGAAGAGGGACCTATATAATTGGGTCTCTCAGTTAGGCAGATCACCAAATAATAAAAGAATCCTATTGCTCCAAGGATAGCAAGAGCTAGCTCCGTCTCAGAAAGGTTCCTACATTCAGACCCATGAACCAGTCAGGCTCTATCCCTCCCCCATGCTGACTGGGATCTCCAGCCTCTGAGATAGCAAACAATGCCCCCTGGTGTGCTATGGACCAGGGAACTATGGGAAATTTCTGAATTTCATAGAACTCCGTAGATCAGTGTTCATCTCAGCTACCCTGTGCGTAACTGACCTAAAATCAAATGATCCAAACCTGTTTCCCATCCCCCAGAGATGTGTGTAATTAGATAAAATGAGGACAGAATATGTATAAGTATCTGTTATACTGGGATGGCTGCCCAGAAAGGAAATGAGCACCAGGAACCGGATGGCCCCATGTGCACCCTCTGTACTGAAGGGCTATACCCGGGACTGAAGGAGAGTTAACTTCCAGAGTAGGTGCTGGTGCAGTATGAACCTCTCTAAATTCACAAACACTTTGGTACAATCCTGCTCCTCCAGCCTATACTTCGTGCACCATCAGCACTTTTTCTAGCTCTCCACGTTGAAGGATGTCTAGTGGACGAGAATCTGAGTTAAAACTTGACTTGAATAGCCTGTCTCCACCTCTGGCCTTCACCTTCCTTCTGACACAGAAAGGCCTCTCCAGGGTGGCACCTTCCTCCACATGGTCCCAACACTGAATGTTCCGGAGGGTCGAAAAGCAGCAAGAGGACATGCAAAAGTTATGAGGATAGAGATTTCTCTCTCTCTCAATATGAAGAATAAAGGCCCTCACATGATCCCCAGGACATCATTTTTTGTTTCATTGTCACATGAATTTACCTGCACTGAACATGGTTGGGAGAGAGTCATAGGGAAAGTTATATCTATGTAGGCATTATGAAAGTATAGGAAATTCTCTCAAAGAATATCTATCTGAAAACAGTGACTGGGCCACAGTTACCTCCAAAGCTCAGTAGGACAGGCAACAGACTCTCACCAGATCCCAACTTTGGGTTAAACCATTATAGTACCTGTACCTTCTGGTCTCTTCCATCTTAAAAACCCATAAAAGTCCTCAGGTATACCGAAGGCTAAAGGAAATCCCATACACAGCTGAGTATACAGTAGGCACTTAGTAAAAGTGTGGTTGATTTATCAGTGGCTAGTCACAAGCCCTGGGTTACTTAGTCCCTGAAAGAGGACAGAGCAAAAAGACTTGCCTTTAATTCCCAAGACCAAAGGGAAGGAAAGCCAAGTTTTTTAGATCCACAAGGATGAAGTGGTAAAGAGACAAAGGGCTAGAATAAATGACGCTGACAATCATCACAGCCTCACACGCTACATGCAAGCAGGGCAAGCTTGTGCCTATTTTCCAACTACTGAAATTGAAGAATTGGGGGAAAGGAATTCTGCTGCCTTTTCCAAACTCCTGCCAGGGAGAGAATGAGAAACAAGTGGACTCTAAAGAGCTAGAAGCAAATTAGGCGGGAAGAGCCTGCTGGCTTCATTTGCTCAGTTACTCCACACACATTTATTAAGCGCCTGCTATGCTAGATCCTATAGGGATAGAAAAGCACAGGCAGCCACCCTCCCAGTCTTCCAAGGCCTTACATTCTAACCAACCAGCGTTAAGTATTTCAGTGGCGGGGAGAGAAGAGTATGCTTGGGACTATAGGGCCAAGGACAGGGTTGGCCAATTCTACCTGAGGGCCAGCAAGGGCTTTGCCAGGGAAGAGGGGACTTTGAAGTGTCTGGAAGATGAGCAAGTAGATGTTCGTCATGTGCCTCTGGGGCAGGATAGGGCTGAGGAGCCACAAGCAGTTTGGTAAGACTATAGGGGAAGTGGGAATGGTGCCACCTGTCTGAGCAGGGATACAGAAGCATCCTTTCATGGTAACAAGTTCACCCACATCGCTCATTCTGAGGTTCTTAACCTGGAGCCCATGTACCTCTAGGGCATCCGCTGATGGGCTCCTCCAAGTCTGTGAACCCCAAAAAACCATAGGCAGATGTTCACACCTATCTGCATCTTTTCTGGGGAGATGATCCAGAACTTTCATAGGATTCTCAAAAGGGCCTGTAATTGCCAAGGAAAAGTGAAAAAGAAACACTCAATAGAACATTGAGTTGCCTGAACACCAAACTGTGATGTTAGAAGCCATGGTTTTCTGTCTCTGTACCCTGAAGATAGCTTAGTACCTGACATATCATAGGTTTTCAGGATTAGCAGAGCTCAAGGGATGAATACAAGGAGATGGGAAGAAATCGCCATTTTCATCATCAGAACAAACATTGTGTGCACAGACATTCGTGTGCCAGTCAGTGGGCTAGATTTTACAAACCAATACCCCTTAACATAAAGGCACATGGAAAAATATCTTCTCAATTTCCTGTTCACAGGATTGCAAAGCCAAGTCCCTAAATGTGGATACAAGTCACCCAGGGCAATTCACTGCAATCCCAGATCAGGCTCAAACTTTAGTTGGCAGTTGCCTAGCAACGAATAACCCTGAAGACACATCACCAAATAGAGATGCCAAAAGGGCATTCTGTGGACAAGCTGGTTCTGAAAACTAGCCCCCGCGCAAGTTTGTCTTCCAGGCCTCTCTGGGACTGTTGGGGGAAGAAGCAGACTTTGCAGCCAAAAGGCAGCTGGAAGAGGGGATGGAAGGTGTTCAGATGGTGGTGTGTAACAAGTGGGCACAGAAACAGGGAACCGAGGGCTGAGGGAGCAGGCAGCCTCAAATAGAGAAGGCAGTTGGTGCCTCTGCAGGTCCTCTTTCAGACCGTACCTACAATTACTCTTCTGAGCAGTTGCTGAGCAAATCCCAGCCATACCTAAGATGCAGAAAGTGGCAGGAAGACTTGACTGCACCTACATCCAGCCCTGCCCTGAAGTCATCGTCCTCTAGCAGTTCCACTGAACTACGTCAGTTTGGGGTGAGCAAGATGACAGACCTCCAGACCCAGGAAGCAGTTTTTATCCAGCTCTCCAGGGCAGCTCGCTCCCTTACAGAGGCAGCAAGCACCAAAGAGGCAAAGAGACCTCACGTTCTAAAATTCAGATTTTTTTGTTTTTTCTTTAATGAAAAGCTCAGAAACTCCTTCTGCTGAGGCAGGTGAGACTGGGATTCCTAAGACAAAAGTTCTAATCCAAATCATGGCACAGGCCAACACTAGGCACCTCTCCCTGCGCAATGGTAGAAAGCTTGGGAAGAAAGCTTGGGCCTTCTTCAGAACCCGTTCTCCTGGAAGGTCTTGGGGGCCAGGGGGAAGGGGCAAACAAATATATATCAGTCAGGAAGCGACTCAGGAAGAACAAATGCGGAAGTCAAACAACAACAAATAAGGCGGATATAAATCCAGATAAAATATTAAAATCATTAAAGGGCTGCTGCTCCCTGAAGATTGGGAAAAATGAAGAGAGTTAATTAAAAGCAATCTCCATGCACTGCTGAGCCAGCCGGCCCTGATAAATCAACAGCTGGGGCTTCTGTGGAGGGCAGTCAGGGGGCTTCAGGAGTGGGGTGCGGGGGGCGGGGGGGGCTGCCGGCCGGGGGAGGGGGGCTGCTGCAGAGATGGCAGTGACGTCCAGTTGAACACAGTGACTTAAGTTTCGTGTCTTATTAAATATTTTATGACCACTGAATAAAGCTGTTCTTCCAAGGGGGGAGAAAATGATCATTCGGGTGAACAGAAAGTGAGGAAGATAAGGGTAAAGAGATATTTTTTGTTTGATTCAAGACATACTTGGGACCATGATGTCAGCATCTCTGACCTTGCCTCAGATGCAGAGGCTTTTGTTTCTTCTCTCTACCTGATCTGCACAGGTAGATGCCTCTGCTAAATTCTCTCTGCAAAAACCTGGGCTATGTTTGTTTTGGGGGTTGGAGGAAGCAGTGCAAAGTCAGGGAAAGAAATGAAGAGGAATAGGAGATAAAAAAGACCTTCAAAATTCTCATTGTTGATCCAAGCCAGACTTTTAGCGCAAAACTAAAAGGTCAGTGGAAATTGTGGGAACTTTCTTTTTTTTTTCTTTCTTGCTTTCCCTTTCTTTTTCCTCCTTTCTTTCTCTACTTCCTTCCTTCCCCCTTTTCTCTGCAGTCAGATAAAGTTTCTGTTCTTCATTTTAAACAAAAAAGAGCTCAGAACTTTGGGGGCCAATCTAAGTTAAAAAAAAAAAAAACAGCAATTTTAGTGTATTACAAAAACGGCCCTTCTCTATTCTAAGGGAACCCTCCAGTTCTTCCTTGATGGAAATATAATCAAGAGAAATGATTGGGAGAAAGTGGGGTTTTTTTTCCCTCCGTAGAATTGGGATTGGAAGGGGGTGTGTGCATGGGGAAACATAAGGAATTATGCATTTGGATATGCATTTTAATTAGGTGGACAGAAGCAGCCGCCTGTTAATTTTTCTTGCTTGTTTCCACTTAGCATTCATCACAGGCAAAACCACCATAGAGCACTCCCACGATAATAGATGGTTCTGCATTGGCTAAGTCCTCAGGGAAAATAATTAGCAGGAGAGAATATATTCTCTCCACTTCAACTACCCCATCCACCCTGCCCTCCCCCACCTCCAGCACCACATTGCCTCTGCCCTCCCCCCAACCCCACAACTGACAGTGGTTTCACTAGAAGCCTAAGGGAGCAGTCCACCTCCTGGTTTACAAGCACTTACTTTGCCCTGCCAAAGAACAAGGGTCTGGAAGGAGAAACGGACTGGAGGCCTTCATTGGAGTGGAAGCTCCTAGATACAGGGAGGGAGGCTCTATGCCGCTTAGCTGCGAGGGGCAGGCTCGCAATCAGAATTGGCCAGGACAGGATGAAGAAAGCTCCAAAGAGGGTGAGACAGTTCTCCCTGAGCTCAACTAGCAGCAAACAGATATATGTAAAGAGTCCTTGGTTGAGGATAATGGGAGTAGGGATGACGTTTCTCATTTAATTTGCTTTTATAAAGTACAGGAATGCTGTGGGTTTGCAGCAAGCTTGGATCTGAAGCATTTCCAAGGCTGGCAAATAACTCTGTCATTCTGATATTTGACCGTCGCCACGATGCTGTCCATAGTCTACTCTTGTATAAAGGATCAATTCTTGCCGCTGACTCCCTATGTCAACAGCACACCCTCCTTGCTCACAAGCAGGTTTAAACCCCAGCCCCCCTGTCACCCCCTCTCCCTCCCTGGAGTCTTCTTGGTAGAAGGAGGAGCCAGAGACTGGCTGATGACAGGAGCCCAAGTTCCAGGAGAGCACTCCCTCTGCCCGCCAGCGTCTGATTCCTCTGATCACGGGTGGACTCAGTACAGGGCTGACAGTGGGAAATGAAATGAGGACTTCCCTTGAGCTCATATTCTCACCTATTTCAAACCCAGACGATGTAAAAAAGCCCACTGAGATCCCAGGGCTATTTACACACAGCTGGACGAGTGAGGCTTTGCATTTACTGAGAAACAATGATTAGATATGATGTGTAATGCCAGGATCTTTTCGTTTATTTTAGTTTTAATATAGTAATGTTTATGAGACACTGCTGACTCTCTGAGAAGGCCTCAGTTAGCTACGAGAAACTTTGCAGTTCTAGTAACACCTCACATTTGTACTTTACACCTTCTGAAATGTTTTCACAACCATTATTTCATCTGGGCCCCTTGCAGGGGGTAAGCAGGGCTGGGTACAGGGAAAGGAAGCGAAAGGAGATACAAGCCCTTCTCACCTTATGAAAAAATAGGCCAGATTTGCTACCTCTTGACTTTCAAGCTGTCCTGTCATCCCAGGTGCTCCTTCCACCTGAACCCCTGTTGCCAGATGAAACCTCCACTCTGCCTAGGAAACCTTCACTGCAAGCCTCACCAGGTAACTACTACTGCTGCAGTTTCTGGAGCCCCCCCAAACCCAAACCCTGACCCCCACAGGGAGCCACTGCCCTCAAAGGGTTGGGGTTAGGGGTACAAAGTGAAGGCAATCCTTGTGGCTGGGGATGAGAGAAGTGAGTCTCTGGGTTCCCAGGGCATTTACCCCTCCTCCCCAAAACAGTGGTTGTTCCACGGGGGAGGGGGGTAAAAAGGTTGAATTCTATGATACTATCAGTATTTTTTTTTTAAGTTTACAAGGAGGGAGTTGCCTGTACTATCTAGAAATGTACTCCCTAGTTTTTAATAAGTCTAAAAATGAAGGGGGACCTAAGCACATACCCAAAAGAACTGAAAGCAGGGACTCAAATAGCTACTTACACACCCATGTTCATAGCAGTATTATTCACAATAGCCAAAAGGTGGAAACAACCCAAGTGCCCATCATTGGATGAACAGATAAACAAAATAAGGCATATACATACAATAGAATATTATCCAGCCATAAAAAGGAAGGAAATTCTGACACATGCTGTAACAAAGCTGAACCTTAAGGACATTATGCTAAGCTAAATAAGCCAGTCACAAAAGGACAAATATTGTATAATTCCATTTATATGAGGTGCTTAGAATAGGCAAATTTATAGAGACAGAAAGTAGAACGGTGGTTAGCAGGGACTGGAATGGGGGCGGGAGGAGGATGAGGGGTTATTGTTTAATGGGTACAGAGTTTGTTTAGGACGATTTTTTTAATTCTGGAAACGGATAGTATGGATGGTTGCACGACATTATGAATGTACTTAATGCCAGTGAACTGACACTTAAAAATGGTTAAAATGGCACATCTACATGTCATATATGCTAAATATACATGTTATGTGCATTTTACCACTAGTAGTAAAAAAATTTAAGGGGCTGCCTCTGTATGCTGGAGGTCAGGGTGACCATATTGTTCTGTTTTTCTTTCATTTTATCTCTCACAATTTAGGCTTTTATGAATTCTGATAGGTTTTACAACCCCTCTTCCTCCTTTAGACTTGTAGCAAATTGCCAAGGGAGCTTCCACACAAAGGAAAGCCTGATAATAATGCCCCCAGAAGAATCTGGGATGTTCTGGAGGCATGTCACTGAATGAGAGGCAGTGAATTCCAGTTTAGACACTGCTAATACCCACTTGGGTATGGCCAGACTCTGTGGGTCTGCTAGACACCTCCATTTCCTCAGCAGTTATCATGGGATACAACAGAGGGAGCTCACTGAGACATCAGGACAGGCCCACCTGCTTCGGCTCACTGAACAGTCAGGTAACTGCAGCTGCCCAGATGGAAGTGAAATAAGCACTTTATTTACATGTTAATTGGGATGGGTGCCGTGGTAGAGGGGAGAGCTGTTCCAAGGAGACTGTAGATAAATGAAATCCAGAGAAGAAAAATCTTTTGCTTGGTTCCCTGTCTCCCTCCATACATTTAAAGAAAAGAGGAAGAAAAAGATAGATGTTCTCAATAATTCCAGTCTTTTGCACAACCAAAAACTTTATCTGAGTGCTTGTAAACAACAAAATAGGCTAATTAGTTTTCCCACTTCTCTTTCCATCCTCTAGTTGGAGTGCTAATGAGAAGAAAAGTGTTCAAAAGGGATAATCAGAAGAAAAGTCCACATTTTAAACGGGCCACCACCTGGTCCTCAGGCTTGGGCCCTGAGAAGGGAGAGATTAGAACCCCAAATGGTAGCATAATGTGGCAAGACTGGATCAGAGAAGATGAAACTACAGAAGAGTCTACCAGTCTTAACTCGCCTTTAGAGCCACACTTTAAAAACAAGGAAGGGGACTTCCCTGGTGGCGCAGTGGTTAAGAATCTGCCTGCTAATGCAGGGGACATGGGTTCGAGCCTTGCTCAGGAAAGATCCCACATGCCGGGGAGCAACAGAGCCTGTGCACCACAACCACTAAGCCTGTGCTCTAGAGCCCGTGAGCCACAACTACTGAGCCCACATACCACAACTACTGAAGCCCGCGCACCTAGAGCCCGTGTTCCACAACAAAGAGAAGCCACTGCAATGAGAAGCCCGTGCACCATAACGAAGAGTAGCCCCTGCTTGCCGCAACTAGAGAAAGCCTGCGTGCAGCAAGGAAGACCCAACGCAGCCATAAATAAATTAAAAAATTAATTTATTTTTTAAATAAATAAAATAAAAACAAGGAAGAATTTGAACACTGGACCCTAAGTATCCTTCTCATCTTAATTAACCATAGTAAGAGCCACAAGTTTTTGACTTGAGAGGAACTTTGGCAATCAAGGTGCATCACCCTCGTCTTATAGACAAGGAATGTACAGCTCAGAGAAGTCCTGTGTCTAAGACCGAATAGCCGGTGGGTGGCAGGGCTGAAAACAGAGCTCAGATCTCTGGGATCCTCTCCCAGAGCTTCTTCTCTTCCATTACTCTGAAGCTACAAAAGCAAAGCCACTGGTGAGAGACCAATGTGGAAGAGGGACAGAGTTTGAGACAGGGCCACGCTGATGGCTGGTGAAAGTCTGAGGACTGAAAAACCTTCTCTGGTGGAGCTTCCAACTGAAGTTAATACAAACAGCAGATTTTCAAAGTGAATAACAATGAAAAAATCTCACTCATTTCATAGCAACATGAGATGACCACAAGGCAGATTAGACATGTGCCATCATTGTTCCTTGGGCTCTTAACTAAGGCCTGGAGAGCGCAGGACTCAATGTGGGCTATTCGAACCCCATTATTAAGAGCTCTGAGCTTAATCCCCTTGCCCCTCCTTGCTTCCAAACACAACCCCCTAAATCTTAGTCTCCTCAAGGCTTCTCTCTTCCCTTGCCACTCCCACCCACTACTACTATTCACAAACACACAACCTAGAAATTCCCAGCACAGGTTGCTCCTCTTTTCCCACCCCCCCGCCAAAACACCTCCTAACCACTACTTTTAAAACTGAGGGCTTCCCTGGTGGCGCAGTGGTTGAGAGTCTGCCTGCCGATGCAGGGGACACGGGTTCGTGCCCCGGTCCAGGAGGATCCCACATGCCGCGGAGCGGCTGGGCCCGTGAGCCATGGCCGCTGAGCCTGCACGTCCAGAGCCTGTGCTCCACAACGGGAAAGGCCACAATAGTGAGAGGCCCGCATACCGCAAAAAAAAAAAAAAAAAACCAACCTTCTTTCAGTGACAGTTTTATGATGCAAGCTCCATTCATCCATATGGTTTGACAGACTGTGAAACACTAGTAACCGGACCAATAAGAGAAACAAATTACAAAAACACCACAACACCTCATCTCTCCACAGTTGCTCACACAACTAAAGAAAACTTTGGGGGCTTCCCTGGTGGCGCAGTGGTTGAGAATCTGCCTGCTAATGCAGGGCACATGGGTTCGAGCCCTGGTCTGGGAAGATCCCACATGCCGCAGAGTGACTGGGCCCGTGAGCCACAACTACGGAGCCTGTGCATCTGGAGCCTGTGCTCCGCAACAAGAGAGGCTGCGACAGTGAGAGGCACGCGCACGGCGATGAAGAGCAGCCTCCGCTCGCCACAACTAGAGAAAGCCCTTGCACAGAAACGAAAACCCAGCACAGCCAAAAGTAAATATAAATTTAAAAAATTTTTTAAAAAAACAGAACTTTGGAACTTGCAGTAGATCATAATATCAGTCTCTGTTGCTGTTAAACAATCATCTTTTCAAAGTTCCAGACCACACAGTGGTTTTATCCACTTACCTATCCTCTCCCCACCCCCACCCCAGGCCACTCTTTGATCTTTTCTTGTTAAATACCTACATGTTTAAAGATTATTTAAAGCTAGGGTCATGCTTACATAGGCCCCTACTGGAAAACCCTGGCTGGGCAAAAACTATTTCAGTGGTTGTGGCACTTCTTTGGCCAGGAGCTTGCCACATTGGGCTACATTTGTCTTCTAGTGACTTTCAGAACACTCAGAAACCACAAAAGTTACTTTGCAGAGGTTGGGATAACAAACAGGACTGGATTCTGGTGCCTTTTTATGACCCACCCCCAGCACCACTACAATCAGCATGGCTGCACTTTCAAAACTGAAACATCAGCCTCAGTTTCCTTTTTTGTCCCGGCACAGGCTCAAAACAAAGCCTGTTGACGGTGGCATTTTATTTTTTGCCTTGATCTGAGCAGATGGCTCTGGAACAGCTTTAGACATTACGGTGTTTCTCAGACGTACCTAAATTTCAGCTACCTGCATGATTCCAAAATGACAAAGGAGGATAAGGAATCTCCAATTAAGTTGCCTCTGAATTCCTGCCCACTTTATGGAACTGAGCAGCTCCCATTCAACTGGAGACCTCTGGATATCTCCCAGGTGGTCTGCAGGTCCGGCAATTTTCAGAGGTTTAACCTGTGACGATGCCTTCATTTGGGTTCTGGCAGAAATTAATATCCTTTATGGGTATCTCATCCAAACCAGACATTCTTCCCACTGAAAAATAATGTGTGCTAACAAAGTTTGGAAATTTTAAGGATTCTTTTTTCCAGTGGCAACCATAAGCAGATGCAGAAGGTGGTTCTTAGGCATCTGTCAGCTTAAAATGTCTGAGGGTCCTTTTTCATAAGGGGCTAAAATAATGCCCATAAAAAGCTGCAAGTTTGGGCTTCCCTGGTGGCGCAGTGGTTGGGAGTCCGCCTGCCGATGCAGGGGACACGGGTTCGTGCCCCGGTCTGGGAAGATCCCACATGCCGCGGAGCGGCTGCGCCTGTGAGCCATGGCCGCTGAGCCTGCGCGTCCGGAGCCTGTGCTCCGCAAGGGGAGAGGCTGCAACAGTGAGAGGCCCACATACCACAAAAAAAAAAAAAGCTGCAAGTTCACAAATTCCCAACTGCAATGTTCCCCATTTAGTACCTACCCACGCCCCCCCACCCCAACAGAAAAAGCCAGAAGGAGATTAGAACCAGGAATGTGTCCCCCCTACACCATCTTCTCTGATATCTAAACTGAGTGCCACAGCAAGAGTGAGGTCTGGCTTCTAAGTGGCGACAATTACACAACTTTCACAGGCACAAAACCACTTTAGATTAGAATACACTGTCTCCAGATCATAGAATGTATAAAAAGATGAAGATCTGAGGTCCATCTATGCACATGACCAGCTGCTTGACCTTGGCTGAGTAAGTATATTTGCTTCTCCCAGAGCTGTGTCCTTAATAACAAAACAAAGATGTAAAACCATGCCTACAAGCAAGGGAAACTCCTTACAAAAAAGTTTCAATACAATTACGTATCTGTATGTTCACATGTTACAAGCATGACCAAATAGTTTTCTGCTCTCATTATTTACAAACAAATAGTTTCTTGGGGTAAATCCCTATTGGCTTATACGGAATAATTAAATAATAATAACTGTTACTCTTTTCTAAGCAGGCAATTAGTATAATAGATATATACGTGCATAATCCAGTCTGGCAGAAGGTGGCAGACATTCCCAGTTAAGTGCATACAAACCAGGGTTTTGATAATTTAATAAAAGAGTAAGTTGTTTAAACTGTTGATAGCAGATTTGGGGGAGGCTGGCTAACCTGAAGTAGAATGTCAAATAAGATTAGAATCTATATTAAAAGCAAAAACAAAAAAAGAATATAGCAGGGCAAAAAAAAAAAAAAAAGCTTTGTTTCCTAGGTATGTAGAAATCAACCAGAATATGATAGGTAATGTGGCGGACTTACACATAGACCTTTATCAAATCCATATTTATGTTACCTATATAACATGGCCTTTTACTTCACTACATGGCCCTTATCTTGCATGTACATGTAAGAAATAAGGGTGACTCACACATCTAGGCTCAGACAATGTAGCTGCTAAATTAAATAATGTGCAATACCTATTTACACATCATACATGTCTATCGATGCTTTTAAATTCTATCAGCCCAGATGTGACTGCTTGGTTGTGGAGCCACCTGCCGTGTCCCCTTTGTGATCTGATCAGTCCAGGCGGCTCTTGTTTCTGCCTCTAACACCCTATTGGGCAGTAATAAGATGTTAAAGGCGACAACAGACAGAAAAGCCAGGCTGTCAGCTTCAGAGAGGACAGGGGTGAAGGGTACAAGGAGGAGGAATAAGAAAGGGAGTTGAGGGGAGATCAAAGACAGGCAGGAAGAAAGCTAAACTGCTGAGAGAGGAGATGTGGCTCCAGGAGCTTGGGGCCCTACAGAAGACCCCAAAGCAATGAGATTCAAATTGTGCCATCCAGTTACTCAAGCTATTGAATTATTGAATGTCCCACGTGGAAAAAGCTAGTGTGATGAAAAATGGTCTACACTCAGCATAGGAAGAGCCCTACAGAGGTGTTGCATGAAACCTGGGCTTGTTTCTTCCCAGAACATTACCTACCACCACTTTATCCCCCAATCCTAGAGGAAACCTTTGTGTGACCAGTTTCTATAGGGGGCGTCCTTGGTGTTGGCCTTTTTTTTTTTTTTTTTTAAGGGAAGGGAGAGAAAGACTCAGAACGCACACAGAAAATGCTGATGTTGTTCAGCTCCGTTTCATTGTCAAGAGAGACACAGGAGGATAAAAACATAGCTCTCCAAACCTTTCTCCCTGCTCCCCTCCTCCCAGCACCCCCATCCATCCCTTCCGCTGGATGTGTCTCTGCGCTTTGTTCTAATTTAGCCCATGCATAATTTATTCACGTGTGTATTGTTTCCTGATCAGCAACTTTTAAAAACAAATGAAACATAAAAAGGTGATCTATTAAACAAGTTGTTTTTAAAAATAAAGGCAGATGTTGTAGGTCTCGCTGTAACAACATGCGTGCTCCTACGTTAGCAGTTTAAAAACCATCTAGGGCGCAGGAGGCTCGGCTGGTCGGGGGTATTGTTTACACACCCTTACCACCAGGGAAAGGGGTCGGGATGCAAAAAACTGAGCGGCTAATTATAAATGACCATTCAACTGCCACCTAGAAAAAGCAGGCTGGGGTGTTGTGTGTATGGCGACACAGAATTACAAATACATCACATTGCAACTGTTTCTAATTACACAAAGTACAAGTGTAATAATTCAGAACTAATTCCAATAATCAGCCCGCTTCTCTGTCCCTTTCCCCGCTTCTCTGTCCCTTTCCCCACTTCTAACCCCACCCCACACAGCCACCCTCCCCAAATACGCACCCTTCTGCGGTCCAAAAAGCAAAAATAAAAAACTGGAGCGGCAGGAATCAGTGTAGAGACCTTGCGCCCGCTCGCGCTTAAGCGGGCTCCCGGGTAATAACTAGGGTACCGCTTTCCCAGTAGGCAACAAACCTGGCGCACATGTGAAAATAGATTTCTCTAACTTGAGTTTACCAGGAGGCATCAGCCCCGCTACGCGTTTTCGGCTGGAAATGTGAAAACTCCAAATCGGCTGTGGGTTCGGTAAAAACTCACAGCATCAGCTGCGTGGCAGCGCTAGCGACGAGGAGAGGAGATGCGGCGAAGTTACGCCCGTTTATTCTGCCATAAAACATCTTCTTTCTTGGGTGAAACGCTGTGGCGTTCAAGTGCAGCGTATCCTATCCGAGCTTCCGAGCGAGAACTGAAGCCGAGGGCTGCTCTGTAATCAGCCTCAGCTTCCAGTGTCCTCTTAGCAGCGTTAATACATATACAGACATTTAAAACTCCGAGATCTGGGACATTCCTACCCCTTTCCCTTATTACCGATAGGAGATAAGCTGGTGCAAACACCTCCCGTTCTCCCCGCGCGTTCCTTCGCGTTAAGAACCCCCTGCCGCCTTCCCGCCTCCCCGCGTGCGAACCTGGCTTTCAACTCCTAGGGGAGCCCCGGGTGCTGACGCGGATGCGCTAAGTTGAAAGAACCTGGGTGGGCATCCGCCACGCACCCGCGAGAATTCGGCACGAAACGGCCCCCACGCGCACCTCTCCCTCCCCTCTCCCGCGACTTCCAGCTGGGAAGTCCTAATCCCAGGCGCGCAGACCCACCCACCCACGCCGCGCCGAGATCCGGAGGGAGCGCCCCTCTGCCAACATTACTGCCAATAGCACCCCTTTTAGAGAGATGCTAGTTTTCCGAAGCCACCCCCGGCTCCGCGATCGCGAGCGGACTTGGCGGCTTAACAGTTCCACCGACTGGAAGGAAGGAAGGAAGGAAGCCAGGATAAAAAGGAGGGGGAAGGAAGGCGAGCAGGAATTGGCTGTCGGACCCGGGGACTGGCCCCCGCGTGTCCTCTCCCAGCCCGCCCCCTCCGTCCCGGATCTGGGCGTCCGCTCAAAGTCTCCCGGCGGCGGCCAGAGGCACCTGCCCCTCGTCTGGCCGGGAGCAGACGCAGCCCGCTCAGGCGGGGAGCCCCAAGCTGCCTCTCGCCTGCCTCGGCTTTTCACCCGGGGGAAGCGAGAACACCATTCATAAGACCTGCAGCTTCCCGGTCTCCAAATCAACCCCAAGTTAACCCAAGTCGTTAATTTACTACAGCCAGCTCCCCCACAAACACACCCGGAGACACACCGGCGACCGCCCGAAGCGCCGTCACGCTCCGGGGGCTGCCCCGGCAGGAAAGCCCCGGGCAACCACCTGGGCCCCAGGGCTCCCGGGACCCGCTGCTCCCCCTGCGGTCCTCCCAACTCTGGAAGGTTTGCACAAACTCCCCGCAAGCGATCGGAAGGCGGAGAGCGTCTTGCAAACTCCGGAGCTGCAGCGGTCCGCTCACCCCGGCGGACCTAGCTGCGGGGCGGGGGCCGCGGGCTCCGGAGGCGCGGGGCTCAGCCAAGTGCACCCAGGCCACCCCAGCCCGGCGCTCGCCCCCAGGAGGGCCGCCCCCCGCGCCGCGCTCACCTCCCCGCGAAGCCGGGGACTCAGGGGACCGTGCTGTCCCCGAGCTGCCCACGATCCCCTAGCTGTAGAGCGCTCGAGCACCTGGCTTCCCTGCCGATAACCCCTCTCTCTCCGTCCGCCAATTTAGAAGAACACAGATGTAACAATTTTCTTCTTGTTAATTGCATCTCCTGACATTTCTGCGCATTGGGGGAAAAAAAAAAAAAAGATGAAGAAGTAAGAGCTGAAAGAAAAGAGAGAAGCCCCGCCGCGGCTGTAGGCGCCTGCAAGCGCAGTGCATAGGCAGCGCTCGGTCCGCAGAAGGCGCCTTTTTTTTTTTCAAATTGAAACCACGCGGAATATGTACATTTTTTAGTCTTACTTACGCTTTCAGGGGGTTGTGAATGACAGTCGCCATTTTGCTACAATGTAACAGAATATTGTCTGTCTCGGAGTTCTAAAGGTTTGCTCAGGGGAAGCGGAGAGCCAATCAGAGCACGGGATACCGGCCCGCCGGCCAATCGGCGCGGCTGGTCGCCAGGTGGGCGGGGCCTGCACGGTGGTAGTTATTAGGGGAGCTGTCAAAGCCCAGAGGTCACTCCCTTTTGTAGAGCCCGAGAGCAAGCAGGTCTTAAAGGGGCAGTACCGCGCGAGCAGCTTCTTTTTCGGATTGAGGAAAGTGGAGACGCACGGGAGAGTATTTTAGTTTGGTTTGAATCCCTACTTTCTAAATAACTGCAGAGAGTTGCGCTCCTGGACAGAAATGTTTAAGTCCTGGACAGAAATATTTAAGTATTGCCAACAAACCATTGAACCCCATTCATTAGCTTTTGGCTTTGCTGTTACGTTTTTAATCCCCCAAAGGGCAAATCCCCTTGTTCCCGTGCAAAAGTTGAAAGGCGGCCGTTTCGTCTAACAAATTACTACACGTGTCCTGCCGTTTGCTAATACTCTGGGTCCTGCGGCTTCTTAATATTCTCCTTCCCGAAGTGTTGTCTTTATCTCGGCCACCTTCCTCTCTTGGTTTCTTGAACTGCCGCCGCCGTTCCTGGCGACTCCAGAACAGCAACTCCCCTCCCCCTGCAATGTCTCAATGTCAGGCTCGCTCCCTCCTGCAGCCTGGGCTTTCGTTACGTAAGGCGCGGTGGTCACTCTGGCGGTTCCCCACTACCACCTCTTCTGTTCTCGCACACACCAGAAACTTCTGAAATGGTCAGATTCCGGCTGGCTTGAGAGCTAACTGGGGCCTGACGCTCTGACCTTTAGGATTAGGGGAGGAGAGGTTTAAGGGAACTTTGGAAACGCTTTCTACCCCTAGGAAAGCGAGTAACTAGACAGAAATTGTGGAACCTAGGCTGGGTGTTGCCAGGCTCTCTTTCGGGGAGTAGCACACGCGATTCTGGCGTCAACTTTAACTGATTAGATAGAAGGTGAAAAGAATTTGCTAATGAATAATCCGATGTGACCCGAAGCGTTCAGAGTCTCTGCTTCAAGTCAGTGCGAACGCCTCACTGGCAAACCCCTGATAAAATCAGGAGACCTCTGCGAAGCCAAGCTTCCACTGGGCAGTCTGGAAGGTCGGGGTGGATGAAATCGCACTAAATCATGAATAGGGGCCTCGTCAGTATACAGAAATCTGGCTACCATCCCAAAGTTGTTTAATCAGGTCAAATAGCTAAGATAGTGGGGGAGGAGTGAAAAGGGGGGAGAGGAGATGCCAAATTGCCAGTTCTTCAAAGCTGTGCCCTCTCGCTTCCTTTCTCAGTGCTCCCCTCAGAGCAATGGATAAAATAAAATAAAAAAATTTTTTTTACCTTCCACAACTTTCAGAGTTCAACTCCATATACTATTAGAGTTACAGATAAACAGAACATGACTGAATCAGTATGTTTGTAAGACTTGACATTTTTAACCCCTTCTTTCTGCCTAGTTAATAGCAGAGTCAAGTTCTATAGATTGCTTTGTAACTTTTTCTTAACTGAAGTATAGTTGATTTACAATGTATTAATTTCTGCTGTACAGCAAAGTGATTCAGTTATACATATATATATATATATATACATTCTTTTTTATATTCTTTTCCATTATGGTTTATCATAGGATATTGAATATAGTTCCCTGTGCTATACAGTAGGACCTTGTTGTTTATCCATTCTATATATAATCATTTACATCTGCATCTAACATCTGCTAACCCCAACCTCCCTGTGTAACTTCTTTGCACAGCATCTTGCAGTTTGAAAAAGTTATCCCCTTTAAGTTCAAAAAATCCTGTTCTTATTAATTTGTCAAGGGATTGGTTCAAAAGCTAATACTTTTCTGGGATGGGCCTTGACAACATTAAAAAGTAAGCACTGTTTTCTGACCCAAGAAGTATGAGTTTGAACTACCAGTCAGAACTCCCAAAGCCTCTTTGAGATATCAAAAGCACAGCAATTCAGATTAGAAGACAGCAGTGCATTGTAATATACGCAGCTAGATAAATAAGCAGGAAAGGTAGTGCCTGCCCTGAACAAGGCTTACAATAGGAAAGGGAAGACAAATTTATATTACATATTAAAGAAAAAATACATACTCTAAGCATGTATGGTCATTTACTGAGTTAAGGCCAAGATGCAGACACCAGCATAATTTCCAAATATCCAGCACACTTGAAAATGGCAGACCAGATATGTCTTCATTTTGAGAAACTAATCCAGAATTTAAACATTTAAGTTACATTTTATAATGATTGAATTGAAAAAAAATTATTAATTAAAGATGGGATTTGGGTTTTTTAAGTACTATAGCCTTGCCTTTTATAATCTAATGGAATGTCATTTTAACTCTGTCCACATAGGTATGACTTTTAAATAAACAGAATTGTGAATTCACCTTTTATAAATTATAAGACATATAAGAGTTATTATCAATTTAACTTTGGTTTTTATGTCATAGATCAAGATTTTTTCTACAGTAAGGCACGTTGTGTCAATTGGCAGATTAATCCCATCTGCAATGAGAGCAACTTGTTCAAATAGGACTTAAAATGTACTGATCTCACCTCACAAAAAAGGCACATATTTTTTTGCCAGAATGCCCAAAAGCAAAGGAGCTTAGAGTAGACATGTTTAAATGAGACAAGAACCCTAAAAATTGGGGGAGAATGTTAAATTTTACATTAATCTTGCAAAGAAGTGCTGTATATGGTTTAGAAGTGTGGACTCTGGTATCCACCTGCCTGAGGTCACCATTTGCCAGCTGGGTTATCTTGGGCAAGTTTACTTAGGAACTTGAATGTTTCAGTCTCCTCATCTGATAAATGGCAGTAATAATAGAACCTACTTACCTACTTAAATGAGGTAACACATGTCAAGTGTCTGGTGCATAACAAGCTCTCAATACATGCTGATTATTATTTTTATATAGATATTTAATTCTTTCCTGTTGGCATAAGGAATGAAGGGGATCCAAATAAAAAGACACATCAGAAAGTGAAACTGTCCATCAAGTTTAGATTTTAAACTCATTAATCCAAGAAAAATAAGCAAAGAACAACTTTGATGAGAATGAAATAATAAATAGGACTAGTTCAGTTTGGGGGGTTTAACTACTTAAACCCCCAAATGTCCTCTTACTGACTGTCATATCAAGAGACTTTTTTTTTTTTTTTTTCTGTACGCGGGCCTCTCACTGATGTGGCCTCTCCTGCTGCAGAGCACAAGCTCCGGACGCGGACGCGGAGGCTCAGTGGCCATGGCCCACGGGCCCAGCCGCTCCGCGGCATGTGGGATCCTCCCAGACCAGGGCACGAACCCGTGTCCCCGGCATCGGCAGGCAGACTCCCAACCACTGCGCCACCAGGGAAGCCCTCAAGAGACTTTTGAAATCCCATCTCTAAAGCTCTATAGATAGTCATATATTTGAATACACTCCACCCCTCCCCATCTCTTTCATCATGATTTAGTTGGTTAGGTGGCTTCATTTGGAGGACAGAGATGGTCCAGAATAAACACTTCCCCACCCTACCTGGAGAGTCTAGAGCTGTGCTGTCCCCTATGGGAGCCATAAGTCACATGTGGTTCCTAAGCATTTGAAATGGGGCTAGTCTGAATCCAGATGTGCTGTAAGTGTACACACACACCAGATGTCATAGACTGAGGACCAAAAAAGAATGTAAGGTATCTCATTAATAATTTTCATATTGATTACATGTGGAAATGACGATATTTGGGATTTACTGGGTTAGATAAAAAATGTTATTAAAACTAATTTTACCTCTTTTTAACTTTTTTAACGTGGCTACTAAGAAATTTTAAAATATTCATGTTGTGTTTCTATCGTACAGCATTGCTCTAGACAGTGTATGTGACCTGGGAAAGAAGGGTGAGGCCTCTCTCAATCACGTTAATCCATCCTGTGTAGTCTTCTCAAACTCAGCTTTGGCATCAGTTAGCAAAACTCCCTGGTCCCGCTTAAGTATGTGTTCCACACCACCTATCTAGAGGACCATTTGGGGTGGGACCAAGGACCCAAGTACCTGAACCACTAGGGGCACTGGAATCTGTTTTCTCTTAAAGAAAGTTTGAAGACTATTTCAGCAGACAATGAATCAAAGCTGTGAGGAGATGCTCATCCAGAAGCAGGGAAGAGTGGCATTTCTGTATCAAGTGTCAGCCTTTCCAGCTGACTTCTTTAAGGCACATGGAAATAAGAGAAGTAAGAGAAGGAGATGCAGGCCTCACAAACAGCCAAAGAGTTCATTTGAAAGAGGAAGCTCGCCACAAAAGCCATCCAAAATAAAGGCAGCTCCCAGCGGGCTCTGGGAGCTGAAGGAGTTTGAAGTCTTGTGGGTATTAAAAAAACAGGAACAAGCTCACCCTCAATCCCTCCATTCATCCACAGAACAATCATGGCCTTGGCAGCTGGTTGGCCATGCTGGTTCCCTGAGATCCAGAACCAGCTCTGGTATGTTCTAGGCACTGAGCTGAAGAGGGGGCATCAAAACTGTAATCTAGTTTGCTCTCTTCTTGGGGATGGAGGTGGAGGGGTTCTTAATCCATTCCAAAATCTCAAAGCACAGGGAAAAATAAATCAAAATCTGGATATGGGAGATGCTCCTAGGGCCAGACCTCTGAAACCTCCTGTTGCAGGGAGAGTCGCATTGAAACCAATGCATGCTGCTTCCACTCACTCCGTTCATTCATTCACTCATCTATCGGAGGCTTTCTATAAGGGAGGCTTTGTGCTAGGCACAGGTGGCAAAATAAAAATAAACCAGACGTGGAAACAACCCTCAAAAAAGCAATTCCCATCCATCTGGAGAGAGAATAAAAATAGTAGGCCAACCCTACAAGCAAGCAAAGTAATTACTTGATGTGACTTAAAAGGGAAAAGTTGTCTGCCCAGCCAGTCTCGCCTTTTCTTGGCATGGTGCCCATAATCCCATCCTCGGGTGTTTATTTTTTTTTAATAAATTTATTTATTTTATTTATTTATTTTTGGCTGCGTTGGGTCTTCATTGCTACACGGGGGCTTTCTCTAGCCATGGCGAGTGGGGGCTACTCTTCATTGCGGTGCGCATGCTTTCTCATTGTGGTGGTGGCTTCTCTTGCTGCGAAGCACAGGCCCTAGAGCATGTGGGCTTCAGTAGTTGTGGCGCACGGGCTCAGTAGTTATGGTTGTGGCAGCTGGGCTTAGTTGCTCCGCGGTATGTGGGATCTTCCCAGACCAGGGCTCGAACCCATGTCCCCTGCAGTGGCAGATGGATTCTTAACCACTGCGCCACCAGGGAATTCCCCCTCGGGTATTTATTGAATGCATTCACTCCTTTGGGTTTTCAAGGTTCCATGGTATCGAGATTTTCATAAATTGGCATAAAACAAGGGAGAAGTGATATATGCCAAAGAGCCTCAATGGAGGGAGCAAGTACCTCTAATGCTGTGGGAGAGAAAGGCTTCATGGAGACAGTCATATTTAATTTGGGCCCTGGTTGGGTAGATTTCAGAAGTGAGCCAAGGGGTAAAAGGCCTTCCAGACCCAAAACATAGCATAAGAACATCTAATTCATTCATCAAATATTTGTAGATTCCCTACTCTGTGCCACTATGATCCTTTCTGCTGGTCCTCGGGGTATACTGAGACCTGAGACAGTCCCCACCTTTAAAGGACTCATATATGAAAGGTAGGGGAAGGGGGAGAAGGCAGTGATGATGTCGTGAGGCGGAAGAACAGGGGGCACTGTGGGGTTAGATGAGGCACCAACCAGACAAGAGGTCAGGGTTGTCGTCTTAGAAGAGGTGAGGGCTTCCCTGGTGGCACAGTGGTTAAGAATCTGCCTGCCAGTGCAGGGGACACGGGTTCGAGCCCTGGTCCGGGAAGATCCCACACGGCACGGAGTAACTAAGCCCGGCTGCCACAACTACTGAGCCTGCACTCTAGAGCCCGCGAGCCACAACTACTGAGCCTGCGTGACACAACTACTGAAGCCCACATGCCTAGAGCCCATGCTCCACAACAAGAGAAGCCACCGCAATGAGAAGCCCCTGCGCTGCAAGAAAGAGTAACCCCCTCTCGCCACAACTAGAGAAAGCCCATGCACAGCAACGAAGACCCAACACAGCCAAAAATAAATAAAATAAATTTATTTTTAAAAAAAGAGGTGATACCCGAGCTGAGTCCCCAATGACCTGTGGGACAAGAGATGTCCCCGCAGAGGTGGCAGCACATATAAAACCTTCGGGAGGTGTGACAGGGCATCATGATTTCAGGGGATCCCATAGTAGGAAGGTAGTTGCAGGGGGACAAATGAGACAGAAAAAGCTAGAGAGGTGGGGCTGTTGCCAATAATAAGAGATATGGAGATTTATCTGGAAGGCAACCAGGCAGCACTGAAAGATTTTTTTTTAATAAGTTTATTTGTTTTTTATCTATTTTTATTTTGGGCTGTGTTCGGTCTTCATTGCTGCACACGGGCTTTCTCTAGTTGTGGTGAGCGGGAGCTACTCTTGGTTGTGGTGCGCGGGCTTCTCATTAAGGTGGCTTCTCTTTGTTGCGGAGCATAGGCTCTAGGAGTGCAGGCTTCAGTAGTTGTGGTTCGCGGGCTCAGTAGTTGTGGCACGCGGACTCTAGAGCTCAGGCTCAGTAGTTGTGGTACACGGGCTTAGTTGCTCCGTGGCATGTGGGATCTTCCCAGGCCAGGGCTCAAACCCGTGTCCCCTGCATTGGCAGGCGGATTCTTAACCACTGTGCCACCAGGGAAGCCCAATACTTAAAGATTTTAAGCTAGGGGTGAAAATGAAATGGTTGCCTTTTCAGAAAGCTCATTGCAGCAGCAATATGACCACAGATTGGAAAGAGGTTGAGCTGGAGGGCAGGGAACCTGCTAGTAGGTGGCACTGGGGTGAAGATAAAGGGCAGGATCGGTGATTTCTAAGGAAGTAGAACCTGCAGGACTTGGTGTCTGGCTTGCTGTGGGATTGAGGGAAATGGGAGGGGCCCAGGATAATGCCAGGTTTCTGGCTCCTGGAAATGCCAGCAGCCAGCTCCCCTTGACTACAGAAATATGAAGTCAAGGTCAAGGCCTGAAGGCTGGAGGCCAGCGAAGCCCTAGGACTTTCTACTGTGGGAGAGGAGCATGCCTTACTAAAAATCGTCCAAACTCCCCCATAATGTTAGTATAAATCTCTTCCCCTGGGGGAATGGTGACCTAGGCTGGGATTCTCTTATACCCTCTTCCTCTGGTTTTTCCTTTCTCAATGGGCTCTACCTTCCATTAAGGGCCCCTTCCAAATCCCTTCCTGCTAATCTCCACCCTTTCTTTCAGGGCATGTTCTGAATCGGCTTAAAGAAGCAACTCCTCCTGGGTAGTTGCATCTTAAGAGGGGATTCTAGGACACCTCAGAACTTTCACAGTAGGGCTTCCCTGGTGGCGTAGTGGTTAAGAATCCACCTGCCAATGCAGGGAACACGGGTTCGAGCCCTGGTCCAGGAAGATCCCACATGCCACGGACCAATTAAGCCCATGCGCCACAACTACTGAGCCTGAGCTCCAGAGCCCACGAGCCACAACTCCTGAAGCCCAGGCGCCTGGAGCCCGTGCTCTGCAACAAGAGAAGCCACCGCAGTGGGGAGCCCACACACCGAGAAGTAGCCCCCGCTCACCGCAACTAGGGAAAGCCCGCGCGCAGCAACAAAGACCCAATGCAGCTAAAAATAAATTAATTAATTAAAAAAAAAACTTTCACAAGAAAGGGATCAAGACTTCATGAGATATACACACACATACATACACACACACGCACGCAGAAGCAGTGGCTTGATTAGAATCGCAGGCACCAGGAAAGGCAGCGAATGGGATATTTTTATACAAGAGCTTTCTCCACTCAAACCACAGGGAGTAATCAGTCTACTCTGAGGACTGGCCCTGGTCCCTTTTCTCCCTCACTAATGCCAGACAATCACAAGTGGGCCTCGGTTCTTCCCAATAGAGGCACTGGTTATAGAGCTCTCACCGAGTCTATTTTTTTAAGATAGCTAACTCCTCTCTCTACCTGCCAAGCCCAAATTTTCCAAGTCTGCCCTCGGCTCATCCACATGGACACCATATCTGAAATCCTGGCAGTTCTTGCATCCTAAATCAAAGCACCTGGCTAGGTGCTCCTGCAGAGAAGAACAGAATGGAGCAGGGAGGGGGGAAACTTCCTTCCACCATTACCACCACGGGGAGTGACTAGAACCATGTTTGGACCAAGACATAAATGAACCAATTTCCCTTCAGACTGTATCCACACATAAAGAAATAAACTCACCCCCTCAGCCATTTCCTGGTAAAAAAACTTTCTTTCATCTGCAAAATGGCTGCACCAAGAGCCCCCAAAGAGGGCTTTCCTCGGGGTATTGCTTTACGTGCGGTAACACTCCGAGGCACCTGTCTCCCTCACTCACACCACTGACATGACCTCGGGCTTGTCCTCTGTCATTAGGCAGGACTCATCCAGGAAGAGTGGAAGAGCCAAGCACAGGAGAACATACTAAGCCTGGTTGTTCTGCATATATTTACACCACCATATAAAAATAGGTGTCCACAAGCAGGAGAGATGGACAGAAGCCACAGGACCTAAAATGTCCCACACTCTGGCAAAGTAGGGGACAGAGGCTGGCTGAATTGCAGATGTTTTCTACTCTGACGCTCTAGGCGATGAACTCTGGCCTGCATAGCTGCAGAAGGACCTCAACTCCATGTTTATTCTACTCAAGAGGAAAAAGGAAGATGAGAAAACGTTCCTGAAGTCCACAGAGGACCCAGTACATTTTAAATGCATCTAAGCCAACGGGGGCAGCCAGCCTGGGGACAGCTCCTCCCAGGGGGTCCAGAACCCAAATGAAAATAATGATAGAGGGTGAGGGAGGTGGGACTGCTAAAGAAAATAGAATGGAAGCAATTTGTTCCTGTAAAGAGGAGAACCAAAATCCAGTGAAAGGGGATTATTAGGGTCTAGACAAGAAATGAAATTTATTTTGGTACCTAGATTCCCAAAGTCACCATATGTTCTCTGTTCTCACCAACCAAATTTTTTTATCCCTGCACAACAGACAAAACTTTGTATAATTGCCATTTTGTAATAGTTGGGGCTCACTGACAATTCTGAAAAACAGGGCTATTTTCTAAACACAAGTGGGCTCACTCACAAAGACTCTGAAAACTATCATGTTTCTAAAAAGGCTTTTTATAAAGCTGATATTAAATATTTTAATCATACCCATTTGGTAGGGTATAGGATGTAAACCTATGTGGATTAAATGGATCTCAAGGGACTACACTGGTGGTGCAGTGGGTAAGACTCTGTGCTTCCGCTGCAGGGGACGGGTTCAATCCCTGGTTGGGGAACTAAGATCCCGCATGTCGCATGGCATGGCCAAAAAAAAAGAAAGAAAGGAAAATACGCTTGTATTTTAGAATATCTCATTTTCTGTCTCCCACAAAATGTGGAGGGTAGGTATGGCACCTTTAAATCTCCAGAGCCTGGCCCTAAGCTTAGCAGATGGTTAATACCTGCTAGTTGAAACGATAAATAAAAGCATAAATAACTATAACTAGTAATAGAAATCCCATCCTATTAAAAAAACAACTCTATTTCATACACACAAGAATGGCTAGAATCAAAAAGTCAAATGACAAGTGTTGACGAGGATATGGAGAAATCAGAACCCTCTTACACTGCTGGTAGGATTGTAAAATAGTCCAGCTGCTTTGGAAAACAGCCTGGCAGTTCTGCAAACAATTAAACATATCATATGACTCAGCAATTCCACTCCTGGTTATAGATCTAAGAGAAGTGAAAACATATGTCCACACAGAAACTTGTAGATGAATTTTCATAGCAGCATTATTCATAATAGCCAAAAGGTGGAAACACTCAAATGTCCATCAACAGATGAATGGATAAACAAAAGATGGTATATCCACACAACAGAATATTATTCAGCCATAAAAAAGAATGAAGTACTGATACATACAACAACATGGATGAATCTTGAAAATATTATGCTAAGAGAAAGAAGTCAGTCACAAAAGACTACATTCTATGTGATTCCATTCATATGAAAGTCCAGAATAGGGAAACCCATAGAGACTAAAACTATTATTTATTAGTGATTTACTTAGGACTGGAGAGGGCAGGTGCAGGGGAGCAGGAAGGTAATAGCTAAAGGATACAGGATTTCTTCTTGAGGTGAAAATGTTCTAAAGTTGACAGTGGTGATGGTTGCACATATCTGTGAATACAATAAAACCCATTCAATTGTATACTTTAAATGAGTGATTGTACAATATATAAATTTATATCTCAGTAAAGTGCTTTTTGCTATTTACTCATAATAATGGCAGAAGCTCACTAACCCAGAAATTTCTATGGCCACTTTCTCCCTGAGAACTGCATCAGACAGTAGAAAACGTCGACTACTGGAGAGAATTCAACCTTCAACTGGATAATTCTATATTCACGTTAGCCTCTTGCTTTATACCAAGTAACACAGAGGGAAATTCCTTGCCAATTCCTTTCAAAAGCTTGAAATATTGAAACTATAACTATGACCAAACAAATGAGCTCATTAACAGAGATTCTGAAGGCCGATGGATTTCTGGTCTTTCTATAAAGTCAAATATAAGTGTTGTGATCTTGCATAATAGCCTCTCTGGGGTGCTTCCTAAAGTGAAATCTCATAAAGTGGGGGCTGAACCAAGAATCTATTTTACTTAATGACCAAAGCTACTCCTATCCCAAGTTTGATTTCTTTTTAATCCTTATTTATACGGGGGGTAGAAGGGCCAATTTCATCAGAATTGGGGTCTATTTTCATTTTCATAATGTCTTTAGCTAGTGTTTATCATAAATTGTGAATTTTGGTTAAACTCTCCTATGGTAAAACCAAGGAACGTGACAAGGAATGCTGTGACTGGATACACTGATGACAATACTGAAGAGTAAGGAGGGAGGTACAGAGGAAAGCATAATCAGAAAACCTCAGAACTAAACCCTGGCTCGACTACTTACAAGATATACAACCTCTGGCCTATGATTTAACCCGGTACCTCAGTTGATTCATCTATAAAGTGGGGATATCGATACCAGCTCCTAAGGATTTCTGGGAAGAACACATGTCATAGCGTAAGCGACGTAAGGAAAAGCACCTGAGAAATACTTCTCCCTTCTCCTTAGGAAGAGGATGAAAGATGGAGTGCTCCTTGGTGCTTAAGAGGTACAAAGAAGGGAAAGAACAGAAGATAAGGGACGGTGGAGTTAGGGGGAGTCTGAGGTAAACAGCATGTGGTCCACTAAATCTGCTGAAGCCAGATAATCCTCGGCCAAAATGGGAGGCAAGACGTGCCTGTGCGCGAGGGAAAAGGGCATTAGACGTAACAGAAAGCAAAATGGGAGGTAAATTGGTCTGTCAGTAAATTCTTTGAGTTTATAAAGCAGTCCGTCCTTTCAAGAATTTCCTTTTGGGATATCTAGGGATTAGTTGTGGATGTGGTGGATGACAATAGGATGTGATTAAATGTAATATCCAGGATGTGTGTACTAGCAAGTTACTGTTAACAGGGATGTTTCAAAAGCCTGGATTTTCGGGGAGAAAGCCGTCATGGAAACCAACATCTAGTCAACGTTAGAGTGTCTCCTCTTTTGACACCCCATTAGGAGGAGGATGGAGTTGTGCAACTGTTCTTTACTTAAAAGAATAAAACCTAAGTCTTGAAAAAATGCACGAAGTCCACCCGCCCAAATTTGTTACTGGCAATTGAGCGCCCTCTAGTGTCAGTTAGTGGGGAAGACAGACTTTGAAAGCGGCAAAAGTTGGGAAATCCTACAGGGTCCCAGCCCTGGAAGAAACTGCCAAACCGGCAATGATTACACAAATACCTCCAAGGCAGAAAAGGGTTGAAAAAGAATCAGGATGATACAAGTGAGTCCTTCTGTCATGAACATCGTAGGTATTCACAAGATGTTTGTTGAATGATTTAATGGCATTAGGTCCATGGCAAACAGTCCTGAATTAATGCCACATCAGGGTATTGACATGTAATGAACATGCCACCTGTCAAATGGATACAGCAATGGAAAACTTGATTGTTCAAATTTTAGAATGTATTCTAAGTGATACAGTTGAGTAAGAACCATGGCAGGGTCACCTATTTGAAATTAAGGAACTGCTCCATTGGGTCTACCAAATGTGCATACTGTCAATAAAAGTAAGTCACCTTTTCCTCTATGAGCTTTGGTGAGTCCATCTGCAAAGCTGGGGGAAGTGGGGAACACGGCTTGCCTATGAAGAAAGATTACCCATGATCCCACCTACTGTTAAAACAGTAAAACACAGTTGATTTATTTATCACCCATGCTGAGTCAGGTGGGGAAAAAAATGCCCAGTTCCATAGCCAAAGCTGTTTTGGCATCATATCTATGATTCACTATGAGGGGAAGAAAAACTTCACACACACACTTACCTCAAATTGCTTGCCAGGCCAGTTTCTTCTGTTGCCAGAAACTTATATTCAGTGGATTCGACAATATATGGAGCAAACATTCCCTGGTTATTCCAGGTTTGCCCAGGAGGATTGCAAGGATTTTTTCTTAAGGAGAAAAAAACCCAGCCCCAGCATGCAATGATCCACTTTTATCAGAGCACCTGGATTTCTGGGACAGCCAGCAATACACTGGAACCTGCATTCTCCCTGTTTTGAGAACTTGGAGAGACAATCCCTATACAACTTCAGGGTGAATATATGACAGACACCATATTACTTCCTTCACTTATGAAATCTACAACAACTTCTACTTCTTTCTATGAGAATGCCAAGTTGTATCTACAGCCCTTATTTATGTCCCCTGGATGAATGGTCAATTACCTGAAACTGAATATCCAGCAGAATGGCCTGAGATACCCTGCCCTGCCTTTTGGAAAAGCCCTACAGGCCGCACCTCCTGAAGGTTGATACTTCCGATAACTGTTCATTTGGCCTAGAAGTCACAGACATTTATGCCTCAGACAGTCTGGAGAGAGGTGCCCAGAGCACAGACTGAGAACTCAAAGGACTGTTCCCAATCTTCTTTCCCGTACCAAGAGAATAAAGGGAGACCAGATGCCTTAAATGCATCAAGGGCAAATGGTACTGCTAGGAAAGAGATACAAATCTGTCCTCCAGACAAAGCCCTTTAGGAGAGATGCCAAAAACAAGCTGGAACTTACTCAACATTTCCAAAAGTAAGGCAGGCAGGTGAACACGGAGAGTAAAAACTGAGGCTACCATTGGTCAGCACATTTGACTGGTTTCTATTTTAACAGAAATGGAATGAGTTGGAGAGGGGCAGAGTCTTCCTGCATTTGCTCTGCACTCACACAATTGTCATTAAGCACCAGGGTGCTTTTAAAATCTGGAAGCCCCGCAGGAGGTTTGCTGGCTCACAGCTAATGCAGGAGGAATGAGGCCTTCTCATTTCCTGCCTTCTTTTCAGGGTTCCTGACCTTCCAATACCAGGAGTGCTCTCCCAGTGAGTGGGTCAAACTAGCTATTTATATTTCAATAAAAAATGTTCCATAAGGAACATGAATATAAAAAAAAATAGCTAATCCAGAACTCAAGGGAGGGTGAAGGAGGTACAAAGAGTTAGTAATGGTATTCTAAGACTCTGCTCTCAGAACTGTAGAGGTCACATAGGTGATGGGACATTATATCTGGATGAAACAAAATACAAAACCCAAGAGCAAAACCCCTTAATTCATCCTTATCGCATGATGTTGTAAAAGGTTCTTTTTTTTAATTATTAGAAAAAGACACCCTTAAAAAAAAAAAGAAAAAGACACCCTTGACAAAAACTGCTAGATATCCCGCAGACCTATACTTTCTATGTGTCCTATCCCAACTAGAGCATCTGTAACACCTGATTTTATCGAAAACCACATTTAGTTAAGGAAGCCAAAAATATTTTTTATATCCTATTAAATCTCTAAGTGTCATTAGGAGGTGACTATATGTAACCATTGATTTAATTTTGCCACCAAATAGAATTTAATGCCCTCAAGTTCATGGTGTCGGATGAAGTATTATATGCAAAGTAATTCACACAGCGTCTCAGAATCTTAAACTACATCAATACAGTATATTATTAGCCATTTCCAAAATAAAAAAACCAAAGTGCTCACTGTGCAACCAGACAGTCAAGCCCAACCTACGAGAAAAGGCTGATAATAATAATGGTAATAATAATAAGATCAATACTTATGGCATGCTTCCCAAGTGCAGGCCCTGTTCTAAAGCACTTTATCCATATGAGCCCACTTAAATCTCTCAACAACTCTTGGCCATACTCTCAGGATGCTCATTTTAAGGGCAGGAAAGATCTCCCTTGTTTTTCTCAGTTTGCGAAAGGATAACTGAGTAAAAGTAAACCCAGGCTAACTACCAGCATCGACTCCTCTCTCAAGTCCAAAACACAAAAGTGAATTTCATTCTCAAATCTAAAATGTGCAATGCTGGGTTTGTAACATCACATAATACTATTTTCATTAGCCATCTGAAAAGCAGGGAGGAAACATCTCTCTCAGACAAAACTGTACCCCTTCAGAGAACTCCCTGGTGGTCCAGTGGTTAAGATTCCATGCTTCCACTGCAGGGGGCACAGGGTTCGATCCCTGGTCAGGGAACTAAGATCCCGCATGCTGCAGGGCGAGGCCAAAGAAAAGCCCTGTACCCCTTCAAAGCAGCAAGCAACACTGAGCCAGTGACCCCAGCTGCTGGAGAGGCCTCCCAACCTCTTCCTTACACAGTCCTTTACCTCTCATGACCTTCCACCCCCCTGCTGTGTTCTCCCATAAAGAAAAAACAAATACCAAAATATCAAACTTCTACTGAAAGTTTCTAAAAGTTTACAAAAAGCAGCAAGTAATTCTGCTGACACAGTGAAACCATCAAAAAGAGGTGCTGTAACAAATATATGTGTGACTTTGAACATTTTCCCAACTGCCCCATAATTTGCGATGGAGGCAATACATCAGAGCAATAGACCTTCGCTTTGTTCTTTCTTTTCCATCCCCTTTTCAAGCTGAGTCCCCTCCAGCCAACTATAAATAAGAATGTGTGTGTTACTGGGTCATATTAGTATTTCCAGTTTGGGGTTTATTTGGGTTTCATTGCTATCTTTATTTTCAAAATGAAAATAACTTCATCTTCTTCCTGGATATAAAAATAATCCGTGTCCATTATAAAGAATTGGAACAATATATAAAGAAATAATCATGAAAATAAAAGTCCACTGAAATCTCACCATCCTACCAGTAATACTGAGGTAAACTTCCTTTGCTGCATTTACATACACACATATGTACGTGCATACACACCTATGTACAGATATTCCCACAATTTTACATGAATGGGATTACATCATACTTGCTGTTTTTATCGCAGGCAACTTTTTCCCTCTTTTCCTCTCTTCCCTCAACATTAACAATCTAGAGTCCACATAGATTTCCTTTTGTTATTATACACACTCACACATACATATTCATATATACCCACATATATAAGGAGGGTTTTTGGTTCTGTTTTTTACCGTAACAGAATAATATTACACTCATTTTGCATCTTGCTTTTCTCACTAACCAGTATCTCATGGATATCTCTCTCAGACATCTGGCAAGGCTACAGTTCATTCCATTTAATGGCCATGTAATATTCTATGGAGTAATATATTTTAATTTTTCAGCCATTCCCTGATTAATGGCCATTCACCATGTTTCCAGTTCTTGGCAGCTACAAACAATGCTGCAATAAACATTCTCGCACACATGTCCTTACAAATTAGCACTTTTATTTTTATGGAATAGATTCCTAGGAGTAGGATTCTGGGGTCAAGGGGAATATGTTTTTTATTTTTGCGGTACGTGGGCCTCTCAATGCGGTGGCTTCTCTTGTTGCGGAGCACGGGCTCTAGGCATGGGAGCTTTAGTAGTTGCAGTGCGTGGGCTCAGCAGTTGTGGCTCGCGGGCTCTAGAGCACAGACTCAGTAGTTGTGGTGTTCGGGCTTAGTTGCTCCATGGTGTGTGGGATCTTCCCGGACCAGGGCACGAACCCGTGACCCCTGCATCAGCAGGCAGACTCTCAACCACTGCACCACCAGGGAAGCCCTGTATTTTTAATTTTAATAGATATTGCCAGGTTGCCTTCCAAAAGGGCTGGAACAACTCCAATGTATGAGAGCACACTTCCCCCACACCCCTGCTGGCAACAGGTACCATAGCTCAAGTTTTTGCCAGTTTAATGGATTTACAGCAATATTTCATGATTAATTTGCATTTCTCTTAGTCTGGACCGCAGCATGCATCGTACAGCTTGCACACAGTTTGTCGGGGCTTAAATCCAGTCCACAAATGGCTTGCAAAACCAAGCTTCCCTGCTGTGTTCAGTGCAGAGGAAGCTCCCTGACCTTTTCTAGTTTATGGGAAGGTGCTACCAATGGCCTTGTCCTGACCACCGAGAAATTTGAGCATATTCTTATATGGCAGAAGATATTTGCACTTGTTCTGTGCATTTTTTCTTCATATCTGTTGCTCATTTTTCTATTGCATTACTTAGTATTTTTCTTGTCAATTTTTATGAGCTGAAATTTTTGTTAAGATTAACTTTATAGAAATTAAGTCTTTGACTTTCATCTACATTACAGATATTATCATTTGCCCATTAACTTAGTTTATGGTACCATTTATAATATAAAAGTTTTTAAAATGTTTTCATCCAATATATTTATCTTTTCTTTATAACTTCTGGATTTCCAGTCTTGGTTAAAGAGATCTCCTTGGTCCTTGGAAAATACATGTAGCATCCTAAATTATCTTATAAAATATTTATTTTATTTTTTACATTTATCTTTTTTTTTCCAACTGGAATTTATTTGTGGATATGAAGTAAAATAGGGGTCCAAATTTACTTTCTTCTGGCAGAATAACCAGCTGAACCAACATTATTTAAACATGTTCATCCTTTATCTACTAAATTCAAATGCCTCTTTATTGTGTATTAACCTCTCATGTGTACCAATTCTGGATTCTCAGTTGCGGTCCACTGCTCTAATAATTCCTATACCAACATCAATCCCTATATCAATAAGTTCTTATATCTGATATTCTTTTTTCCTTCAGTATCTCAGTTATCCTTTGTGTAAAGTTTAAGATTATTTTATCTAATTAAGAAAAAACTTATGGGACTTCCCTGGTGGCACAATGGTTAAGAATCTGCCTGCCAATGCAGGGTACATGGGTTCGAGCTCTGGTCTGGGAAGATCCCACACACCATGGAGCAACTAAGCCCGAACACCACAACTACTATGTCTGCACTCTAGAGCCCGCGAGCCACAACTGCTGAGCCCACGCACTGCAACTACTAAAGCTCCCCTGCCTAGAGCCTGTGCTCCGCAACAAGAGAAACCACCGCAATGAGAAGCCCACACACTGCAACGAAGAGTAGCTCCAGTTCACCACAACTAGAGAAAGTCCACATGTAGCAATGAAGACCCAACTCAGCCAAAATAATAATAATAATAATAAAAATTTTATAAAAGAAAAAGAAAAAACCTATGAGCACCGTAAGTGGACTTGCATTAAATGTATATACTATTTTGTAGAGAATTGACATTCTAAATATTGTCTTTATATCCAAGAACATGATATGGCTTTGCATTTATTCAGATCTTTGTGGTTTTATACTACTAATGATAAGATTTTGTATTTTTCTCTACCTAGGTCCTGTGTCTTGTTAGATTTATGTCAAAGTATTTCATTATTTTTGTTGCTATTATAAATGCAATACTTTTTCCATTTTGTTGTTATTATAAATGCAATACTTTTTCCATTTCCACATTTAATAAAGTTCCTGATCTTTATACTTATTTAAAATCTATCCACACTACCAAATTATCTTTTTTTAACTAGAGTCTCACAGTTTTTCTAAGTATTTAATCATATCATCAAGAACAAAAAGATAACTTTTCTCTTGTTTTCCAATTTGCTAGTCAAATTATAATGGTGATTTTAATGGAAATTATTTTCATGTTTCACCATGAAGGACAATATTTGCTGTTAGTTTTTGGTAAATAGCTTTCAACGTATTTAAGTTGTTTCATTCTATTACTATTAGAGTTTTATTAGGAATGAGATACATTTTATCAAATGCATTTCTAGCAGCTATTGATATGATCGTATGGTTTTTCTCCATTATTTAAATCATGGATTTTATTGAAAAGTGTCCTGATATTGAATCACCTTAACAAAGCCCTCCCAATCCTGATTATATCAGGAGGGTTCTGTTGTTGTTTGTTCTTGTTGTTTTGTCTGTGTGTGTGTGAGAGAGACAGAAAGAGAGAGAGAGAGATTTCTAGGTTCTTTTTGCTAGATTCTCTTTGCTGATATTTTATTTAAAATTTCTGCAAATACATATTCATTAGTGAGATGGGCCTATAATTCTACTTTTGTACTACCTTTATCAAGTTTTGGTTGTAAAATTATACTGGCTTTGTAAAACAAATTGGAGGATTTTACCTTCTTTCTGTAGCCTGGAAGATTTTAAATAACTTTAGAATCATCCATTATTTAAAGGTTAGGTAATATTCAGCTTTGACTCTACCAGGCCCCCTTTATTAAAAACTAGATTTTTAAAATAGTAGATTTTGAATCATCTTTCTGATTTCTCCTATGATAAGTAATCTATTCTGGTTTTTCATTTCTTCTTGGGTCAAATTTGATTGTTTGTATTTTGATAGGAAAGAACCCTTTTCTCTAAGACTTCAAACTTGCTGCGTAGAGTTGTATGTCACAGTCTCTCAAAATTGTTTTGATCTTTCTGTTTTGTACTATGGTTATGTCTCCCTTCTCATTCCTAAACTAGTTTCTTTTTGTTCTTCCTCTTTTTCCTTTCAATCCCCTCAAGCCAAATGCATATAAGAAATGGATGCATTATGAGCCATATTCAATACCGTGTTTTCCTAAAAATAAATTATAAGTGCATATGGTATGAAATTTAAAAGATGAAAAGGATACACAGTGAAAAATAATTCTTTCTACTCCTGTCCCCCAGCCACCCAGTACCCTCCTAAGACACAACCACTATGGAGTATTCTTTTTCTCACTTCCTGAGGTAAATGCTTATCCCATTAATTTTCAGTCTTTCTTCATTTTTAACATATGCATTTAAGTATATAACTTCCTCTAAGAACTGCTTTAGCTGTATCCTAGGGTTTTAATACGTTGGGTTTTTTAATTATTAATTCAATTTTTTACCTAATGTCCATTGTGATTTCTTCTTTGAATCATGGGTTATGTAGAAATGGATTTCTTAAGGCGTAGATATATTACTTTTCTCAGTTAGTCACTCCCTCCTAAACTGTAATAGGATAATACATGCCCATTCACCTTGGATTTGACCATGTGGCTTTCTTGGGCCCATGGACTGTTACATGTATGCTATATTGGAGCAGAGCTTTTACATTAAACTGTGTGGTTTGGCTAGGCCTTTTGCACTCCAGTGCCTTCTGCCACAAGAATGGCATGTCCCACTTAGAGGTTGCTCCTTCAGCCTGGATACCAGAATAAAGAGACACAGAAAGCAGACCTAAGGCTAACCCATAGCTCAGATGGGGCAGAGATGCAACAGCGAAAATATTAACATGAATGGAAAACAAATGTGTTGTAAGTCAAGGAGAGTCTGAGGTTGTTTATTTGCAGGATAACCTAACTAAAGACACCTAATACGATTTGCATACACAAGGGTATTTATTTTCTAGTTATCTTTTTGTTATTGATTTATGGTATAATTGCATTGTGGTCACAAAATGCACACTATTATTTCAATCATTTCAAGTCTGTCAGAGACTGCTTTATAGCCCATGATATCTCCAAGTTTAGTAAATACTACTTGGTCTTGAAAAGAGTATGTATTCTGCAGTTATTGGATGCAGTATTGTGCATACTGATATGTCCATTAAATTAGGTTTGCTCATCATGTTGTTCAAATCTTTTATGTGCTTCCTGACTTTTGTCTGCTTGTCCTATGAATTATTGAGAGACATACATTAAAACAGCCCATTATTATGGATTTGCCAGTTTCTCCTTGTTAGTTCTATCAATTTTTGTTTTATATAATTTTATATGTTCAAAGGTGGATTTATTATCTCACCCTAGTAAATTGAACCTGTAATCATCATGAAGTGACCATTTTATTTCTAGTTATGCTTTTTGCCTTAAAATAAATCTATTTTGTTCAGTACTTACAGAGCCATACAACTGTCTCTTCTATTTAACATGGTATATTTTTACTCTCCTTTGATTCTCAGATTTTTTGTATCCTTATGTTTTAGATGTGCCTCTTGTAAATAGTGGATACTTAGGTTTTGTTTTGTTTTTTATCCAGTACAATAATCTTTGTCTTTTAACTGAAGCACTTAGTCCACATACAGTTAATGCAAATTCTGATATATTTGAATTAAAGTCTATTACATTATCATGTGCTTGCTTCTTGTTTCATATGTTTTATGTTCCTTTTTCTCTCCTTTTTTCCTTCTTCTGGATTGACTGAGCATTTTTTTTATCATTTTATTTTCTTACACACTTTGAAGCTCTATATAATTTTTCTATTCTTTTACTTTTAGTGTGTACATTAAAAATTAAAATACATATCCATGACTTATTAAAATCTAATGAAATCAGTTTATCTAACCTTCCTCCCCAAAAATTCAATAAATTTTTAGAACATTTAACTCCACATATCTCCCTCTAATTTATGTTACTACTGTCATGTATTTTACTTTGAAATTCTACAGTCTATATTCTCCTAGATTACCCACTTATTTATCCCTTCCTTTGCTCTTTATTCTTTAATGTATTTCTAACCTTTCACCTGAGATCTTTTTCATCCTACCTGAAAAAAAAAAAAAACGTGCTTTAGAATTTTGTTTAGTGGGTTTGCTGATAGCAAACTCTCAGTTTTTGTTTGGCCAATAAAATATCTTTATTTTCACTTCACTTTTTGTCTAGATAATTTTGTAACTTAGAAATAATTTTAAATGCAAAGAAATTTGTAAAACTAGGACAAAGAAAGGACCTCTTGTTTTCCTGCCCATTTGCAAATAAGTTGCCAACAGGAAGCCCCATCATACTTAAACACTTTGTGGTATAATTCTTATAAACAAGGACATTCCAAATACTTAACCAAAATAAAACATAAACATCACCTTAATCAAGAAGTGAAAATTAACGTCATCCATAATGGGACCAACCAAAATCACGTGCCACCTGATAGGATGCAATGAGAAGAATGCCATGTCACTTCTCTGATTTTCCTGTTGAACATGCAGTCTGAATCCAATCATGGAAAACATTAGACAAACCCAAACTGAGGGCCCAAACTGAGGGACATTCTACAAATTAACTGGACCATAATCTTCAAAAGTGTCAAGGTTATGAAAATTTAAAAATAACAAATAAACAATAACAAAAAAACAAACAACCCAATCCAAAAATGGGCAGAAGACCTAAATAGACATTTCTCCAAAGAAGATATACAGACTGCCAACAAACACATGAAAGAATGCTCAACATCATTAATCATTAGAGAAATGCAAGTCAAAACTACTATGAGATATCATCTCACACCAGTCAGAATGGCCATCATCAAAAAATCTAGAAACAATAAATGCTGGAGAGGGTGTGGAGAAAAGAGAGCACTCTTGCACTGCTGGTGGAAATGTGAATTGGTACAGCCACTATGGAGAACAGTATGGAGGTTCCTTAAAAAACTACAAATAGAACTACCATATGACCCAGCAATCCCACTACTGGGCATATACCCTGAGAAAACCATAATTCAAAAAGAGTCATGTACCAAAATGTTCATTGCAGCTCTATTTACAATAGCCAGGACATGGAAGCAACCTAAGTGTCCACCAACAGATGAATGGATAAAGAAGATGTGGCACATATATACAATGGAATATTACTCAGCCATAAAAAGAAACGAAATTGAGCTATTTGTAACAAGGTGGATGGACCTAGAGTCTGTCATACAGAGTGAAGTAAGTCAGAAAGAGAAAGACAAATACCGTATGCTAACACATATATATGGAATTTAAGAGAGACAAAAAAATCTCATGAAGAACCTAGGGGTAAGACAGGAATAAAGACACAGACCTACTAGAGAATGGACTTGAGGATATGGGGAGGGGGAAGGGTAAGCTGTGACAAAGCGAGAGAGAGACGTGGACATATATACACTACCAAACGTAAGGTAGATAGCTAGTGGGAAGCAGCCGCATAGCACAGGGAGATTAGCTCGGTGCTTTGTGACCACCTGGAGGGGTGGGATAGGGAGGGTGGGAGGGAGAGAGACGCAAGAGGGAAGAGATATGGGAACATACATATATGTATAACTGATTCACTTTGTTATAGAGCAGAAACTAACACACCATTGTAAAGCAATTATACTCTAATAAAGATGTAAAAAAAAAATCAGAAAATTAACATTACACATTATCACTATCTAATATAGAGACCCATTCAAGTTTTGCTAATTGTTTCAATAATATCTTCTAGGCGTTTCCCTGGTGGCACCGTGGTTGAGAGCCCGCCTGCCGATGCAGGAGACACGGGTCCGTGCCCCGGTCCGGGAAGATCCCACATGCTGCGGAGCGGCTAGGCCCGTGAGCCATGGCCGCTGAGCCTGCGCATCCGGAGCCTGTGCTCCGCAACGGGAGAGGCCACAACGGTGAGAGGCCCACGTACCACACACACAAAAAAAATATATACACACACACACACATATATATATATATATATATATATATATATATATATATATATATATATATCTCCTCTAGAAAACTAAAAGATCCAATTCAGGTAACACGTTGCATAAAATTGTCTTGTCTCTTTAGTCCCCTTCAACCTGGAATAGTTCCTCAGACTTCCCTTGTCTTTCATGACCTTGAAACTTTTTAAG
Organism: Phocoena phocoena; assembly: GCF_963924675.1. NCBI lineage: Eukaryota > Metazoa > Chordata > Mammalia > Artiodactyla > Phocoenidae > Phocoena > Phocoena phocoena. The sequence goes on along the minus strand of NC_089220.1, from coordinate 29,089,809 downwards.
ATTACAGGACAGTTATTTTGTAGAATGTCCCTCAACATGGGTTTATCTGGTGTTTTTTCATGATTAGTTTCAAGTTATGTGTTTTGGGCAGGAATACCACAAAAGTGATGCTATGTTCTTCTCACTGCAGTTTTATTTATTTATTTGTTTGTTTGTTTATTTATTTTGGCTGTGCCAGGTCTTAGTTGCAGCACACAGGATCTTTGTTGTGGCATGCAGGATTTTTAGTTGTGGCAATGCAGGATCTTTCAGTTGCTGCACGCGGGCTTCTTAGTTGCAGCATGCGTGTGGGATCTAGCTCCCCAGCCAGGGATCAAACTCCGGCTTCCTACATTGAGAGCGCAGAGTCTTACCCACTGGACCACCAGGGAAGTCCCCTTCTCACTCCATATTATCAGATGGTACCCAATCCAGATTTGTGTCATTACAGGTGATATTAACTTTGGTCACTTGATTAAGGTGGTATCTGCCAGGTTTCTCCACTGTATAAATTACCCTTTCCCGCTATGTAATTAACAAGTATTTTTTTAGGCAGTATCTTGAAATTATGTATATATCCTTACCTCACCAAATTTTTACCCTCTAAAATGCAAATCAAAACTACACTGAGTATCACCTCACTCTGGTCAGAATGGCCATCATCAAAAAGTCTACAAATAATAAATGCTGGAGAAAGTGTGGAGGAAAAGGAACCCTTCTACACAGTCAGTGGGAATGTAAATTGGTGCAGCCACTATGGGAAACAGTATGGAGGTTCCTTAAAACACTAAAAATAGAGCTACCATATGATCCAGCCATCCCATTCCTGGGCATATACCCAGAGAAAACTATAATTCGAAAAGATACATGCACCTCAATGTTGATTGCAGCACTATTTACAATAGCCGAGACATGGAAGCAACCTAAATGTCCATCCACAAATGAATGGATAAAGAAGATGTGGTATATATACACAATGGAATATTGCTCAGTCATAAAAAAGAATTAAATAATGCCATTTGCAGCAACATGGATGGATCTAGAGATTATCATACGAAGTGAAGTAAGCCAGACAGAGAAAGATAAATATATGATATCGCTTATATGTGGAATCTAAAAATAAAAAATAAAAAGATACAAATGAACTTACTGACAAAACAGAAATAGACCCACAGACATAGAAATCAGACTTATGGTTACCAAAGAGGAAAGGGGGAGGGAAGGATAAATTAGGAGTTTGGGATTTACATATATACACTACTATATATAAAATAGATAATCAACAAGGACCTATTGTATAGCATAGGGAACTGTATTTTGTAATAACCTATAAGGGAAAAGAATCTGAAAAAGAATATATATATATATATATATTTTCACTTTGCTGTATACCTGAAACTAACACAACATTGTAAATCAACTATACTTCAATTTAAAAAAAACTTTTACCCTCTAGTTTCAGCATCCATTGATGTTTCTTTGCTGAATTATTTCTATATGGTTGACAAACAGTGATTTTCTAACCCCACCATCCCTTTTCCATTTGTTGGCATTCTACTGTTAGAAAAAGTTTTCTCCTCTCTTCACTTATTTATTCATTTAGTTATATCAGTATGGACTCAATGATTCCTGCTTACTCAATGGTTTAGAATCCATTACTACCATCATTCATTTTGATGGTCAAATTGCCCCAGATTTAACCAGTAGGAGTCCCTTCAAACTGGATATTCCAGATTCATCTTAGACTTTCTCTTCCCTAACCCTGGAATCAGGCATTTCTTAAAAAAAAAAAAAAAAGAAAGAAAGGAAGAAAGAAAGAGAAAGAAAAACAGATTCCTTGTACTAGAAAATAGTGTTTAGGAACCAAGGTCTGAACACTAAGGGGGCTTATTGCTATTAGGGTGTTGCTGTTCCTAGGCCCTCTCAGTGGCCAGGGATATGGAATATATGCATATGTGTACACACACACATTTTCATCTGTATTTGTTTTTCTATATATCTGTACATACTGAAAACAATGATTTTACTTTAGTACCTCAATTCCAATGTAGTTTTCTATCTTTCTATATTTATAGCTCCCTTCTCCAACAGTAAGAACCCTCTCTCCCATTATTCTCAATATATTTGTTTATTGAATCGTGTTATTGTTTATTGAATCATATTATCGGCCGAATTGCGTCCTCCCCCCACCCAGTTTATATGTTGAAGCCTTAACCACACTCCTGTACCTCAGAATGTGACTCTATTTGGAGATAGGGCCACTAAAGAGGTGATTAAATTTAAATGAGGCCCTAATTTTAATTTTAGGGTGGGCCCTAATCCAATATGACTGGGGTCCTTATTAGAAGAGGAAATCTGAGAGACACAGAGAGATTCCAAGAATGCATGCAGAGAGGAAAGAACATGTGAGGACAGTGAGAGGGTGGCCATCTGCAAGCCAAGGAGAGAGGCCTCAGGAGAAACCAATCCTGCCAACACCATGATCTTGGACATCCAGCCTTCATAACCATGAGGAAATAAATTTCTGATGTTTAAAGCTACCCAGTCTGTTGTGTTTTGTTATGGCAGCCCAGGCAAATTAACACAGATCAATTCCTGCCCTCCTTCCTTACCCTCCCACTCCTGCCCCAGTTTGTAACTAGTCTCCCATCACCGCCCCACCCATTCTCCCCAGCCCGCCCCTTGGCTGGGGCTATTTACCCCATTCAGGCTCTAATATCACACACTGGGCTAACCTTGCTGCTACTAACATCACTAATATCCCCCCACCTTGTATAAGCCCTCCTTGTCCCACTCAGGAGCTGACAGCCCCATCACATGACGACTTATCTTGCTTAGCCTTACTTAATGACTTTTGGACTAAATCTCACCTTCATTCTTACAGGGTATTTTTCACCTTTTCCAGGACAGCTTTCTCTAGTAGCAATGCCAACTAGAAAAACAGGTGAGGCTGCAATGATATGTCCAATTTATTACCCGTATTGCCTAGACCTGAGTCAGCAGGACAGTCCTGCAGAAATCAAAAAATTCTCAAACACACAGACCTGATTTTGGGATCTATAAGATATGAGTCTCTCCTCCTTCTGCTTCCTCTTGACTCCACCCATGTTCCTGCCTGGTACCTCACTCAGGGAAGTGTGACAGTCCTGGTTCCCTCCACTCTCATATTATCATTGGGGTACCCGGACGTTTCTTCCCTCCTAGTGATGCCAATTGACGCCAAGGAAATCTGAATCTTTCTTCATTTTCCTTGAACTCTGGGTTCTACTTTTTTTTGGCAGAGGCCTCTTTTCCTTAATATTTTTTTTTAGTTATATCTCCTCATTTCTAAAACATTATTAGACCTTTCAAAAAATATCTTTATTGGAGTATAATTGCTTTACAATGTTGTGTTAGTTTCTGTTGCACAACAAAGTGAATCAGCTATATGTATACACATATCCCCATATCTCCTCCCTCTTGAGCCTCCCTCCCACCCTTCCTATCCCACCCCTCTAGGTCATCACAAAGTATCGAGCTGATCTCCCTGTGCTATGCAGCAGCCTCCCACTAGCCATCCATTTTACATTTGGTAGCATATATATGTCAATGCTACTCTCTCACTTCGTCCCAGCTTCCCCTTCCCCCACCAACCGTGTCCTCAAGTCCGTTCTCTATGTCTGCGTCTTTATTCCTGACTTGCCACTAAGTTCATCAGTACCGTTTTTTTAGATTCCATATATGTGCGTTTTCATACAGTGTTTGATTCTGACTTACTTCACTCTGTATGACAGACTCTAGGTCCATCCACCTCATTATAAATAACTCAATTTCATTCCTTTTTATGGCTGAGTAATATCCCATTGTATATATGTGCCACATCTTCTTTGTCCATTCATCTGTCGATGGACATTTAGGTTGCTTCCATGTCCTGGCTATTGTAAATAGTGCTGCAACGAACATTGTGGTACATGTCTCTTTTTGAATTATGGGTCATATCATAGTTCTATTTTTAGTGTCTTAAGTGTCTTTAGTGTCTTAAGGAACCTCCATACTGTTCTCCATAGTGGCTGTATCAATTTACATTCCTACCAACAGTGCAGGAGGGTTCAAGACAGTATGGTACTAGCACAAAAACAGAAATATAGATCAATGGAACAGGATAGAAATCCCAGAGATAAACCCACGCACATATGGTCACCTTATCTTTGACAAAGGAGGCAAGAATATACGATGGAGAAAAGACAGCCTCTTCAATAAGTGGTGCTTGGAAAACTGGACAGCTACATGTAAAAGAATGAATTTAGAACACTCCCTAACACCATACACAAAAATAAACTCAAAATGGATTAAAGACCTAAATGTGAGGCCAGAAAATATCAAACTCTTAGAGGAAAACATAGGCAGAACACTCTATGACATAAATCACAGCAAGATCCTTTTTGACCCACCTCCTAGAGAAATGGAAATAAAAACAAAAATAAACAAATGGGACCTAATGAAACTTCAGAGCTTTTGCACAGCAAAGGAAACCATAAACAAGACGAAAAGCCATCACCCAGAATGGGAGAAAATATTTGCAAATGAAGCAACTGACAAAGGATTAATCTCCAAAATGTACAAGCAGCTCATGCAGCTCAATATCAAAAAAACAAAAAACCCAATCCAAAAATGGGTGGAAGACCTAAACACACATTTCTCCAAAGTAGACATACAGATTGCCAAAAAACACATGAAAAGATGCTCAACATCACTAATCATTAGAGAAATGCAAATCAAAACCACAATGAGGCATCACCTCATACCAGTCAGAATGGCCATCATCAAAAAATCTACAAACAACAGATGCTGGAGAGGGTGTGGAGAAAAGGGAACCTTCCTGCACTGTTAGACCTTTTATTTTTAACTTTACTGCTCATGTGAGTAGGCACGAGGCTGCAGAGATTTGTGTCAAGGAGTACAATCAGATGTGCAGAGAGAAGCAGAGATGAAAGTTTTCACATAGCTCTCAAAAGGCAGAGAGAAAATCACCTGGGTTCCTGATACTCCAGTTCTTAACTCCAGTGCCGCCGCCTCTTTGATACCACGACAAATCCCAAAATCCTTCCGCTAAATTCTACTTTGGCTTGTGCTAACCTGACAGGTTTTCTGGTACTTTGCACAAAGAGGAGTAACTAGGATATCCATCTATCTGCAAATCTCAGTCCATCTAGCCAAAAACAAACTGATCTAAAATCAGCACCTACAAAGGCTCGGTGATGGATTGTCCAGCCTGCCTTAAGCAAATTCTGAGAAGCACCTATTCCTGTAGCAATCTCATGTTCGTATAAATTTAGTGTTCTCTGACAACCAGCTGGCCACGCACAGTCCCAGTGTATTTGCAGAGGCTGGTTTGGTCATAATTCAGGGACCGGTGGATTTTGTCACATTTATTCTGTGCGTATTGCACTGTGATGGGCCCTATTCATTCTGAAGATCTCCCCTACAGCTCAGCACCTACAATGCATATTTCCTGAGCACCAGAGAATGTAGGCTTCCCCCAGAGAACGCAAACTCTGACAAGGAAACCAACTCAGAGTTGGTTCCTTAATGTGGAACTACTCAAACTTTTACCCTTTTATGAAGTGTCCTTTCAATTGCATTGTCATATTACCTTAACTTATTCAACATTTCAGAAACCTGAAAAATGACTCTAAATCATAGACCTCAAATCCTTTATCTCACCCATTTTTATTCCTCTTAGAATTTATAACCTGACTTCACAAGTCTAAGAATGATTGGTCTGGCTACTTGCACTGCATGATCTTCTGGGGGCAGAAAGCCCCATCTGTGCCTCTGACCCCTCCCCTGTCAATCAACAGAACTCTATCAGGGCTTCCCTAATGGCTCCTGCAGCAGTGGGCAATGCGGCCTCTCATTACTAGTGGTACTATCACCATGGGGCTAGTGTGAACAAAGGTTTATTTGGCTCCAGTAAATGAGCCAACCCCACCATTAGACACTGTCCACAAAGGTGCAGTGAGAGGAAGCCATTTATAGAAAGAACTTATTTTGCTGAAGCCTGTAAAATGAAGTGGTTAAAGCTTCTGCAGCAAAACCCACCATGGCTGACAGCCTCATTTGAAGGAGCGGCCTCTTCAGAGGAGAGGGAGGGAAATCACACTCATGCTTCAAAATGGGAAGACAGATGCCTGGGAAGAAATCTCCCTCTGCGATTCTCCTTTACCTTTCCTGCTCTCTCAAGAGGGTACAGCCACGCTGCTGGGATGCCCACTGTGTGGGACAAGGTTACAATGCAGCTTTGGGGGTGCTGTTCCACTGAGTTCTCAAGTGCTCACGGTGGGTCAGGCACTGTTCTAAGTGCTTTGCATAATCCACGTGTACTTAATCCTCATGTGGAAGGGGATACCCTTAGTATCCTCATTTTTCATTTGGGGAAATAGGCTCAGAGAAGTCAAGAAACATGCCCAAGATCCCACAGCTAAACTGTGAGGGAACAGGAATTTGAAAACAGGCCGACTGGCTCCACAGCACACAGTCTTAAACTCTAGACTGTATTTCAGATGATGGTTAACAATAATAAGCAACATTATTTATAAAGTGTCTTCCTTCCAATAAACAAAACACCTTCAAATATGTTGTCTTGTTTATCCATAGTGTAGTATTTCTCTAATCTGGAAAAGTGGGGTCACAATACCTCAAATTACCTCCTTTTATGCTTAACAAAGGACTAGGTAGTGAAATCTGGGACAAAACAAGGAAGAAATTAATCTTGTGAGAGCATGTAGCTTCTGAGAGTTGGGGAGGGCACACTATCTGTGGTTGAAGAGCTTCCTTACTTCAGCCTTCTTGGTTTACCTGACTGTCTACGTATATAATTCCGGAAAACACAACAGATTCCTCTCCTGAGCTCAGGAACAACATTCTCACCAGATTTTTTAAAAGCCTCCCCAGGCGCAAGTACATATGGGTTTCTTGATGAATTCAGTTCCGCTTCAAGTCCTTCTATAGTTTCCTAAACCTAAACTGAAGCCGAATTCGTCCCTATTCCCTTCCTCGTATCCCCTAAAGGCAATCCTCCTATCAGTGTTAAACAGAAATTCAGATGCAGGGGAAACCAGGGAGGCAGTAAGATTTGGAACACTTACATGCCTGAATTTTTTTTTTCTACTCTTATTCTGCAGGATATTTTTTTCCTTCTCTCAGTCTATAGCTTTTTACTTCTATAAAGCTGTTGACACTGATAAAGCCAGTCACAGGAAACAATGCACATCTTTTTAATGTCCTTCAGTCTTGCTGAGGAAATGAATGATGCTTCTGGAAGCTACAGCAAGGTACTCTTCCTGCAAGCCCCTTCTCACTCTCCAATCTAGATGGGAAGATCCCGCAGTCTTGCAAATGTCTAACAGAGGCAGAAAAAAGTTTTTAAAATTATTTGAAGAATCCTCCAAATGGTACAATTCTTGGCATTAAGAAGACAAGGTAATAAAAGAAAAAGGAGGCTCCTGCAATGGGCTGCATATCCAAGAAAGGGCTCTGTTGACTCCTAATGGCTGAGAACCCTCCCTAGGCGGGGCAGGGATTGAAGAAATGCACAACTGAGGACAAATTCTGATGAAGGAAATACCGTCTGTATCATAAAGAGGCCAAAAAATCGCATTTCTTGGCTAATCTGGATGCCTGGGGGGTAGAGTCACAACAGTGTGCATGTCACCCCCTTGAAAGCACAACTCAAGCTTCTTAGGCCTTAGGTCAGGAGCAGGAGAATCCATTCTGCACACAATTCCAGAAAGACAAGCCTGGCTAATGTTTTCCTTTTTCAACTGATCAAATTGAGTTTTTGAAAATCATATTGTAGAAGAATATGTATTAACCTGAAAAACGATTCACAATAATTGTTTAAACAAAGAGTCATGGGCTTCCCTGGTGGTGCAGTGGTTGAGAGTCCGCCTGCCGATGCAGGGGACAAGGGTTTGTGCCCCGGTCCAGGAAGCAGAGCGGCTGGGCCCGTGAGCCATGGCCATTGAGCCTGCGCATCCAGAGCCTGTGCTCCGCAACGGAAGAGGCCACAACAGTCAGAGGCCCGCGTGCCGCAAAAAGAAAAAAAAAAAAGTCATTTCCTCCAAGAGCCCTTTCCTAAAATAGAATCCAACTCGTTGGTTCAAAAGAATTTAATGAAGGTACTCTTAACAAAGGTGTAAGCAGAATATGGTATTTGTTTTTCTCCTTCTGATTTACTTCACTCTGTATGACAGACTCGAGGTCCAGCCACCTCACTACAAATAACTCAATTTCGTTTCTTTTCATGGCTGAGTAATATTCCATTGTATATATGTGCCACATCTTCTTTATCCATTCATCTGTTGATGGACACTTAGGTTGCTTCCATGTCCTGGCTATTGTAAATAGAGCTGCAATGAACATTTTGGTACAGGACTCTTTTTGAATTATGGTTTTCTCAGGGTATATGCCCAGTAGTGGGATTGCTGGCTTGTATGGTAGTTCTATTTTTAGTTTTTTAAGGAAGCTCCATACTGGAATCTAAAAAAAAAAAAAAAATGGTCATGAAGAACCTACGGGCAAGACGGGAATAAAGACACAGACCTACCAGAGGATATACTTGAGGTTACGGGGAGGGGGAAGGGTAAGCTGGGACAAAGTGAGAGAGTGGCATGGACACATATACACTACAAATGTAAAACAGATAGCTAGTGGGAAGCAGCCGCATAGCACAGGGAGATCAGCTTGGTGCTTTGTGGCCACCTGGAGGGGTGGGATTGGGAGGGTGGGAGGGAGGGAAATGCAGGATGGAGGAGGTGTGGGGACATGTATAACTGATTCATTTTGTTGTAAAGCAGAAACTAACACACCACTGTAAAGCAATTATACTCCAATAAAGATGTTAAAAAAAAAAGTGTAAGCAGAATAAAAAGAGACAAGGCCATTGGGGCGCCCACAAGCTAGCAACAGTGGGAACCTATTACCACGAGGAGCCTTGAAGGGACAAGGGGAGGAAATGGAATTTTTGGAGCCTGATGAGAGCTGGAGCCAGAGGAGGCGCCGCAAGCAGATAATACATCCCAAGTCAGGCAAGGGATTCCCTCTCCTCCCACTCACCAATCTCCTGCTTGTTGAACTCAATCAGAAAGCAGGCTGCAGAGGAGCCAACATAATACATTTTGTAGATATGCAGAGAGCAGGGCAAAGGATGGGGGGGTACATAAAGGGAATAACCAACATGACCAACCCACAGTAGCACCCCAGTCACTTCTTATCACATTATCCTGTTTCTTTTAATTGCACTTATCATTACCTCATGTTTTATTTTTATTTCTTTTTTCCCCTCCCCCCCCACCATTAGAATGTAAGCTCCTTGAAATTAAGGATTTTGTCTCTCCAAAACTATATTCTCACATGGAGTGCTGGAGCCCAGGAGGAGTGAGGAAGGCATCCTCTTTGTGGGGGGTGGAGAGTATGTCCCACCACAGGTTCTCAGAACCTGTGTGGGGTTAGGAGGGCATCTGCATTGGGGAGGGAGTAGTGGCAGAGACGCCTCTATGTATGGCCACATACAGAGGGACTGTTCAAATAAGTAAATAAAAAAAGATAATGGGAACTTCACTGTTGAAGAAAGGAGATACAAATATAGAAAGGGAAAAAACTTGAATGAGCCTTGTGGTGATGGATTACAATTGGAAGTATTGGTGTGAACTCATGGTTTTCAAGATAGATAGATAGATAAATGTAGATGTAAATGCATATGCATGTTTGTGTTGTGTGTGGGAGTGTGTGGGTATATATTCCCAACTGCAACCCTGAGTTCCAGTATCCTTGGAATAGGGATACCCTAATAGCAATGAGTACACTTGGCACTCAAATCTTGGCTTCTAAATACCAATTTCCACTAAATGGGACTTGGACTCCTTAGAGAAATGACTCATTCCAGGCCTGGGCAGGAAAAGTACAAGATGAGCCTGGAACATCTTTTGCCAGAAAAGAATGATGAGAACATGTCAAAAGAACACAGAAGTAGGTAGGAAGAGCTTCTACTAGCAAAACTGGGACTATCTGAGCATCAAAATAAATGATAAGCATGAATTTAACCCACTGAATAACAGAGGAAACCATAAGCCCTTAAATTAATTGAATGTTTGACAAAGAGTAGGATATTTACATAGACTTACAAATACTAGCCAAATTACAAAAGATAAAGAGTGATATTGGGGCTTCCCTGGTGGTGCAGTGGTTGAGAGTCCGCCTGCCGGTGCAGGGGACACGGGTTCGTGCCCCAGTCTGGGAAGATCCCACATGCCGCGGAGCGGCTGGGCCCGTGAGCCATGGCCGCTGAGCCTGCGCGTCCGGAGCCTGTGCTCTGCGACGGGAGAGGCCACAACAGTGAGAGGCCCGCGTACCGCAAAAAAAAAAAAAAGAATGATATTGTACCATGGTTATATGAGATGTTACCACTGGGGAAGTTATATGAAAGGTACAGGGACCTCTCTGCACTATTTTTGCAACTTCCTGTGAGTCTTTAATTATTTCAATTTTTCTTTTAATTTTTCTTTTTTAAATTAAAAAAACAGAGTAACTTTACATTGCAGAAGCCTGGCTGACATCACCTTAATCAAGAAGTGAAAATTAACGTCATCCATAATGGGACCAACCAAAATCACGTGCCACCTGATAGGATGCAATGAGAAGAATGCCATGTCACTTCTCTGATTTTCCTGTTGAACATGCAGTCTGAATCCAATCATGGAAAACATTAGACAAAACCAAACTGAGGGCCCAAACTGAGGGGCATTCTACAAATTAACTGGACCATAATCTTCAAAAGTGTCAAGGTTATGAAAATTAAAAAAGGACTTAAGAGACATAACTAAATACATGTGATTCTGAATAGATCCTTTTGCCCTTAAGAAAAGTATTGGGACAATGGGTGATACTTGAGTAGGACCAAGGATTAGGTGGTAGTGGTCTAAAAATGTTAATTTCCTGATGTTGATGGTTACGTTGAGAATATGTAGGAGAATACCCTTGTTTGCAGAAAATACAACTAAAAGTATTCCAGTGTGAAAGTTCTCTGTACATAGTTGGAATTTTCTATTAGTTTGTGATTGTTTCAAAAAGAATTTTTTTTTAATTATTAAAAAAATACAACTACATCTCTAGCACCTAGAACAGGCATGGCATTCCAAGGGCTCAGTAAATATTTGTTGAAGGAATTAATGAACTATATAAACAACTACAACAAATACATGCTTAGAAATAAAGACATCCAAATATTAACAGTGGTTTTTTGGAGGTATGGATTTATCATAGGTAATTTGGGTATATTTTTAATTTTATGCTTCTCTGTTTCTTAAATTTTCTGAATCAAGCATGTTTTTATTAATTGTTAAATTGGTCAGGCTGCTAACTAGCTAAGAATAATATTTTAGAAGCACCACAGTCTCATCCTTGGGTTTCTGGATCCCAACATTTGATGTTACCAGTTACTTGGACCAGACCCTTGGAAACTGCTTCAGTCCACCCAAGTACCTAGAATACCAATACTATAGGTTAATTATTACTGGGATATATAACTTCCTGGTGTCTAGAATATTCTTGCCCATTACTCAGGGCTCCCTCCTTCCCAGAATCATGTCCTGAGTCATAGAATCGGTCATCAGCAGTTCAGTGAACGTGTAATCATAATAAGGGGTTTGGAGAGTTTTGTGGGATGTTTAATTCACGTTAGGGAAAGGACTGGAGAATTACTCTGGATCCAGATTTCCAGTGACCAAGACATTCACATCCCTTGGATACTACTGAATAAACATTGGTAAATTCTGATGAAAAGATTCCTTTTTCTGGGATCTGGGTGGACTGTTATCACATAATGAACATGTTGATTATGTTTCTCTTGTATTGATTATATTTTGGATCCGTGTCTCCATGATGGGATTTGACAGATGTCTTAGTTCCTTTAAAAACTCATTTACATGTCACCTCTTAAAATGAACAACTTCTGCAGTTGGTTGCTGTGCATAGTATGCAGATTTAATTAACATTTAAATTTTATATTTTAATAGGTAATATATGCCAATAGTCAAAATTCAAAAGGTACAATGGGGTGAAAAGCTCTCTCCCATCCCTGTCACCTAACCACCCAGGTCCCCTCCCTAGAGGTAACTGATATCATTCCAGGGAGATACACATACATACACACATATTTTTCACCCTATGTAATTTTTTTTTTAATTTTTATTTATTTATGGCTGTGTTGGGTCTTTGTTGCTGCGCGTGGGCTTTCTCTAGTTGCTGCGAGCGGGGGCTACTCTTTGTTGTGGTGTGTGGGCTTCTCATTGCAGTGGCTTCTCTTGTTTCAGAGCACGGGCTCTAGGCACGCGGGCTTCAGTAGCTGTGGTGTGCGGGCTCTATAGCACAGGCTCAGTAGTTGTGGCACACGGGCTTAATTGCTCTGAGGCATGTGGGATCTTCCCAGACCAGGGCTTGAACCCGTGTCCCCTGCATTGACAGGCAGACTCCCAACCACTGCACCACAAGGGAAGCCTACCCTATGTAATATTTTATGTACTGTTCTTCACCTTCCTTTTTTCACCAAGAATCTATCTTGGAGGTAATTTTACATTAGTATATAAAGAGCCTCCTTTTTTTTTTTTTAAGTACACAGTATTCCACTGAATGAATGTACCATTACTTTTTTAACTAGTCTTTAACTAATGGACACTAAGATGGCTTCCAAACTTTCGCTATTACACGATGTTCCATGTACCTAAGTTATTTTGCACATAAGCAACTATATTTTTAGGATGAATTCCTAGTAGTCTGACTGCTAGGTCAAAGGTATATGCATTTTTAGTTTTGATAAATATTGATATATTGCCAAATTGTCTCCCTTAGAGCTTGTATGAGAGCTTCACTGAATACTAACAAACTTTTGGATTTTGCCTATCTGGTTATGAAAAAGGATATGTCAGAGGAGTTTTAAACTATATTTTCCTTACACTGAGTGAGGCTGAGCACCCTTTCATGTTGACTTCCTTTTCTGCATAGTTGGTATAGCCGCGGCTCCTTTTTCTATTGAGTTTATTTGTAGAAGCACTTTATGTTTTAGGAAAATTAGCCTTTTCTGTGATACAAGCTGTAGATATTTTATACCAAATTGGAGTATGTCTTTCGACTTTCATTATGATAGTTTTCGCCTGGAGAGCTCAAACTCTGGAAACTACCTGGGTTTGAATCTTGGCTCTGCCACTCACTAGCTTGAGCAAGTTACTTAACCTCTCTGTGACTCAATTCATCAGTAAAGTGGTGATATTAATAGTACCTGCCTCACAGGGTTGCTGTAATTAAAAGAACAATATATGGAAAGGGCTTAGAAAATAGGTGGCACATGACAAGGACTATAAAAAGTATTGTGTTTTTTTTTAATGTAGTCAAAGTTAATGCTGATTCATTTTAGGTGCCGTTTCAAAGAAAAACATATTTGCCTTGGCTTCAAATTCTGGAGATAAAGTGAAAAAAAGAAATTATTCTCACTTTTGATAATATGCACTATTTACATATCAAGCCATCCACATAATAAAGGGTGCCCAGCCCATGGGAGTGTAGACCAAGCAGTGAGGTGCTTTATGGTCACTGCATTTACTCCTCACAACCACTCTCTTCAATAAACAAGGTCCCACTGTAGAGCACAGGAAACTGTATTCAATATCCTGTGATAGGCCATAATGGAAAAGAATATGAAAAAGAATATATATATGTCTAACTGAATTACTCTGCTGTAGAGCAGAAATTAACACATTGTAAATCAACTACACTTCAATAAAATAAATACATATATTTAAATATTATATATATATTTGGGGAAAAAAACCCGCTTCAGCAGGTATCATTATCCTCATTTTACCTATGAGGAAATTGAGGTTCAGAGGTGCCAAAAGACTTGCCCAAGGTCAAGCTTCCTTTGTGCATTGATTTGCAAATATTCTTTAATCCTTTCTCTTGGCATGCCTGCTGCAGGTCCCCAAGGCATATCCTGTGCCTATACCCGGTTCCCTCAGTGAACACTCAAGAGACCCCTCTGGCTGGCTGTTTGCCATTCATTCACTCAGCAAGCCCCAAGCCAACTCCTTCTGACTTCCTCCCGTGACCCTGGCTCTTCAGCTTGGAATCCTTTTGACTTCTGACACAGTGTTCAAGTCTTACAGGTTCTCCTTCCTCTGAAATGTCTCGACTCTACCCTTCCCTTCCATCCCAGCTGCCACCACTATGTTTCAACCCTGACTATCTTTTGCAGGCACGGTAGCTGCACTAAGCTTCTAAGGAAGCTTCCAGCTGCCTTCCACAATCTTTCCTCTCTAGTTTCTTCTACAGTGCTGCCCAGGTGATTTCCCTAAACCACAGCTCTAGTCTTATCACTCCCCAACTCTCAAACCTTCAGAGGCTCCCTCTGCCAGCTCCTTACCCTTGACATTTGACCCAACCTATTCTGCCAGTTTTGCTTCCAAGACTCCCTACCCATCCAGCCAAAACGAATGCTTCACTACTCCATGAACAGGCTTCCAGTCAGCTTGTTTGTTCAGCTTAGGATTTCTCTCTCTGCTCTCTCTTCCAGGCAGCTCAAGCTTCAAGAAGCTGTCCTTTATTCTGACTATACTCACTTCCCTCCTTACCCTCATCACCTCTTCCCACTCCACACCCTTTCTTATACAAAATCCTTTAGAGGCGGAATCCTACTTTCCTTGTTATTTACTGAAATGCTTTCACACACAGGTACAACTGATAAACCCCACAACCTATTTTCTAATGGGTCTAGCCACTCACAGGGCCCTGGGTTAACAGGGCACATGGTGTGCCAGGCCTGCTCATGGCAACAACCAAGCCTGGCCCATTTGAACCCAGCTCTCCTCACAGAACTGTGACTTCTGCATAGAGAACAGACCTGTGGTTGCAAAGGGGAAGGTGGGTGAGGGAGGGATGGAGTGGGAGGTTGGGGTTAGCAGAGTATAAATAGAATGGATAAACAACAAGGTCCTACTGCATAGCACAGGGCACTATAGACAATATCCCATAATAAAGCATAATGGAAAAGAACAGGAAAAAGAATATATATATATGTATAACTGAATCACTTTGCTGTATACCAGAAACTAATACCTTGTAAATGAACTATACTTCAACAAAAATAAAAATAAACCAGATCTAGATTTAAAAAAAAAAAGCAAACTGTCACTTCTGGTCAAGAGCCCTTCACAGACTTACATTTTTCTTTTAGATCTGACAGCTGTCAACTGATACCTAGAACAGGCACAGCACAAAGAGACCATTCTGGAAGTATCAGTGGTATGAACAAAACTTTGCACTGGCAAGAACATCAGAACGTTAGATCAACTTCCTTGTTTCAACAGAAGAAATCAAGGCACAGAGGCTTCCCTGGTGGCACAGTGGTTAAGAATTCGCCTGCCAACGCAGGGGACACGGGTTCGAGCCCTGGTCTGGGAAGATCCCACATGCCGCGGAGCAACTAGGCCCATGAGCCACAACTACTGAGCCTGTGCGTCTGGAGCTTGTGCTCCGCAACAAGAGAGGCCGCGACAGTAACAGGCCCGCGCACCGCGATGAAGAGTGGCCCCCGCTCGCCGCAACTAGAGAAAGACCCAACACAGCCAAAAATAAATAAATTAATTAAAAAATTTAAAAAAAAAAATCAAGGCACAGAAAGGGAAGAGACTCGCCCTAGGTCACACAGCAAGAAGGAACCAGAACTAGATCTAGAACTAACGCCTCCTGACTGAAGTTCAGGGCATGCTCCTCTGCACCTTGGAGCCACGCAGATCTAGGGTGAGCAGCCTCAGCTACCAGAGGTCACAACCAAACACGTCACCACCAGTTCAACACGCGTTGCTCTTTCCTCACACTCATCTCAGAGCCTCCCTCGACCTTTCCACAACACAATCTTTCCTCGTCTCTAAGTAACAGTTTTAAAGGTAGGGATCTTCAGCGGCGAGAGGGCTTCCCTGTCAACCGGGTTGGACACAGAAAATACCCGGTGCTGGGTGGGGTTCCCACCGCTAGAGAAGAGGTAGTAGCATCGGAGCTCCCGGGGTCTGAACTCAGCCTCCGGCCCCGCCCCGGCCCTGCCCTCAAGCCCGGCCCCGCCCCAAACGCGCCAAGCCCAAGCAAGCCTGCAGCCGACTCGCTGCATCGTCACCAGGCCTGGGCGGAGCCGAGCTCCCAATCCCTTCCCCCTCTCTAAGATCCGCCCCATTGGCGTAGACAGTCAGAAAACGCGTCCACTGAGAAGGAAGGGGTGGCCGCCATGGCCCTATCCGCTGAGACAACGCGAGAACGGACACAACTTACTGGCAGATTCTAGACCTCGGTCTTTCCGCGTCCTTCTACGCTTCGCTCCCACTCTTGCCGATCCTGCGCCCAAGGGAGAGCCGGAAAGGCCGCTCTGATGAAGTAAGTCTACGCTGACTGAAGTACTGTTGGCGTCGGTCCAGGGGCGGCTGCTGCTACCCCGACAGAGCTCGGGGTGGGATGGGGGTCGGGGGAAGGCCCGAGAAAGGGGCGGGGAGGAGCCGAGCACGTGGAACGCCGGCACGACCCTGGCGTGGGTGGCTGGTTGGGCCGGCGAGCTCCGGCTGTGAGGGAGGAATTGGTGGGCGGGTGGAGCTCGCGCGTCTTGTCGGATCTGCCGCCGTAAAGACGGGGGGAGGGGGACCCCGAGTGTCACCGCTCCGTGTCCGCCCTGAAGGAGCGTTTTTCTAAATCCTGATGTGAAGTTGCCACCCAACAGCTGCCAGTGGCTGGACTGCGGGCCCTTGGTGGCGGCTTACCTGAAAGTTGAGGTTGAGGTTGATTTTTTCAAACAGGTCAGCATAACAGCTAACACAAGCGCCTCGTGAGTGCTTAGGCACTGCCAACTGCTTTACAGGCATTAACTAAGCTTTCCATACACCAGCCCAGTGAGGTAGGTGGTAGTGTAATACCTCCGTCAGACGCAGAAGAGCCCTAGTGAGGTTGTTGCTTACCCGAGGTAACTCGCGAACTAGTAAAGTGACAGAGCCGTGGGATGAACCCAAGCTTCCCGAGGTAACCTCCACACCGAGTTACGGTAGCGACAAAGCCACGCCTTCCACTCGCCGTGTCCAGGAAGCCTCGTCGTCTCCCCAGTTATCCTTAGAAACCATGACACCCCGTCCCCCTGGACGGGCGTGGTGTGGTCCACAGACCTTGGCAGACGCAGAAACAGCCCAAAGGAAAGAAGACTGAGGCCACTGCTTCCTGGAGGAGACAAAAGTCCAGAGCCCCACACTCCAGTTTTAAATAACGGTGGAGATTGTAGTTGAGGTGGCGTCCTGGGGCCGGACCAGCAGGGGTGGAATGCCGTTTCCCCCACGCAGTGTGTCTTTCTGGGCACCATGCTTGGCCCTCTAAGCTTCCGTTTCCTCATTTGTGAGGTAGAGTTTTAAATAAACGCCGACGCAGGGTGGCCACGGCAAGCCCCCTGTGGAGGCCATTTTGCGTAGGGCTTTTCAAACCAGTGGTGTTAGCGTTTTCCACGATGCAGTCCAGTATCCTCTGTAATCCCCATGAACCTGTCTTTGGATATTTAGGATGTGCCTCACTCATAAATGGTATAGTACTGCTGTAGTAGAAAATCTTTTTTTGTTTGGGGGATATAATTCACATACCATAAAATTCTCCGTTTTACGGTGTACGGTTTGGCAGGTTTTGTAGAATATTCGCAAGGTTGTGCGACCATCTTATTCCAGAACATTTCATCACCCCAAAAATAAGCACTGTGGCCCCGGCGCGGCCTAGGCCGAGGCATTGTTAGGCTCCAGGCCCGGGGCCACGGGCCACGTGCTCGGCAGGATGTTGAGGCGGCTGCTCGGGTGCGAGCAGTGGAACCTCCGCTCCGTGCTGAATTTCGGCTGTGGGCCGCAGCCGAGACCGGGCCCACTCTCACAGAGGCCGGGAGGGAGGCTGCCTGCCACCCCACAAGCCTGAGGCCCCCAGGCCGGGCCTTTTCTGGGTGGCACCGGCGGAACTTGGCGGCCAGGCCCAGAAGGGCGTCTTGTGGGAGGGGAAGGAAGCGGTACCCGGAAACTGGGCCGCTCAAACCGGAAGCAGTTTGGAGAGCTGTGCCAAGGCTTCGGCTCGCCTGCGCAGAAAACTGCCCGGCTGGGAGGCAGAGCCGACTCTCTTGCAAGAGGGTCTCCGCAGAGACCCCAGATTTGAGCAAGGGCCGGAAAAACCTCTGAGGAGTGTGCCGAACTTAAGGATTATCGGTGTGCCGCCACAGTTGAGACTTGCGGCCGAAGGAACCATTGTAGAAATGAAACGGGATGACCTCACAGCGACATCAACATCAAGGAATGGAGAAGCTAAGCAGCTACCTGAAGTAGAAAGGACAAGTGAGCACACCCATCCGCTGGACCTGTTATTTCATGGCGAACCCACTTACAGAGAGCTACCCTGGATGCTGTGCAAACAACGCTCATCTGGAGGAAACTGCTGGCAGTTTTGAAAAGCAGAAAGTAAAGGACTGTATTTTCAGAATTTATCACTACTGAAATGCTATTTCAGAGCAAAGCTTCAGAGGTATACACTGGTGCCTACCAAAATATACAAAAGATTGATGAGAAGATCTGAGGTTTTCAGAAGCTCTAGGTATTCACCCGATTATCCATCTCACTTGTATATTGTAAGAGCAAATTCAAAGTTGCCTTTTCAGAGATTTTTTTAGCTAAGTGTCTGCAACAGGACAGGTGTCCACTTGTGGACTAAGGGGATCAGCAAGAAGAAGATGAATTAGACATTACAGAATAAGAAAATTAATTTTCCTCAGTACATGTCTCGTTTCCATTTTTATCTTAATATGACTCAGAATTCAGGATTGCTGAATTATAAAACTTTATTCTGGCTTGCTATGCTAAACATCAAAATGGAATGCTACTGAAAATAGGGGAGAAAAATGGAAGGATATGTATGCTGATCCAAAATGAAGGTTTTAAAAAATATTACACAGCCAGTCATTTCAACTTCCTACCTAGTGATATATGATCTTTTTGTATAACTCCCACACTTTTTTTTTTTTTTTAAGATTATGGGTTTCAAAGTATTTCATATTAATGTACTGTACCTGCTTGGGAGTCCTATAGTAAAGTAGATATCAAAAACCAAAAGATCTACCAATTCCATTTAGCTTCTTTTAGACTGACTCTGCAAAAGGATCCTATCTAGTCATTTTTTTTTTTTTTTTTTTTTTATGCGTTACGCGGGCCTCTCACTGTCGTGGCCTCTCCCGTTGCGGAGGACAGGCTCCGGACGCGCAGGCTCAGCGGCCATGGCTCACGGGCCCAGCCGCTCCGCGGCATGTGGGATCTTCCCAGACCGGGGCACGAACCCGTGTCCCCTGCATCGGCAGGCGGACTCTCAACCACTGCGCCACCAGGGAAGCCCCCTATCTAGTCATTTTGATTAAATATAAATTCTATCCCATGAAGCTTTAAATAAAAAGACAAGTTTTCTTTTCTTGAAAAAACTTTTACTGAAACATGAAGTTTCATCATTTGATCTGTAAATTTACCTTTCAACAAGTGTATAATCAAACAGAATAAAGGAAATATGACACCAATATATCCATGTTTTACAAATGAACAAAGCATAAATTTTAGTTTAGAGTCACATTCAACTTGATTCTGGCTTTAAAACAAAACTGCTGGGCTTCCCTGGTGGCGCAGTGGTTGAGAGTCCGCCTGCCGATGCAGGGGACATGGGTTCGTGCCCCGGCCTGGGAAGATCCCACATGCCCTGCGGCTGGGCCCGTGAGCCATGGCCGCTGAGGCTGCGTGTCCGGAGCCTGTGCTCCGCAACGGGAGAGGCCACAACAGTGAGAGGCCCGCGTACCGCAAAAAAAAAAAAAAAAAACAAAACTGCTGTCATACTCATAGAGTACAGACTTGTGGTTGCCAGGGGGGAGGGGCGGGGGGAGGTTGGGGTTAGCAGGTGTAAGCTGTCATATATAGAATGGATGGATAAACAACAAGATCCTACTGTATAGCACGGAGAAGTATATTCAATATCCTATGATAAACCATAATTGAAAAGGATGTTTAAAAAAGAATATATATGTGTAACTGAATCATTTTGCTGTATGGCAGAAATTAACACGTTATAAATCAACTATACTTAAATTTTAAAAAATTTTTTTAAACTGTTGTCATACTAAAGTACTATAAATGGTACTACAGCCTTTGGAAAGCTAGTAATTTGGTGGAATGTTGCCTAGAAAAACATAAACTAGAACACATGGAACACCATAAATCATTTAAAATTCTATAAAAATTTTTCTAAGCTACCACCTAGATAATAAAAAGATATAACAGTTATTCTTGGAAACATAAAACAATTTAATCAGAGTCTTTATCAACTCATGTGGGGTAACTGGAAAAAGCAATTATTCATAACAGAAAAGTAGACTTTCGAGAAGCTATAAAAAAAGGACCTGAACCTTTATACTCCCTGTTCTGTAACCCCTCTTCCTTCAGCACCTGGAAAACCATTTCTCTCTTTCTCCCTCTGGATTTGCCTATTCTGGAGATTTCATATACATCAAATAGATAATACAGTGTGTGGCCTTTTGTGTCCCACTTCTTTTATTTAGCATAGTGTTTTCAAGGTTCATCCACATTGTAGCATGCCTCAGTACTACATTCTTTTTATGGCTGAATAACATTCTGTTATATGGATGTGCTGTATTTTGTTTATTGAGTCATCAGTTGATGGAAATTTGGATTGTTTACACTTTGGGGCAATTATGAATAATGCTGCTATGAATATTACTGTCCAGATTTTTATATGGCCATATGTTTTCATTTCTGCTGGATTTTGCTAGGTCATATGGTAACTCTATGTCGAACCTTTTGAGGAACTGCCAAACTGTTTTCCAAAGTGGCTGCAGCGTTTGCGTTCCCACCAGCAGTGTATGAGAGTTCCAATTTCTCCACATTCTCACCAATACTTGTTATTTTTTTTAGGTTTTTTTTTTATTATAACAATCCTGGTAGGTATAAAGTGGTATCTTATTGTGGTTTTTATTTTCATCTACCTATTGACTAATGATGAGCATCTTTTCGTGTTCTAAGTGGCCATTTGTATATCTTTGAAGAAATGTCTTCAGATTTTTTTCCTTATTTTTTAATTGAGTTATTTTTTTCTTGTTGAGTTTATATATTCTGGATACTAGATCCTTATCAAATGTACGATTTAAAAATATTTTCTCCCATTCTGTGGGTTGTCCTTTCACTTTCTTTTTTTTTTTTTGAAATGAATGGTGATTGTTTCTTTTTTTAATTTATTTTATTTTTGGCTGCATTGGGTCTTTGTGGCTGCGCGCGGGCTTTTCTCTAGTTGTGGCGAGCGGGGCCTACTCTTCGTTGCAGTGCACAGGCTTCTTGTTGCTGTGGCTTCTCTTGTGCACAGCACGGGCTCTAGGTGCGCGGGCTCAGTAGTTGTGCCTCGTGGGCTTAGTTGCTCCATGGCATGTGGGATCTTCCTGGACCAGGGCTCAAACCCATGTCCCCTGCATTGGCAGGTGGATTCTTAACCACTGCGCCACCGGGGAAGCCCCCTTTTCACTTTCTTGATCATGTGTTTGCACAAAAGTTTTTACTTTTGATGAAGTCTACGTAATCTATTTTTTCTTGTGCTTTGGGTGTCATATTTAAGAAACCATTGCTTATTGAAAGTTCATGATTTATACCTTTGTTTTCTTATAAAAGTCTTACAGTTTTAGAGCTTGAATCCATGAGTTAATTTTCATATATGATGTGAAGTAGGGATCGGATTCATTCTTTTGCAGCTGAGTGTCCAGGTGTCCGAGCAGTTGAAAAGATTATTCTTTCCCCCACTGAATGGTCTTGGTCAAAAATCAATTGGCATAGATATATCGGTTTATTTGTGGACTCTCAGTTCTACTCCATTGATCTATGTTGCTATCCTTGTGCCAGTACCAGTGTCTTGATTACTGTAGCATTGAAATTGGAAAGTGTGAGTCCTCCAACTTTGCTTTTTTTTCCAAGATTGTTTTCACTCTTCTGTGTCCCTTGCATTTCCATATGAATTTCAGGATCAGCTTGTCAATTTCTCCAAAGATGGCAGTTGGAATTTTGATAGTGGTTGTGTTAAATCTGTACATCAATTTGTAGACCATGTTAAGTCTTCCAATCCATGACGTGGACGTCTTCCCATTTATGTAGGTCCTCTTTAATTTCTTTCAACAATGTCTTATGCTTTCAGTGTACAAGTTATGCACTTATTTGTTAAGTTCATTCCTAAATACTTTTATTCTTTTTGATGCTAATGTAATGTCACGCTAGTGTATGGTTTTGTATTAATTTCATTTTTAGATTATTCATTGCTAGTGTATAGACGTACAGTTGATTTTTTATACATTATTTATTTACTTATCTTTGGCTTCGTTGGGTCTTCATTGCTGCGCGCGGGATTTCTCTAGTTGTGGCGAACGTGGGCTACTCTTCATTGCAGTGCGCGGGCTTCTCATTGTGGTGGCTTCCCATTGTGGAGCACAGGCTCTAGACTCACGGGCTTCAGTAGCTGTGCAACTCAGGCTCAGTAGTTGTGGCTCGCGGGCTCTAGAGTGCAGGCTCAGTAGTTGTGGCGCCTGGGCTTAGTTGCTGCGCAGCATGTGGGATCTTCCCAGATCAGGTCTCGAACCTGTGTCCCCTGCATTGTTAGGCGGGTTCTTAATCACTGCGCCACCAGGGAAGCCCTGATTTTTATATATTAATCTTGTATCCTGCAACCTTGCTTAAATCACTTATTAGCTCCAGTAGTTTTTGTGTGTGTGGATTCTTTAGGATTTTCTGTATGTATAACATCATGTCATCTGCCAATAGAAATAGTTTTACTTATTCCTTTCCTGTTTGCATGCCTTTTATTTCTTTTTCTTGCCTAATTGCCCCTGGCTAGAACTTCCAGTACAATGTTGAATGGAAATGCTAAGAACAGACATTCTTGTCTTGTTCCTAACCTTAGGAGAAAAGCTTGCAGTCTTTCACTATTTTGATGTTAGCTGTGGGGTAGATGCCCTTTATCAAGTTGTGGAAGCTACTTCTGTGCCTAGTTTTTGTCATGACAGGGTATTGGATTTTGTCTGGTGTTTTTTCTGCATCTCTTGAGAAAATCACGTGGAGGTTTTTCCCCTCATTTATTCTGTTCATATGGTGTATGGCATTGATTGGTTTTCGTATGTTGAACTTGGGGTAAATCCTACTTGGTCATGGTGTATTATCCTTTTTATATGCATCTGGATTTGGTTTGCTAGGATTTGGTTGAGGATCTGTGGCTGTGTCCATAAGGTAGGCTGATCTATAGTTTTCTTGTCTTGTGATACCTCTGTCTGGTTTTGGCAACAGAGGACTACTAGCTTTAGAAAGTGAGTTGGAAAATTATAGTAAATATCTTGCATATAATTCTTAAAACCTTTTGGATTATTTTCTTCATATCTATTCCCAGAAGAAGGCATGTACATTTAAATTACTTGATAATTATTGCTCAGTCATTTTCCAAAAAGTTAAATAACGTTTGTTTATTTGTTTGAGATTAACATTGTCTTTCTAGAATAATGGTCTCTTAGAAATTATTATTCTTTATCCTTCAAGTCCTTGAAAGCTTGTGTAAAAGGCAAAGCCAAGCTCAGCCTACCACAACACATTTAATGTCTGTGCCTGGCAGAGTGGCTCCAGAGGATCTGGGATTCAACATTTCACCCAGAAAATTATAATTGAGTGCTTCCTGTCTAGAGCAGGGTTTCTTAACCTCAGCACTATTTGGGGCTGGATAATTTGTTGTAAGGTGCTGTCCTGTATTGTAGGATGGTTAGCAGCATCAATGCCATAGCAGCCCACCCTTCCCTGCCGCCAAGTTGTGGCAAACAAAAATGTCCCTGGACATTGCCAGATGTCCCCTGGTGGGTGAAGTTGCCCTTGGTTGAGAAACACCAATCTAAAAACTGATTGTGCTGACTTCATATTACTGTCCAATAAAATTGTCTCAATTTTGAATTTTAATCTTTGCTATATATATATATATATATATATATATATATATATATATATATATATATATATATATTTGGCTTTGGAGCCTCATTTGTCTCACTCTGTTACCATGTGCTGGTGACTTTCAAATCTATATCTTTAGCCTCATTTTCCCTCTGAATTCCCAGACCCCTTTTTACAAACATCTTGAGATTGGTTTGTTCAAAATCAGACTTACTGTCTTCATTCCTCAAACAGCTCCTCCTCCTTGTCTCTCAGGTCAGAACACTACCAGTTATTCATTTATCAGGTTTCAGCTGCTCTCTCTCCACCTCTCCCATGAAACTCACCTCCTGAATCTTTCTAAATTCAGGGTTCTCTATCCCAAGTATCACTTCCATGTTGGTGGGTTCATGTAACCTGAGTTGCTACAGCAGTCCTTAACTTCCAACTTATTCCCTCCACCGCTGCCTTTCTAAAATGCAGGTTTAGTCATGTTACTCGGCGAACTTACCGAGCACCCAGAGACCTCAGCATCTGACCCTGCCTGCCTCTCTAGCCTAATCTCCCAGCCCCTGTACTTTAGGCTGTGGCCATACCAAACTGCTTGCAGGCCCCTCACTCTGCCAACCTTGCCTGACAGACTGGGTTCAAACTCACTCTCCCCTCTGGCTCTTCCATTCAGAGCCATCACTCCCTTCTCTCCCACTGCAGTGCCTGCACCTGTGCTTGTGTGAGGTGGTGGTTTAGAAATATTGTCTTTGGCCAAAACCGGCACTCACCGATTTATTTCATTATTTACCATGTCCTTCTGATAGTGCAGTGCTCTACTGAGGACAGTGGTGCAAGTGGGCCAATGGCCCTGCCTCCTAATGGGTGATTGACGCCTTTGACTCGCCGTTACCTATGCTTTTCCACTATTCATGCATCATTTCATAACTAAAGCAGACTGGAATCATGTACAGAATGTGCAATCTAAATAAGTTTCCTTTTTTTGTAGAGTTGGTTGGTAATAATGATAATCTTATGTCAGTATGGCTTATTTTTCTTACCAGTTTTCTTATCACCATCCATACGTATTTCCCTTCCTGTGCATAGTGCCTTTAATCTGTAACGTAACTAATTAATAAATACAGCTTTATTCTTTGTCTGAGGCTTAAGATAATTGATCCAAAGGGAAACCTGTGCATGTGGTATTCAGGAGCCATTAAAGTGGTTGCTGAGGAAAATGAATAAAATTATTATATTTTTGGATGGGGATGGGGCAGTGGTAGAATTTCAGAGAAAGGAAATACAGATAGGTGAAAGAGCATACTAGGAACTAGGGAGAGATCATGAACTCGCTTTGGAACATGGTCTGTGAAAGTAGACAGGAGGCAGCCTTTTTATAAGAACTTGATGCTAGGTTAGAGATGAAACGGTGTTTGCAGGTGAGATTGTATTAAGTATAAAATGAAGAGGATCTGGGACAGAACGTTGTTAAACACAGAGTGGGTGACCCAAGAGAAACTAGAGAAGGATTAACTTGACAAGTACGAGGAGAACCAAGAGAAAGATATTCCAGAAACCTAGGGAAGAGTGAAGCTTTGGGGTGTCATGTGTTGTAGGAATAAGGGCTAAAAAGAGACCACTAACTTTGGCAAGTAGGTGATCATTAACCTCAGCAAGAGCATTTTAGCAGAACGGTGAGGATGGAGGAGGCCTGACTACAGTGAGTTGAAGAATGATTGGAAAATAAAGAAGTGGAGTGTGTACATATAGACCATGCTTCCAGAACATTTCTGTTCCTTTTGGGTTGGAAGTGGAGCACATACAAATGAAAAACCTGAGCGTGTTTATAAGCTGAGATAAGGAGAGGGGGAGATTGATTAAACATATGTGAACACAGATGTCTGCAGAGTTTGAGAAGGAAATGAGATCAACAGCCAGGAGGGATGGGTTTGCCTGGAAAAGGCACAGGGACACTTGTTTCTCCAAGACAAAAAGGAAGATGATAAGAATTAGTAAAGGCAGGCCTTTGTGGAGGGGATGAAAAAGAAGTTGGGGGTATTCGTACTGGTAACATCTCTCTTCTGGGTGAGGTAGGGAGCTATGCTGTCTACTAAGTGTGACCAGGAGGAAGTGGGAAGGGATTTTAGGAGAGTGATAACACCCTGGATTGTCGGGAGTGAATCAGACTAGGAATAAATAAAACTAGGTCAATGTATACTGTCCCAGCAGAGGATGAAAGTGAGACATTTGTGATGACTCCAAGTCGGCATGGCTATATTGATGAGCTTTAGTCGTGCTTATTCGTTCTGGCACAGGACTAGAGAGTGGCTGGTTAAACTAATCCAGGTTGTGGAGTCTGCTTCCCACTGACTCTGAAGCAGGCAAATCAAGGACTTCGTTACAGAATTCATGAAATGTTTGGTTAAGTACTATACTCACTAAATATCTCTTCCTTTGTATCGAATAGCCCCAACTCACAATCACAGGTTGACACAGAAGTCGTTGGGTAAATACTGAATTCTGGAATGTAGGTCCAGACTTCTGGTGCTCTGTTTGATGCTAACAGGCACTTCCTACTCAAAAGTAGAAGTTGGAAAATAAAAGCAAATAGATTTTCTAATCTATTCTTTGGTTGCATTCAGCCCTAGAAATTTTTTTCTAATTTTGTTAACGGCATTTGAATATACTTTTAATGTGTGTTCGGTAAGATGTCAGTGTCTCCACTGAGTGGGGAAAGGATCACCAGGTGTTGGGAAAGCATGAAACTCGCAGCAGCTTGTCTGTGTACTACAGTTCAGTCTCTTTAAGAATTCCTAATGTGATTCCCAGTGTTAAAACAACTGATGATTTGATGATTAAGTGATAAATTCAGGCCATACAAGATAAGACTTGAAAAAGCCACTCGAAATAGTTATGGCAACATCAGTGTCTTTAAGACATCATTCCTTATTTCAACAAATGCATGTGCACATCCTTCCCTTTAACAGCTAGTGTACTTCAGGAAACTAAAACACTCTCTAAAGCACATTGAGAAGTCACATGCCACTGGCCCCATTTAATTTGTTCACAAGTTTTCCTGCTTGATACTGAAACCGAGGAAGAGATAGTGTTCACGATTAACTATTCTCTATGAATAGGGATGTGGGTGGATCAAAAGAAAAATTATTATATGCTCTGGAGTTAATCTGGTAAGGAAAAGAAGACTAGCTTAGGAGGGTTCTCATGCCAGGCTCAGACTGTTGTTGGAAAGTAATTGTGAGAGTCTGTCAACACGTCACACAGTGACCTGGGGAATGGAGGTTGGCAGGTTGTCGGGCCAGGCTGTGAGGCAGGCTGTCGGGCCAGGCTGTGAGGTAAGAGGACTGCATGCAGCCAGAGAGATGGCTACAGACGCGTTGGGTTTTATTTGTGTGTCCACCTGGTGGCAGTCCTACAGGTAAGGCTTGGTGGCGGCTTTAATGATAACCCACGTTGGGCCATCCTTTTGCCTAGTTCTGAGCATGAAGGAACTATCAAGAAGCAAACAGGGACTTCCCTGGTGGCACAGTGGATAAGGCTCCACACTCCCAATGCAGGGGACCTGGGTTCGATCCCTGGTCAGGGAACTAGATCCCACATGCACCTCACAGCTAAGAGTTTGCATGCTGCAACTAAGGAGCCCGCCTGCTGCAACTAAGACCCTGTGCAACCAAATAAATAAATATTAAAAATATAAAAATAAAAAAAAAGAAGCAAACAGAAGAGAGAGGTGTGCACGTGTGTATTTGTATGTAATTTTCTTTCTTTTTCTCTTTTAGCAGCTGAAATGCATAAAAGCAGGGGGCAGAGTAGAAGACATGGGAGAAGGAGCCACCGACACAATCCTTGGTTCAGACAGCATGATTCTAAGGAGAGGCAAGTGCTGTTGCCCGGCGTCTTACTAGCGTTGACAGCACCCTCACACGCACGTGACTCCCTGGAGGTCTCAGCAAGATGCAGGCTCTGAGGTCGGGCCGACTAGAGTCTGTGCTTCTCACATGCTCCCAAGGGGGTGTCTGCTGGGGGCCAGCCTGCCTGCCACACTTTGAGTAGTGAGGAGGTGGCCACACTTGTCTTTCTTTTCATTGTGACCATGACTTCTGGCTGGAGCCTTAGCCACAGGCTTAGAAGTAAACATTATCTGATACAACTGGGGAGCTCTTTCTCCATGTTTTAGTCTTTCTTCTTTTTTTTCAGCCTATGAAAGTAGCTTTCTGGAAACCTAATTTCATTAATTCAGCCTAAATGCTAAATAAGGCTATATAATACGATAGAGTATTTAATAAACACAAAAAGGTATAAAGAATAATACAATGAATATTAGGTACCTACCACCCAGCTTGAAAAATAAAACAGTGTATACTTAGGTGAAATCCCCATAATAAATATTTTCCACACTCTACTTATCTAATCTCAGAACGTGATTCACCCCACCCCACCCCAGGAGAGGATACCTCTTCACAGTTCAGGGCTGCTGACGTGACTTCTGGCCATAGGAAGTCTTTGCACAGCCCTCTCCTCACCAAAGGAGACCTGTATGCCAATTTCAAAAGTCTTTCACACTCCAGATCTCCTTTTAAAATGGACAGATTTCTAGCTATAGGGTCAGAAGATGTCGAATGCCAGTATGCTTCTCTAGAACAGATTAACTCAAACAGAAAAAAAAAAAAGCATCAGAATGTTGTGGAAGAAACAAGGGCTTTGGAATTAGGAAGTCTGGGTTTGACGCTCTACGTTTTCCTGTGTGAAATTGGTCAAGCTACTCAATCACCCACCCTGAGTCACTCTTCTCGTACCATACTTCTGTCGTGAGGTTCGTAATAATGTATGTAAAGGCCCATCAGGCTGCCTGTCTCTGAGTAGGCCCTGTGTATATGGTGGACCTCATTTGGTGCAGAATAATAGGGACTCTGAACCAAAGTCCCCAACGTGACCCATACTGTAGAAAGATCAGGACAGGTACTCAATGTTTGTATGTTTTATGAGGAGAACCATGGATACTCTTTGGGCCCCAGGCCTTCCCTCAAGAGCGCGTCGTACAGCAAACTGTGGTCAGCACAGGGAGAGAGTCTTGATTCAGCTTGGCAGAGCCACGTGGAAGCCGGCTGGACAGCCACCTTCCGGGCTCCCTGTGGAAAGAATGGGGCAGCGGTCCTTGCGCTAGAGATGTAGACCTTTGTTATAACACTTAATCCTTCCTCCGCTTGCTGCTGATCACACGTGAGCTTCCTCAGGAAGCTCTGGGCTGTAAAAAGGGAGAATAAATAATTTTCTCTAAAACTGTGCATAGTTAGTATTTATAGACAAAAGAGAGAGTCTTCGATTCCTTTAACCTAGTTTTGCAGTTTGTATTCCTTTTGGTGTTATAGGGGGCAGGGGAAGTTCTTAATTTTAAAGTGGATTTTACCAGAATTCTAAAATTAGGTCTTTTGTTCTTTCATTATATCCTTCAGCCTATAATTGCCACAGAAGCTGCTTGTAGCTTTGCAAAATGAGTATTTAAACCATGGCTCTATCCCGGTATTGCTGAGCAAATCACCTCTGTGCCCTGAACCCCAGTTTCTCCATCTGCAGGGTTGAGTAACCAAGTAAAATTTAAACTTTTGTACTGCTGAATCCAATAAAAAATGAAATTCACCTGGCCTTGTAACTGCTGTTGAGCTGACAAATGAGCCCAGCTGGTAAAATTCTTATTGGCCAAGATTTCTGTTCTCATTTTCATCTGGAAAATTCCAAAAGACCTCACAAAATGCTCAAATGAGGAGGTACAAAAGAGGAACTACTGTGACCTGCATCCTCTTAAGGATGAGAAACCAAAAACCGTGCCCTAGCTTTGGTGTATTTGCAGTAGGTAAACTGCTTCCAAGAAAAAGAGGGGTCAGTGCTCCCCAAGTAATCAAGGGTTGGGGTGAAGGCTGTGGAACTGCAGGACCCCAGAGTCAAAGAATGACTGGGACTCACTGGCTGCAAGCTAACCCTGACTGTGTGTCAACAGGAATAATACAAGGGTGCGGCAAAGCCCACAGGGTTCCAGCCACAGCGATGATGCGGCCCCGTCGACCTCCGCAAGCACAGCTGGCAGCTCTTCTGTGCCGGGTAAGGCAGCCTGCTGGACAGGGCTCCTCCGGCCCTGCCCGTGGGAAAGATGAAAGCGAGTTGTGCCTCGTCATCTAGTTATGTCTGTTCTGGCTGCCCTTCTCCTCAGTCCCGTGTGTCTTCACTTGTTTGTGGGTACACTCCATGTGTGTCATCAGCCCATTCCTGGCTTGGAGGAAATTCTGGGAGCAAATTGAAACAAGAACCGTGATCCTGAGGCAAACAGCTCCCCACAGGACTGAACTGGGCCCGGGATGGTGACTGGCAGTGCTAGCCCACCTCCTGCCCCTCAGGAAAGACCGGCAGCTGTGAGGGGTGGTAAGCAGGCCCCTGGGCTTCTCGCTGGGTGGCTCGGTTCACGGTGTTTTAAGTTGGATTTTATTTCTTTTGACTAAAGATCTACCAGGTTATTACTTTGACCCTGAAAAGAAACGCTACTTCCGCTTGCTCCCTGGACATAACAACTGCAACCCCCTCACGAAGGAGAGCATCCGGCAGAAGGAAATGGAGAGCAAAAGGCTGCAGCTGCTAGAGGAAGAGGACAAGCAGGGAAAGGTAGGCTCCACAGCCCCAGGAGCTGCCCTGTCCCCTCCACTCCTGCCAGCATCCACCCACTGCCACAAGGAGGTGCCAATTAAACGCCCCTGTAACCCTCAGCGTAGCGCACTTTAGGAGGGTGGCGTCGAATTGTCCCTGGCAGGAACCTGATGAAGAGAATAAGAACAGGCAAGAAATCTCCTCCCACCACCACCCCCCTTTTCTTACTTGCTGGGTTTCATCAGGAATTCTTACATTCTGTCCTTCCCCAGGAGACTATTGGGTAGCAGCCCAATACAGCCTCTGTAACTGTGTATTTTAAATAGAAAACCAGAGTGTGTGGTTTGGATACGAGGGTTTCTGGTACCCCTTCTGGAGACGAGATGCCAGGACATTTCCGTGATCATGGGGACAATAGAATGGAAAGTCTGGGCCCCACAGTAACCGTAGGTCGAATGGAAAGGGTGTTACAGACCTGAGTGTCCAGTGCCATTCCTGCACTCGCTAGCTCGGTGGCCTCATCTCCTCAGTATAAATTGATGGGGGACTTGGAGAGGTGCTGAGCAGACTTCCCATCTCACACATACTTCCTTGTGATAGGTTTTTCCTCTTTCCAAGGAGAGGAGACTAGAATCCTAAAAACATAATTCATTATACAATAACATAAAGCTTCACTGAATCTTTCTCTCTTTTAGAAAACAGCCAGGTTGGGATTTAATGCATCTTCCTTACTACAAAAAAGCAAGCTGGGTTTTCTCAACGTCACCAGTTACTGCCGGTAAGATAACGCCTCTTTGTTATGTTTTCTTCATGGACGTTCTTTTCCTATTTCTTATTTCCATGATCCAAGAATTGTCAGGATAGAGCACGTAGCTGCCCCGTGAGGAGTGTTCACAGCTGAGGAGCTTCAGCTCGACAGCCTGCTTCTGCTGCTGAAATCAGCCCTGAGAGAATCGTCCTTCCTTTAGAGCCAGCGAGAGAGGAGAGGGGATCTAGGCAGAGAAATTGGGCAGGAATTTCTCAAGATGACTCCTCTTTGTTACTTGTAAATCATTTCTAGTTAAGTAGAAGGTCCTTTAACTTCATCCCGTCAGCCTTCTGCCTCTTTTTCTCCTTCTGATGAGTTGTCACCAAAAAGCGAAAGTTAAATGGATGTGTACTAAACTTTAAATACTGGTGATGTCTGATACAGTTCTAACTAAAGCCCTGTGAGATAGGTTGACACATTCCCCAGGTTCCAGAAGAAGAGACTGAGACTCAGAGTGGAACGATTTGCTCAAGGTAAAGCTAGAAAGCGGGGGGATCTGTCTGACTCCCCAGCCTGAGCTCCTAACCCCTGCATTCTGCTGCCTCCCACTCTACCTGGGCCAGTGAAGAAACAACATGGGTGTGGGTGGTCTACCCAGGGAGGCCCCCTCAGGGAAGGCCAGCCCTGCAGGCAGTGTCAGCCAGGGCAGGTAGGGGTGTGCTTGTCCTGTGTTTCTCTCCTTCTGAGAGGGAAAAGAGTTAAAGGTCTAGTTAGGAAGATCTGTTCTTCACCCTAAAACGTGCTCGGTCTTTGGTGGAGAGGAAGAGGGGTAACCGGATGGGCAGCTGCATGCCTGGCTCTTCGTGGACTGCGTGCCCTTCAGCAGGTTGTTTCATTTCTCAGGCACATTCTCCTCATCTCGAGAACGAGTTGCACTAGATGATCCAACACAAGTCCTTCTAGTTCTGACTTTCTTTGACACTGTGAATGAGCCACCCATTTCTTTGCTTTAGTTTTCCTAAGAGTTCTAAAATTGAGATTCTTGGGGGCCTTGCTCAGCTCCATTGCTGAGATTTAACGTGGAGAGAGAGCTGACGAGAGAAGGTGGTCTTCAGGGTGTGGGACAGAGCAGAACCCCTGCATCTTCATGGATATCCAGGGACGATGTCCATACCTCCCCTGCTCCCCTCTTTCTCCTCTGCAGTTTAGCCCATGAGCTGCGAGTGAGCTGCATGCAGAGGAAAAAGGTCCAGGTTCAGAGCTCGGATCCCTCCGCTTTGGCAAGTGACCGATTTAACCTGATACTGGTGAGTGGGAGGGAGCCATCTGTAGGTTCCAGAGACATAGTTGCCATCCCCTGGACAATTCGTGGCTTTGCATTTGTTTTCATCAAGCCTGGCTGTGTAGAAGCCACTAGCCATGAAAGCAGGTTTTATGGTTTTAACAAGCACCTACCAGCTACCCATTGGCAGATGCCAAGCTGGCAAGACAGGCTGTGCTGTGACCATTGTCACCCCCACTACAGCTCTGTCATTTGACATTAGAGCCGGGGTCCACACACGCTGACAGAGAACCATCACAAAGTAACTTTCCCATGGGTGTGTTGTGTACACAGTTGAAAAGTTACATGGAGGACCAGGGGCTTCTGATCCTTTCCATACTGGACAGGATTTGGTGGCCAAACCTGAAGCACCAGTGTCCTTCAGTAGCAACAGCGTATTAGTTTCTTGCTTTCTGTCCCTGACCTCAGTAACAGGGGCCTGCAGGCCATGTCTCTGGGCCTGCACATCCAGCACACCTCCACTGCATCATTCGCGGGGAGCAGAAAATGATCTCTCTGCTTCTGGTTTAGACCCAGACTGGAAGCCAGGGGGCAGAGAAATGTTGGCAGAGGATCAGGGGGTCCACTGCAAACAGAAGTAGCCAGACCTCTCAGCTGGACTGGCAACTCCTGGAGGCCTTCCTGGAGGCTGAGGGACAGCCAAGGAGAGTGAGAGAAGGACACAAAATAGAGAGCCTCAGCCTGGTGGTTTACTGACAGGACTGGAGGCTGAGGCTACGGAATTTACCCTTGAGGTCCTGCCCCAGGACCTCTACAACAGAGCCCTTCACGTAAGGAGTGTCAGGGGCCAGGACTCATGTTTTCTCCTGTGTTTGGGGAACAGTTTGACCCGAGTCAAGTAGAATACTTTCTTGTGGTGGGTTCTCCAGTAAACTGGGTGGGGACAGTGGAGATCACTGCCACCTGCTGCTTAGCATGGCCTGAGCACCTGTTCTTCATACTCTGTGTGCTGGTGTCTGGAAGACCCTCCCCATGATCCAGAGTTACGAAGACTGGATGGCTGGTGTGACCCAGAGGGGTGGGAAGGGCAGTTTGTCACCCAGGGATCAGAGTTTTCAGATCTGACTCTAGTCACTGGTAATGATTCTTCAGGAATATAACTATTCTTGCCAAGTAAACTTGCAAAGTGAGTGTGTTTTCACCAGCACCCAAACCCATGTGTATTTGTGTGTGTTATATTTATAAATATATTTTAAAAAACACATAAACATATAAAGGTTTTGCTTTGAAATAATTATTAACCACATTTTTTAAATGAAAACACAAAATCTTAAAAATAACCCACATCCCAGTGCCATCTTTCCTATTGTAATTTTTCCCCCATGCGATGCCTTTCTTTTTACTAGGTGATAATCACAATGCTTATGTAATAGGAATACAATTTTGCTTTCTTCTTTTACCCCTTGGCAGTTATAATCAGCATTTTCCACATTTCTGTGTGGCTTTCATGATGGCCACATTGCTCTGTCACCACGCGGCTCATCTAAACTCCTCTGGGTGGACGTTAGGACTCTCCCAAACCCAGTTCTGAGAGGGGTCACTGTGCAGACTGGCCGTGCCCCCTCACTGCCTTTTTTGCTCCTGAACTGTGAGACCAGATGCCTGTCAGCTTTGCCCAGTGATGGCTTCACCAAGTAGGGGCAAGTCAGGTCATTCCGCACTTCCTCATGGGCGAGAACCCTCACCTGGTGAAAACACACAAGAGCGTGGGAGCTAGGTAGACGGTCTTTCGGCAGACCGCGTGGCTCAGCCTGGGAGGCCACCCACAGTCCGCCTCCCTTCTCCAGGCGGATACCAACAGTGACCGGCTCTTCACCGTGAACGATGTCAAAGTCGGGGGCTCCAAGTATGGCATCATCAACCTGCGTGGCCTGAAGACCCCCACGCTCAGGGTGCACATGCATGAAAACCTCTACTTCACCAACCGGAAGGTATGCTGCGCTTCCCTTTAGCCATGGCAGCCTGCTCTGCCATTGGATCCAGGGCACTGCAGTAATTGGCCAAATTCAGAGTAGAGGAGAGAGCTTTGTGAAGAAGGCAGGGCTCGGTTACCTCATTTTCTCAAGGGAAAAAATGGAGTTTTAGATCCTGAGAACTCATAGGGGAAGAAAAGGGCCTCATCAGTTTCTCATCTTGGAAGAGAAATGAATTTACATGGGGGAGGACTTGAAGCAGTGTTGCTTTAATTAAACTGTTGCAGGGACTTCCCTCCGGGGGGTTAAGTTGATCCAAAGGAGCTGATGCTAAAGCACAGAGTTCCTGGGAGGTGGGCCACAGAGGGCTGGGTGGAGGGCCCTCCCAATGTATCAGAACATTATGTCAATCTTCCAGTCAGTCGTAGCCAGCACTGAAATTTATGTAAATGTAAGGAGCCTGCTATCTAGGGGGCAACTTTTAACATTGCAGTGGGTGATGGCTGCATCTGTAAAAAGCCGTGATTTTCTGTTCTGTTGAGACATGAGCCACAAGATGGACACAGGTTGAAAATGGTTTCTGGGTGAAGTGAGATCTGTTGCAGAGAATTCATCCCTGGCCTATACCAGAGGGTATACCAGATGGCTCATTGTGATGCCCATGCTATGCTGATGATGAAGGACTGAGGCCTGGGGGTTACTTCTTCCCTTTCCCCTCAAGGTTCTGCACGGTGGGGCAGGGAGCTTCCTTGTTCTCAGAATGCTCGTTCCAGTCCCTATTCAAGGAGTGAGACCTGAAGAAAGCAGTCAGTCACATTACTGTTCTATAAGAAAGTATTTGTCTGTTTCTCTCCATAAGTTGGCATCAAACCAATCTTGCCATCTGGCTGTGTGTTTCCTCACCAGGTGAACGCTGTGAGCTGGGCCTCGCTGAATCACCTGGATTCCCACATTCTGTATCTTTTGGCAGGTGAAGAGGTTTGGTGGGCCGGCCATGCCCTGATGTAGACCAGGGCATCTGTGGGGTTTGTGAGATGGTGTTTTAGTGTCCAGAGGTCTAGGCCATTCTGCACGAATGTCTCACCTTGTAGGAAAGAGCAATGCACCCACTAGAAAACAAGGATTCCCGTGGAGCACAGAGAAGTAGCTGAGGTCCGGGAATGACGTCAGTGTTACCAGGTGCCAGACACTGTTCTGGAACTTGAGAGTTGGTGCTTTAGCAGAGGAACAAAGCAGAAAGGAACAGTAAAGCCTTGAAAAGGAACCCCAAATCCTCCTGAGGCAGAGGAGGAGGAGCCTCCCAAGGCAGGGAGGCTGAGGGCACACACCAGAGAAGGGTGTTCCTTTGACATCGGACTGGGGCTGTGGGCTCTGGGCCTAGGTCCCCTGCCCAGAGATGGCCTTCTTTAGAGCACTCTTCATTCTAGTCTCTTCCTTCCCTACCCAGAGAGCCATCTGGGCTTTGTAGGAGCACACAGTACAGTGTCAGGGTAGCTGGGATCCCTGGGGTCTCTTTTTTTTTTTTTTTTTAACTTTATTTTTATTAGGATATGATCTGGCGACATCCCTTTATTTATTTATTTATTGCAGTACGCGGGCCTTTCACTGCTGTGGCCTCTCCCGTTGCGGAGCACAAGCTCCGGATGCGCAGGCTCAGCGGCCATGGCTCACGGTCCCAGCCGCTCCGCGGCATGTGGGATCTTCCCGGACCGGGGCACGAACCCGTGTCCCCTGCATCGGCAGGCGGACTCTCAACCACTGCGCCAGCAGGGAAGCCCCCTGGGGTCTCTTGATGATGCAGAGGAGAGCTGTCCGTCATGTCCTTCATGGAGTGATACTGTTTGACCCAAAGCCAAAGCCACATGTTAATGAGTCGTGTTGTGGTTCATTTCCATAATAACTGAGTTCGCTCACATAAATGAAACTATGTGGCCACTTGTCATACCTGACGCCAGCTTCAGAGTTGTCATAAGGTTAACTAGTTAACATCTGTGAATACACTTAGCACAGTGCTTGGCCATGTCACGGGTCCTCAACAAATGATGCCTGAATTGGAATCTGTTGGTTTGGGGTTTTTGTTTTTGTTTTGGGGGAGGGTTGTTTGTTTGTTATTTTATTTATTTGGCTGCCCTGGGTCTTAGTTGCGGCACGTGGGATCCTTTTTTTCTTTCTTTCGTTTTTTTTTTTAAGTTGTGGCATGTGGGCTCTTAGTTGCCGCATGCGGGATCTAGTTCCCTGACCAAGGATTGAACCCAGGTCCCCTGCATTGAGAACACAGAGTCTTAACCACTGGACCACCAGGGAAGTCCCTCAAAGGGTTTTAAAGCTTAAAGCACATTAGAGATCTGATTATAACTTTTATGTAAGACAAACAGAAAACTGTGTGTTCTGTAAATTGAAAGTTTTCTGTGGCTTTCATTTGGTGGGGTGTGTGGGGTGACGGGACCACCTGTTACTGTCTTGATCTTACCAGAGGGCAGAAGAGATCAAGCCTTAAAAGAGAGAAAACAAGAACCTCGCTCTCATTTCTGATATTCAGACAATATGGCATTTATCCATGATTCTCTTTGTGAGGATAAAAATCCATATATAGGGGCTTCCCTGGTGGCGCAGTGGTTGAGAGTCCGCCTGCCGATGCAGGGGACACGGGTTCGTGTCTCAGTCCGGGAAGATCCCACATGCCGCGGAGCGGCTGGGCCCGTGAGCCATGGCCGCTGAGCCTGCGCGTCCGGAGCCTGTGCTCCGCAACAGGAGAGGCCACAACAGTGAGAGGCCCGCGTACCGCAAAAAAAAAAGAAAAAAAAAAATCCATATATAGGCATACCTCAGAGATAGACAGATGCAGATACAGATGTAAGAGTTACGTTTACACTATACTGTAGTCTGTTAAGTGTGCAGTAGCTTCACGTTTGAAAAACAATGTACATACCTTAACTTAAAAATACTTTGTTGCTAAAAAATACTAATAAAATACTAATCATCTGAGCCTTCAACAGGTCATAATCTTTTTGCAATAGTAACATCAAAGATCACTGATCACAGATCACCATTAACAAAATAGTAATGAAAAAGTTTGAAATATTGTGAGAATTACCAAAATGTGACACAAAATGAGAAAATGCCACTGGGAAGATAGCACCAGTGGACTTGTTCAACACCAGGTTGCCACAAATCTTCAATTTGAAGAAAAAAACAACAACACTATCTGTGAAGGGCAGCAAAGGAAAGCACAGTAAAAGAAATGAGTGTGGTCTGTTGTGGTTTGGTCAGCGGCCTGCCCTCTGGTGGTCATTTCAGGTAATCTTCAGGCTTTTGTGCACCTGATGCTTCTGCTGAAGGTCTTAAACTTTCTTCCTTTACAAAAATGACACATGGTTCAGACCTGCACTCTGTGCTTTTCCCCAGAGTGGTGGGAGGTCAGACTGAACGTTTTCTACACTTAGCAGGTTCTTCATTGACCTGTGGCCTTTTAAAGGATTAGCTCTATGATACTGGCCCTATAAGTGTGATATAAAGATTGAGTGTAACCTGGGTTTCAGCCACAGTAACATGGGTAAGTGCACACGGGTAAGGACTTTCTCCCACATCCTTGCCCTACAAACGTAGAAGGAAAAGAGATTTATCTCAGAAGGAATTGAGCTGCCCAGATACAGTGTTCTCATTTATAGTTTCAGCAGCCTCTATACTAGAGATATTTAACGTGGGGCTTACCACCCAAGGCAACACGATACCCACACATCACACATTCAGATGGTCAAGATCGTTGCCTGATTGCTTGGCAAAGATGTACCTTTTTCAGTGAGGTGTTGCTTGGCAAAGATGTACATTTTCAGTGAGGTGTGTGTGTTGATTCCACCAGCATGTATTGGGCATCTAGAATCCCTGTGCAAGGTGCTGGAGCTGGGCACCTCAGCAGGTGGTCAGTCTTTGCAGTGATGTCAATGGGGAATTGTAGGGTGCAGGGATTGGGGTGGCCTTCCTGGTGGTGGTTCCCACATGGGAAGGAGGGCGTGGAGCTCCCATTAGAAGAGTGAGAGGAAAGCTTGGCACATTTGGCAGCAGTAAGTGGTTTGGTATCGGTGACGTCTCTGGCTAGGTAGTGCCTTGCAAAACCAAATCCTTGGGGCTGTGGGATGCCCCTGGAGGACTGTAGTCATGGATTCATTTCTCATATAGCAGTGAAGGTGGTAGGCTGGTGAGGGTGAGACCTCGGATGGAAGGCTGTTGCAAGACTAAAGACGGTGGTGGAGAGGGTGTGAACTGATGAGCAGGAATGGAGGGGACACGAGTTTAAGAGGCTTAGGACCTGGACCAGGGAATCTTGGTGATAGGAGAAGGTCCAAGGATGGAACGCCAGGAGAGTGGTTGTGGAGGCCAAGAAGGAGTGTATAGGTAGAAATTGTGCTGCATGGCCCGGGGTAGGACTGGAAATCCTTCATCACATTTAGTATTAGGAGCTCACTGGAGATCTTGGGGAGAACATTTCACTGGAAAGGTGAGGGTCTGACCTGGATTTTAGTGGGTTGAAGAGTAGAAGAAAGGCGAGGAAGTGGGGATAAACACAGGCTCCTCTTGAAGCTCTGAAGGGAAAGGGAAAGGAAACAAATCAATCAGAAGACGGTCCGATAGAAAAGCAGGCAAAGGATATAAAGAGGCAGTTCACAGTAAGGGAAACGCAAATAACTATAATCAGATGTAGTTCAGAGAAATGCAAGTTAAAAGGAGATATTTTATGCCCGTTCAGATAAACACGATTTTTAAGGTCTGATAGTGCCAAGTTTTGGCCTAGGTGGAGAATGGGGGGAAATGCTGGTATAAGTAAACGATACAGCCACTTCAAGTTGGAGATGCGTGTACTTTACAACCCCCCAGTTCCACCCTAGGTATAGCAGTGTTTTCAAACTGTGAGTCATGACCTATCCTATAAACTGTGGCCCAGGAAATCAGCTTATTGAGCAGCTTTTTATTTTTAATGAAATAGGTTAGAAAATATCAGTTTCATATTTAGTAAGTGTAAATATTTTATGAAACTTTTGTTTCAAATGTTTGTGTGTATATAGCACACTGTGGTGAAAAATGAAATTCTTAACCACAGATGTAAGAAACTGTCTTAGAGAAGCCTCCCATACATGGGAGTGGGAGACAGGAGGATAGGAAGAGAGGCTTGTTTCAGCAGCAGAGGGGGAAAAAAAAAAGCGAAAACCATCTCAGTGCTCATCAGCAGGAGACTGGATAAATAAATTGTGGTCTGTTCATACAAAGGAATGCTCTGCGGTGAAAACAGATGAACTGGAGTTACAAATATGAATACAGTTGCATCTAGGAGACAATGCAGATTGAGCTGTTGTAGGAGATTCTGTGTGATGCCATTTACATGCGTTTTAAAATCAAACACATAAATGTGTTCTTTATATTGTTGATGGACAAATGTGTAGTGGAAATACTAAGCCCTAGAACTCAGACCAGTTTTAGAAGAGCGATTCTCTCTGGGTGGAGGAAAGTTAAAAGGGGGCCTTTAACTGTATCTGTGACATTTTCTTCCTTTTAAAAAATCTGAAACTAAATATGGAAAATGTAAACATGTTAAATGTGGATGATGGGTATTATTATACCTTTTTCGAAGGGTACTGATGCCCCTTCTCCTCCCAGAGGAGACTTGTACTTGGCTGTCCTTAACGGCTTTTCCAGGCTGTGCCTCATGGGAATTGCAGAGACTCCAGGCTGTGCCACCCTGCTCCCAGCGTCATTGTTTGTCAGTAGTCATCCAGGTACAAGGGGTCCTTTTCCTTTGGATAAGGAGGTGCTAAGGGACATCTTTGTCCTTTGCCTCCCAGGAGCTGCAGCCAACAGCAGCATAAGCTCCGTGGTGATGGCTTGGACAGGAGGGGTGGGAACCATGGGCTGGTGAGCCCAAGTCGGAGCTCGCAGGGTGGGGACAGTCTGCAGAGCACCTGGGAGGATTTCTTAAACCTGACCCAGGATTTGTACTAGAAGCATGTGCATCTTCACTTATACCCTCCTTTTGGGTCATTTCAGCAGCCGGAACAGTTAAAAGTGTGTGTGACCAGTACAAGAGATGAAAATATTTATTGGGGCTGCCTATATAGATCGCCCAGAGAGCATCTGTTAAGCTCCTACTGTATGGCAGTTTCTGTCAGGGATACTTAACATTCTGCCTGGCTGAACGCAGTCCAACTGCCTGGCAGCATTCTGGATATTAAGTTTTCAGTCTTTCAGAGAATTAGGATCAATTAGACAAGGATCAGGCCTCTAAGAGTGCAGGCTTCAGGCAGACCTGACATGAATCCCAGCTGTGCCCCTTACCAGTTTGAACAGATCGCTTAAGCTCTCTAAAGTATATACCTGCCCCCTCAGGTTACATGGAGGATTAAATGATTTAACGCGCACTTACCCTGGTGCCTGGCATTTCATCATACAGCAAGCTTATGAGGTGGGAGTATATATTATCACCGTTTTACAGATGAGGAGACTGAGGCAAAAAGAAGTTCGGAATTTCCCTTACAAAACCAAAAGATGGTGTGAGAAGTCAGGATAGTGGTTCCCTTTAGGGAGGCGTGAGGAGGGTAGTAATTGGGAGGGGACAGGAAGGGTACCAGGGTACTAGAATGTTCTATTTCTTAACCTGGGTAGTGGTTACATAGCTATACTTCACATAGTATACGTTAGAGTATATATACTATGATTTGTACCCTTAATGTATGTTTTATCAATTTAAAGAAATTATTTTTGAAAAAAGTTTGAGACCACATAGCTGGAATTGAAACCCTCCTATCTGACACCATACTGCCTCCCTGATAGCTGTTAGTCTTTCTAACACTACTACTGTCCCCTCAGCAGGAGACCGGCCTGGCATGCTCTGCAGTTTCCGGATCCCCGGGGCCTGGTCCTGTGCGTGGTCCCTGAACATCCAGGCAAATAACTGCTTTAGTACAGGTGAGCTACGGCTGCCTTCCCAGGTGCCCAGGGTAAAGGATTTCACAGACCCTAAACCCCTGTCCACAGTCCCTCTCCCCACACCTCGAGTGACACTGTCCGCCCATCTCCGTCTCTGTCAGGCTTGTCTCGGCGAGTCCTGGTGACCAGCGTGGTGACGGGACACCGGCAGTCATTTGGGACCAGCAGTGACGTCTTGGCCCAGCAGTTTGCTGTTATGGTTGGTTGGATTGGGAAGGGCCTGATAGAAAGTTTCCCAAGAGTGGACATTTTGCTGGATTGGAATGGGATTCCCCTGTGTGGAGTCTAGTCCTCCTCCCTCTTTTACAGGGAGAAGGAGGGCACCAGAAGTGATTAACAGGTTACTCGGTGAATAAGTCAGCGCTGAATGAAATTTGGCTGATCCGGAAGGGCATGGCTCAGCTGCCTTTAAACAACTTACGAATTGTTAGCAATTCTTGAGTACTTGGATTAGCCAGCAGGACAGTAAAACTTTTTAATGTATAAATTAAATATGTCCCAATTCATAACACTTTTATCTGCAGCTGTCAAGTTACACATTTTATAAATTTAAAAATCAAAATTCTAGTCATTACTACGTTTCAAAGACTTGACCTGTAGAAAATGCCACCTTTCGGGCTTCCCTGGTGGCGCAGTGGTTGAGAGTCTGCCTGCTGATGCGGGGGACACGGGTTCGTGTCCCGGTCTGGGAAGATCCCACATGCCGCGGAGCCATGAGCCATGGCCGCAGGGCCTGCGCGTCCGGAGCCTGTGCTCCGCAGCGGGAGAGGCCACAGCAGTGAGAGGCCCGCGTACCGCAAAAAAAAAAAAATGCCACCTTTCTTTAAAAGGGTGGAAGATGTGCCAACCTGCTTTGGGCAATAAGCACAGAATTCATTATTCAGGTTTCTTCAGCCATCTTCCCACTCAGTCTGGGACCCCATGTCTTACCTGGATTTCTGATCTCTCTTACTCCACTCTCATCACCCAGCTTCTCACTAACGACCTGGGAGGAGTGAGGGCACACCCTCACTTCACAGGGAGGGGTTCAGGGTGAGGCCTTAGGGGCCAGTTGGCAGGCAGTGGGGAGGACACTGGAGGGACACCTGGTGTCCAGTTCTTGACCCTTTGATAAGGAACCCTTCCATCTCCACTGAGGCTCAAACCCTAACCAACCTGCTCCACGCATACCTCTGACCTAGGGGCTGGGATAGGGGAGGGGAGGCAGGGGTGTATTCTGGAGGGCACACCCCTCCCAGCCTTGGGAGGGAGGTACTGAGCAGGCCCCCTTTCCGCAGGCTCCTTTGCTGTTTAATGGCTGTCGTTCCGGCGAAATCTTTGCCATTGATCTCCGTTGTCGAAATCAGGGCAAGGGCTGGAAAGCCACCCGCCTGTTACATGACTCAGCAGTTACCTCTGTGCAAATCCTGCAAGAGGAGCAATGCCTGATGGCATCCGACATGGCTGGAACGGTACGGATACCACTGACTTTCTCCAGCCGCTGGAGCTGGCTCTGGGTGGGGGGAGGGGCTCTGCAGGAGAGACCCTGACGTCAGATGGCGGCAGGGGAAAGGCATCTGGAGACCAGGTGAGTTGGGAGTTGTGCGGGGCAGCTGCTTTGCTGCCCGCTGGGAGCCCAATCTGGTCTAAACAGACGTGAAACTGGTCATGGTGCTTTTGATGGACTCTGCGGCTCGGGGGTTTGAGACATATTTTCTAACTTGAAGAGGTCTTTGGAGACCACCTCGCCCTCTCTGGCTTCGTGCCTGGGCTTCACCAGTGTACCTGTTGGACCCTCCCTAACCGCCCCTTGTGCTTCTTCCCACAGATCAAGCTGTGGGACCTGAGGACCACTAAGTGTATTAGGCAGTACGAAGGGCACGTCAACGAGTATGCCCACCTGCCCCTGCACGTGCATGAGGAAGAAGGAATCGTGGTGGCAGGTACCTGGGGAGGAGGAGATAATCCCATCAAACACTGTCCCTTAGGAGCACCAGCAACTTAAGCAGATAAGGGAGAAATTACTCTAAAACGAAACTGAATAAAGGGGATTTTGGACAGTTGGGGTCAGGGAGTTAAGATGGGATGTAGAGTTGGACATTAGTAAGCAACAGTTTTAACACTCACCAGGTGGATAGCCCTGTGTCCCCACGTGACTGGGCAAATGTCACTTCAGTTACAGATGAGTGAGGAGCAATAAAACACTGGTTTAGGAGACCTGGGTGTGGAGTTTAAGCCTATTCACCAGGTCAGCATTCAGTGTGACCCTCAATCCCATCGTGCAGCTGTCCTGTCGAAAAGCTTGGGCTCCCTGTTCTTTGTGCTCCCGTTTCCACCAGAGGATGCTAAGAAAAGAGATGGAGGTCATTGTAAAGGAACCTGGTTCCTTTAACACCACTGCTGTGAACCCATGATTTGTAGAATAGAAGCAGAGCTTTCTAGCACCAAACCCCCTTGAAAGGAGTTAACAAGTTGATCACAGATTATATGATTATTTGGCAGTTTGACAAACGAAATAGTAGGCCCTTGGCATTAAGGAATATGTTTCCAGTCTTCACAGATGTCAAATTTTCTAATATTCCTACAGAAAGTATTTATTTGCTATGAAACTTTCTGTGGCTAAGAAGCATCACTTGGCTAGAACTTCCTTAGACTTATTTACTACTGTCACCACCACCAGTAATTAGCTTCCTTAAGTCTGTTTTCCACAAATTTTCATCTCCAGAGAGTTTCTGTGTTCTGGACAGTAGAAAAGATATGAGCCTTGTTGAGAGGCAGATGTGGGGAGTAGGCTGGCTGCAGTAATCCTTGAATTGTACAACCTGAATGAACCACAGCTAAGGTCATAGAGTCAACTCAGATGGTCAAAAGCACACTAAAATCCGTGATGCCTAAGGT
Source organism: Phocoena phocoena (assembly GCF_963924675.1). Lineage (NCBI taxonomy): Eukaryota > Metazoa > Chordata > Mammalia > Artiodactyla > Phocoenidae > Phocoena > Phocoena phocoena. The sequence goes on along the minus strand of NC_089220.1, from coordinate 29,045,271 downwards.
CTGCCCTTCTCCCCCTGAAGATCTCCAGTAGCACATATTTCCTATCTGAGTTGCTGTAACCAGTGGTGTCAGGTATCAGATTCCTCTCAACTATGAACCCTGAAAGACTATGAAGTCTTATGAACTGAATCATTACACCAGAAAATGCTCTGGGGAGAGTTGTCACCTGATTTGTCCCCAGGATGTAATGAAGTTATGAGATCTTCCTGGTTACTCTCTCATAAAAAGGAAATCAGCTGCATGTCATCTAGCACAGGTGGCCTGGGCTCCCTCTTGAATAGCCCTTGTCACCAAGAAAAGCAGAATGGGTCACCTGATAGCCAAGATGCCACGTGAACACCCCAGGGTGTCACAGCCAGCCAGTGCATCTTGTCACTTTGAACACCTGCAATCAGTGGTTCTAAAGCACCAGGGCAACCTGTAACTTTAATTTTCTTTTTCTTATTCATTCATTCATTCATTTATGGCTGAGTTGGGTCTTTGTTGCTGTGCACAGGCTTTCTCTAGTTGCGGCGAGTGGGGGCTACTCTTCATTGCGGTGCGTGGGCTTATCATTGCAGTGGCTTCTCTTGTTGTGGAGCATGGGCTCTAGGCGCACAGGCTTCAGTAATTGTAGCAGGCTCAGTAGTTGTGGCGCATGGGCTTAGCTGCTCCATGGCACGTGGGATCTTCCCGGACCAGGGCTTGAACCCATGTCCCCTGCATTGGCAGGTGGATTCTTAACCATTGCACCACCAGGGAAGTCCTGTAACTTTAATTTTCAAAAGGGACATCTTATCAGTAGAAATAATTTCCATTTGTGAGTTTGTTTGGCTCATGTGAAATCACCTTTAGCCCTTAGGAATCATAGAAGCCAGGGCCACAGGTACACAGGCTCTCTGCATTCTCTAACTTGCCGCATGTCTTCTCTCTTTCTTAGTGGGCCAGGACTGCTACACGAGAATCTGGAGCCTCCATGATGCCCAGCTGCTCAGAACCATACCCTCCCCACACCCCACTTCCAAGGCCGACATTCCCAGTGTGGCCTTCTCTTCTCGGCTTGGGGGCTTCCGGGGAGCGCCAGGGCTGCTCATGGCCATCCAACAGGACCTTTACTGCTTCTCCTACAGCTAATTCTGCAGGCTGCAGCCTGGAGAGCCGTGGATGTGACTCAGGGGAGCATAGGTAGCCATATTTTTGCCACAATTGCCATTTTCAGCGAGGGCGTTTCCGATGGATGCTCTTGTGTATGTGTATCCCATCCATCCAGCTGCTGGGGAAAAGGTGCTGTATTTTATGTGGAGACACTTCAGTTAAGTTATTTCAGTTAAGTTGTGGGTTCAAGAAGCTTAAAAGTCCTTTTCATAAAAGGTACCTATTTCCTTGTTGAATTCCTTAGAATAGTTCCTCCACCTTTTTTTTTTTTTAACAAAAAATACTTTTCTAAGGGCTGAAGATTGACAATAACTAAAGCTGCTGCTTTCACCAAAAGCCCTTTCAAGAAGCCTAATGATGAAACTGGGTGAGACTGTTGACAGTCAGTGCCTGGGTCCCAGAAAGACATGCATCTATACTTGAGAAAGCCAGCTGGAGAGAAGGGGGAGTCATTTATCTGAGTCTCTAGAGATTTTACGGCTGAGTTGGGAATCATTAAACTAGCCTTCTCAAACTCACTCGATAACCAGTGTCAGATCTCTGGGATTCTCATTCATTACCATGTATAGGCATTGTAAGGAAAGATGGATCCTTTTAGATGCTAGACAGGCCTTAGAATGCATATGTTGAAGTACCTTCCAGAATGTTAGGTACAGCAGCTCCTGTTTCTATCATGGTGACCTGAATGTCAGATTCAAGGGCCCCATCTCAGAGAAAATTGGCTTTGACTTTTGTAATCTAGGAGAAGCAGTTTGTGAGATGTTTATACAATGCGTTAATACAAAGAGCCTTTCTACCAAACAATAAACTAGAACGTAGAAAGAACCAGACATGGCCTGTTGCTTCTGTTAATGGTTTAGAAGATCGTGATGCTTGGCTGCTGTAGCATCAAACCAACATCTGCTCAAACCCAGTGTGAGGAAGAAACTGAGACCAGTTTTAATGGCTCTGCTGGAAAGCTTCCACTTGCTCCTGTGCCCCAAGAAGCTATGGACTACCTCAGCAGGCTCCCTGGCCCAGGGTGGGTTCAGCCTATGGGACGTAGCAGCAGGATAGCAGAAGGCAGAAGACTGAGGGATTGTTAGTTCCCTGACTCCCCTTCTGCTGGGGTGTGATGGGCTGTGGTTGTGTTCCTCTACCCAAGTCTACAGCTTCTGCTGGAACACAGCTCTCTGGATTCCAGTAACTTCTCTCCATTTGTCCCTTCAGACCTACAGCTGATAATTGCATCTCACTGTTGCTAGCCCAGGGTGCTTCACCAGTTGAACTCTCTTCAGTTACCCCCTTGAGTGTTACGCATCTGTGTCCTGCCAGAACCCTACTAGGTACAAAGAGCGCAATCCAAAAAACATGAGAGAATCAGACTGGTCATCTGGTAGATGAGCAGTATGTGACAACAATACTCTTAGTGCCTTAGGTTTTATAAATAACTTTCCTCCACCTTAGCTGACTTGATCCTTAAAACAACGTATGAAGGAGGTAGGACAGTAGTAATAACATAAAAATTATTAGCATCATTTTCTGGGCACAGAGAAATTGAATGACGTGCCTCCACGCAGACCTGTTAAGTGGAGAGCTGGGACTTGGAACCAGAAGAGATCACGTTCTCCACTTTCCACACTCCTCTGTTTGCTGACAGTACTTGTGTATCACACACAGCTAGTGCTGAGGAGAAATCACAGAGTGGCTTGGTGCGAGTGTAAACATGCAGTGCTAACATTTCATATTTAATTGCTAAGTAAATGAACTTTTCTGGCACTCACCAAAGACTAAGAAGCTTGCCAGTTACCAAATTTCTTAGGTGTTTAATTTTTGAGACATCACCCCTGTATCTTTACAGCCTTGGCATACCGACCTGCACATAGGTCCCAGGAAATAGCTATATGATTGAAGGGTCCTGGTGACCGCAGTCACAGCAGGGTCTTTTGGATTAATTTTGGTGACATGCCCCTCCCCAAGAGCACAAAAAAGCATAAGTGCTGAGCCATGACCCTAATATCACTCATACTTTTGCCCCCAAAGTTAAAAGTTCTCACAACATACTAGTTTGTTCATTACATGATCTGCTCTTTACAGTCACTGGCATTGCACCTCTGGTGAAGAGCCTTTGCCACTATTCTGTACTATTTCAATGGAGCTGTGGCTATTCAGTCCAACTTTGATCTCACAGACAGTGGAGACGACTGACCACTCAGAATACCTGGTGAGTTCTGACATGTGGGGCTCTATCCCTATATACCTCCCTAACTCATCAGCTGTGCCATAGCCCAAATTTCTTGCTAGGCAAATACAGTTGTCAAAGAATTAGTTTTATGTTTCCCTTGGGCTTTTAAGAAAAGGAGGTGGGGGACATCTTCAAAATCTGTTCTTTATCTTTAGTGAGCAGTCACTGCACCTAACATTTGGTCTAGAGCAACGGTCCCCAACCTTTTTGGCACCAGGGACCGGTTTTGCAGAAGACAGTTTTTCCACGGACCAGGGTAGGGGGCGGGGCGGGGGAACAACGGCAGATGAAGCTTCGCTTGCCCACAGCTCACCTCCCGCTGTGCGGCCCAGTTCCTAGCAGGCCACCACCCAATACGGGTCTGCGGCCCAGGGGTTGGGGACCCCTGGTCTAGAGTATATGAGAAGTGGTTAAACTCAGCAGAGAAGCTGATTCAGCATTTTGGTATGTTTGCTTCTTAGTGTCCCAGAGATTAGTATGTTGCCCAGTCTGGAAGCATTTTTCACTTGCAGGTCTGTTAGGGCATTTTGCCCCATTCCCCAGGTGACAGTGAAAGGTAGCGAATGAGCAGGGGGTGGTGGCAGCAGCACTGAGCTCCAGTAAACCCTTTGCTCTTTGCTTGCTGTAGCCTTCTAAACAGATGAGAACAGTGGCACAAACTGGTTACCAGAAACGTCCACAGGTCAACACTTGGTGTCCCCCAACAAGGGCACCCAGAGACCAAGTAAGCCCCACTTACCTGTCAGCCCTCGATCTGCCCTGGTCTAAATCTTCCATGTTACCACCTCTGAAAACAACTGCAGGCTAAACTCAGTTTCTTCTTCCATTTCTCCATTCATGTATGTTAGTAAAAGCCTTTCCTTTCATTTTTATTTATTTTCTTTGGCCACGCCACGCTGCTTGTGGGATCTTAGTTCCCCGACCAGGGATTGAACCTGGGCCGTTGGCAGTGAAATCACAGAGTCCTAACCACTGGACCTCCAGGGAGTTCCCTGGGCCCACTCCTTTAAGTCTGCCTCTCCAGGCCACCCACCACATGGGCACTGCCACGGGAATGACCTTCCCAGAGATCCCTGCACTCAACGCCTTCTTGTACCTCGCAATAAAATGTGCGGCATCTTGAGATTTGATCACATGTGCCTCACCCTGTTGCCCCTTCTCCACTTCCCACCTGGCGCTCTCAGGACACATGTTACAAGTCCCTCCGTCATCTGGGCCTCTGCTCAAGCTGTCCTCCACTCCTTTCATCTGTTGAGTCTCAGCTTCACAGAAACCTCGTGGAAGCTTAGTTTCCCCAGCACTTACCACATCTAGACACTTAGTATGTTGAATGAACAATTTTTGCCAGCATTATTCCCTTTTAATTCTTAGAACCCTACGAAGCACGTGAAGGTCACTCCTATATACCAAAGAAAAAGCTGAGAATAAAGCAATTTGTCCAAGGTCTCCTGCTAATAAGTAGCAGAGCCAACGGGGTCTCCTGCTCAAGAAATCTATTAGGCCCCATGTGTTGGAGGGAATGGAATTTTTACTTTTCCTCTGGAAGTTTAAGACCTCCTTAAGATAATTTTCTGGGACTTCCCTGGTGGCGCAGTGGTTAAGAATCCACTTGCCAGTGCAGGGGACATGGGTTCAAGCCTTGGCCTGGGAAGATCCCACATGCTGCAGAGCAACTAAACCCATGTGACACAACTACTGAGCCTGTACTCTAGAGCCCATGAGCCACAGCCACTGAGCCCGTGTGCCACAACTACTGAAGCCCACGTGCCTAGAGCCAGTGCACTGCAACAAAGAGTAGCCCCCGCTCGCCGCAAGTAGAGAAAGCCCGGGCGCAGCAACAAAGACCCAATGCAGCCAAAAATAAATTAATTTTGGGGCTTCCCTGGTGGCGCAGTGGTTGTGTCCGCCTGCCGGTGCAGGGGACGCGGGTTCGTGCCCTGGTCCGGGAAGATCCCACATGCCGCGGAGCGGCTGGGCCCGTGAGCCATGGCCGCTGAGCCTGCACATCCGGAGCCTGTGCTCCGCAACGGGAGAGGCCACAACAGTGAGAAGCCCGCGTACCGCAAAAAAAATTAATTTTTTAAAAAAAGAAAAGAAAAAGATGAACCCTGGGTATGTAGGGCAAGAAAAGAGAACCTTTGGTTATTTTGACACCGGGTTACCTTCTTTTCCTCTACTGGTCTGACTAGCGTAAGGAAGAGAGTTCGGAAGACTTATGCATCCTCCCTGTGTGGTCCAGCATCCTCCCACGCTCAGGGGCGCCCCTAAGTGACAGAACAGGAGACAGTGGATAGCGGTTGTTCAACAGGAGCTGAACAGACAAAGCAAGGCAGGGCAGAGGAACAAAGAGCAACAGGTACAGAGGGAGAAAACAGTCTTTTCCCAGGGTTTCCATAGGTCACTAGTAACACCTACTCTCTTCTGTGATGATAGAGGATTCGCCGGGAATAAACTGAGGTATTTACAAGTAAAATATACCTCTCACTTGGCTTCTGCTCTAAAAGCCACCAGCTACCTTCTTAACTAGAAAGAGGTAGCAAGATACACTGATGAAGTTAAAGGAAAGAAGCAGCACAGTCCATATTCCGCAGGAAGATTCCTTTATAACGGCGAATTTAATAATACACAGTACTAGAGCAGGGCCTCGGTCATAGGCCATAGGAGGCAGTAAGGAAGCAGGTCTGAGAGGGACCAACACATTCCAGGGCTCACGTTACAGTAACACTCACGCCGAGAATGACCGCCACGCACCTCCCTGAAGCTCGGCCCACCCACCAGTTCAGTCAAGAACTGTGTCAATTTTAATTCTTCATTTTTGGCCACTGACGATAAAATCCACCATGATGACAGCATTTCAGCACAACAGTCTCTTTCCAGTCATGATAGAAATGGATGTCCCAGCTCTTGAGAAACAAAGTTCATCTGATTTCTCTTGCCAGGACCGGAGAGAGAATTTTTTCTTAGTGGTCTGTTGAAATATTTATATATACTTAAAAAAAAAAACCCACTAACAACAGTCCATTCTGTGCCCTGTTTCCCTGGAAGATTTCTCACGATCACCCCTCCAATAGCTAGAGGGGTCGTGTGTCTGGGAATAAAGAATTAAGATGCTTCAAAACAAGCAAAAACCCTAGTGCAACACTCAGTAGATGGTGGGCTCAAGGGGGCTGGTAGGGGAGGGAAGCGGGTGCTCTATTTCTGGGCAGGGAAAGCCAAGTGCTCGCATAGACGGAAGCATCAACAAGCAGGAAACACTGCTGGGGAAGGCCCATCTCCTTCCGTGTTCCCCCTGTATGAGGGCCATCGCGTCACCTGCACTTGGACTTCTGAGGTCTGAGGACCGTACCCCCCACCTGCCACCCATCCATGACCTGCATGCTAAGCTGGGTGGTCTCTGACCACAACAGGCCTAGGCAAGGAATTGGGATCCGACTCTGGAGGGCCCAGGGAGATCCTCCACAGGCTATCCCAAGAGAGAAGTACCTGGGAAGCTCACTTGCCCCAGCAGCTGAGGGGCATGAAGGCTTCGAAGGCTCGGAAAGAAGCAGCAAAAGGTGACTAGCAACGCAGTGGCCTTGGACATGGCTCGGTTTTGTGGGGAAGACCTGCTGCCACTGCCACCTGATTCTGTGCTGGGGACAGACTGTGCAGGTCTTCACAGCCAGCAGCAGCCTGAATACACTCCATGTTCCTTTCATATGTATATACAGGTGTGTGTGTGTGTGTGTGTGTGTGTGTGTGTGTGTGTGTGTGTTATATGTATAATTTTTAACTGAAATAAAATGCAATTCGTTCCCCTTTGCTGTAAGCTGCTCGGTCCCCTGCCCTGAGGGGTTCGTGCCTTCAGGCCCACCACCAGGCTCACCCTGGCTCGCCATCTGTCCTACCCCCCACCGTGGGAAAGTGGCCTCAGGATGAGCAGAGAGGACACATACCCCAACAGGTGACCAGGAGGAGGGCCTACCTCAGCGAGATTTCATTTCTAACCCTGAGAACCTAAGGAATTGTGAAGGACTCGGAGAGGGAGCTGGGGTTAAAGGTCACCAGGCTTTTTATTGCAGTTAAAGCAGACTCGGACAGGATGGTCCCAGCCTCGAGAGGGGACAGCCCGTCGGTCATGGGAACACTCGTCACAGAAGCCCTGTCCGCAGGCCCGGCAGTGGTGCTTGGAAAGCTTGACGCTGAACTCCTTCCGGCAGTTATGGCAGTGCAGGATCTCATGGTCTGGTACCCAGTACGCCGGCCTGGCCGCATCCTTCACCAGACCTGCAGCACGGAAGGAACCATGGCAGGCGGCACACGTGGGACCCATCACCCCGAGTTCCACGAGGCAAGAAGCCATCCGCAGACACTTCACTGGCTCTCAGTCTGACTACACACAGATCACCCCGCTTCCACCCAGGTCTCCTTCACCGCCTACCACCCAGGTCAGGATCTCTGGGGCTGGGACCTAGGCACTGACATTTGTGTATCTACTAAGCTCTCCAAGTGAGCCTAAAGTGGGGCTGAATTAAGAGCCAATGGAGTAGCAATAAAGAAGTTTGGGCTTTGGAGTCAGGACATACCTTCACCCCAGTTCCACTGAGCCTAAGTCAGTTGGTAGCTGCGGGATTAAGAAGTTCCTTAAATTCTCAGGGCCTTCGTTTACTCCTCTTTAACAACACACCTTCAAAAGTGGTTACAGGATTACAAGAAATAATGTGTCTGATGCACTGGGACCCAATGGCCAGTGAGTGCTCAGCAGGTGAGCACTGTGAGCACAGTTGGCAGGCTTTGTGCCAAGGGCAGCCCCTGCCTCTCCCGGTTACCCCTGAGAGCAGATGCAACCTGAGCATCAAGCCTCGACAAATCCATCTATTCCCACACCCTTAAGTCAAAAACTCATCATCAGCTCATTCTGTGAGCCACGGTGATTAAATCTGATCCAAGCAATTTCCATCACACCCACCCAGGAACCCTTGGTCTCTCCCCTACAATGGGCTTAAATACCCTAGGCCCGGCCAGCCCTGCCTAAGCCCTCCACACGCTGGCGGGGCTTCCCTTCCTCTCCCTCTTCCCATCCTGGTTATAAGCACCCCTCACATTCAGAGGTGAGTGGCTGTCTTAAATCTTAAAGGAATAACAGTTTGGCTGGTGTGGCGGATTAAAGACAGCCACAAATTCTTTGATAACCTGACCCCTCCCTCGAATCTAGGCAGGCTCTGTGACTACAGCAGACTGTAGCAGAAGAGCCAGTTTCTAGGCCCAGGCCTGTCTCAGAGTCCTGAGCCACCATGTAAGAAGCCCACTACCACTGGAGAAACCACGTGGAGAGGCCTGGAGAATATGGGGAATGGCGGGGGGAGTTCTCCTGAGCCCAGCCTTCGAGGCATCCCTGCCAGGCAACCCAGCATGTAAGTGAGGTTGGCTTGGCCCCTCGAGACCAGTCCAGCTACCAAACTGGAAAACCCAGCAGTAATTCCAGTCAATGCCACTTGGAGCAAAATAATTGCCCTTCCTGTGAGACATGATAAAATGCGGGTTGTTTTAAGCCTTTACATTTTCAGGTAGTTTGTTATGCAGCAATAAATGATATAAGAGGATGGCCTCTAGGAATAAACATGAAACCACCAAGGTATTCAGCAGAAGCAAATGTAAATTTTCAGTCACTTCCTTGCTGCCCAACTCAATCTAGGTCAGTAAGACTTTGACAGAACAACAGCCCAAGGCACTATGAAAGCCTTCATCCCACATACACTGCACCCAAGAGAGGCACTGCCAGGCGCACCTAGTGGTATGTCAATGGCTGTCACCACAGCTCCCAAAGTGTTCTGCACGGCCTCGCCCACCTTCCGAGCAATCAGCGTCCCGCCTTCATCGTCCGCCTGTGCCTCAGTAACATCTGCAGACAATGATGAAGGAAAAGCTGTGATCTCTCAGTCATTTCCCAAATGCAAAACTCAGGGGCAACAGCAGAGCATTCTGGATGCTTCTCCCAGGGTACCACTGTGCTGTCCTGCAAGGATGGCAAGGGTCTGGGCTATGGGCACCAACACTGCAGCCGGTGAGATCTGTTAGTCCTTTACCTCAATCCTCTGGGGCTATTTTATAACCTTCCCTTACAGTGAGCCAGAAGGGTTCAAGGAGCATGACCTAGAACCTCCTCCAGAGATAAGACTCAGTCTAAAGCCTGTGGTAAACACAGGACAGGTTTAACACGCCCCCTCCCCTCCGCCCCACAAGGAATAGCACCCCAGGACCCTGTTAACAAAGAGCTTAGAGGATGACTGGGCAAGACCGGGGAGCAACTACTCTCAGAAGAGAGACGTGGTGAGGAACAGGGTCAGGCAGGTGGGAGTCCCGTTCCCAACACCCAGTGCCAAGGAGAGAGGTTCCCCCTCCACCCATGCAGTTCCCGGGCCCCACGTTACCTAACTGGGAATTCCTGGCTTCATAGCAGTTGTCACACACCCGCACGGGCGCAGGGCCCCAGCCCCGCTCCGGCACTGGCCGGGTCTTGGATGAACAGCTGTCACAGAAGCCCTCCCCACAGGCCCGGCAGTGATGCTTGGTGTCGTTATCTTTAAAGGATGTAGCGCACTTGTTGCAGCTCTGTTCCAAGCCCAAAACAGAGAGGCAGGTAACATTCATGTCTGCCCAGCTGAGAAAGTCAACCCGGGGGAGATGCCCAGGACCATCTGGGAATGGCAGGACCCCGATGATCCCAAAGGATGGGACCTAAGATCTCCAGCCACATGAAAATACCCACTACTGAAGCACAGCTGTGATTAACATTTTCTTCCAAGAAGTGCCTGGAAAGGTGCCAAATCCATCTGGCTGAGTCACAGGGTTCCAGAAGGGACTACACCAATTCCAGCTAAGAGAGCAATGAGGATTCACTGCTTTCACGGCTTCTCAAAAGAGCCTCTGGGAAGCTGATGAGGAACGGGTTTCCTCATCACAAGTGCTTGGGCCAAAGCTGGGTGCTCCCTTTCTGTAGGTGCCATGAGGTTTATGTCTCAAGCTGAGGATGACCCTAAATGACCTCTAATGGCCCCTTTTCCTCCAGATTCTATATGTATGATCTCAGACATCTGACCAATAATAACTGGCCCTTGCAGGGAAAGAAACTAAAATCCACCGCAAGGAAAATACTTGCAAAATAACAAAGGGAAATCAGTGGGCAAAGAGGACACTGGATGCCTCAACATACCCCACCCTTTCCAACACTCTGAGAGCTAATCTGAGAGAGAAATTCAGAGCCTCCCTCACAGAGCAAGCTTAGGACAGGGCAAAGCGGCACAAGCAGAATGGGCCGTGCCAGGGATGCAGGGCATCCTGCCACACCATACCAGGATCTGGGAGTTGGGCCTCCAGTAGGCAGGGGCGATCTGGTCTGTCAGCCAGGACGTCACAGCCTTGGTGGGCCCAAGGCTAAGCTCAGACACCGACTGAGCCATGAAGTTCATCCCATCCAAGAGGCGCTGGGCAGCATTGTTGTTGTCCTTCAGAAATCCATCAGTCTGAAATGAAAATGCAGGTTCCCATCATGCTCTGAGCAAAGGGAGTAAAAAGAAGGAGAGAGAGAGGGGTCTCAAACAAGTTATACACTCATCACAGCCAACTCAGAACCACAAACTCCCTGGCAGAGAAGAACGGGGATGGGCCAGGAATCCCTCTGGCTTCTAGACAATATCACACCCATGAGTCATTGCTATTATTCTCATCAAGGTGACCATAACACTTGGTGTACAACTGTTCAATTCAGAACTTTGCTGTAAGTGAGATACACAACCCAGGAAATACTTATGTAAAGAGGACACCTCGGGCTTCCCTGGTGGCGCAGTGGTTAAGAATCCGCCTGCCAATGCAGGGGACACGGGTTCGAGCCCTGGTCCGGGAAGATACCACATGCCGCAGAGCAACTAAGCCTGTGCACCACAACTACTGAGCCCACGTGCTACAACTACTGAAGACCACGAGAAGAGAAGTCACCACAATGAGAAGCCGCGCACCACAAAGAAGAGTTGCCCCCACTCGCTGCAACTAGAGAAAGCCCGAGCACAGCAACGAAGACCCAACGCAGCCAAAATAAGTGAATAAATAAAAGGTTAACATAAATTATTAAAAAAAAAGAGGACATCTCTTCCAGGAGGCCTCCCACCCCAGACTGGGTTAGGAACCCTTCATCTCAGTTCCTCTAATATCTGCACATCTCTAGAAATCCTATTTCCACATGTAAGTGCAATGTCTCTTTATACATCCAACTCCCTATTAGACTGAACTGAGAACAATAATCCTTTTTCTTTTTTGTAAGTATCTAGTTCAGTTCTGGGCACATAGTACTCAACAACGTATGGTGATGAATGAGTGAACAAAGAGAAGGGGAGGAGCCTATATTCCCTAATCCCAAGGACTATGAGGAATACAGCCTAAAAATAAACTGGTATTACTGTTTTCTTGGAATATAAACTACCACAAGGATGATAGCTTTTACAAGAAAGAACACAGATCAAAAACAAAAGGTATTGATCAAAGAAGTCTAGTGAGAAAGTTATACTAGTTCAAGACCATGTTAAATCCTTGGGACAGAATGGCCTGGACCATCACGTCAAGGGGGCGGCCTGCAGAAATGAGACCACACTGCAGTAACCAATTCCAGTGCAGCTGGAAACTGAAAAGAAGATGACAAAACAATAAGGAAGTCTTCAGTTCTCGGGTGTCTGCAGGATCCAGGAAAGCTCAGAGGTGGATCTGCAGATAGGCCTATTAGGCTGACCGGAATCACCCAGCAAGGGGAACACCACCAAGTAAAATAAGTCCCTTAGAGAAAATCGCTTATCTTTCTTCCGTGAAGGAAAAAGGTTTTGGATGTGTTGTGACTGATGGGTAATTCCAAGTGTGAATGGTGGTTTAATGCAGAATGAAAGCACCATATCACTGCCTCATGAACAGATTTGTCTTTCCAACATCTTGAATTCAAAAGTCAAATTAAAAACAGTAAAGGTCCATCCATAGTAATTCCGCTTCTCAGAATATACTTCAAGAAGAATATACTCCAAAACAAAGTCTCTCTTACATGAAGATGGTCACTATAGCATTTTCTTCGATAATAAAAAAAAAATCATCAACAGCATGAATGAAATCGCACTGTAGTACTAGACAGACTGTCACACAGTAATCACAGATGAGAACTGTGGAGAGTGGAAACAGGTAGAGATGAAGCAAAACTGTGTATGAGAAGAAGTAGTTAAGTGGCACACAAACTGTAACTGCATCTATACAAACACACACATGGAAAACGAGTGAGGAGAATATGAAAAAAAGTTTTATTTGCTAAGGCAATGTAACTATACAGCAATTTTTAGCTTATTTAAAGTTGTGCTTCTAGGGACTTCCCTGGTGGTCCAGGGGTTAGGACTCCACACTCCCAACACAGGGGGCCTGGGTTCGATCCCTGGTCGGAGAACTAGATCCCACATGCTGCAACTAAGAGCCCACATGATGAAACTAAGACTTGGTGTAGCCAAATAAATGTTTTTTTAAATAAATAAATAAATAAAGTTGTGCTTCTAATATTTATGCAAGAAGAAATGGAAAAAATTTAAGGGTCTAGAACAAGAAAGGCTCTCCAGATCACACCTTCCTAAACCACCAGTATATTGAAATTCATGGTTAACCTTAAGTGTAAACAAGTTCTGCTTTCCCACACACAGGACTGGACAATACAAGAGAAAACAGGAAAATTTAAAACAGCTCTTACTCCAGGCCACACATGCACAATCTCTGTCCGCACCACTGTATCCACAGGATCTTGGTTTCCAAACCAGTACTGCCGGCTACGATAGACCACGCCGCAGTTGGGACATTCAATTACGTACCTACAAGGAAGGCAAATAGATACTGTAACCCCACCAGGTGCCTGGAGAGACAAACACACCAAACAACCGGTAGCTGAAACTCACCCAGACCAGGCATATTTTGCGAGACCCATCCAGGGGGAGTCAGTGGAAGCAGCCGTCTTGGGCACCACGCTGACTTCGTTGCCTCTCTCGTAGCAGGCCTGAAACATGGAGCACTCTGCCAGCTTCTACTCTGTCCACCAGACCCCCTGGCCTCTCCACATCCCTGTCCAGCCCCACTGCCCACAAACCAGACCAGCGGAGGGTTTACAGACCCTGAGTGTAGCACAGCAGAAGAAAGTCTTTCTCTAAAGAGGTCAGTGCCCTAATATATACAATGGAATATTACTCAGCCATAAAAAGAAACAAAATTGAGTTATCTGTAGTGAGGTGGATGCACCTAGAGTCTATCATACAGAGTGAATTAAGTCAGAAAAAGAAAAACAAATACCGTATGCTAACACATATATATGGAATGTAAAAAAAGGAAAAAAGGAAAAAAGAGAAATGGTTCTGAAGAACCTGGGGGCAGGACAGGAATAAAGACACAGACATAGAAAATGGACTTGAGGACACGAGGAGTGGTAAGGGTAAGCTGGGACAAAGTGAGAGAGTGGCATGGACATATATACACTACCAAATGTAAAATAGATAGCTAGTGGGAAGCAGCCACATAGCACAGGGAGATCAGCTTGGTGCTTTGTGACCACCTAGAGGGGTGGGATAGGGAGCGGGGGAGGGAGACACAAGAGGGAGGAGATATGGGGACATATGTATATGTATAGCTGATTCACTTTGTTATAAAGCAGAAGCTAACACACCATTGTAAAGCAATTATACTCCAATAAAGATGTTTAAAAAAAAATCTCGGGCTTCCCTGGTGGCGCAGTGGTTGAGAGTCCGCCTGCCGATGCAGGCGACATGGGTTCGTGCCCTGGTCTGGGAAGATCCCACATGCCCCGCGGCTGGGCCCGTGGGCCATGGCCGCTGGGGCTGCGCGTCCGGAGCCTGTGCTCCACAACGGGAGAGGCCACAACAGTGAGAGGCCCGCGTACCGCAAAATAAAATAAAATAAATAAATAAATAAAGGAAGGAAGTCAGTGCCCTAAATGATTATGAATTGAATGTATACCCATCCCGGGCCCCAAAACTGAGCTATAAATTATATCCCTGTCACAGACAGGAGAAATCCATCAAAACTGGGTTTCTGAACAGCATTTCTGCTCTTAAGAATGAATAGTCAATGTATGGGAATTCCCTGGCGGTCCAGTAGTTAGGACTCCACACTCTCACTGCCAAGGGCCCAGGTTCCATCCCTGGTCAGGGAACTAAAATCCCACAAGCTGCGCGGTGTGGCAAAAAAAAATAAATAAATAAAAGAATGATAGTCAATGTAGATGGCCCTTGCATATATAAGCTCAACAAAATAAGGGGGATTGAAGCTTAAAAAAATAAACCAAGGAGTCCCCAGCAACAGACATGTGAGTTCTTATGGTTAGAGCTGGAGAGAAGTTCCAGAGATATTCAATTTGAGTATCAAATACTTTGGGATGCAGCAAAGAATGGTCCCAAGCCAGTCTTCCCAAAAGGAGAGTGTGGCCGGCAAGCCAGCTGCTAGGGAAGAAGCTGGGTGGACTCACCTTGCAGGTAAAAACCCGGTTGTCATACTGGTGAGAGTATCTGCAGCGGCTGTTGGCTTCATGAGGTACTCCTTCTTTCCCATGATTCATGCTGTTCTTACATCCAGCCCTGAGTGAAGCCCAAAAGCTGACAGTGAAGCCGCCAAAAGGAGCCAGCGCCGCTTACGCTGAAGAATCTCTGACCCTGAGCCAGACCCAGGGCCAAAACCAGAGCTCCAGAATTAACCAGGCCCTGAATACTGAGCAGAGAGAGGGCAGTTTCTTTCAGAAACCCACGTGCCTCTCTCATACTTGCAATCAACATCACTACACAGGTAAAGCAACTATTACTCTTGTGTGAGGAGAAAGGGCCAAAGGAGTAATCTCTTCTTGGAAAACCACCTGGTCCCTCAGTAGGAACGGAGGAGCCAGAAGATACCACCTTGACCAGATATAAAACCTGAATGGCCCTCAGGGAACTCAAAAATCCAAACAGCATGAAATGGGAAGTTTAACCAGAACAGGCTGCCAAGATGTAAAACAAAAACCGACCCTCAAAATTTGGCAGTGCATAAAAAGGAGGCTTAAGCTGAACAAGAAAACCTTCCAAATGAACAGTGAGCTCTGCTATCCTGACAACGCAAAACCAGGGACTGGGACTTTAGAATTTCACTGTGATAGAAGGAAAAGTTCTGGAAACCCTAGTGAGGCACAGTTAACATGGAAAAGTGATGACCTAACAGATCCTAAGCCTCCTGCTGGGCTCATGGGGCCCGCTAAAGGAAGGCAAGTCACACTGGCAATTACCATCCCTCCTTCCTCTCCAAGACAATGCCCAGTTCTCCGTAGCCCAGACTGTATAATCGTAGCCCAGACTGTATAATCGAAGAGCCAAGTCCTTTTTACAAACCCAGAGCCAAGGTGGAGACCCAGCAGGTGGCCTACAGGGATCAATGCAAAAAGGCCATTCATAACAAAAAAGGTTCAGGTTTCCTCTGTATGGACGAATGTGAAGGACAGGAGCAGAAGTCCTGATGAGAGCAAAGACTGCAGTGGTGAAGGGAGTGGAGAGCTGGGGGAGTGTCTGCAAGACAGAGTCTGCAATCTGACCCTGACACACTGCATTTAAATCCCCTGGGCTCCATCAGACAAGTCACCAGACTGTGATTGAAGAGCCATTAACGGCTCAAATTAATCCAGTGAGCCTCAAAGTGTGGTCCCCATCCAGCAACATCAGCATCACCTGGGAACGTATCAGAAGTGCAAGTTCTCAGGCCCTACATCAGACCTACTGAATCAGAAACTGGGGGCAAGGCCCAACGATCTGTTTTAACATGTCCTTCAGGTTTTTCTGATGCATGCTAAAATCTGAGAATCACTGCTCTGTTCCCCCTGTAACAAAGTGTGATCCACGGACCAGCAGCACAGGCATCACCTGGGAGCTTGTTGGAAATGCAGACTCTCACCCAGACCAGCTGATCCAGAATCTGCATTTAACAAAATCCTGAGGTGATGCATACACGGATTAAAGTTTGAGAATACTGCCCTAACTCAGTGTTCTCAAGTGAGCTGTGTATCAGAATCATCTGAGGAGCCTTTTAAATACACCAACGCTGAGGCCCCACCCCAGATCTGTTAAACGAGAATCCCTGGAGGTGAGGCCCAGGCCTCAATAATTTTGAACGCTCCCTGGATAATTCTAATGTGCTCTAAGCATCTGCCCTCACTGTGAAAGCAGTCAACTAGGAATAATACCTACCCTAGTGCTTTGCACACACCGGGCTACCAAATATTAGGTGAATGGATGGAATTACTACCATTGAAAGCTCTGGTAAGAGAAACATAGAAGAATAGGCAACCTAAAGTTTTCTGTGGTAAAAATTACCCAAACCAGTCAATTTTATATCTAAACCAGGTTGGAATCTTCAGGGGATTCCTCATAACCATGTGTCCTGGGATCCCCTGCAACCTCAAAGTATGGTCCCCAGACCATCAGGATCACCTGGGAACTTGCTAGAAGTACCCCATCTCAGCCCCCACCCCATCCTTAAATCACAATCTAATTTAACCAGACCCCACATGATCTGCATGCACAGTGAGGTCTGCGAAGCACCATTCTGAGTCTCTTTGCCCAAGATGGGGACTTACCCGCAGCTGAGGCACAGGACAGAGCAGGTGAAGTACTCATCTGGAAAGAAGGAGCTGTGTGCCATCTGGTCATCGGGGATCTCACCGCTGAAGCGGTCGCTCAGGGCCTGTGCGGAGGGAAGGTGATACATGAAGGGACACGGCGGACAGCCCAGAGCTCTGGCCCTTGTACTGCTTGCCTTTTTTTTTTTTTTTTTGAAATGAACTTTATTGGTTATTGTTTTCCTTTTCTTCTTTTTTTTTTTCCCCACACCACCCAGCATGTGGAACTTGGATCAAACCCACACCCTCTGCAGTGAAAGTGCAGAGTCTTAACCACTGGACCACCAGGGAAGTCCCACTGCTTGCCTTTCTAATATGCCCTCACTGCTGGCTTATTTCTTATGGGCTCCACAGCTAGAAGAGGGAAGCCAATGACTTCTGCTCTTTACCCTAGACCTTCTTGGCCCGACTTGCACCAATCCTCACCACAGGAAACCTCAGAAAGAACCAGCCCATTTCCCACGAGGTCAGAAGTAAGCAAACAAAGTTACCGTTCTCTCCTAATTACCATGCAAGTTATAAACACCTCACACACTCTCCGTCTTTCATTCAAAACCACCAGATACTGACTAATGTCCACTTCATCTTTGTGAAGCTGGGACCAAGAAACCAACACTAAAGAAGGTGGCTTGTCTTTCAGTCAGAGGCAGGCAGAGCTGAAAAGTGAGCTGGGAGTTTCCTGGGCATCTCCACCAGTTCTAACCAAAGGTGCTCACTGGAGTTTATGAAACCACAGAACTATATGTAGAATAAGTGTTATCAGCCAAAAAGCAAGGAGGAATTATTATAGGTTCTGTCAGTCTTTTATCAACTACAGTAACCTAAAAGACAGCAAGTGGCCAGGGCTTCCCTGGTGGCGCAGTGGTTGAGAGTCCGCCTGCCGATGCAGGGGACACGGATTCGTGCCCCCGTCCGGGAAGATCCCACATGCCGCAGAGCGGCTGGGCCCATGAACCATGGCCGCTGAGCCTGCACGTCCGGAGCCTGTGCTCCGCAACAGGAGAGGCCACAGCAGTGAGAGGCCTGCGTACCAAAAGAAAAAGCAAGTGGCCAAAATAAATGCTAAGAAGAAAGATAAAAGTATTTGCAGAAACAAACTGAAAATTTTATGTTTAAAGGCAGCTTCCATTTCTAAACCTCTGTTTTCACTCACTACTTTATATTGAAAGCATTCTTCAGGCTGGTTTTTTCCTTCCAGGCCCTTACTCGTATACAGTGGAAAAAGTTATATAAATTAAACAGAAATGGGCTTTCCAGGCTTTAAAAATTATTAAATGCTCGCAATTCCAAGCTTCTCTCAATCCCTCATTCTGAGGCAGCCAGGCACTATTCAGGGGAAGAGAAGGAACAGTAGCTTAAAACAAAATGTTACTTCCTTTAGTAAAAAGGCAAAAGAAATTTTAAGATGAGACTTGGAAAAGGGGCAGATTAGGTTTTAAACTAAGGTTCTCAAGCTCTAAATGGAATTTCGCTTAAGGAGAACTTATTTATTAAAGTTCCTTTCCCTTTTTTCAATGAAACCTAATACCCTGAGTTGTAAACGAAGTGTTTACAAAAGCACATGCTCTCAATATTGAGTCAGGTCAGGTGTTCAGACAAGAGTAGCGGCAAAGAATGTGTCAAACTAAGGGTGAGGGCCTCACCCACGTGCATTAAAATTCAGCTCCTGCAAGGATAATGCACAGGCTTGTAAGACACCATCTGCCAGCGATGGCCAACCAAGTGGCAATCCTTGACTCAGACCAAAAAAAAAAAACAGTCTAATAATACATATATGTCCTGTTCTCTTGGGGTAATTCTGTAAAGAGTAACTTAGGGAAAACAACTAAGATTTTGAGAGAGACTATAAAGGCATATACCTATCAATATTAAAGAGAATAAACAAGAAGCAAGGCAAGTAGAATCACTTACTAGCCTACACGGTCCTCCTCTTACTTCAGAATGTGACCCATCTTTCGGGGACCTTTTCCATGAAGCCTTCCCAACCACTCTAGAAAGACCACGCTTTGCCTTCCCTGAGCACCTACCATCCTCAACATCTGAACCAGGTACTAAGTGATGAGGTGATGAGGCAAAAGCTATGAGCCTGTTATACATATTTTACCTCCCAGACTAGATCACTAACACCGTGAAAGACATTTCCTACCTTTGTATCCTCCTCTCACTCCGAGCAAATGTCCTAACAAGTACTCAACTAGGACCTCTGGAATGAAGTGCCCCAGCACCAACCCCCCATGTGCACACCAACCCCTGCCCTCTCCTCCTCACCTTGGCCCTGCCTCTGCGCCAGGCTTCATCCCCAGGCCCACAGGCCCTCTCTAATTTATGGCTAACTACTCGTTGATTGGCCAAATCACTGCTAACTCTTAGGGCTGTATTTCTCAAACAGCTGTGTGCATAACTCTCTGGGGCTAGCTGGTGGCAAAATAGAGCATTACCTTCCCAATGCATCAATTTACTGAAAGATACAGGGAGGAAGTTATTTTCAGATAAAAAACAAACATGGATATAGTATGAAACTAAATGGGAAATTTGCATAAATAAAACATGAGACCCCCACCAAAGTTATTTCAGCTTGCAGGTGGCAGGTCTGCACTCTCTGTGCCTTTATTTCCTTATCTATAAAATGGGGGTGCTAGTAGTACCTTCCTCAGTAGGGGTCTCCAAGGATTACACTGTAAAGATCAAATGAAGTTACTCATGTAGAGCACTTGGCATAGACTGAGAGCTCAGAAAACGTTAGCTGCCATTATTAATATCATCTTTATTTTTTATGCTGAGAATTCTCTTATTCCCTCCCTCACTAATTCAGGTAACACAAGGGATATAAGAACTTCTCTCTTTTCCATGATGGCTCATTGGTCTTCATGGCTGTTTGCATTTGTTGGTGAATATTTAGCTGCAAAAAGATGCTTATGTACCTAAAGCAGTGTTAAAATAAGAAAGAAAGGGCTTCCCTGGTGGCGCAGTGGTTGAGAGTCCGCCCGCCGATGCAGGGGACACGGGTTCGTGCCCTGGTCTGGGAAGATCCCACATGCCGCGGGGCGCCTAGGCCCGTGAGCCAAGGCCACTAAGCCTGCGCGTCCAGAGCCTGTGCTCCGCAACGGGAGAGGCCACAACAGTTAGAGGCCCACGTACCGCAAAAAAAATAAATAAATAAAAAATAAGAAAGAAAAAACGCAGAGCTAACTAAGGAATGCAGAAGTTACTAAGGAGGTATAAGGAAAACCAAAGAATAGCATTTTTAGCCCCAGGTAACTGAAAGGGTAACCTAAGTACTAGTTTTCCTTAGGAAAACTAATACCAAATTTAGCATGAATCCAACAGCTGGGTTGAATTCAGAAGGCATGCCACTCTCCAGTAAATATAAAATTGCAGCCCAATAATAGTGATAGGCACAAGGTTTTTTCTATTCCAAATTCAAGTGGCCTGGTTCACTTCTCTGAAAGTTCTTCAGAAAAATGGGGGCATTTCTAAGTGTCTCAAGGCTAAGCATAAAACGATCTACAGCCTGATTCCCATGGGACAAATCCCCACAGAACCACCATCATCACCTGCCCTAGACATTATGTTGGCCAAGGCAACAGTAACTTCTTGTGACATCAGAAAGAGAAGAACTCCTAGACCCACCAGCCTCATCACTTCAGATGCTGGTCACCCATCCTCTCAAATGCTGGGTAACACAAGCATCTCATTTCCCTCACAAGTCACTGAAGAGCTGGCAGTCAGTGATGAATGAGAACTTACAAGCATCAGGAGGACTTACTGAATCATGAGTATGTGAATAAAACAGTAACTGTTAAAAAGAAAATCTGATGTTCACGTGTTTTAGATACAAGGGTAAGGAGACACTGTTTTCCTTCCTCTATAACCTGATTGTTCCTTTCCAGCGTGGACACGACCACCTAATCCACATACTTCGTCCTTCAAAAATTCCAAACCTCACATCATTCCAGGGTTTCTTGGGCTCTCCTCCTCCGAGGTCCCGAAGCCGTAAGAGACAGGGAAGGACCTTTCCTGAGAAAGCTTGGGAAAACACTTGAGGCCAATCTGGAAAAGGATGCCTGGAGGCCAGATGATCTTGAACTTTAGCTGCCTTGGCAACAGTAGGGCTCTTACTACTGAACCTGTAAGTTTAGCCCCAGTCACCAAAGGCTAGCAGTGAATTTTGATTTGAAATGGAGACTCTTATGTAATCCACGATGCCACCCACCCCCCCAAAAAATATAATAACTTTATAAATACTTAATAGGTGCTTCCTGATGTGACAGAATTAGAAAGTCAGAGTTTCTAGATTTAGAGATTGGAGGCTAAAGGAGGTATTACATAAAACCTATCGAATTCAACTTTAAAATTGTTCTCTCCATTATTCAGAACTGTAAATACAGGCAACAATAGTTAATTCAATATTCAATTCCCTTATTCAGTAGGGACCTAAGCATCTCTTTTCTTTAAATAGACTTACTTGATCAGTGAGAATATGCCCTGCTGGTAGGTATCTGGGCTGTTGCTACTGTGGAAACAGAGCAAAGGAGTGAGTGGTCAAGAAGTGGGGGAAATAACCCAGCTGGAAAAAAGGGACTGGAGCCTGGACCACAACATGGCTAAATGGTAGGAAGAGTGATCAGGTCAGCAGGATGAATTGGGAAACATAGGGGCAAGCAGCTAGAGCAGAAAGAGACTGTAGATCTCTCTCTCATTCACGCTCACTCACATACACTCACACACACACACACACACACACACACTCACACACATTCTACAAACTCCTCAATCTTTCTCATTAATCACATTTCCTTTTCAATAACGAACATGAAAAGAGAATATGGAGAAGTAAAAAAGATTTAACTTCTCTAGGATCCGATATATTCAGGGAGAAAATATACATATACATTATATACATATACTTCTGTATGCACTATGTAGCACCAAAATTTTCTAGAGGCAGAAACAAGAAAGTATTAACAACAGTTATCATACAGTGAGAGGGGAGAGGAGAGAAAGGGACTTAAGTCATATCTTACATGTTCCTGTACTATTTGAGTCGTTTATCACAAACACACATTGCTTTCTAATTTAAAAAATAACTTTTTAAATTAACCAAACACACAAATACAACTTATAAGAATGTCCTTTCTAAAGGCAACTGGCAATATGCATCAGGAACCTTTAAAGATGACCACACCTTCTGACCTTCTTAAAAGTTGAGTAACTACTGAGAAGGAATACAACACAGGGTTATATAGACTTGGGAGTCAGACTATCTGGTTCAATCTCTCCACCACTTATTAGAGGAGTCATCTCAAGCCAATCAATGAACCTCTCTGTGCCTCCATTTCTCCACCTCAGAGTTGGTATGAGGATTAAAAGAATGAATACACGTGCGGTGCAGAGCACAGTACATGGCATTAGTAAACACTCCAGAAAGGTTGGCCAGCAGTAGTATTGGGAGTTGTCATTTATCCTAAGGAAACAGGCAGAATGTGGGCAATACCTTTAAATACTTGGAAAATATAATAAGGAAAAAGGGAAACTACTATTAAAATAAGTTATATGATCCATTCATATAAATGAAAAAGCATGGAGCTATTTTAAAAACAAGTTTTCATAGAAATATTTAATAGCATGGAAAAAATGCTAGGCTTCAATGTTCCATGAGAAAAAAGGTATATTAAGTGTACACACATACATCACAACCCCAATTCTCTTTTTAAAATAAGTAGCAAAGAATCATATAATACCCCATTTTTATTTATCTATTTTTTGCACACTGTTTTTCTTTGCTCTTACAAGGATGCTGCTATTAACTTCCTCACATGGTTCTCTGTGTTCCTGTGGGAGAGTTTCTTTAAGGCAAATTCCTAGAAATGATATGATTAGAATATATATTATGCATATCTTTACCTATACTACTGCATTTCAAAGTGGTTGTACTAATTTTACTTCCACTGGAAGTTTATAAGAGTTTACATTGCTTCATACCCTTTTTGACATTTTATTGCCAACCTTGTCAGTGTTTGCCCTTGCATGGTTGTGGTCTTAATTTCTTTGATTACTAGAGAGTTGAGATTTTTTTATTTGTGCATCACAGTCTTGACTGCCTCTTATGTGATTTGTCTCTCCATTTTCCCAAAAGGTTTATACATTTTTTCCTAACAATATTCCTGCATACTTTATGTAAAATAAAAAGAAAATCATATAGGAAACAAAATCATATTGGAATATATTCCTAGGCTTCTTGAAGTGTTTACTCAGTGAGTTAGTGAGGAACTGGACAAGGTAAAGCATAAATACCAGGAGAGAAAGAAAAAAAATGGAAGAATCAGAAAGCCAAACAAGTTATTTTGGCACTGATAATTTATCTGCTTATGACCATCCCTGCTCTTTTGTTCCAAAAAGGATTCAAGGCTGCTTATTTTTAAAAAAAATACAACACAAGGGCTTCCCTGGTGGCACAGTGGTTGAGAGTCCGCCTGCCGATGCAGGGGACACGGATTCGTGCCCCGGTCCGGGAAGATCCCACATGCCGCGGAGCGGCTGGGCCCGTGAGCCATGGCCGCTGAACCTGCGCGTCCGGAGCCTGTGCTCCGCAATGGGAGAGGCCACAACAGTGAGAGGCCCACGTACTGCCAAAAAAAAAAAAAAAATACAACACAAAACAAAAAATAAGTGGAGAAAAATAAACGACCATTATATTATCCACTGCTATAAACTATGAAGAGTGTATTTTAACAGCAATAAAACTCTCCTGGGTCAATTTGCCTAATGCAGACCTTAAAGGTAGTTTTCTATTAGAGTGATTACCAGAGAATTAACAACTTCTAATTGAAACAAAACAACAACCAGAAAAAGACAAAAACAATTTTTTCAAGGATTTGAGTAAGTTCCAAGACCCCACAGCTCCCTGGGGAGAGCCCAAAACACATGCTTAAACAGGTAACTCCTTCCCATGCACAGAGCAGTGGGCCCACATCTCAGTACAGCACAGACCCTGCCTCAGAGAACAGAAAATACAGGAGCCAGGTAAACTCGGAGGACAGCACTTACCAAGAAGCCTCAAAACTCCAGCTGACCAGGCTCATTTTAATCACAGAAAGCTTCATGAATCATATCACTTCATAAGAATACACTATAACTCTTTTTCTCAAAAGTACCTAACAATGGGACTTCCCAGTGGCGCAGTGGTTAAGAATTCACCTGCCAGTGCAGGGGACACAGGTTCAATCCCAGGTCCAGGAAGATCCCACATGCCACAGAGCAACTAAGCCCACGCACCACAACTACTGAGCCTGCGCTCTAGAGCCCACGAGCCACAACTACTGAGCATGCGTGCCACAACTACTGAAGCCCGCGTGCCTAGAGCCCGTGCTCCACAAGAGAAGCCACTGCAATGAGAAGCCTGTGTACCGCAACAAAGAGTAGCCCCCGCTTGCCACAACTAGAGAAAGCCTGCGTGCAGCAACGAAGACCCAATGTAGCCATAAATAAATAAATAAATTTATTTTTTTTTAAGTACCTAACAAACTGGCCTGGAGTAGGACATCCAAGACACCTGAGGGTAGAATCCCTGACCACTAACTACTGCTTAGAGCACTCAGTGTCCCTGAAGGTCTTATTTAAACTTTAAGCTGGGTTAGCTTTGAGAAAATCTAAGGAACTCTAGAATCCAGCCATTGGCCTAGTCGTCAATATTCATACTTACCAGATTTTACAGCCCTTTGTATAACATAGCATGGATTCGGCCTCTTTTAAGAATGCTTGCAATACTTGGGTGTAATCTTCCACTTGACTACCTTTGAGCCATTACAATGGACAGTAGCCAATAAATCTAAGTATACTTTAACCTCAAATTCTAATTAGAAATATGTATTTCATGAATTATTCAAATATAATCATTTTTCATAGTTTTTTTCCCTTAACATTATTCACATTAGTTAACACTTATGGAACATTTACTATATACCAAGTACTTTGCTTCTTAAAGTATGCGTTCTCATTTAATCCCCTCCTCAACTCCATTAGGAACACCCTACTATTGCCCCTTTTTTACAGATGAGGAAAAAGGTCTGCAGAAGTACAATAAGGGCAAGGATTGTTGTCTATCTTATTTTCCACTGTATTCCCAGCACCTGAAACTCTACCTGGCACAAAGATTCACTCATTTATTTGTTGAATGAATGAACAAACGAAAGACAAACTAATTTCCTAAGACCAAGCAGCAGGTAAATGGCAGAAATGGGATTCCAACACAAGTCTGTCTGACTCCAAAGCCCAAGCTTTTATAGTCCATTCAGGCTGCTATAACAAAATACCACAGACTGGGTAGATTATTAACAACAGAAATTTATTCCCCACAGTTCTGCAGGCTGGAAGTCCAAGATCAGGGTGCCAGCATGGTGGCCTTCCAGTGAGGGCCTGCTTTCTGGTTCACAGATGGTGCCTTCTCACTGTGTCCTCTCTTGGTGGAAGGGGCTAGGGAGCTCTCTGGGGCTTCTTCTTTTTATTTTTTTTTAACATCTTTGTTGGAGTATAGTTGCTTTACAATGTTGTGTTAGTTTTCTTCTGTATAACAGAGTTAATCAGCCATATGTATACATATATCCCCATATCCCCTCCCTCTCACGTCTCCCTCCCTATCCCACTCTGGGGCTTCTTTTATAAGAGCACTTTTATAATGTCACTTATGAGGGCTCCATCTTGATGATCCAGTCACCTCCCAAAAGCCCTCCATCACATTGGGCATTAGGATTTCAACATATGAATTTTGGGAGGATACAAACATCCAGCCTTTACCAAGCACTATGCAAAAACCATAAACCATTTTTGAGGGGTAACTTTTCATCCACCACCCCCCCTTTTTCTTTTCAACTTTTCATTTTGATATAATTTCAAACTCATAGAAAAGTTGCAAGAATAGTACAAGGAACTCCCATATACAATTTTCCCAGATTCATAAATTGTTTACATTATGTCCCACTGCAAACTTTTTAAATTCAATGGATTAAGCAAATCAGCATATGCCCAAAGTCTGTTGCTGGGTAAACCAGGGCTGACCTAACTTTACGCAAAAGCACTCCTCCTATCCCTTCCAGTCTCAGGCTCTATGCCCTAACCGTCAGGGCACCCTCAAATCCCTAGCTCAAGTCTTCATGTCCACACTTGCTGTCCCTTCTCCAAATCCCACACTCCCAGCACTGCCCCAAAGGCCCTGCTCCCTCCCTGCTCCTCTGTACTCAGTCTGCAGGCATGGTGACACAGAGGTATACACAAAGCAAACTGCAAAAAAGGAAGCAGAACTGGCAGGAATTGATTTGATGAATTCCTTATAAAGAATGGTAAAATAAGGTTTTTCTCCAAGATGAGGACCTGTCACCTTTTAACCATCATCCAAGATTCTTCCATACTCGTGTTCCTGGCAAGATGAGGCCATTCAACAGGTGCAAACTCTACTCATGCCCTTCCTTTCATATATCCTCTCTTTCAAGCCCAGACTTCTAATCACTGGCATCGACAAAAGCTGGAGAATTGAGTTTTCTTACCACCCACTGGTACCCCAATGAGCAGCACTCGGGGCAGAAGCCAACTGACCTTCAGGGCTTTGAAGATGACCCCCGGGTGCCGGGGAGAACGGGTGGTGTTATTCTCTAGTTGTTGCTCCAAAGCACGTCGAAGACCAGAAAAGTCTGTGGGAGGATTGTATGTCCTCGTTCCCTTGTAATGAATAGAACTGAAGGCTTCAGGGAAGCGGCCCAGCTTCCGGAACCGGTCCTGGATGAGCTTCTCGGGCACCTCAGAGGGGTGATCTGGACAAGCAGAAACAGGTATATGAACAGTGGCCTCTCTTTAAAAGAAAAAAAAAAGTCACCTGTCTTCCATTATTAAAGGGATATATATTCTGACTCTGTAAATATAAAGTACATAAACAGGCAGAACTGATCTATGCTGTTGGAATTCAGGTTACCTTTGCCTAGAAGGGAGCACAAGCTGGGACGTGGGTGCTGGTGTGTCATGATCTAGTACTGAATTCACATGTATGCTCAGCTTGTGAAAATGCATCACATATACACTTTTGATATAATGTGCACTTTTTGGTATGTATGTTACATTTCAAGGAAGTGCCTTTTTAAAAAACGTGCTCACTGTAAAAAATCCAAACATGGACTTCCCTGGTGGCTCAGTGGTTAAGAATCTGCCTGCCAACGCAGGGGACATGAGTCCGATCCCTGGTCTGGGAAGATCCCACATGCCACAGAGCAACTAAGCCAGTGCACCACAACTACTGAGCCTGAGCTCTAGTCTGTAAGCCACAACTACTGAGCATGTGTGCCACAACTACTGAAACCCACGTGCCTAGAGCCCATGCTCTGCAACGGACAAGCCACCGCAATGAGAAGCCCACACCCCACAACGAGAGTAGCTCCCGCTCGCCGCAACTAGAGAAAGCCTGCGTGCAGCAACGAAGACCCAACACAGCCAAAAGAAATAATAAATAAATTTATTTAAAAAGAAAAAAATCCAGACATGTCAAAGCATAAAAGGAAAGAAATGTACATCCTCTGCTCCCTCCTCCTCCTCATCAAAGGTAACTACAGGCCAATGTTTACACTTTCAGACTTTCTTTTCTTACTCAATTACCAACACATTTATGCAACTTGCTTTCATCACTTAATAACATACTGTAAATATGTGTCCTTGTCATGTTATACTCTGAGACATTCCTTATTCTTTTTTAACAACTACACAGTCTTCTATTCTATGGACGTATTCCACCAGTCACCTACAAACAAACATTTAAAATAAATAGCTACTTTGAAAGTGCTGGTCTTATGCTGGTGAAGCTGTGGACAAACTGCCAACGTGTGAGGGTATCAGCCTCCCCATAGTTTCACCAACATTTATCCAGAAATTTGGGGAGTAGCAGTATAAACAGATGCAAAAAATATTTTGGAGGTAAAACTTGGAAGGACTTTTAAATTTCCTTTAACAACAAAATCACTCCAATTAACACTGGAAATGTGGCTTTAGCTCATATTTAAAGGTACAGTCATCAAAGAGAAGTAGCCAAAATTCTGCAGTCAATCCCTAACCCCATCTCCTCCTGAACTCTTCCTGTGAGTCACTCTTGAAGGAAGGAGCAGCCCATCAGCAAGTGACTTCTCCCAAAGGCACCCAGAAGCCTGACCGCCTTCACTTTCTCCCAACATCAGCTCACAGCTTGCCCCTGAACAAGTAATCGCTCCCAAATGATTATGGGAGCTTGGTCTGCTCGTTTGTAAAACAGAGATAATTCATTTGCCTACTAACTCCCACCTAGGAATCCTCTGTCCAGAAAAAGACCAGGATCTAACAAAATCCAAAAGTCTACAAGACAGAGAAATATGTAATTATCAATTTGCTCACAATTTTGGCACCTCTCCTACCCTGCATAAACTCTGGCTGTCTTGGTTCCATCTCAAGGTTTCAGGAAACAGTGATGGTATTCCAGAAACAACTCTGGATTTAGGACTTAGAGACCTTGTTTTGAATCCAAATTTTGCAACCTGCTAGCTGGAACCTCCTTGGTTACATAACCTAAGCTGAGTTCAGTTTCTTCATCTGTAAAATATGGCTGCTGTTGACTGAGCTGAATAACAAAGATATCTTAAGTTAGCATTTATTTTTAGAAAGTGTTGGGACTTCCCTGGCAGTCGAGTGGTTAAGACTCCACACTTCCACTGCAGGGGGTGCAGGTTCGATCCCTGGTCAGGGAACTAAGATCCCACAATGCCGCGTATCGCAGCCAAAACATAAAAATAAATTTAAAAAATAAATTCTAAAAAATATTTTTTAATGTTATTTTTGTTATTCAGCATTTTTTTTTTTTTTTTGGCTGTGTCAGGTCTCCGTTGCTGCGCGTGGGCTTTTTCTAGTTGCAGCGAGCGAGGGCTACTCTTCGTTGCAGTGTGCAGGCTTCTCACTGCGGTGGCTTCTCATGTTGGGAGCACAAGCTCTAGAGCACAGGCTCAGCAGTTGTGGCGCACGGGCTTAGTTGCTCCGCGACATGTGGGATCTTCCCAGACCAGGGTTCGAACCCATGTCCCCTGCATTGGCAGGTGGATTCTTAACCACTGCGCCACCAGGGAATCCCTCACCATTTATTTTTTAAAAAACAAATAAATAAACAAACACCTAGCACAGTGCATGGCACACAGCCAAAAAAAAGTTACTTTTGAAAGGCTAGTTATTTCAAAATCCTGAACTGGAAGTTAGACCTTCCCCTCACCAAAGTTGTAAAGATCCAAAGTGGCGTAGAAATGCTGATCACAGGAGGCACCCTAAAGTCAGCATTTCCAACCCCCTCTCCTTATCTCAGAGTCACATGCTAATGAGGCTCTTCTTCCATTCCGGAATATTTAGATTTCTCATCTTCCCACTAGACTCAGGTCCTTCAGATTCTAACTCCTTAAAACAGTCCCAGTCTGTCCACTTCCCGCCTACTGCCCCTGCCCTGGCTCAGGCCCCATCACTCCTCACCTAGTACGGTGATAACCTTCTGGCCATCTCCCTGCCTCCAGGCATGCCTCTCTAGTTCATCCTGCAAAAGGCCGCAGGGGATCTTTTGAAAATACAGATCTGATCACGTAACTCTCTGCTTAGAATCCTTCAGGGGCTCTTGTCATACTTGTGACCTAAATCAAGGCCATCCACACGTGATCTGATCCCTGAGTATGTCCACTACTCCCTCCCACACCATCTATGCTTCAGACACACTGAGCCCCTTCATTCAGCAAATATCTGATGAGAGCCTACTGTGTGTCAAGCACTCATCCAGGCTCTTCAAAGGCAGCAGTGAATAAGACAGGCAAGGTTGCTGCCTTCACGGAGTTGCCATTCCAAGGGGAAAAGGCCAAAAACAAGTAAGCGAACAAACAGGATGATTTCAGACAGCGACAGGTGCCCTGATGCACATGAACAAGGTGATGCAGTAAGACTGTGACCACCAGGGTGCAGGAAGGACCACTTTAAAGGAGACACTTGGGAAAGGCTCCAATGGGGTGAGAGCTGAGATGAATCTGAAAGAGGACGGCTAACTGGGGAAAGACTGTTCCAGGCAGACAGAGTAGCATATGCAAAGATGGGAACAGAGAAAAGGCTGGTATAGCTAGCGGAGAGAGTGAAAGGGGGTAACTAGAGAAAGAGTTCAGAAACAGAGGCAGGAGGTAGAGTGAGGACACCGTAATTAGGAGTTTAGATTTTTTTTTTTTTTTTTTTTTTTTGCTGCTTTGGGTCTTCATTGCTGCACATGGGCTTTCTCTAGTTGCAGCGAGCGGGGGCTACTCTTCATTGAGGTGCGCAGGCTTCTCATTGCAGTGGCTTCTTTTGTTGTGAAGCACAGGCTCTAGGCACGTGGGATTCAGTAGTTGTGGCATGCGGGCTCAGCAGTCGTGGTTCACGGGCTCTAGAGCTCAGGCTCAGTAGCTGCGCACAGGCTTAGTTGCTCCGCGACATGTGGGATCTTCCCAGACCAAGGCTCGAACCCATGTGCCCTGCATTGGCAGGCGGATTCTTAACCACTGTGCCACCAGGGAAGTCCTGGATTTTTATTTATTTATTTTTGTCTGCACTGGGTCTTCGTTGCTGTGTGCAGGCTTTCTCTAGTTGAGGTGAGTGGAGGCTACTCTTTGTTGTGGTGCACAGGCTTCTCATTGCGGTGGCTTCTCTTGTTGCGGAGCACGGGCTCCAGTAGTTGTGGCACGTGGGCTCAGTAGTTGTGGCTCATGGGCTCTAGAGCACAGGCTCAGTAGTTGTGGCGCACGGGCTTAGGTGCTCCGCAGCATGTGGGATCTTCCCGGACCAGGGCTCAAACCCGTGTCGCCTACACTGGCAGGCAGCTTCTTAACCAGTGTGCCACCAGGGAAGCCCTGGATTTTATTTTGATTTAGTGGAAAGCTATTGGCAGGTTGGAAGCAAGAGTATGACATGATCTAAATTATAAATTAAGCTTTTAAAAAGCATCACTCCCCATGCTTTGTGGAGGACGCATTGAAGGGGGTGAGAATGGAATCCAGGAACTCACTGTACAACTACCTACAGTTCCCTGGACACAACGAGCTCTTCAAAATACTAGGGGTTTGCTCTTTCTGGAGCATCCTTACTCCCCTCGTCTATCTAGCCGAGTCTCTAGAGTTCAAATGTCACCTCCTCTTTCCTAGATCCCATAAGGAGGTGTAAAGGGTCCCTCTTCTGCACTCTCACAGCTCCAGGACCTACATCCACCACAGAACAGAACACGTGTGGTCTCTCCAACTAGACTATCAGCTATTCGAGGGTGGGAACTGTTTTTTGTTTTTCAGCTTGGGGCCCCAGTGCTCAGCACATGACATTGTGCACTTAACAGACTTTGTTGACTGAATGAACGTCAATAATGTAACTGTTTTAGGGGCCCACACTACCGTCCCTACCTGCATCCAATCACTGTCACTGCACCTGCTCCCTCACCCTCCCACTCAGGTGATGCTCTTGCTTCCCACTTCCTTAAGAAAATAGAAACAATGAGACAACTTCCACACACACATCCACCACATCGACCTCCTTAGCAGTAACCATGTCCATATAATCTACCTTCTCTCCTGCTGTTATGGATGAACTGTCCATGCCCCTAAGGTCACCCCTCCACCTGTACATCACTCCTGCTCTCTCTCTTACATCTGCACTTCTTCTTTCCTAGTGAATCATTCCCATCAGTACACAAGGATCTGCAATACCTCACATCTTAAATTTTTAAAAAGGGAAAACTCCTTGAAGTCCCAAATCAGCCTCCAGCTATCACTTCATTTGTCTGCTTCCCTTTATAGAAAGAACTCTTTGAAAGAGGTGAATATACAACCTTAAGTTTTCTCCTTCTGTTCTCTTGATCCCACTCTGATTAGGCTTTCATGCCCACCATCCCTGGGAAACAGTCTTATCCAGATTCCCAAGGACTCTAACCCGCCAAAGCCAACAGGTAATTCTCAATCCACATCCTGATCATGAGCAGATTCTGACGTGGCTAATCACTCCACCGCTCTTGAGATACTTCCTTATGTCTTGCCCAAGCAGAAATTTTTCTGGGCAATCTACCACCACCAAGTTGCTACTGCAGCCCGATGCACCCAGGGAGGTCAATGTGTGACACGGTACCCCATCTACTCACCAGAGCCTAGCAGCTGAGTATGCACAGTCTCGTGGAAAATGATAACAGCAGGGCCCAGGGTGGACAGGGGGACATCCAGGCCACAGCGGGCAGTGGTAGCCTTGAGCTCCTTGGTGAAGTGCTTCAGGTAAGCTTCTGAGGCGTCCCCAAGGAACTTGAAGAGGTCATTGTGCAGCCGGTCTGCGTGAGTTCGATAGATGACGAGATCTGAGATGGCCAGGACCTTAAGCAGCAGCCGTGTTCTCTGGCTTAGGTTCACTGTAGCCCCCAAGAGCCCTTCTGTGTCTATCACTGCTACTTTGTGGACTGGGTCATATGCTGCCCACACTCCCACAGTGCAGGACTCCTGGGCAGGGGAGGTTTTGAAGACTTCCCGGCCATAAAAGAAAGTGTGGTTGAGGGTATGAGACTTCCCATCCCCAGTATTTCCAAAAATGGAAACCACTTTCAGATGCTGATCAGGTTTGCAGTCCAATTTCCTAATAAAGTCCTCTTCATTTGTTACCTTCCCAAAAAAAGGAAAAAACAAAAAAGACAATGAAATATGGAAACTGCAAAATAGCTAGAAACACCTGCAAGAAGAACAAGTGCTTCCCAGGGCCCCTTGATTGACTTGTCAAGGTGGCAAGGAAAAGAAGTCCCAGGATAAAAGCCTCTCACCCAGCACTTACCCCTAGCAAACAGCTAACGGGAACTTTTAAAGCCTCAGTCAGTATAAGAACTTAGTGTTCATGAAAGAGCTAAAACTATAAACTCTTAGAAGAAGACATAGGAGGCAATTTTATGACCATGGATTAGGCAATGGCTTCTTAGATATGACACCAAAGGCAATACAACAAAAGAAAAAATAGATAAAATGAACTTCATCAAAATTAAAAGCTTTTATTCTGCAAAGGATTCCATCAAGTGAAAAGACAACCCAAAGAATGGGAAAAATATTTGCAAATCACATATCTGATAAGGGACTAGTGGTCCAGAATACAGAAATAATTCCTATAACTCAACAAGAAAAAAATAACCTAATTAAATATTAAGCAAAAAATCTGCATAGACATTTCTCCAAAGAAGATATATAAATGGTCAATAAACACATGAAAAGATGCTCAACACCACAGTCATCAGGGAAATGCAAATCAAAACCACAACGAGATATCCCTTCACACCCACTAGGATGGCTATGATCAAAAAGATAATAGCAAGTTTTGGTGAGAATATGGAGAAATTTCAATGCTCATACACTGCTGGTGAGAATGTTAAATGGCACAGCCACTCTGGAAAACAGTATGGCAGCTTCTCAAAAAGTGAAACATAGACTTACCATATGTCTCAGTAGTTCCACTCCTAGGTATAAACCAAGAGAACGAAAAACACATGTCCACACAAAACTTGAACATGAATGTTCATAGCACTATTATCCATAATAGCCAAAGGTGGAAACAAGCCACATGTCCATCAACTGATGAATGGATAAACAAAATGTGGTATATCATACAATGAAATATTATTCAACCATAAAAAGGAAGTACTGATACATGCTACAACGTGGATGAACCTTAAAAACATTATATTAAGTGAAAGAAGCCGGACACAAAATGTTACACATTCTATAATTCCATTTATATGAAATGTCCACTACAGGCCAATTCATAGAGACAGAAAGTATGTTAGTGGTTGCCAGAGGCTAGGGGAAGCAGGAATAGCGAGTGACTGCTAATGGCACAGGGTTTCTATTTGGGGTGATGAAAATGTTCTGGAATTAGATAGTGCTAAGGGCTGTACAACTTTATAAATATACTAAAAACACTGAACTGTAGAATTGTACACTTTAAAAGGATGACAAATACATGGTATGTGAATTACATCTAAATAAAACTGTTTAAAAAAAAGAAGAAGAACTTATTAGTCAAATTTTATCCATCCATAATTCCTTTGTACAGTTTAAAGAACACTGCAGTCCTTGTAAAAAGTCAGGCCAGGGGACTTCCCTGGTGGTCCAGTGGGTAAGACTGCACACTCCCAATACAGGAGGCCGAGGTTCAATCCCTGGTTGGGGAACTAGATCCCGCATGCATGCTGCAACTAAGAAGTCCTCGTGCCACCATGAAGATCCCATGTGCTGCAACTAAGACCCGGCACAGCATGAATGTGTGAATGAATGAATAAATAAATAAATCTTTAAAAAAAAAAAAAAGTCATGCCAGGAAGGAAGAGACCTGGTGCCAGTGAGATACCAGACTGCAGCTCCAGAAAGATGCTCACGGTCTCTAACTCTTATAATACAGAACCCCGGGGTCAAAGCTCCTAATTCAAATAGGCAGTGTTCTACTCCAGCTAAAGGAGTGATGAACTTTTACACCTAGCATCCTCCAGCCACAAGAGAAAAAACACTGCTGTCAATGTCACTGTCACTGTCCTTGTTCTGTCATTAACACGGTTCAGCTGGGAACTACATCTCCTAGAATCCCTTTCCCCCTACGATTCTGGGTTACAGTTGGCCAAAGAGGAACGTGCATAAAATCTGGAAGGCAGAAGTGAAGGGCTGGCCATCCCTTTCTGAAGGTCTTTTCACAGTCAGATATAGTACAAGTCATAATCAGAGGGGCCCTGTCAGTTCTCCGGCTGGATTCCCCAGGTCCCAAATCTTTTCTGTGTGTATTTTTGTTCCAAAGGCTCACACCTGCAACTCTTCTTCAGAGGCCGGTTATCAGGCTACTAGAGTTAGTCAAAATCACCTGGGAGTTTACAGCCCCTGAGGGTGACCCTTGGAAATGACCTATGGCTGCAAACATCACGAAAGCTATGAGGCCACTCACGTGCCAGAGCTCCCCTGGGGGCCAGGCTGGAGTGGCCTTTGGAGGCCTGGTTGCATCCTGCCTACACCACCCACAATAAGTCACTCACACAGGACCCTGATTCTCAAGAGTCTGCTGGTTTGATAAAGAGAAGTTAGAGAAATGTAGACAGACCGCTGGGTGTGATAATATGATGTCTTCATTTCTCATAACTCATCAAGATGGTAAACCACTCATTATTCTATTAATAACATCACTACTCCTATGTTAATAGCCTTAATGTTAATGATAATATTAATAATTTCATTTACTGAATGCCCACTGCAGTGACAGTGCCCTTCACTAGATCCATGAGGGCAGAACTGAGTCTATCTTTACATCCCTAGTACTTCGGACACAGCCTGGCACATAAGAGGAGTTCGATATCTAGTTACTGAATGAATGAATGCCAGGCACCTTGCTAGGTACTTTAACCACTTTTCTCCACCTTGTATCTTCCACGGGGCTTAACACACAGCAGCATTTGATAATGGGCTCACTGATCTCCCAAGCAACCGAGAGGAACAAGAAGTTACACAGAACAGCCCATTCTGGACTGGTGTCACTCAGTCAGCCTTGTTCCAAGCTGCTAAGCTGGACACAAAAGAAACAAAACAAAATCTCCATAAACCACTACCAGCAAGGAGTCAGATAAGGTCAGAGGGCCGGCTGCAAGAGCCATGAAACAGTCCTGGGGAAGAAGACTCAGCCCAGGAGTTTTCTCCCCTGGAAATCTACTCCTTCATGAATCTGTTACCCAAAAAACAACAACTGCTATCCAGGATACTCAAGAATGGGCACCTGAAAAGGGGCCTGTAGGAGCCGTTAGGTACAGAATTAAGTGTCTCAAGATTCATATTGATTAAGTACCACCAAATGACATACATAATATATAGAAATAGCTCATTCGAGTCAGCATTTGGGGATACTACTTTGGAATCAGGTGTCCTGGGGTATGTTAAACATACAAGTTCATGTGTTGGGCATGTGCAGATGGGTCCAGTGCAAAGAATTCTGGGAGGTGGAGCTCAAACCTCAGGCCGATTTTTCTACCAAGGAGCCCTAGATGATCATTTAATATGCACTGATAGCACTTTTTCACATGTAAAATGAGGATACAACCATCTTTGCCTCCCCTGACTGGGTATTGGCTGCTAATCAAATCAACAGATAAATGAGAAAATGCCTGGCAAACTGAAACCATGCTTCATTTTTCCTTCTGCATTTCACATTATTTTGCTCCCTGTTACGCTATTCAATTCATCCTTACCCTGTGGGCATTTTCCCCTGAGCCAGGAAGGAGAGAACAGCCTAGGTGGTAGCAAGACTGGTTTTCAATCAGGGGAGGAGAAGATCAAGAAAAGATAAGAAGGACTTCCCTGGTGGCACAGTGGTTAGGAAGTGGTTAAGAATCTGCCTGCCAATGCAGGGGACACGGGCTCAATCCCTGGTCCAGGAAGATCACACATGCCGCAGAGCAACTGAGTCCGTCCACCACAACTACTGAGCCTGCGCTCTAGAGTCCACGAGCCACAACTACTGAAGCCCACATGCCACAACTACTGAAGCCCGTGTGCCTAGAGCCCATGCTCCGCAACAAGAGAAGCCACAGCAATGAGAAATGAGACATGTTGGAAATGGTCCTCGGCCCTTACATAACAGCAAAAGCAGGAGCAACACCCCAAAGCCGCTCCTCCCCAACCTCCGCCTTCAGTCCTCCTCCAGCTTGCGTGGACCTCAGGCAAGTCAGAAACACCCAATTCCACTCCCATCTTTGCCACTATGTGGCCTTGGAAAAGCTACTTAACTACTGAGGCCTCAGGGAAATGAGATAATAACAGATACTACTGAAAGGACTAAATGATAAAGCACACAAAGGGCACAGCACAACGCATGGCAGCAGTAGGCACTTGATGAATATCACTCATTATCTGTAAAGACGAGGCCACTGGGAAAGCCTCCAGGGGCACGGCAGCAGCACCAGCAGCGCCTCGGGCCTGCTTGTGGCTCTGAAGTTGCTCATCCAGGGACTAAAGTAGCCAATGTGGTGAGATCTAAACTGTTCTATCTGAAAATGAAAGATCTCACTGCTTGCTCCCGATAGCTCCTTTCCACTCCCCGTAAGCAAAGCAACATAGTGTTATTAATACTGACTTTATAGCTGACTCTTAGTCAAGGTACTATCTAATATCATATCCATCTTGAAGAAACCAAACAGTACACCCCTCTCTCTATCACTGTCTCACCCACGAAGATTTTCACTTTGTGTAGAGTTCCAAGGAGAGTTTCTAAAATGAAATGTAACAGTACTCGATCATCTCCACTCTTCCAATTCAGAGTTCAAAGCAGTTTACAGCAGTGCAAAGTCAACCTCTGCCCCAAGCAGGCAATGGGAATGATGACAGTCTCCCTCAAGAAATTCCTTCTTAGGGACTTCCCTGGTGGTACAGTGGTTAAGAATCTGCCTGCCACTGCAGGGAACACGGGTTCAACCCTGGTCCGGGAAGATCCCACATGCCGTGGAGCAACTAAGCCCATATGCCACAACTACTTAGCCTGAGCTCTAGAGCCTGTGTGCCACAACTACTGAGCCTGCATGCCACAACTACTGAAGCCTGTGCCCCGCAACAAGGGAAGCCACCGCAATGAGAAGCCCGCACACCGCAACAAAGAATAGCCCCCGCTCACCTCAACTAAAAAAGACTGTGCGCGGCAACGAAGACCCAACACAGCCAAAAATAAATAAAGTAAATAAATTTAAAAAATAGAAATTCCGTCTTAGCCATCAGAGAATTATTCCAAGAAGAATGACCACATGGGCTTTGTTCTGAGGAGGCCTTGGAAGGGAAAAGCAAGAGCTGGGATAGAAACTGAAGTAAAAAGCCTTAGAAAGAAGGAAGTTCAACAGAGCACAGAGACTAAAAGTTAAACTCCAAAGACACCGGCAAACACTCCAAAGCAAAGAAGCTCCGCACTGAGGTCCTTTCAGTTCTGGTCTCTCTGGGTGAAAAGGATCTGATTTGTACCAACGACAATCAGACAGTCCTCTAAATTTTTATGGTGTTCCCTTAGCTGAGGGCAAAAATCAGCTCCTTCCCCAAAGTAATGCAAAGGGCTAAGGGAAGCGTGGCTGCTCCCCACCACAACCTAAGGCTCATGATAAATCCCACCCCCAAGCCAACGAAGACAATTTTATCTCTCTCCACTGAGATTCTAAAATTAATCTCAATTAATAAATTATTCCCAAAGTTAAGTCCCCACTAATTACTTTTATGTGATGGTCTGTGGGTTATTCTCCTTTCATTTCGTTTTTGCCTGAGTTCAGAGGAAGAGACAGAACCCAAAGAAACCAAAACAGATTCTTGATCTTATCAGAACTGGGACCACTATTCCAGAAGGAAACTAAAACTTGATTACTTCATTTAATCTGTAGACAAAAAAAAGTTGCCTGCCATTTCAGTAAACAAAGAATGCTGCCTGCCATCCTGGTAAACAACAAATGTTGCCCCCATCAAGCCATGAGTCACTGCAGCCACCCCTCCCCCCTCCCCCCATGGTTCACCCTGAGGGGGATTCAGGATGGAGAAAAACAGGATACTGACCCTAGATAGTGAAGATGTATATCAAAGGAATAATTTCAGTGAGCCCAGACTCTTGCATGTTCCCATACACAGAAAAGCACTAAAATCATTAACTTGAGGTGTCTGTTCTTTGTGATTAGCAGTAATCTTTTGATGTTGGACAACAAGGTTTTTGGCGGGGGTTTTCCCAGCAAAAACTCCCATATATCCTGGCTCCTCCCTTAACCCCTATGAAACAGTTCCTCAGAGCCATCTAAGAGGCTGTAGCCCAGGCTATAGTCCTCAGTAAGGTCACGGAGTAAAACATAATTCTCAGCTTTTAGGCTGTGTGTTTTTTCAGTCCGCAAGTCAACAGACACGTATCAAGCTTCATCTAGTGTCTGGCACTGACCTAATGATGTTAGACCAGCACAAGTATAGAATTTAGGTAACATTTTCCTTCTTCTGTGGGAAGGAAAGGAGAAGCGGGAAGTGAGGGAACTCAAACTCCAGCCAATGATTTAAGTCCATGGCCTAATTTTCAGGCAGAATTTTACTTAAACAGTGTCATACAGATCAGTAGCCACTCCATTTTTAAAGTCCAAAACGAAAGGAGGTTCCATTCCAATAGCAAACTCCTACTGCCAGAAAGTTCTAGTAAGCCTGTTTCCCCCAACCCAACTAGTTCAGAAAATTACCTTTCATTCTATCCTCAAAGGAGTGTATATTTTTGTGTTTATCCATGTATGTGTCAATAGAGTTTCATGTTAAAACAACTGTTTCTCAATCAAATGTTTTCTTAAGACCGCTGAAGTCACAAGATGAGCATTGCAAACACATGGAGCACATCTGATAAGGGCAAAGATCACTTTCTTCCACTCCAGTGTCCCCAAAGAGTTCCATTACTTGAGAGGTCAGGAATTCTCCTACCATGTCTTCTAACTACCAGTGGTGCTTCTGACACATAGCCTCACAGCGCTGCCTGCAGCTCCCCTCCTCCTCTAGCAGGAAAGAGAAATGTTTCTGTGTAGAGATGACCCACAAAATAAATTTTTCTAAAAGGGTCATTTTTAGCACCATGGTCAGTTTCTTTGACTTCACCCATCTCACCCAGTTCAGCTCTCCATTTATATCTCCATAAAAAGCTTTCCAAAGCCATGCTGAATTCTGAGGACAGACTGGAAATACCAAGTCATCCTCCAGATCCACGTCATCCTCAAGGGACTCTTCCAAGGAGCTTCCAGATGGAAGATGGAGGCCCCCTTTTACGTGGCATAGCATACCCATATCTGGCCAGCTATAAAAACAGACACAAGCTCTGGTAAAGGCTCTAGGACCTAGCAGTAACACCACCAGGCTAGACAGAAGACAAGAGCTGAGCACAGGGAACTATATTCAATATCCTATAATAAACTCCAATGGAAAAATTTTTTTAATTTTTTAAAAAGAAAGAGCTAGGCCATCATCAAAAACTCTAGAAACAATAAACGCTGGAGAGGGTGTGGAGAAAAGGGAACCCTCCTGCACTGTTGGTGGAAATGTAAATTGATACAGCCACTATGGAGAACAGTATGGAGGTTCCTTAAAAAACTAAAAATAGAACTACCATATGACCCAGCAATCCCACTACTGGGCACATACCCTGAGAAAACCATAATTCAAAAAGATACATGTACCACAATGTTCACTGCAGCACTATTTACAATAGCCAGGATATGGAAACAAACTAAATGTCCATCAACAGATGAATGGATAAAGATGTGGCACATATACACAATGGAATATTACTCAGTCATAAAAAATAACGAAATTGAGTTACTTGTAATGAGATGGATGGACCTAGAGTCTGTCATACAGAGTAAACTAAGTCAGAAAGAGAAAAACAAATACCATATGCTAACACATATGCATGGAATCTAGAAAAATGGTACTGATGAACCTAGTGACACAGCAGGAATAAAGATGCAGACGTAGAGAACAGACTTGAGAACACAGGGGGGAAGGGGAGAATGGGACGAAGTGAGAGAGTGGCATGGACATATATACACTACCAAATGCAAAACAGATATCTAGTGGGAAGCAGCTGCACAGCACAGGGAGATCAGCTCAATGCTCTGTGACTACCTAGAGGGGTGGGATAGGGAGGGTGGGAGGGAGGCTCAAGAGGGAGGGAATATGGGGATATATGTATACATATAGCTGATTCACTTTGTTGTACAGCAGAAACTAACACAACATTGTAAAGCAATTATACTCCAATAAAGATGTTAAAAAAAAAAAGAAAGAAAGAGCTAGGTTCAGATCCACCTCTACCTGGATCACACTATGGACAATTTACTCAACCCTTGCTCACAGCCTCCATTCCTCACCCACCAACTCTGATAACATTTTCCCATTATTCCTGGTTCCGAGCTTCCCACTACAATGTACTCCAGGCTGGCAAGGGTCTGGGCCATGTTGTTCACCGCTGTAGCCCTAGCACAGAGCCTGACACATAACAGGAAATTTACACTTATTTGTTAAAAGAATGAATGGACACAGCACAGAATGTCTAAATGCTATATTCCCTCTGGGGAAGGGAACAGCATAGTGTTACCATTAAGGGTCCAATCTGCCTCGACCACTCACTGACTTCAGAATAAAGAAGTTATTTAACTTCTCTGGGCCTCTGTTTTCTCTCCTGTAAAATGAGGATAACAACGCAATCTACTTTACAGGGTCACTGTGAGGATTAAGTGAGTTATTAATGCACATCAAGCACTCAGCACAGTGGAAGCGTGCAGGAAATGTGAGAGAAGTGCTGACTGACATTACTGCTGCAGTTGCCCGAGTCTGCCTCTAGGCCACACTCGTCACCACCACCGCAGAATTTCATTACTTTATCGATCCCAAGCAAAAACCCTCCTGAGGGAAGGTTTCCAATAAGTGCCTCATTAAAGAATCAGGGATAATGGGACAAGGAAGAAATTTACTCAACACATGCCACTCCCTCCCTCAAAAGGATGTATATTTTCAATTAAAAAAAAAAAAGCTGTTAGGACTTCCCTGGTGGCGCAGTGGTTAAGAAACCGCCTGCCAATGCAGGGGACACAGGTTTGAGCCCCGCTCCAGGAAGATCCCACATGCCGCAGAGCAACTAAGCCCGTGCGCCACAACTACTGAGCCTGTGCTCTGGAGCCCGCGAGCCACAACACTGAAGCCCAGGCGCCTAGAGCCCGTGCTCCGCAACAAGAGAAGCCACCGCAATGAGAAACCCGCGCACTACAACAAAGAGTAGCCCCTGCTTGCCGCAACTAGAGAAAGCCCACATGCAGCAATGAAGACCCAATGCAACCAAAAATAAATTTTTTTTAAAAAGCTGTTATAAGATTGCATAATACATATATTACGCATAAGAAAGCATTCAGTCTTCATAACAATGAAGTCACATGATTCCAAGAATTATTAGTACACTAGAGACTCCCTAAAGTGCCTTTCTCACAGTTTATGTTGAAGATCTTAATAGATGACACAGCTTTATAAGGAGATCTTTGATGTCTGAGGTGGACACTGAAAGGGGCCTGGTTTCTGTTCTACATGGAATGTGATAGTGGAGCCCTGGTGAAGTAACAGTATAGCATATAACTAAGTAACAATAGTAACCACTCCAGCATTATCACCCTCCTCTGAATTTCCATAATGGCCTCTCTGTACTGCTCTGAGGTCATTCACCTTATTTCTTTTTTTTTTTTTAATTTATTTATTTATTTTATTTTTGGCTGTGTTGGGTCTTCGTTGCTCTGTGCGGGCTTTCTCTAGTTGCAGCGAGCAGGGGCTACTCTCCGTTGTGGTGTGCGAGCTTCTCATTGCGATGGCTTCTCGTGTTGCGGAGCACGGGCTCTAGGCGCATGGGCTTTAGTAGTCGTGGCTCGCAGGCTCAGTAGTTGTGGCTCACGGGCTCTAGAGCGCGGGCTCAGTAGTTGTGGTGCATGGGCTTAGTTGCTCTGAGGCATGTGGGATCTTCCCGGACCAGGGCTGGA
Source organism: Phocoena phocoena (assembly GCF_963924675.1). Classification (NCBI taxonomy): domain Eukaryota; kingdom Metazoa; phylum Chordata; class Mammalia; order Artiodactyla; family Phocoenidae; genus Phocoena; species Phocoena phocoena. The sequence continues at coordinate 29,002,641 of NC_089220.1, read as the reverse complement.
ACCCATGTCCCCTGCATTGGCAGGCGGACTCCTAACCACTGCACCACCAGGGAAGCCCCACCTTACGTCTATGTATTTGGTTGTTGTGGTTGTTGTTGCTCACCGAGCAGCTTGTGGGACCTCAGTTCCCCGACCAGGGATCAAACCGGGGTCAACGGCAGTGGAAGCCCAAGTCTTAACAACTGGACCGCCAGAGAATTCCCTGTGTATTTGCTTTCTATTACCACTCGACTGTCCTCTCCTCAAGGGCGAGTTCAGTGTCTTAGTGCCACTTTCTATCTCCCTCAGTTGTCAGCACATTGTAGGCACTCATTAAATGTTTGCTAAATAATGATTAAACTGATTTATTCTCATTAATGCATTTTATTCATTCGACAAATATTATTTGAGTGCCTACCATATGCCAAACACTAGATGAGGATGAACAGAAGGGGAAAAAAATCACTGTCTGATCAAAATGTTCTAAAATTGACTGTGATGATGGGTGCATAGATCTGTGAATATACTAAAAGCCATTAAACTGTACACTTCAAACGGGTGAATCGTATGGTATGTGAATTGTATCTCAATAAAACTATTTTTGAAAAAAGTAAATGCAACCTTAAAAAGGATTGAGATACTAGTGGCTTTCTTCTATTGTCAAATTAAGATAAAATTGTATACTTTTCTGTAGTTCTGTATTTTCAGTATTTTAACATGATAAGTCTATGCTATTTTTATAATTGGAAAATAATAAACATTGTATAAAAAAGACACAAAAATAACCCACTGCCCTCTGGGATGGACTACTTAACAGGCACAGGGTTTTCTTTTGGGATGATGACAATGTTTTAGAACTAGACAGAGGTGGTAGCTGCACGACACTGTGAATATACCAAATACCAATGAACTGTTCGCTTTAAAATGGTTAATTTTATGTTACATGAATTATACCCCAATAAAAAAAAAATCACTGTCCTCATAAAGCTTACATTGTAATGGAGAGAAGAAAGACAATAATCAAACAATATATATGGTATACAAAATGTCCATCGACAGTGAGTGAAGATATCACGGTATATCCACACAATGGAACAAATTACTGGCCACAAGGACCAGAAAGGTGTGCAGAAAGAATTACAGGATTCTCAAACAGCCTCTACTCAGAGACAAGTACAAAAGACAGTGGGGCTTTCCCAGGAATGAAAGCCTCTGCCATCCCTCCCCAGTCTTGCTTAACCGCTGAATTTTCATTTTAAAGTATTTTTCACAGAGATTACTCAAACTAATAAGGCATATAATTGACACTCGATAAATGTTTATGACTGCTGTTGAGTGATACTTGTAAACTGAATTAAGCTCTTTGAAAGAAAAGGTTATGAGAGATTATGGAAAACAGTTTAGCCATGTAGATGACATATTCGCCAGGCGGGAGAATGGGCTGAGAAGTAGAGGAATTTCTAGAATACTCTATGACTACTGAATTGCTCGGGATTATGTTCTCTCTTAACTTGAACCTGGGGTGTCTGTGTCTACATGCCAGAATCAGGCTCTGTCTGTTCTCTTCCAGTACTCTAACATCTAGAGTCAAATTCCCTGGGAAAGACAACAATAATCCAGTCAACAAGTAGAAGAAAATCAGGAAGGAGGAAAAAAAATTCCAGAAGCTACCAGAAAACAGATCATCCTCCAGTGAAGTCAAGCCAGAGGTCAGGTGCTTACGTATGGTGGGTATACATACTTCTCTGCCCAAGGACACCAAGCTAACCTCACAAACTTGTCAAAGAGAGCCTCTTAATTACTGGCCAAAAGCCATTGAAAAGAGGGGCAAAATGAACAAAACATCCTCCAGGGAAACATCCACCCTTTCCTGCCTCCAAAAGTTCCTCTGTGTCCATTCCCATAGGTGTTTCCAATTCTTCTTGCCTGGAACTTTCTACATTCTTGTTTTCTTTCCCTCCTTTGTGGTCTCGCCCATTAGCTTTCCTCTGGTTGCCCCTCACTGATCAAATGTGCTCAATACATTTAGCAGTTCTAACCTCAACCAGAGATAATCTCTTGGGAGCTCTTCCCAAAGCAGGCAGGACTCCCCTGAAAAGTCCAGCCAGCCATCAGAAGGTTTCCATGTGACACAATCTGCAGGATAAACTCAAGAGCGGTACAGCCAGGAGATGCATCCACAGGGAAAACATACACTGTCAACGTAATAAGAAATCTGCCTTTTATATTAACCCTGACTCAAAAAGCCAAATGTTTGCTGAATTCCAGAAAAAAATCAATCACTTCAAGGAACTGACAGACCAGAAAAATCAGAATCACACAAACTGGAGGTAACTTGAAATAGTTAAAGATAGGTTCCCTGAAAAGCTGACTCACAGTGGTTTTGATGGCTTGTATGCGTCAAATTTTAAACAGCCCTGGACTAAACAAAACAGCCTCCCAGGTTAAATGCCAGGAGCCTGTTACAACTGAATGAGCCCAAGGCTGAGAGAGCTCAGAAGATGCTGAGCAGAAACCAGAGGCATATAATAGGGGCTCTTTCATCTTCCTGTTTGTCTGAGTCATCCTCAACCCTGGTTTCCCAGTAATACATACAATGCCCTCCCCTTACTACTATTACTAAACAAAAGGGGCTTTTACTTGAGTTTCTATGAGTAAAAGGTGGGGGAGGTGAAGGGAGCCTTTGCTGTTCTACCAATTACTGCTTATTATTTTGACAGACAGCTCCTAAGCAGATCTATAGGATTTTTTTTTGTTACATTTTTTAATATGGCACCTAATAAGTGACCGTAAATATATTTGTGCTCTGACCAGAATTTGCCAAAGGGCTAACCAGCCACAGCACTAAAATTAGTCCTTACATTATAAAAGTTTGACCATTCAAAGAGAAAAATGGGGAAGTTCCACAATTTAGAAGATTATGATCCGCAGGCTCCTGACCCATTGACTAGTTAAGTCCTGAGGGGTTTCTGCCAGCCTGTTTGAAACAGAGATCCTGGAAAGAGCAAGCCCCAGAAAGGTGCCCTAGACCAGGAAATGGAAGACAAGGCCAAGGGGTCACCAGCAGGGAAGTCTAAGACAGAAGGAGCATAGAAATGGGGCAGACCAGCACAGGCAGTTTGTGGTCAAGGATTCTCACACAGTACAAAAACATCCTCTGCTCTTTTCCATTCCTGAATCCCACTAGAACAATGTCTCTTTTAGCCAATTAAAAAAAAAAAAAAAAAAGCCAAGTCCCAGTATTTTGAGCCACACTATTCTGGGACTGTAAACAAGCGAAGCAGCCAAACAACTTGATGGGTCTTCTTAAAGGAACGGTCTCAGTGAGATGAGGTCCACCACTGACTCACTGAAGGAAGGACTTGAAGACTCACCTTGGCCTTCCCTTTCAGACAGGGCCCAAGGCTGTCTATTTCTGAGTCCAGGAGGGCCTGCCCCAGGGGACACTTTCTTAGCTTCTCATTGACCACTCCTGGGTCACTGGGCTTCCCTATCACCCTGCATGTTCAGCAGGAGGGATTTAACTTCAGGAGTCTTTTGGCATGAAAAGCTCCTGCTACCATCAGGGGTCAGTCAGCATGAAGATGAAACGGGCAATTGCTTGCCAGTGTGCTGCTCTATTCTCTTGGGAAGAGGGAAGTTATAGGAGGTTTGTAGAAAAGAGACAGTGGAGAATAAAGTGGTTGTGAAAGAAAAACTTGTATGGGGTTTAAATATTTATATATATATTAAACTTATATATAGACAAATAATTTTATTATATATATGATTTTTTTCACCTTTTCTCTGTGACTAGAAATATTCTGGTAAGACAAGATGTCTGAATCCCTCACAAGACTCAACCGATAGGAAAATACTACCCCCTACCTCCACTAAGAACTCTAATTGTTAGAACTTTATTCTTCTAACCTTTCAGTTATTTGCTAAGGGTGTCCTCTCTAACTTCAAGAGATTATAGATGACTTGTCAGTGTGGATCATTTACTTCCTGCGGCTCTAAATAAAGGGTCCATGAGTCATTTGGTTTTCCAAGTACAGTTCCACTAAGGTCTAGAAAAATCAATGAATACAACACAGAAAGTCTAAGTATTTCACTAGAAAGGTTACAAAATATGCCAAAAGAGAATACTGATTTCAGTTAAATTACTTCTGAGGAACTAACAGAACCAAAAGAGGGAGGAAAAAGTGGTGTATTGGTTAAATGTTTTCCACTTCACTGGAATCCAGATCTCCTATCACATCGAACCTTCATCTCTTAGATGAGTTTTCTCAATCTCAGCACTCTTGACATTTTGTACCAAATAATTCTTCATGTGGGGGTTGCCCTAGGCCTTTTAAGATATTTAGCAGCATCCTGGCCTCTATCCACTAGCCGGTAGCACATAATCCCCATCCCCCAGCTGTGACAACCAGAGATGTCTCCAAACATTGCCCAATGCCCCCTGCGGGGGCAAAATCTCTCCTGGTTGAGAACTACTCTGTTAGACAATACCAAATGAGATTATTTTAACTCTCTTTATTGTGTGAATTGAGTTCTTCAAGTTTTATCAATTTAAGTCAATAAAACCTGGGGTATTAAGCAGGTGTTATCTGCACAAACCAAATGCCTAGGAATCACCACTGAGTTCTCTCATTCCCTCATCCCTCCACCCAATATATCAGCATTCCCGTTTTACATCCAAACTTTGTCCCAAATTGATCAATGTTTTTCCATGTCACCATGTCACTGATCGCACCAAACTGAAGCCACCTCTCCCCTCAGCATCTTCAATAGCCTCCTAAGTGGTTTCCCTGCTTGCCCTCTTGCCCTCCCACAGTCACTACAATCTAGTCTTCACACCAGCTCCTGTGACCTTCTAGCATAAAGGAGTCTGGTGCTTCCCATTACACTTAAAATCCACACTTATTTCCCTGGCCTACAAGGCCCCACAGGATCTGGCACCCCCTTACCTCTGCACCTCTATCCTCACCACTCTCTCCAGCTCACTCCAGCCACATAGGCATTCTTTCTCTACTCACACATGCCATCCCACCTGCTTTCTGTTCTCATTCCCCTCTGTCTGGAGGTCTATTTCCCCAGGTAGTATTAACCATCAGGTCTTTGCTTAAAAGTCACCTTTACAATGAAACCTCCCCTAACTATCCGGCAAAAGTGGCTTTCTAGTCACTCTTCCTTGATTATACATCTGAACCACCTTTTTATGTGTTTGACATGTGTGAACTCTGCTTTCCTGGAGCCGAGAAAATGCCTGGCACCAGAACATATACCCAGTAAATGTGATGAATGAATGAATGTCTTTGGCTAGTAGGCCAGATATGTCCATTTAAAAGCCACCAATGAGTTCCTGCTTCTGAGACCAAAAGTCAATCTCTCCTCAAATTTGCCATTCTAGTGTACACTCAAATGGCAACAAGGTAATGATAAAATTGTCACCACCTAAAGGAAGTTTTTTGTCCTTTTAGGTTTTCCAAAAGAAACTAAATAATACTCAAATCACAAACAACAAATCTTAGGAGACTCTAGGCCAGAGAATTTGAGGGAACCACACATAAGAGTAACAGCCTACAAGCCAGTAAAATAATCCCTATGTACTAAACTGAAAATGATCAAAACCCACAAATGCCTAGAAACATGCAAAGAAAAACAAAGCTGGGGCCTAAATCATGGAATCTTCACTGCTACGAGGAAGGAGTTCTTCAATGGTAACGTCTTGCATTTATATAGAGATATGTTTCATTTGATTCTCACAGCAGCCATGAGGAACTGGTGAGTTGATGACCAGAATGAAGTTTGACTAGAAAGTTTAAATGACCTGGTGAGAGAGAACAGGAGTATCATAGAGCAAGGATCTTAGATCACAAATCCTCTGCCACTAATCGTAACTTGATCTTGACAAGTCACTTCATCTCTCTGTGCTTCAGTGTCCTCATCTAGAAAATACAATACTATATACGAAATGCTTGTATCCCCCTGAAATGCATATGCTGAAATCTAACCCCCAAGGTGATGGCATTAGGAGGTAAGCCTGTGAGAGGTGATTACGTCATGAGGGTAGAACCCTTATGAATAGGATTAATGCCCTTATAAAAGAGACCCCAGAGAGCTTCTTTCTGCAATGTGAGGACACGGCGAGAAGACAGCTGTCATGAACCAAGCCCTCATCAGATACTCAATCTGTCAGTGCCATGATTTTGAACTTCCCAGCCTCTAGAACTGTGAGAAATAGACTTCTGTTGTTTCTAAGCCACCTCATCTATGCTATTCTGTCATAGCAGCCCAACTGACTAAGACATACAACTTACTTCATAGGGTGTGGTAGGCTGAAATTGCCCCCCACCCCACCCCACCCCCAAAGATGTCCACATCCTAATGGCCAGAACCTGTGAATACGTCACTTCATGGGGCAAAAAGGCTCTGCAGATGTGACTGAATTAAGGACCTTGAGGTGGGGAGATTACACTGGATTATCCAAGTGGATCCAATGTAACCACAAAGACCCTTGTGAGAGGGAGGCAGAAGGGCCACAGAGAGGCAAGTGACAACAGAAGAAAAAAGACAGAAAGGGATTGGAAGATGTTAACACTACTAGCTTTGAAGCTGGATGATGGGGCCACAAGCCAAAGTACGCGGGAGGCCTCTTGAAGCTAGAAAGATAAGCAAACACATTCTTCCCTAGAGCTTCCAGAAGGAACACAGCCCTATCAGGTCCATTTTAGGTCTTCTGACCTCCAACCAATGAGAGAATAAACTTGTGTTGCTTTAAGCCACTAAATTTGTGGTAATTTGTTACAGCAACAGTAAGAAACTAATACACAGAGTTCTCATCAGGACTCAATGAGCTCAAATGCTAAGAACAGTGCCAAGTGCCACAGTAAGAGCTCTTTAAAGTTTAACTATCATGAGCCAAGACCAGAACCCAGGGGAGACTCAGAGAAGTACTGCAGAAGCTAAGAAAATAAGGTTCAGGAATTTGGTAATATCAATCAAAATTTTAAATGTACATAGCATTTGACAAAAAGATTCCATTTCTAAATAGATTTATAGGATATTCAACACATCCTTGGTTGTAATAACTCAAATATCCCTTAATAGGCTAAAATTGGAGAAAAACCATTCAACAGAGTACTAGGCAGCCTTTAAATAATGAGGTAGACCTCAATGTGCTGATAAGGAAAGTTCTACAAGATGTATCCTTCAGTGAAAAACAGCCAAGGACAGAACAGCAAGTATATCAGATTCCATTTTTGTTGAAAAATTAAAAGGCTACATACATATATTCGTAAGTATACGTGAAAAAACTCTAGAAGTGCATGTAGTTAACCGTTAATAGTGATTGTTCTAACGAAGGAGACTAAGGTTATGAAGGAGGGAAACTTGTCATTGTATGCCCTTTCAAATGATTTTAGTTTTGTTTTTTTTTTTTTTTACTAAGTATGTGTGTGATATTCATTTCTAAAAAACTGAGGTTGAGATGTGACATCACCCATCAAGTATTTATGCGCTGACAGCATGCCCACCATTGTACGTGATCCAGGGCACAAGACGTGGTCCTGCTCTCCAGGAGTCTACAATTTAGCTGAATTCACCATCTAGATTTATATCAGACAATCATCTCTCTAATTGTTTTAGACATTCACGTTAGAAAAGTGAACTAGATATTTTCTCCAAGTACTCTTCCATCATGACCCTATGAGAACAAGTCACCACCTAAAATTCTTGTCCCATCCATTAGTCCCAACCAGTGCTTTTTACAATTAATAAACTGTTATTTCCGGGGAAGTGGTCAATGTTTATGAAGGGAGAAATCTTTACAAAACAGCCTAATTATATACACATTACACACTACAAGAAAAAAAGATGGATTTGTCTGCTTCAGTACACTTCCTTATATTTTCTTAATTCTCTGCTAAGAAACATGTATCAGTGCTACAAAAAGAAAAAAGAAAATACATCCTCCTCCCCTCAAAAAATACTCTTTTTGGTGCTGACACAATATCCACTGGTTCATCGCAAATCTTCCTCTCATTTTACAAAAGTGACAACAATTCGAAGTATGACTTTCCAAAGGCTGACATTAAAGAGAACTGGTGGCAAAACCAACAGGAATCATCCAAATCTAAGTGTTCCATTTGTAAAACATTTAGTGCACACTGTCACCCAATTAGAGCAGAATCCATCGAGGAGACATTATTGCTAGCAAGGGAGGCAGAATGGGATCTGGCTCACTCTTCCATAACTCTATTAGTTCCTCTCAACCAAGCAAGAAAGCCTGTGTTAGCAAAGTACTTAGCTGACAGGGCTTCCCTGGTGGTGCAGTGGTTGAGAGTCCGCCTGCCGATGCAGGGAACACGGGTTCGTGCCCCGGTCCGGGAAGATCCCACATGCCACGGAGCGGCTGGGTCCATGAGCCATGGCCGCTGAGCCTGCGCGTCCAGAGCCTGTGCTCCACAACGGGAGAGGCCCGCGTACCGCAAAAAAAAGTATTTAGCTAACAACATACGTACACAGAAATCATGACATAATTCATTTCCATAACCTTATCTAAGGTGGAAAAAGACAGATGAAAAATACTCACTGGGTAATTATAAAGTTTTCAAGCGGTAACTTACAAAGGTACTCCTCCAATCTGGAGACTTGAGGAGTCATCACAGCTAAAAGTACTGGATGTACTACAAAACACTCCCTGATACCGACAAACACAACAAAGTGGTGCTGTACTCCACGTGCCAGGCCCTGTGATAAGGGCCTTTCCGTTTCTATTCCTAATTTCTTTGAATCCTCTCAACTACTGCTGCGATGTAGAAGTGAAATTGAGGCATGGAGTTTAAGTAACTTGCCCTTGGTTATACAGCCAGTGAGTGACGCCAGGATGTGAAATGAAGCAGTCTTCATTTGAAAGTACAGACATGATAACTGTACCACCTTCACTGCAAAGTATAAACATTCTACTACCCCTTTCCCAATCGCCCCTGTCACACACTTCCATCTCCCCAACTTGCTCCTATCAGACGCCACCCTCTCCCCAGCTCAGAATCAAATCAAATATTCTCCAGTCCTTCTGTAATCCCAGATGCCCTTACTGGCTTCTATTGATCAGAAGCCAATACATGAAAATAAGAAGTCATCTGGAGAGGATACTACCCTTACGAAAAGCGACTTTTCAAACACCTGTCTCTAAATGCAGTTAGCAGGGTGACGATTTATAGCTTTGCACTCCTGTGGGACCCACCAGAAGTCAGTGTCTCTTTCCCTGCACACACACAGTCCCTCCTCATTCACATGTATTCACAACTTGCCAAAGTGCTCTCATTGAGAAAACAGTTCTAAATCAGTTCTTCCTGATAATAATCCTAAAAATAATAATGACAGCTACCACACACTGAGCGTTTATTAGGTAACAGGCTTTACAAACACTGTGTCATTTCATCCTCACTGCAACCCAATGAACTAGGCACTGTCCCCAGTTTATAAATGAGAAAACTAAGGCTCAGAGAGGTAAAGTAATTCAGCCCAAGGTCATGCAGCTGGTAAAAAACTAAATCTGACTCCATACAGATGTAAGCTTTCCGGGGTCTTGCCTCTTACTGATTAAAATGCGAGCTCCTCCTGGACCTCCCCTGAGAGCCAGCTGCCAACATCAGATCTGTTCCGCCACCACAGGAACCCTACTACCACTGAGCGCTTACCTGAACTTCTTCATTCTCATCTACTAGGAGGAAACTCACAACCTTCTCAGTCATCTTCTTCCTCTTGGTGTCCTCATCCATCCCTTCTTCCTCCAGCAACTCCTGGACCTTAGCCACATGGTACACCGTAACAGGGTGCCTCCTTCTGTTACCCCCAGAATGAGTCCTCTTCTGGCACTCCAGGCACAAGTTGATTTTACAGGTCTGGCACCTCACAACTGCCCTCTGCTTCATACCTGGAGAATGCCCACTGGGGCCCTTGCAGGGGTCACAGTAAGGGACGTGGCCAGCTTTGAGTCTGATCCGCTCATGGTTTCTCAGGCGCTCCTGCCGATGGAGCTCCTCCTCGCAGCGGAGACACTGCAGGCTACAGCACTCGTCACACTCGAAGACGGCTTCGTCAGTCCCGCTGCAGGTGTAACTCTCCTGGCACAACAGCCCAGGGTTCAGGCCCTTCTCTGCTGGGGAAGTCTGCGCACTCATATTCAGACCGGGAAGGAAAACACCTACCATATAACAGTACCTGGGCTTTCCCCAGAAGTGAAGACAAAGGCGTTGAGTCCGAAGACTGAGCACAGCCTCCACAGGGTTCTGAACACTCTTAAAAAAATGTTTTTAAAAAAACATTCGATGTCTTATTAGAATTCTTCACACATTTACAAATGTTCGGATATTTAATTTCCTGCTGCCAAGACTCCTGAATCAGCAGCAACGTTGACTTGGTTTGATAGTTTCATCCTCCATAAAGTGCAGGCAAATATGTGGTTAAAATTAACTTGAGAGGGTCTGTTATGGCTATCTGAGAGAGATCTGATGGGTTCACTGAGGTGGGCGCATGCATGGGGCCTCAGACACAAGATTTTGGTAATGAAAGAGAATGGTCAGGAGCTTTTCAATATTATGCAGCTCAAGTCAGTATTTCAGAGGATACCTAGAATAGAGGCAGGAAAAGGATTTCACTCATCTAAAAACAAAAATGCACCTTATAAAAAAAAAGATTGTGATTAAATAGGCCAGAACTCCCAAGAGAACTCTCACTCTCGCTTGTAAAAATCACACTGGCTCATTTTGATCCTAGAAATTTCTCCTCAAAATCATGGTTAAGCCCGCTCCTTCTGAAAACAACCACTACCTCTAGTCTCAAGGCATTTAAGAGACTGTGTTGCTTTATTTCCCAGCCTGAAATTCTCTGTTCCCTCAGTTATTAAATTAAGAATCAAAAGCACTAAGCAAATAGTCCTTGGAGGAACAACCCTCTGCACCCCTACCTGCACCCCACAATTGGGAGAGGTGGAGAAAGACGCTTGTAAAAAGCTAAAGAAACAATAATAATAAACTTTAGCTCCATCAAAGTCCTGCGCAGATCCAATTAACCTTGTGACTGGATTGCTTCAACTCTAGACAGATGCCTATTAACGACTCTAAACCTAGAAACAAGAGTCACCATTCCATGTTTAAAAACAATTAAAAACAATTATTGTACTTCCTTTTGTCCTTTTGTCTAACTGCAAAAAAAGGGAGCAACAGGAGACAGAATTCCTCCACTATGGCCCACTGCAAAGCCAGGCCTGAAGTGAGTTAAAACAAATAATTCTTCTCTTTGTCACTCAAAACCCAACTTTAAAATAACTAAAAAAGAAAGAAAGAAAGAAAGATAGATAGATAACTGGGGCAAGAAAGGGGCTTTTTGTCACAATCATATTCCTAACTCACCTTCGCCTCGACACCCAAACTAACGCTCCAAGGAAATGTAAAGCCCTCCTTTCGGGTATTCACTCCTCCCATACAGTAATCAATCTATCCATCTTATTTTTAGATAAACAAGGAAGGCGAAAGGAGTGACTAGGAGACCTTATTTACACCCTAATCACAGAAGTGCCCAACCAGCTCCCACAACGTTAGTAAAAATCAAAATTTGTCACAATTGAGAAAAAAATAAAACCAACCTTCAAAAAGATACCTCTCCGCCCACCAGACCCAAGCAAACAATCTGCCCACTCGGCCTCCCACCTCGACGCCTCTCTCCAGCCGGGGATTCCTCACCCTTCCTTCCTTCCGGACAACACCACCACAACCCAAGGGGCAGGAGCAAGGTCTAAGAACAAAGAAGGTCCCCCCAAATCCCCCCAACGCTGGCAGAGGCCAGAGCCGAATCCATTGTTTATACCACCCCACCCCCACCTCCACCCCCGCCGCACCCGCCCCCCCTTCCTCCTGGGGAAGGAGGGAGCTCCAGGGCTAGCGCTCGTCCGGCGCAAGGCCGTGCCCTTCCCTCCCCGACCGCGGCGTCCCGGGAACCCCACCACGAAGCAGCTCTGCTGCGGCGAGGCGGCGTCAGGGGACCCCGGGGCGCCGGTGGAGACGGGGGCTGTTCCTCAGGGCACCGGTGGATCCAGCCTCCTCTCCATCTCCACCCCCCTCCTCCTTCGCTGCCTCCCGGGCTTCCTCCTCTCCTGTTGTCAGTTAGGATCAGCTGATCTGACTGAACTTCTCCCTGCTCGGACTAACAGGAAGGCGTGAGCGGTGCAGCCCAGTGAGGGAGGAGCGGGAGAGGTGGAGCCTGACGCCGGCGGGGGCGGAGAAGGACGCGCATAGCCTCCTGGGAAATGTAGTTCCCCGGAGGCGCATCCTTCCCCAACTTCCCGGAAGTGAAGCCCCTGAATGACTACAACTCCCAGTACAGAAAACGCTGCTCTTGCGCAGAGGCGGTAGAGACTGCGTTTCGAGCATTATGGGACTTGGAGTTTTTGCGGTGACTGTGGTTTCCGCAGGTTTCAGCACCTTGTTTTGGGTAGTGGCCAGAGAAGGAGTGGCGCTAAATTAGAGAACTGATGTAATATGTACTATAGGTGAGGCAAATAATTCGATTTCAAGTAACCCTTAATGCATACCATTCCTTCAGGAATGTATAAAAACAGGCAGTCTCCTCTTACCCAAGTTCATCTTGCACTAAGAAAAGACCAGAAAGAATATATAAGAGAATATAAGTACTCTTGTGGGAGTTTTGTTTTCCCTTCAAGAGTGTTCTGCAAGCCAACCATTAATTTTTTTTCTCCATTAATTTATTTTTCTGACTTTTCCTTACATACCTGAAGAACTTCCAAATTTTCTTTTACTTAGAGGGGGTACATTTATTCAAGTAAGCTTTCAGACTACATTAAGGCTAATGGTTAACACCGTTATCTGGCTTTTCGTAAATGGTCTTATACTTGTTCAGTGCTTTCACTTTTTGTTTTTTTCGTTTGTTTCTTGGAACAACACTGAAAGCAAGCCTGATGTAAAGAGCACTGGTTTGAGATGCTGAAGACTGGGTGCTTGTTCTAGAAAGCTCTTGGGTAAATCATGCAACTCTCCATGAAATAAAAGGATTATATCCTGTAAACTCTGAGGTCCCTGCCAGTTTTAATGTTCTATGATTCTATCTTGATAATTGTTAACCCAGGAGAGAAAACGAAGTTTAAGTGACTTGCCAAGGTCATAAAGCAAATTATTGACAAAGCTGGGACAAGAACCCATCTCCTGACCTAAAGTGAGATAATTTTGTATGCTATGATTCAAGGGACATAGTTAGACCAATAGTAAAACCAAATCTACATAATAATGAATCAGCCATGTGTGAGGGTTATACTGCTGAAAATTATGTCTTCAAGACTGGGCAGATAGCCAACAGTGGGACTAACAGCACAATGGTGGAGAAATGCCACATCACAAACAAGGATACTAAGACCTAAGCTATCTGTAGTACTTTACAATTTCGAAGTTTAATGGGGAGAAGAGGAAAAGAGGGATTTTAAAAAGGAATTTAAGATAACAGGTCTTGAGCTAGGCTCTTGAGACTGGCCAGCATGGCATAAAATTTCCCTAGAAGGTTTCGTTCCTAACCTACCACTATAATTTTTTGTAGCCTTAATATTTGCTTCATACTCCTAATTATAAAATGAGGCTATTAATATATCCTGAGAACAAAATGGTATTTAACCCTTTTTAAAACCAACGTGCCCATTTTAAAGTACATTTTTTTAAGTTAAAATAAGAACCCCTAAAACTGTGGAAAATGGTTGCCTCCAAGGAAGGTAACTAAGGTGAGGAAAAAGAAAGACTTTAAACACAGTTATACTCTTGAAATTTCTTACTATTTAAGTGCAATATGTCAATAATGGAAAATAAACTATTTTACTTTTATTTCTTGTAATAGATCATGGGAATTATCAGATCCCTTTCAGTTGTTGGATGGTTTTACTCAGTCTCATTCTTTGTGTGCTTAGTTATTTTTTACTATGAGCTGCATTTTCCTTGGAAAATTATTTGTGGGAATTTTGAAAGCTAGGATAAAGGTTCATTCCTCCTGAGAGAATTTAGTTTTGCTTCTGCCAGTAGAGATAACTTTAAACTAGCACTGTTTGGGATTTTTTTTTTTTAAACCACCAAGAGATGTATATTTAGGCTACATATCCCTGAGAGGGCTGGCTTATGGGTCCAGTACCCCTCTACAGCTCCCCACAATCACCCCTTCCAAGACAACTTTCTTTCAATCTGTTAGGTGGGGGTGTGTTTACTTGCAATTCACCCTTACACTGAGGTCCCGGCTTTAGAATTCCCCATTCGACCAAGCCCTGGGCTTAGCCTTCTGTCCTACTTGCCCCCTAGGCCTAGAAAAAACAAGTTTAAGTTCTCTAGGTCCATCCATGTTGCTGCAGATGGCATTATTTCATTTTTTTTTACGGCTAATATTCCATTGTGTATATGCACCACATCTTCTTTAGCCATTCTTCTGTTGATGGACACTTAGGTTGTTTCCATGTCTTGGTGATTGTAAATAGTGCTGCAATGAATATTGGGGTGCATGTATCTTTTCAAAGTATAGTTTTCTCCGGATATATGCCCAGGAGTGGGATTGCAGGATCATATGGTAACTCTGTTTTCAGTTTTTTAAGGAAACTCCATACTATTCTCCATAGTGGCTATACCAATTTACGTTCCCACCAACAGTGTAGGAGGGTTCCTTTTTCTTCATACCCTCTCCAGTATTTAATATTTGTAGACTTTCTGATGATGGCCTTTCTAATGGGTTTGAGGTGATACCTCATTGTAGTTTTGATTTGCATTTCTCAAATAATTAGCAATGTTAAGCATTTTTTTCGTGTGCCTGTTGGCCATCTGTATGTCTTCTTCGGAGAAATGTCTATTTAGATCTTCTGCCCATTTTATTTTATTTTATTTTTTTTGCTGTATGCGGGCCTCTCACTGTTGTGGCATCTCCCGCTGCGGAGCACAGGCTCCGGACGCGCAGGCTCCGGACGCGCAGGCTCAGCGGCCATGGCTCAGGGGCCCAGCCGCTCCGCAGCATGTGGGATCTTCCCGGACCAGGGCACGAACCCGCGTCCCCTGCATCGGCAGGCAGACTCCCAACCACTGTGCCACCAGGGAAGCCCTCTGCCCATTTTTTGATGGGTTGTTTTTTTGATATTGAGCTGTATGAGCTGTTTGTATATTTTGGAAATTAATCTCTTGTCAGTCACATTGTTTGAAAATATTTTCTCCCATTCTGTAGATTGTCTTTTCATTTTGTTTATGCTTTCCTTTGCTGTGCAGAAGCTTTTAAGTTTAATTAGGTCCCATTTGTTTATTTTTAGTTTTATTTCCATTACTCTAGGAGACAGATCCAAAAAAATATTGCTGTGATTTATGTCAAAACGTGTTCTGCCTATGTTTTCCTCTAGGAGTTTTATAGTACCCAGTCTTACATTTAGGTCTTTAATCCATTTTGTTTATTTTTGTATATGGTGTTAGTGAATGTTCTAATATCATACTTTTTTTTTTTTTTTTTTCTTGTGGTATGCGGGTCTCTCACTGTTGTGGCCTCTCCTGTTGTGGAGCACAGGCTCTGGATGCGCAGGCTCAGCGGCCATGGCTGACGGGCCCAGCCGCTCCGCGGCATGTGGGATCTTCCCGGACCGGGGCACGGACCCGTGTCCCCGGCATCGGCAGGCGGACTCTCAACCACTGCGCCACCAGGGAAGCCCTAATATCATTCTTTTACATGTAGTTGTCTAGTATTCCCAGCACTACTTGCTGAAGAGACTGTCTTTTCTCCATTGTATATTCTTGCCTCCTTTGTCATAGATTAATTGACCATAAGTGCATGGGTTTATCTAGAGATTATCATATTAAGTGAAGTAAGCCAGACAGAGAAAGACAAATATTATATGGTATCATTTATATGTGGAATCTAAAAAAAGAAAAGAAAAGATACAAATGAACTTGTGTACAAGACAGAAATAGACCCACAGACATAGAAACAAACTTATGGTTACCAAAGAGGAAAGGAGAGGAGGGATAAATTATGAGGTAAAAATTAACACATACACACTACTATACATAAAATAGATAACCAACAAGGACCTACTGCATAGCACAGGGAACTATACTCAATATTTTGTAATAACCAATAAGGGAAAAGAATCTGAAAAAGTATGTATATATATATATATATATATATATATAACTGAATCATTGTGCTGTATACCTGAAACTAACATGACATTGTAAACTCAACTGTACTTTAATACATAAATAAATAAAATAAAAATTATATATTTTCAAGGAGCCCTGAAAACAATAAAAGAATAAAACTGGATATGAAAAAAAAAAGCCATATAAGAGAAGGACAAAAAAAAAAATGTTTAAGTTCTCAAGTAAGACATGTGCCCTAGGGTAAAAGTAACATCATTGCTCTATTTACTCTCTGGATCTTGCCTTCACCTAGATTTTGGTCTGATTTTTCCTTGTCTTCTTATTGACTCTTCACTATTTTACCAGCATTTTTCATTGTTTCCAGTAAGATGGCCAATTTGCCATATTATGAGCCATTATACAAAAAAGAACAGTCAAGCTAGTGGTTAGCTCAGGGAGGAGCCAATATGATCAGGGCACATGATGGACATCTGGGTGTTTGTTGGCAGTGTTCTACTCTTTTTTTTTATTATTATTCAAACAGAAAGTCACAGGCAGTGTTCTACTCTTGACTTTTGTGGTGGTTGCACCAATGTTCACTTGATACTTTTGCTTTAAACAATTTATATGTTTTTCATATTTTCCATTTGCATATCTCACCGTATAAAATAAAATTTTAAATTTTTAAATTAGAAAAACATGAATACAGTAAAAGGTGACTGGAAAGTAGAATCTACAAGGTAAGCAAACCAAGCTTTTGGACTTAATAATTTCCTTAGGTCACTCAACACAGCATTTTAAAGGTCTTAACCACAATAGGACATACAAAACAAGTAGAAGAAAGGTTTTCAGGTTTGTCCCCTTCAACTTCCCCCATAAAAGGAGTCCTCAGTACGAACACACACACACCACTGGTCTTTAGCTATTAAAATACACACTCCTAAATTGTGTGGCTACATCCAGGTATCCTGTGTGGATTAAGCTGTCTGTTTCCCAAATGGTGCAAAGGGATGGCATTCATTTCCTTGGTAAGTTCGTTAGAGCCCAGATCCACCCTTCGGCCTTGCAGACACAGAAATTTGATTTTATCACCCACCTAGATGGATCCATCTCTTAGCGGTAGACACACTAAGTTTACCAGGCTGAGGATGCCAAGCCAATAGTTTACAATGACATATTACTATTACCCAGACTGGAATGCTCAAAATTAACACAGCACATTTGTTCCTCTGATAATAGTCCTATAGGAGAAACCTATTGAAAAAGTGCTTGGTGAGTATAGAATCAGAACAAGAGGGAAGTATTCAAATCAGTTGAATATTTATGATAAAAGGCTAACATGTATAGACCTCCTGTTAGAGATAGTCTCTACCTAAGGAACCAGAATAATTGAATTCCTCTGAAGTTACCTTTCTGGACTTCCCTGGTTGTGCAGTGGTTAAGAATCTGCCTGCCAGTGCAGGAGACACGGGTTCGAACCCTGGTCCGCGAAGATCCCACATGCCGCCGAGCAACTGAGCCCGTGCGCCACAACTACTGAGCCTGCGCTCTGGAGCCCGCAAGCCACAACTACTGAGCCTGTGAGCCACAACTACTGAAGGCCACGTGCCTAGAGCCCATGCTCCGCAACAAAAGAAGCCACCGCAGTGAGAAGCCCCCGCACCGCAACAAAGAGTTGCCCCCGCTCGCCACAACTAGAGAAAGCCCGCGCACAGCAACGAAGACCCAACGCAACCAAAAAACAAAAAACAAAAACAAACAAACAAACAAAAAAATATATATATATATAAATTTACCTTTCTGCTTGACATTACATGGCTATCCACTAAGACAGAGCTTGGAAATTCACTCTGTGTAATTAAGAAGTTATTTTATTGGAAGGCTATAAGGTATCTTAGAATTGTTGAGAAATTTGGGAAACCTGGCTCAAAAACTAGTCAAGGGAGGCAGTTAGGTGGAATCACAACCAAATTCTCACCATAGGAGGTCAAGATGGGACACAATCATTAGCACCATATCCCCTGAAGACGTTTTCCAGTACATTCTATGCTACTGCCACCACTGCGTTCTCAGTGATGGCAACTGTGGTAGGCAGAATAATGGTCTTCCAAATATGTCCACATCCAGACCCTGACAACCTGTATACACGTTACATTACATGGCAAAAGGGACTTTGCACATGTGACTAAGATTAAGGAACTTTGTTTTTTCAACTAAAAAAGTTATTATTAGATTCAAAGGAAATTAAAAGGACGCTGCCAAATCGCTATAAAAGTTTCTAGATGCTTCCTTTCGATTTCTGTGTTCATCTCGTCAGAGACCAGTAGCCATCATTTCAGGGAGGGATGCCGGCCCCAGACCTCAGCAGGTGGAGCCACTGCCCCAGGTTTTGTTAGTTCTTTTCATCAGTCACTCAAAACTGGGCACTTCTGGGGCCCTGCCACATACAGCACCCTGGACTAGGGTGAGGACTGGCGGGGTAAGGGAACTGGAGTTCTGGCGAAAAGATCGCCACTGTCATCGTTAGGAGCAGGAAGAAGAGGCCGGCAGGTCGCTGCTCATTCTTTGGGGGCTGCACCTACCTCAGAGTTTTTGTTTGTTTGTTTCTTTATGTATATATATACATATATATATGTATATATATATACACACATTATATATATATACATATATATGTATATATATATGTATGTATGTATATATATGTGTATATATGGTTTATATTTTTTTGATTTTGGTTTTTTGGCCACACTGTGCGGCATATGGCATCTTAGTTTCCCGATCGTGGATCAAACCCACGCCCCCTGCAGTGGCGGCGTGGAGTCTTAACAACTGGACTGCTGTGGAGGTCCTGTTTCTTTTTTTTTAATATTTTAATTTTATTGGAGTATAGTTGACTTACAATGTTGTGTTAGTTTCATGTGCACAGCAAAGTGATTCAGTTATACATATGCATATATTCATTCTTTTTTACATTCTTTTCTCCTATAGGTTATCACAGAATATTGAGTAGAGTTCCCTGTGCTATACAGTAGGTCCTTGTTGGTTATTTATCTTATATATAGTAGTGTGTTTATGTTCTTCCCATAAGTTTAAGGACCTTGAGATAGGAAGATTAGCCTGCATTATCCAGGTGGGCCCAATTTAATCACAGAGCAGAGAACCTTTCCCAGCTGTGGTCAAAGACAGATGTGATGACAGAAGGAGTCAGAGTTGCTGATTTTGAAAATGGAGAAAGGGTGCCATGAGCCAAGGAATGCTGGGAGCCTCTCAGAGTTAGAAAAGGTAAGGAAACAGATTATCCCCTACAGCCTCAGAAAGGAACACAGTCCTGCCAACAACTTGATTTCAGCCCAGGGATACCTATATCTGACTTCTGACATGTAAAACTGTAAGATAATAAATCTATGTTGTTTTAGCCAATAATTTTGTGGTAATTTGTTACAGCAGCCACAGAAAACTAATACAGCAGTGCTGCTGTGAATAATTTCTTAACTGTCTCTGCATCTTTATATATCTCTCAAGCTTCAAAATCCTAGGCAGGAAATCTACTTGGCTCACATGGATCACATATTTGTGGCCTGGATATAAGGAAAGTGGAGAGAGGGAGGATCTTTTCTCTTGAGTTCTGGAGTAGGAGGCACGATATAGTGGGAGACTACCTACAAATAGGAAAGGAGGTGGGATGTTGGACTGCAAAATAACAACAAGTGTCCAAAAGAGGCAATCCTATATTTTACTAAGAGGACTTTGCTTTTTCTATACTTAAATGGATTACTTACTCTACTCTGGTTGGTAGTTTTTAAATATGATAATATATTTCATCAGATTATGATTGAGTCCACTGACCTATGAGCTATATTTTCCTTCCAGTAGTTAAGGCAGAAATTGCAAATCAAACTGCCTTAATCAATAAAAGAAATGTACTGGCTCACATAACTGAACAATCTGGTGATTATAATTTCTGCCAAATCTCAATCTTGGAGTCAAATAGCATGCTCAGGACCTTGTTTCCTTCTCTATTTCTCAACTTTGAGAAATTCACTCAACTAATTTTTGACAAAGTTGCAAAAGCAATTCATTTACAGGAAGGACAAGTCTTTCCTTTATCCTAGAGGAAGGATGGTGCTGGAGTAATTGGACAAAAAATAGGCAAAAAATAACCTCAACCTGAATCTCATACCTTACACAAAAATTCATTCAAAACTGATCATAGATTTAAAAGTAAAATGCAAAACTATAAAACTTTAAGAAGAAAACATATGAGAAAAATTTCAAGATCTAGGCTAGGTGAAGAGTTCTCAGACATGATAGCAAAAGCACAGTTCATAAAAGAGAAAATTGATAAAATTAGATGTTAACAAATTAAAACTTTTTTCTCTGTTAAAAACGTACTAGAGGGCGCTTCCCTGGTAGCACAGTGGTTAAGAATCCACCTGCCAATGCAGGGGACACGGGTCTGAGCCCTGGTCCGGGAAGATCCCACATGCTGCGGAGCAACTAAGCCCGTGCTCCACAACTACTGAGCCTGCGCTCTAGAGCCTGCAAACCACAAATACTGAGCCCGCGTGCCATAACTACTGAAGCCCGCATGCCTAGAGCCTGTGCTTCGCAACAAGAGGAGCCACGGCAATGAGAAGCCCGCGCACCACAACAACGAGTAGCCCCCGCTCGCCGCAACTAGAGAAAGCCCGCACACAGCAACAAAGACCCAACGCAGACAAAAAGAAATAAATTAATTTTTTTTTTAAAAAAAGGTACTAGAGGACTTCCCTTATGGCACAGTAGTTAATAATCTGCCTGCCAATACAGGGAACATAGGTTCGATCCCTGGTCCGAGAAGATCCCACATGCCGCAGAGCTGCTAAGCCCATAAACCACAACTACTGAGCCTGTGCTCTAGAGCCCACAAGCCACAACTACTAAGCCCGTGTGCCACAGCTACTGAAGCCCACACGCCTAAAGCCGAGCTTCACAATAAAGACAAGCCACCGCAATGAGAAGCCCGAGCACCACAACAAAGAGGAGCCCCTGCTCGCCGCATCTAGAGAAAGCTTGCGCGCAGCAATGAAGACCCAACACAGCCAAAAAACATTAATTAATTTAAAAAAATACACTATCTCAAATGAAAGGTATACTGTATAGGATTAACAACAGATTAAACACCACAGAGGATGGAAAACATAGCCATAGAAGGTACTGAATATGAAACACTGGAAGAAAAATGACTGGAAAAAAAAATGAACAGAGCATCAGCAATCTGTGGAACAATATCAAGCAATCTAGTATATGTGTAATTAAGGTCACAAAAGGAAAGGAGAGCAAGAGAAAGGACAGAAAAATATTTCAAGAAATAAATGGCCAAAAGTTTTGCAAATTTGATGAAACCTATAAACCCACAGATGGAAGCTCAATGAACCCCAAGCAGAAAAGACATGAAGAAAACCACGGCAAGGTCCTTATAATCAAATTGCTGAAAATGAGTGATAAAGAGAAAATCTTGAAAATGGCCCAAGAGAAAAAAAGATATATAACAGAGAGGGGAAAAAATAATGATAGCAGACTTCTCATCAAAAGTCATGTAAGCCAGGAAACAATGTAGCAACATCTTAAAAGTAATGAATGAAAAAAAACCTGTCAGTCTAGAATTCCTTACTAGTAAACGTCTTTTATAAATGAAGGCAAAATAAAAACTTTTTCAAACAAAAGTAATCACAGAGAATTCAGAATAAGCAGACCTGCACTACAAGAAATGATAAAGAACATTATTCAGGCAAAAGGATAATGATACTAGAGGGAAATTTAGATAGATACAAAAGAATGAAGAATGATGGAAATGTCAAATATATGGATAAACATAAAAATATTTTTCCCATTGTTAAAATATTTTAAAAAGATAATTGTTTATAATAAAAACAATAACAATGTATCATGGAGTTTCTAACATAGTTTATAAAGTAAAATGTAGGAAAATAATACCACAAAGGATGGGAGAGAAGATGGAAGTATGCAGTGGTAAATTCTATATAAATGGTATTACATTTTTGAAGTTAGAGTATGATAAGTTAGCAATATATATTGTGAACCCCAGGTCAACTAAAAAACAAAACAAAGATGTATAGCAGATAAGCCAATGTCAGCAAGAAATTTGAATAATAAAATGTACTCAATCCAAAATAAGATAAGATGGAAAAAGAAGTAAAGGACATACAGAACAAGTAGAAAACAAATAGCAAGATGTCATATGTAAACCCAGCCATGATGAAAATCACATTAAATGTAAATGGTTTAAACACTGCAGTGAAAAGGCAAAAATTGTCCAACTGGATAAAAAAAGCAAGGTCCAACTATATGCCATCTACAAGAAACACACTTTAAGGGTAAAGACATAGAGTAAAAGGATTGAAAAAGTTATACTATGAAAACATTAATCAAAACAAATCTGCAATGGCCACATTAATATCAGACAAAGAAAATTTTAGAATAAGAAATATTATCAGGTTTAGAAAGAGACATTTCATCAAGAGGACATATGCGTTCACCTAATAACAGAACTTCAAAATACATAAAGCAAAAATTGAAAGAACTGGAAGGAGGAATAGACAAATCCACAAATAGAGCTGGAGATTTCTATACTCCTGACGGTAATTAATACAAGTAGGAAGGAAATCAGTAAGAATAGGGAAGACTTGAACAACATTATCAACCAACTTGGCATTCCCAACGACAGAAAAATATACCTTCTTTTCAAGTGCACACAGGCTATTCATCAAGATAGATCATGTTAGGCAGTAAAATAAAAAGTATTGAAATCATATAAAGTGTTTTCTCTAACCACAATGGAATTAGCTAGAAATCTGTATCTGAACTATAAGTGGAAAATCCCTAAATATTTGGAAATTAAACAGTACACTTCTAAACAACACTTTGGTCAAAGAAGTCACAGGGAAATTAGAAAGTGTTCTGGGCTGAATGAAAATGAAAACACAACAAATAAAGACAATGTTTAGAGAGAAATTTGTAGGTTATAATGCTTGTCTCAGAAAAGAATAAAGGTCTCAGAGCAATTATTTAGGCTATCATCTGGAACTAGAGAACAAGAGGAAGTTAAATCCAAAATAAACAGAGAGAAGAAAATAATTAAGGTCAGAGCAGAAACGATGACATAGAAAACAATAGAGAAAATAATCCAAAAGATGGATCTTTGACAAGATTTTTAAAAATTGATAAATTTATATCTAGACTTACCCCCAAAAGAGAGACAAGACACAAATACCGTTACAGAAATGGAAACGAAAATCACTACAAATCCTAATATAATAAAAGAATAATAAAGAAATATTATTAATAACTTTATGTTATTATAAATTCAACTACTTACAAGAAATGGCCAGTTCCTTAAAGGACACAAACTGCCAAACATGACTCAAGGAAAAACATAACTGGAATAACCCTTTATCTATTAAGATGAATTTTAGTTTAAAACCTTCTCACAAGGACAATTCCAAGACCAGATGGCTTTGCTGCTGAATTCTACCAAACACTTAAGGAAGAAACAATACCAATTCTACACAAATTATTCCAGAGGATAGAAGAGGGAACACTTCCCAACTCATTTTTAAAAATTTAGGCATAATTGGCATATAACATTATATTAGTTTCAGGTGTACAGCATAATGATTGGATATGTGTATACATTATAAAATAATCACCACAATAAGTCTAGTTAATATCTATCGCCATATATAGCTACAAAATTTTCTTTCTTTTTATTTATTTATTTGTTTTTGGCTACACCACGCAGCTTGTGGGATCTTAGTTCCCCAGTCAACTAGGGATCGAACCTGGCACTTCGGCAGTGAAAGCACAGAGTCCTAACTGCTGGACGTACAGGGAATTCCCCCCATTTTTTTTTTTTTTTTTTTGCGGTACGCGGGCCTCTCACTGTTGTGGACTCTCCCGTTGCAGAGCACAGGCTGCAGAAGCGCAGGCTCAGCGGCCATGGCTCACGGGCCCAGCCGCTCCGCGGCATGTGGGATCTTCCCGGACCGGGGCACGAACCCGTGTCCCCTGCATCGGCAGGCGGACTCTCAACCACTGCGTCACCAGGGAAGCCCCCCAAATTTTTTTTCTTATAGTGAAAAAGTTTAACACTTACTTTAAGCTTTCAAATATGCAATACAGTATTATTTACTATAGTCACAATGTTGTATTCAGTACATTACATCCCCATGATTTATTTATTTTATAACTAAAAGTTTGTACTTTGGACCCCCTTCACCCATTTTGCCCACTCCCCAGTCTCCAACTCTGGCAGCCACCAATCTATTCTCTGTATCTTGGAGCTTGGTTCTGTTTTCTTTTGTTTTTTAGATTCCACACAAAAGTGAAAGCATACAGTGTTCATCTTTCTCTGTCTGATTTCTTTCACCTAGCATAGTGCCTTCAAGGTCCATCCATGTTGTCACAAGTGGCAAAATTTCATTATTTTTATGGCTGAATAATATACCATTATGTATATACCAATATGTATCTCACATATTTTTTATCCATTCATCCATCGATGAACATTTAGGTTGTTTCCATATCTTTAGGTTGTTTCCATGCTGCAGTGAACATGGGGGGCATATATCTTTTTGAATTAGTGTTTTCATTTTCTTCCAATAAATACTCAGAAGTGGAATTTCTGGATCCTATGGTAGTTCTACTTTTAATTTTTTTGGAAACTTCATACTGTTTTCCATAGTGGCTGCACCTATTTACAGTCCCACCAACAGTGCACAAGGGCTCCCTCTTCTCCACATCCTCACTAACATTTGTTATCCCTTGTCTTTTTGATAATAGCCATTCTCACAGGTGTGAGGTGATGGTGAGGTGGTTTTGATTTGCATTTCCCTGATGATTAGTGATGAGCGTGTTTTCATGAACCTGTTGGCCATCTGTAGGGCCTTCTTTGGAAAAATGTCTATTCAGATATTCTGTGCATTTTTTAATTGTATCTGTTTTGTTGTTGTTATTGAGTTGTATGAGTTCTTTATGTATTTTGGATATTAATCCCTTATCAGATACATGATTTGCAAATATTTTCTCCCGTTCAGTAGGTTACCTTTTAATTTCATGGATGGTTTCTTTTGCTGTGCAGAAACCTTTTAGCTTCATGAAGTCCTACTTGTTTATTTTTGCTTTTGTTGCCTTTGTTTTTGGTGTCAGATCCAAAACATCATTGCTAAGACTGATGTCAAGTAGTTTACCAGCTATGTTTTCTTCCAGGAGTTTTATGGTCTCAGGAGAAAATAATTCCACTTACAATAGCATCAAAAAGAATAAACTACCTTGGAATAAAGTTATCCATGGAGATGCAACACTTATACACTGAAAACAACAAAATGTTATTGAAAGAAATTAAAGAAGACATGGGACTTCCCTGGTGGCGCAGTGGTTAAGAATCTGCCTGCCAATGCAGGGGACACGGGTTCGATCCCTGGTCCAGGAAGATCCCACATGCCATGGATCAACTAAGTCCATGTGCACTCTAGAGTCCACATGCCACAACTACTGAGCCCATGCACTGCATCTACTGAAGCCTGCGCACTCTAGAGCCTGTGCTCCAGAACAAGAGAAGCCACCACAGTGAGAAGCCCGTGCACCAGAATGAAGAATAGCCCCTGCTCACCGCAAATAGAGAAAGCCTGCATGCAGCAATGAAGACTCAACACAGTCAAAAAATAAATAAGAATTTTTTTAAAATTAAAGACATGAGTAAGTGGAAAGATATCCTGTGTTCATGGATTGAAAGACTTAATATTGTTATGATGGCAATACTCCCCAGATTGATCTACAGATTCAATGAAATTTCTATCAAAATTCCAAACACTTTTTTCTGTAGAAGTGGACAGCTGATCTTAAAATTCGGGAACCCCATGTAGCAGTCTTGAAAGTCCTAAAAAGAACAAAGCTGGAGTACTCACACTTCCTGACTTCAAAACTTATTACAAAGATAGAATGATCAAAACAGTGTGGTACTGGTATAAGGATAGAAGTATAGATCAAAGGAATATAATTGAGAGTCTATAATTAAACCCACCCATCTACTGTCAATTGATTTTCTACATGGGTTCCAGGACTATTCAATGGAGGAAAGAATAGTCTTTCAACAAATGGTGCTGGGATAACTGGATATCCACATGCAAAAGAACAGACCTAGGGAATCTGGACCCTTATATTACAACATATACAAAAGTTAACTCAAATGAATCCAAGACTTAAATGTAAAAGCTAAAACAACAAAACTTTTATTAAAAATATAAGTATAATAGGAATTTCCTGGCAGTCCAGTGGTGAGGACTTGGTGCTTGCACTGCCATGGGCCTGGGTTCAATCCCTGACTGGAGAAGTAAGATCTCACAAGGCCTGCTGTGTGGCCAAAAAAAGAGTAAAAATACAGGTATAAATCCACATGAATTTGTGCTAAGGTCTGAATGTTTATGTCCCCCCAAAATTCACGTGGTGATATCTTAATCCCCAAAAGTGATGATATTAATAGGATATTGATAGGTGGGGCATTTAGGAGGTGATTAGGTCATAAGGGTGGAGCCCTCATGAATGGGATTCGTGCTCTTATAGAACAGATCCCACACAGCTTTCTAGCCCCTTTCTGCCATGTAAGGACATAAGTCTGCAACTAGGAGGAGTGCTCTCACCTGGCCATGCTCGTACCCTGATGTTGACTTCTATCCTCCAGAACTGTGGGCAGTAAATTTCTGCTGTTCATAAAGCTACGCAGTCTGTGGTATTTCGCTTCTGAGCCTGAATATAATAAGACACCTTAGATTTGGCAACAGTTTCTTAAATATGACACCAAAAGCACAAACAAACAAACAAACAAAAGGTAAATTGGACTTCATCAAAATTTAAAATTTTGTGCATCAAAGGATGCTGTAAAGAAAGTGAAAAGACAACTCACAGAATGGAAAAAAAATTTGCAAATCATATATCTGATGAGTCTTATATTCAGAATACATAAAGAATTCTTAAAACTTAATAATAAAAAGTCAAATAGGGGGCTTCCCTGGTGGCACAGTGGTTAAGAACCCGCCTGCCAATGCAGGGGACACATGTTCAAGCCCTGGTCTGGGAGGATCCCACATGCCGCGGAGCAACTAAGCCTGTGCGCCACAACTACTGAGCCTGCGCTGTAAAGCCCATGAGCCACAACTACTGAGCCTGCGTGCCACAACTACTGAAGCCCACGCACCTAGAGCCTGTGAGTTCTGCAACAAGAGAAGCCACCGCAATGAGAAGCCCGTGCACCGCAATGAAGAGCAGCCCGCACTCGACACAACTAAAGAAAGCATGCGTACAGCAACGAAGACCCAATGCAGCCAAAAATAAATAAATAAAGTAAAAAAGTCAAATAACCCAATTTAAAAAGGGCAAAGGATGTAAATAGACGTTTCTCCAAATAAGATATACATATGGCCAACAAGCACATGGACAGATGCTCATTAGAGAAGTGCAAATCAAAACCCAATGAGAGGGCTTCCCTGGTGGCGCAGTGGTTGAGAGTCCGCCTGCTGATTCAGGGGACACGGGTTCGTGCCCCCGTCCGGGAAGATCCCACATGCCGTGGAGCGGCTGGGCCCGTGAGCCATGGCCCCTGAGCCTGCGCATCCGGAGCCTGTGCTCCGGAGCCTGTGCTCCGCAACGGGAGAGGCCACAACAGTGAGCGGCCCGTGTACCGCAAAAACAAACAAACAAACAAAATCCAATAAGATACCACTTCACATCCACTAGGACAGGTATAATTAGGGAAAAAACCCAGAGAATAACAAGTACTGGCAATTGGAATCCTCAAACTTTGCTGGTGGGGATGTAAAATGGTGTAGCTGCTGCGGAAAACAGTTTGATATTTCCTTAAAATGTTAAACATAAAGCTACCATATAATCCCACAATTCCACTCTCAGATATATATCCAAGAGAATAGAAAATATATGTTCAAACAAAATTTGTACACAAATGTATATAGTACCATTATTCACAGTGGAAACAATTCAAATGTCCATCAACTGATAAATGGATAAATAAAATCTGGCATAGCCATACAACAGCATGTTATTCAGCCATAAAAAGGAATGAAGTACTGTCACATGTTTTAAATGGATGAAACTTCATAAAATGTCGAGCGAAAGAAGCGAAGCGCAAATCATATTCTATATTTCTGTTTATAGGAAGTGCTCAGAATAGGCAAATCCATAGAGACAGAAAGCCGATAAGTGGTTGCCAGGGGCTGTGGGGAGCAGGTAATAGGGAGTGACTGCTCAATGTACAGTGTTTTATTTGGGGGTATGAAAATATTCTGGAATTAGTGGTGATTGTTGTACAACATTGTGAGTACACTAAACGCCACTGAATTGTAGACCTAAGAATGTTTAAAATTGTGAATTTTATATAAATTCTACTTTTAAAACAAAACAAAACAATAGAGGAGACAATAATGAGTGGAGTGTTGCCTAAGTTGAGTTTGAGGTGCCCAGGAAATATCCTAATGGAGATACTCAGTAGGTAGCTGGCCAGTAAGAGAAGGGAATTCATGTGATCTAGGCTATAGATATAGATCTGGGAATAGATCTATATATGTAGATTTATTGTTGAAGCCTTAAGAGTAGATGAGTCGGCTGTGGAATCACGTAGCGTAAGAAGAGATGAATGCCTGCAACAGGACACTGAGGAGGATCAACATTTTAAGATATGAGAATAAGAAGAGGACCCTCCGAAGCAGATTGAGGAGGAGGAAGCAGTGTGCTAGGAGGAAGAGTCTGGGACATGGAAACCAAGGAAAAAGGATTTGTCAAAGGTAGTGGTCAGGGAGTTCCCTGGTGACCTAGTGGTTAGGATTCGGCACTTTTACTGCCTTGGCCTGCCTTCAATCACTGGTCAGAGAACTGAGATCTCACAGGCTGTGTGGCGCGGTCAAAAAAAGAAGGTAGTGGTCAGAGGTGTTAAATACTAGAGGAGTAAAATAAGATAAAGGCTAGGACTTCCCTGATGGTCCAATGCTTTAGACTCTGCGCTTCCAATGCAGGGGGTGTGGGTTCCATCCCTGGTCGGGGAAATAGGATCCCACATGCCATACTGCGAGGCCAAAAAAAAAAAAAAAAAAAAGACTAAGAAACGTCTATTGGACTTAGCAAAAAAGTAGGCATAGTTTCATTGAACTGGTAGGGAACAGGTTGAGATAACAGTTGTAGGATAAGATACCTTCACTAGGGGAAGTCAGGGAAATGTAAGTTAAACTAAATTAAATGTCATTGTCTCCCATTAGAGCCAGTGTATATATATGTATATGTATACATGTGTATTTAAGTTTAAACTATTTGTAGAAAAGTAATTGGTATAGCCCGTTTGAAGAAGGGTGGTATCTATTCAAATTTAGAAATTAGCATACCCTTCCACCTTTCCTTTCCACTCCTAGGTATCAGCCCTAGAGAATTATGGACACATATTTTGAAGGAAACATGTATAAAGATGGTAATTGCAAGACTGTTTAAATGCATACAAATTGGAAACAAATGTTCATAAATAAATGATTTTAAAAAAACTGTATAGTAGACTATGGTTGCCTTCTCAGTATCCATTTCCCTCCTCTTTTCTAACATAATTCTAATTTTGTTCAAATATCCACATTTCCCCAGCACAGACCTTAGATTTCAGAGAAAGCCAACCTCACTCTTATGTCAAGGGATAGGCTTGATTTTCTAAGGGTATTTGCATCTATCTTGCCAATTATTATTTTAGGCAAGAACAAGAAACTTAGTTTAGGATGTGATTCAATTCAGGTTCCTGGGGCTTCTAGAAAGTTCTCTTTTGACCTTCTGGAAGAAATTCTGACCATAAACAAAATGAAAACACAACCTACGAACTGGGAGAAAACATTTGCAAACAATGCGACCGACAAGGGCTTAATTTCCAAAATATACAAACAGCTCATACAATTCAATAACAAAAAAACAAATAACCCAATCAAAAAATGGGCAGAAGACCTAAATAGACATTTCTCCAAAGAAGACATACAGATGGCCAAGAAGCACATGAAAAGCTGCTCAACATCATTAATTATTAGAGAAATGCAAACCAAAACTACAATGAGGTACCTCCTCACACCAGTCAGAATGGCCATCATTAAAAAGTCTACAAATAATAAATGTTGGAGAGGGTGTGGAGAAAAGGGAACCCTCTTGCACTGTTGGTGGGAATGTAAATTGATACAGCCACTATGGAGAACAGTATGGAGGTTCTTTAAAAGACTAAAAATAGAGTTGCCATATGATCCAGCAATCCCACTCCTGGGCATACACCCTGAGAAAACTATAATTTGAAAAGATACATGCACCCCTATGTTCATATGTTCATAGCAGCACTATTTACAATAGCTAAGACATGGAAACAACCTAAATGTCCATTGACAGATGAATGGATAGACTATGTGATATATATATATGTATGTATATATATATATTATATATATATATAAAAACATGGAAATATTACTCAGCCATAAAAAGGAATGAAATAATGCCATTTGCAGCAACATGGACGGACCTAGAGACTATCATACTAAGCGAAGTAAATCAGAAAGAGAGTACTTCCCTGGTGGCACAGTGGTTAAGAATCTGCCTGCCAATGCAGGGGACATGGGTTCGAGCCCTCGTCCGGGAAGATCCCACATGCCACAGAGCAACTACGCCCCCGCGCCACAACTACTGAGCCTGTGCTCTAGAGCCCACGAGCCACAACTACTGAGCCTGTGTGCCACAACTACTGAAGCTCACTCACCTAGAGCCCGTGCTCTGCAACAAGAGAAGCCACCACAATGAGAATCCTCCAGCAACGAACACCCAACGCAGCCAAAAATAAATTTTTTAAAAAATCAGAAACAGAAAGACAAATACAATATGACATCACTTATAAGTGGAATCTAAAATATGACGCTAATGACCATATCTATGAAACAGAAACAGACAGACACAGAGAACAGACTGTGGTTGCCAAGGGGGGTGGGGGTGGGGGAGGGAAGGATTGGGAGTTTGGGATTAGCAGGTGCAAACTATTATATATAGAATGAATAAACAACAAGGTCCTATTGCATAGCACAGGGGACTATATGCAATATCCTGTGACAAACCATAATGGAAAAGAATATGAAAAAATATATACATATATGTATAACTGAATCACTTTGCTGTACAGCAGAAATTAACAAACCATTGTAAATCAACTATACTTCAATAAAAATTTTTTTAAAAAGAACTTCTGAAATCCACTTATACTTTCTCCTAAATTAAAAAGCACGTGGGCTCAAAGTAGCTGTGTATGCCCATGAGGGGAGCTAGCCTTAGAACAAGGCCCCCATTGTAGACGGTAGGGCAGAGAGGTAGGAAAAAATAAAGACAGGAAGAACCTCATTCTTGATGAAATTACTGAGGTTCTGGATCACTTAGCCCTGAAGGGCAGCCTAGCTAGTCTTTCTGCTGAATGGGCCAGTACATTTCCTTACTGGCTAAGCCAGGTTGAGTAAGTTGTTTGTTTCTTGTTTTTGAAAACTTTCTAGTCCAGACATTATGACACAACTGTATTATGGAATACAATGCAGCAGTTTTAAAGGCAGATTTCTGGACTTCCCTGGTGGTGCAGTGGTTGAGAATCTGCCTGCCAATGCTGGGGACACGGGTTCAAGTCCTGGTCCGGAAAGATCCCACATGCCACGGAGCAACCAAGCCCGTGTGCCACAACTATCGAGCCTGTGTGCTGCAACCACTGAAGCCCGCGTACCCAGAGCCCGTGCTCCGCAACGAGAAGCCACCACACTGAGAAGCCCGCACACCGCAACAAAGAGTAGCCCCCGTTCGCCACAATTAGAGAAAGCCCATGCGCAGCAACAAAGTCCCAACATAGCCAAAAATAAGTAAATAAATAAATTTATAAAAAAAGAAAAAAAACATTAAACAAAACAAAACATTGAAGCTACCTATATGTTCTTTTCCAATCTCCACCTTTGCTCTCTCCAAAATGGATACAGTAATTTCAAGAGGTAACCACTACCCTGAATTTTTCATTAATTTTTTTAAAGTATAGTTTTACCACGTTTTTTTAAACAATAGATTCTTATACCATTTTTAAATTTTTTATTTTATTTATTTATTTTTGGCTGCGTTGGGTCTTCATTGCTGCATGCAGGCTTTCTCTAGTTGCGGTGAGCAGGGGCTTCTCTTGTTGTGGAGCATGGACTCTAGGCGTGCAGGCTTCAGTAGTTGTGGCACGTGGGCTCAGTAGTTGTGGCTTGCAGGCTCTAGAGCGCAGGCTCAGTAGTTGTGGTGCATGGGCTTAGTTGCTCTGAGGCATGTGGGATCTTCCCGGACCAGGGCTCAAACCCGTGTCCCCTGCATTGGCAGGTAGATTCTTAACCACTGCACCACCAGGGAAGCCCTTTTTATATCTTTTTTTTTTTTAATTTTTGGCCGTGGCACGTGGCACGTGGGATCTTATTTCCCTGACCAGGGATCGAACTCGTGCCCCCTGCAGTGGAAGCACGGATTCTTAACCACTGGACCACCAGGGAAGTCCCAGGTTCTTATACCATTTTTAAATCTTTATAGTAATGGTATCATACAATATACAGACTTATGACTTTTTTTACTCAACACATCATGTGTGTAACTGTAGTTTATTCATTCTATTTTTATACAATGCTCATTATGTGAATTTTGGAAAATATGTATATTTATTCTCCTGTCAGACATTTGAGTACTTTCCATTATTTTTTTCCTTTATGAACAATGGTGCCATGGACATTCTTTTTTTTTTTTTTACATCTTTATTGGAGTATAATTGCTTTACAATGGTGTGTTAGTTTCTGCTTTATAACAAAGTGAATCAGTTATACATATACATATGCTCCCATATCTTTTCCCTCTGGCGTCTCCCTCCCTCCCACCCTCCCTATCCCACCCCTTCAGGCAGTCACAAAGCACCGAGCTGACCTCCCTGTGCTATACGGCTGCTTCCCACTAGCTATCTACCTTACGTTTGGTAGAGTATATATGTCCATACCTCTCTCTCGCTTTGTCACAGCTTACCCTTCCCCCTCCCCACATCCTCAAGTCCATTCTCTAGTAGGTCTGTGCCTTTATTCCTGTCTTACCCCTAGGTTCTTCATGACAGTTTTTTTTCTTAAATTCCATATATATGTGTTAGCATACGGTATTTGTCTTTCTCTTTCTGACTTACTTCACTCTGTATGACAGACTCTAGGTCTATCCACCTCATTACAAAGAGCTCAATTTCGTTTCTTTTTATGACTAATATTCCATTGTATATATGTGCCACATCTTCTTTATCCATTCATCCGATGATGGACACAGGTTGTTTCCATCTCTGGGCTATTGTAAATAGAGCTGCAATGAACATTTTGGTACATGACTCTTTTTGAATTATGGTTTTCTCAGGGTATATGCCCAGTAGTGGGATTGCTGTGTCATATGGTAGTTCTATTTGTAGTTTTTTAAGGAACCTCCATACTGTTCTCCATAGTGGCTGTATCAATTTACATTCCCACCAGCAGTGCAAGAGGGCTCATGGACATTCTTGAACATGTGTCCTGGTGCATATATGCAAAGGTTTCTCTATAAAATTAAGAGTGGAACTGCTGGGTCTTAGGCAAAGCACTTGCTTTATTTTTCTAGGTTATACTAAAATAGTTGTATCAATATACATTTCCACCAACAATCCCTAAGTGTTCCTGTTATTCTACATCCTTGTATTTTTGGACTTCTTATTTTGTACCAATGAAATGACTTTAAAATGATATCTCACTATGGTATTAGCATTTCTATGATTACTAATAAATGGTAACAATTTTCATATCTTATTCATTATTTGTCCTCCCTCTGCAGTCCTAGTTAAACATAGCTCAGGATAATACTTCCTCCTAGAAGCCTTCCCTGACTTCCCCAGATCCTCAGGCTAGCCTAAGTGCTGCTACTAATACTTTGCCTTTTTCTATCATTACATTTTAACAAACCCTCCATTTTTCAAGGCTACTTGACTATGTCTTCTTTATATCCCAAAGCATAGTCTAATTCATCATTTCATATAGAAGACTGCCCTTTTTTATACCCATTTCCTCTTCCACCCAATGTTATTGTTTTTTGATAATTTTAGAAGACCTAACACAAGTATACCTCTATCTTCTATAATTACATATATATTTTAATAATGCCAAGTGACAGTAGTTTGAATTCACATAAAGTCTAAATCGTGATGACAAAGTAGCCTATATTGGAGCTCTAGGCAGAGATGTAGACAAAGACTGATTATCTGGTTGTTTAAAACTATTTTAAAGATATGCTGTGATTTTAAAAAATCTACGTATCTAGCTTGGCAATTTAAAAATGAATAAACACATGGTCCCTTCCTTGAGGGAACTCAATGTCTAATACGGAAACTATGTGACAAACAGATGACTATCATACAGGAAGCTACATGGGTAGGCGTCTGGGAGAATAGCGCTTCATCAGGATACCACCTTAGCTCCAGTAGCTCTGATGACAGCTCAGGTGCCTTGATAAGAATTCCAATAATTTCCTCTTCTCAATCCAGGGCACAAAGGTGCCTATTCTTCTAACCTGTTTTTGGCGTAATTCACCTACTTTCTCACCTGCCACTGCATTTCTCTTTTATTTATTTTGGCATGCGGGATCTTAATTCCCCAACCAGGGTTTTAACCCACCCCTCCTGCAATGGAAGTGTGGAGTCTTAACCAATGGACTGCCAGGGAAATCCCTGCATTTCTCCTTTGCTATCAATTCACTGACTCCACTATATTTTCAGTTTAAATTGAGAGGATCCGCTTGGTCCAGCTAAAGAATGTTTTTCTCATAGGTCACCTGATATTTTGCTGACCAGTTGGCTCAGATACGGCAGTAGGAATAAGGCCAGAATGTACATAATGCCGTTAGCAATATCCAAATTAATTATCTACAGCCACATTCCTCAGCAAGGGCCTATGAGAAAAACTCCTCAGGAGGGGGTTGAGGATCATTACAAATGAATGGCTTGGCCTATGCTCTACAAGTGATATATAAATGTATTATTTAGGACTCTTTCCATTGAAGGGATAGAACACTCAATTCAAACTGATTTAGGAAAAGGAATTTATTGGCTTATGTACCAAGAAGCCTAGAAGCATAACTGGCTTAAAGAATGGCTGAATCCATGGTTTCAAACGATATTGTCAAAAATCTCTCATCTTCTCTTAGCTCTGCTTTCTTCTGTGCTGGTTTCATTTTATCCCCACTAGTTCTAAGTTTAAATCCTCCCAGATGTAAGCTAAGTGAAAAAAGGGAGTCCTCCCCCTCTCCCCTTTAAGCATTATTCCTGATAGGATGAGGCACATAGTGTAGTGGTTGAGAGAATGGACTCAGGAACTAGGTTGGCTCCTCAATTACCTACTATTCCTATAATCTTGGGCAAGTTATTTAACCTCTTCAATACTTAATTTTTTTTCACTGTATTACAATAGCTTCTACTTCCCTGGGTGGCTGTGAGGTTTAAAGTTGCTGATGTTTGCATGATACTTAAAATAGTGCCCGATACAATGCAAGGGCTAAATTACCACCTCTGATTGGGTCATAAGTCCACCCCTATGTCCTAAGGGTTCTGGCTAAGGTTGGGACTTTCTATCCAAACTACAAAGATCTGGAGTAGTGGAAGGATGGTTTACTTTAAGAAATTTGGAGTGCCTTTACCAAAGGCTGGGGAATGGATGCTGGGTCAATGTAAACAACAAATGTCAACTACAGGAAAACAAACTGTTGCTTGAGACAACTTCCCTCTCTAAGGTTTTATTTTATGATACAGAGTAACCTGAAAGGATTTCTCTGTTTATGCTTGTGGTTGTAAAAAAAAAAAAAAAAAAAAAGGCACAAACTCTTTTTATTTGCAAAATGTAACTAGCATTTGACTAGCGCTTTACTGAACAAAGTATTTTCACATGCATTAGCCAATTTAACTCCTGCAACAGCTCTGGGGAGTAGGTATTATTAACCTTTCTTAATGGTAACAAACCTAGCAAGCCAAAATACAGATGGATGTAAATTTTACAAATGGTGGTACTGTTAGCGTTTCACATTAGACTCCCACTGCATTTTAGGTTCTGTTGGTACCCATGTATAATCATTTCCTTCATTCAACATATATTTTTTGAGCCCTTGCTATGTATCAGGCATTCTTCTAGGCACTGGAGATAAACAGTAGTGAACAAAACACAATACTCGCACTCCTTAAGTTTACATTCTAGTGGGGTATGTGCAGACAAACCATAAAATAAATAAGAAAAGCGTTAGAGAGTAATATTAAACAGGAAAAGATGATAGGAAGGATACAGATATGTTCAATTTTATATGCAGTGGTATGTCCTCTATTCTGCGTTGTTTGCAGCGCTCCCGAACAAAGATAACGTCTCCCTCCTATTTACCATACTCCCAGCACCAGGCACTCAGAGAGACAATAACTGCATACTGAATAAGTTATAAGCCTTCTGAGAAGCAAGCAGTTGGGAAACAAAGGCCTGTAAATAGATACTGACCATATAGTCCATAAACTGAATAACTTAATCATTCCTGATTAGTTTATTTCTAATAATCTAATAAATGAAATTCTTTTTAGCACGTTTACATTACAGAATGAAAGCTGTGTTAAATGTTTTTACAGGCCGTTTTAGGAATTTCAAACATGTTTTAGCCGCCTCTTCGGCCCTACCTGCGCGCATAAGCTTTGTGTTTGTGCATATGTGCGCACTTTTTAAAAACCGCAGCCTTTGCCACTTATCTCTTGGTATTAACAGAAGTTTTCTAGGATTAGCACTTGGGGTTTCTTCTGAGGTGCTGGGTGAGGCCCAGTTATCAGCCCATCGAACCTCAAAGAGCCTCACAGCGAGATTCTAACCCCCGAAACACAAACTACAAAAAATGGGAAACCCTCTTACAGCCCTCGCGCAGTGTCCGGCCAGCACCTTGACCTCAAGATGGCGTCGCGTAATCATAAGATTCAATCAGCTCCAATCAAAAATGGCAGGGTGGGTCGTAACATACAGCTCGAGCCCTTCTAGCCCTCATTAGGCGTTCCTCTCTATGGTTATATGCCGCTGCGTGGTGATTCAGAGCCAAGAGTGACGATTACCTACCTACGCTCTTCTCTATGGTCCTCCTCTCCACGCCCCCAGCCGCAGTGCACGCCGGGCAATAGGAAGACCTCCAGAAGCTACCCGCGCAGCGCGGATGTGTTTGCGGCCTGTGAGAGTAGGCGCTTCGGCACTAGTCTCCCGGTTAGCGGCGCGCAGAAATCTCGAGCTGGTGGAGCCCCCTCATAACTTGGAGCCCGGAAGGCCGCGAAGGCAATACAATTTCTTCAGCGGCGGGTGAGTTCGCTCTTCTGAACGCGTGTGGAAACCGGGAGACAGGGTACTTCGGCTGGGGGAGGAGGGAAAGCCGGGGATCCTGCCGAAGGGCTGGGGTGGGATGGGGATAAGGGTGGGGTGGGGGTGGGGTGGGGGAGGGGATGGGCACGGGCACGAGGCTTGGGTTTCTCTACTTCTTTTAGGCCTCGAAAACGAGTGGGCCCAGTAGGAGCCCGTGGAGGCCGGACCTACTGCCAGAGCCTTCCTCCTTGCATTGTCGTCCACTTTCCCTTTCCTTTCCACGGCTCGCCACAGAGAGGCCTCGGCCCATTCTGGGCTCCACGTTTGCCACAGAACGCTCGGTCGGCCCCTGGGGAGCCCTTCCCTGAGGCCCCTTTCTAACCTGAGCCTGCGGAAGCCCTGCGGTAAATATTCCGGGCCTAGGATACAATTGCCCCAGGCTCTGCTTAGAAGCCGGCTAGCACCCACCCTTTTTTTTAGCGGGGGGCTGGCCACCAGCTGTTTTCTGTCCCTTCTTCGGTCGTCTAAAGCCCGCCACCGAGTGAATTGCCTTCCCTCCCCCCGCCCCCGACTTGAATTTAGCTACTGCCCACCTTTTCTACCACCCTTCTGGTTGGTTTGCTTGTCTAAGATTGTGGTGGGTGGTGTGGCCTTGCCCCCTTCCTCCCCTGGAGGTTAAAGTAAACTGTATCTTCATTGATTCTAGGGTAGGACCCAGCCCCACGTTAAAATATGTTGCTTCGTTCTCATGCTTCTTTGGTCTTCAATACTACTTTTAAAACACGTTTTGTGAAATAGTTTTAGGAGTATGAAGATTATTTTGAAGTTATGTAATATAGTTGTATATTGCCATGGAAAAGCCATTTTGATACTGGGCAGAGTGGAGCCGACCAAAAAGAGGGAGGAGATTGGACTTCTCTTGCCCCAAACTGCTATAGTGTGAAGTACTGTGAATTGGGTAGTTGGCAGTAGTGTATAAACAGTTCTTATATAGTTTTAGGAGCTTTAATTTTTAAAAGGTTATTTCCAAAAGTGTTCAGAGGCCTAGAAAGGCATTCAGTGGTCATCAGTTCCTCACGATTCAAGTAGATGCTATGCTATTCTCATTTAATTTTTCTTAAAGCCTTGGTTTTCTTCACTTGTAAAATGAGGATTATTAATTGTATTCACCTCATAGGTTATTGGAATTGGGAATTAATTGAAAAAAAATGTAAAATCCTTAATGCAATACCCAGGTAACATAGTGTTTAGTCCACATTAACTGATAGTGTTTGTTGTTTAAGAATTTTCAGTGAAGTATCAATACAAGACCCTAACCCTGACTCTAACATTTCTTCCAGTGTACTCTGGATAGACTTCTGTAAATAAAGTCAGAGTTAATCATTGGTATGTCATTACTAGAAAGAGGCATTGTGATAAGCGAAAACAGCCTTTGGATTGGTAATTTCAGGATAGTGGGGACTGTGGAGTCCTTACCCATTTATTGTGTTCCTTTGGACAAGTTAGCTTCTTCATCTGTAAAAGAAGAATAATATATTTACACTAGGTAATTTGGTAGGTTAAATGAGATAATGTTGAAAGCTTTTGTAAACAAAAGTAAATTAGTATCTTACCTGTTATTTTTATTAAATAATTCATCTTCTTGGGGTTACCAATTTCCTTTTTCTGTTTTGGCCACAGGCAAGTTAGCTATATACCTTTTTCATTTACACATGGTTTAGAGAAAAATCATACTGACTTTTATACTATAGAAGCAAAAGTAATCATTGAACCTTTTAACATCTTATAAAAACATTCTGTTTATTTTTTTAATCTCTTGATAATTTTTTTCTCATTCTACCACTGCTGTTCATGAGAATTTTGATTGATTCCTCAAAGTTTTTGAATAGCTTTCTTCCTAACTTTTTTGAATTTTGAAACTCCAGAAAATAAAAACATATTTCCACTAACCAGAATTGATATTGCTTTTTTTATTTTGACATAATTTCAAACTTCAAAGAATTCTCAAATATCTTTCATCCAGATTTCCCAAATGTTAACATTTCACCAATTTGCTTTATCCTCCTCTCCTTTTTATCTCCATAGTTTTCTTCTGAAATCTTTTGCTAGTAAGTTGCAGATGTGGTGTCCCTCTTAACCCCTGAATACTTAAGTGTGTATTTTTTACAGACAGTTACATTCTCTTAATTAACAACAGTACAGTGATCAAAAATCAGTAAATTAATATTGGTACAGTATAATCTACCGGTCTTAACTGGGTTTTGCCTGAAATTGTCCTGAAGTCGTATTGCTACCTTTTATTAAGGTATAATTAACATATAAAATGCATTCATTGTAAATGTACAATTTAGTGTTTTTCAGTAAATGTGCAGAGTTGTGCAACAATTACCCTCAAAGGATCCCTCTTTTTTGTTTGCAAGTCACTCCCTATTCCCACCTCTAGACTACCACTAATCTCTCTCTATAGTTAGGCTTGCTTTGCTTAGGCTGGGGCAGTTATGTCAGTCCATTGTACCTTGAAGGCTATAAGCAGAGCAGGAAACGGTGCATGCTACACTAATCATTCATATTTAATGTAGAGTTACTGGACTGGCTGTATAACTACACATAATAACTTAAAATTTGCTCTTTCAGAACTAGTAAAAATAATGCTTAGAAAAGAACCTGGCAAATAATTGGAGCTGGATGTTTTATTGAATAAATGATTAAGTTGTATATGTGTGTTTGCTGAGGAGAATCTGTTGGTTCATTTGTTTCTTGGCACACAGTGTCCTGATGGGGTTAGCCTGTAAATCTGACCCTGGTGAAATACTTTGTGTCTATCGGGATAAATCTGTAATGGAGGAATGCACATAAGCAGTAATAGTATTCTCATGAGTGCAGAAAAAGAGTGGTTTAAGAGATTAAAGAGAAAAAAGTGAAAAAGAAAAGCAGAATGCTTGCATATGTTGAGGGGTAGAGGTGAAGCTTCTTTAGAAGTTTTTCTTTTTTGGAAGGACCGTATTTATTGAGATAAAATTTACATACAGTAAAAGGCACCCGTTTTAATTTCAGTGAATTTTGACGAATACATAAACCTGTATGACCACTGTCACAGTCGAGATAGGGAACACTTCCAACATAGGGGCTTGTTTTTGTTACTTTGGGCCATAAAGTTTCATACTTAGCAGGTGAAAATGCTTTGAACCTTCTAAAAGTGAAACACTACTATTCAAGTATTCTTTAAATGCTATTTAAGTCACTTCAGTGCTAATAAAATAACCTCTGCATCTCTCTCAAACCCCACACACAATCCCTCAGCAATTGACCACATTCAAAGTATATACAGAAACCAATAAATAACTTGTTACCAGTTCACTGCTACCACCTGTTCTAGGCCATCTCTTTTGTCTGGATTATTGCAATAGTCTCTTGCTTCTCTACCCTTGTTCTCCTCCAGTCTTATCTTCACATAGTGGCCAGTGACAGTGTTAAAATATAAGTCAAGTCAAAACCCTTACAAATGCTTTCCATCTCATTCTGAGTAAAACCCAGTACTTTTACAGCGGCTTACAAAGCGTTAAACTCTTTGAACCCCTTTCCCATCTCCAGCTTGCCGCCAGTACTGTGCTCCAACTGTTGGCCGTGTTACTCCTCCTGCAAACACTGCATTCCCACCTCAGGCTCTTTGTATTTGCTGTTTCCTTTGCTGGGAAGGCTGTTGCCCCCCAGAATAGAGTTTCCTGCCTCAGTCTCTTGCAAGTCTTTCTTCAGATGTTACCTTCTTGGTGAGACCTGACCACCATGTTTAAAATTAAGCACTCCCTTAGCTCTCTTCCCTGGTTCATTCTACAAAGTACCTACCAACTTTGACTATCTGTATAATTTATTGTGAGTATTACAATTTATCAACTATAGGCAAAAATGATAAGCTTCGTTTATTATCATTCATTTTCACATACATCAAAGTATACCAAACTTTATGTTGAAGTAAGTGGTTGATACCCATTTTAGGATTTTTTTTGGCTGTGTTGGGTCTTCGTTGCTGCGCGTGGGCTTTCTCTAGTTGCAGCGAGCAGGGTCTACTCTTCGTTGCAGAGCACAGGCTCTAGGCACGTGGGCTTCAGTAGTTGTGGTGCACGGGCTTAGTTGCTCTGTGGCATGTGGGATCTTCCCAGACCAGGGCTCAAACCCATGTTCCCTGCATTGGCAGGCAGATTCTTAACCACTGTGCCAGCAGGGAAGTCCCTAGGATGTTTATAGTGAATATTAATATTTATCAGAGATCATCAGAAATGTTTGTTTTCTGAATTTCCATAGGAGGG
Organism: Phocoena phocoena; assembly: GCF_963924675.1. NCBI lineage: Eukaryota > Metazoa > Chordata > Mammalia > Artiodactyla > Phocoenidae > Phocoena > Phocoena phocoena. The sequence continues at coordinate 28,960,746 of NC_089220.1, read as the reverse complement.
GCTGTTATCTTATTAAGATTACCTTCACCTTCGAAGTTTAGCCTACAAATAAGCAAGTTTTGAACAGTTCCAAATAAAAGGGAAATACTTCGTAGAAAAATTGGAGTGAATGAAATGAGTATATTAGCATAAACTGAAACGTAATCTGGTTAACTCTTAATGACTGATACGTTTGAAAACCATGAAAAATAGTTTAAACACCAAGAACTTAGAGGGTTTCTTTTTAAAGGTAGTATTCGTATTTAGTACTTGGGAAAAAGTGATTCTAAAGATGAATTCATGGCCCAATCTTTGTAACCATTGTGAGGCTAGGTACTGAGTCATTGCTAGAATAGTACCTGGCACATGGTAGCTTCTTAATAAATTTATTTAAAGAGGTTCTCAGAGTTTATTTGTTTACTGATTCATTCACTGATTATTTATTTAACAGGTATTAATACCAACTGCCCTCCTAAGGAAGTGCTGAGATAGAGTATTAAAATGATAATATAAAAGCTTCTGTAAGTAGGACTGTAGCCCTCGATGTTTTAAAAGGATATACACTCCTGTCCCCTTCCATGTGGAATATTTGTTTTTGTTTTGGGCAAAAAAGTATTTTAAAAAAGATTATTAAAAAATTCAACACGTTTACTATCTTAAATTAGTTACATTTTTCTTTTTAACTTAAGTTGATACCTACTTAATATTTAAGGCATTTCCAGTACCTTATTTGTTGGTATATGACAACATTCTAGGAATTTATTTTACTTGTAAAGCTTCCTAAATATTTTAAGTGTACTGTGCTTTCGAAATTGAAGTTTAGATTTTACAGAATATTGTATATCCTAACTTATTAAGTGAAAAGAATACTGAGGAAGAAAAGCTGTGAGGATGAAGGACATGCTTTTTTAAAGAAATGTCTAATAATGTCTAATGCAAGTTGAAACAGTGTTTTTTACCTGTCACACTGGAGATTTACTACAGTGATGGTGAGGATATGAGGAAAGGGCGTACCCATGTACTGTTGGTGGGAAAATTAATTTGTACACTAGATTTGGAGGTAAAGAGTAGATACATACAGTACTGATCTGTATTATAGAATTACTTGCACAGGTGCTTAGAGTTATATGTCCAAAAGTCCAAGAATGTTTAATATGATTTGTAAGAGATAAAATGTGGAGAATCATCAATGTTGGTTAGTTACAGCTATATAGTAATAGTTTACTGCATTATAAAGAATGGAATAGAACTTTATGAACTGACATGAAGAGATGTTAATAATGATGAGGGAGAAATGCACATAACAATATAGTATGATTATATTGTTTGCAGAAAAACATAAGTGATTATATATTAGCTTGTGTCTAGAAAGATATTTTAGAAGAATACAACGCATTATACCAAACTGTTGGAATCAGGGGCGAGGAAGTAGAAGACATGCACATTTTATCCTCTCTCTTCTAAAGGGTGAGTAAAACAATATATAAAACATAGAAAAGGGCTTCCCTGGTGGCGCAGTGGTTGAGAGTCCGCCTGCCGATGCAGGGGACACGGGTTCATGCCCTGGTCCGGGAGGATCCCACATGCCGCGGAGCGGCTGGGCCTGTGAGCCGTGGCCGCTGAGCCTGCGCGTCCGGAGCCTGTGCTCCGCAACGGGAGAGGCCACGACAGTGAGAGGCCCACGTACATCTTAAAAAAAAAAAAACATAGAAAAGAAAATAATAGAGAAAAACATTTTTAAAAAGCTTCTGAAACTCTAGACTCCTTCAGTTACAGAGTGTAGGTGGGGGAGTTTTTCCTAGTGTCCAACAGAAAATCTATTAATCAAATCACCACTTTTAGCTGCATCACTGATAGGAGATCAACCCACTTATTTTGGCTGCTTGTTAAAATTGGTGCATGGAATCCTACTAGGGCATTCTAACATCATTTTTCTACTTTTTTCCAGTAGTTCTGGACACTTGAGTATGTTGACAAAAATATAAAATTTGGGGGGACGAAAAGTCTTAAGTACTTCTTTTTTTTTTTTTTTTTTTTTTTAAGTACTTCTATTTTATTTATTTTTTACTCTGTTGGGTCTTCGTTGCTGCTCGTGGGCTTTCTCTAGTTACGGCGAGCGGGGGCTACTCTTCATTCCGGTGTGTGGGCTTCTCATTGCAGTGGCTTCTCTTGCCGCAGAGCATGGGCTCCAGGCACACGGGCTTCAGCAGTTGTGGCGCGCAGCTAAGTAGTCGTGGCGCACAGGCTTAGCTGCTCCGCGGCATGTGGGATCTTCCCGGACCAGGGCTTGAACATGTGTCCCCTGCATTGGCAGGCGGATTCTTAAATACTGTGCCACCAGGGAAGTCCAGTACTTCTATTCATTTATCTAAAAGACAAAAGTTTCTTATTAAGGAATGATATCACAAACCAAATCAAACAGTTCATTGTGTTCTTGTATTTTTAAAAATCAAATACCAGCGTCTGATTCTTGAGTTTCAGTCATTCATTCATTGAATATCATTCAAGAATGGTTAAGAGGTTTGCTTTTAAGTTTGAGAAAAATTACCACTTTTTTCTCATTGTCACAAGTTGTATGTGAATGGTTTATATTTGAACCATTATATTTGAATGGTTACTATGTGACCTGATATATGGAGGTCGTCCCCCCTCCCCCCTCAGGTTTGTAGAAAGTCACTGAGACATTCATTTGTCCTGGAAGAACTGGCCAACACTGAATCAACAAATACTGTGTAACTTTGTAAATTTAGTTTTCAGGGTACTGATGTGTATAAAAAATTAATGCATCAGAACACTTAAAAACTGTTAGATATCTTCCTGGATTCTGAGTTTGATTTAAAAAGATTCATTGATGTTTGGTATTTAATTTTTGGATATTAACTGAACCTCAAAATTTTTTTCTTCCTTTATATGTATTCCCATATGACTGTAGGAGTCTATCCTGAACTTAGATCGTGTACATTTTGGGAACTTATTTTAGAAAAGATCTAAGTTTAAAAAATTCTCAATGGACAGACAGAGAAAAGAGGGTCTTTGCCAGCTCCTTTGGGTAAGAAAACTTGAGAATTTTGCAGATACTCTAAAAATGAAGGCCAACAAACCAAGCATATCAAATTGTAAAGTTTTCAAATAACATGATTTGTCATGATTTCTTTCTTTAGACCGCTGTGGTAAGAATGTCATTCCCTCCTCATTTGAATCGCCCTCCCATGGGAATCCCAGCACTCCCACCAGGGATCCCACCCCCACAGTTTCCTGGCTTTCCACCACCTGTACCTCCAGGTAAGTTTGTGGATATGGTTTTTGTTTTTGAAGTGTAGTTGATTTATAGTGTTGTGTTAGTTTCTGGTGCACAGCAAAGTGATTCAGTTATTTATATATATAAACACACACACTGTTTTAGATTCTTTTCCATTATACTTTATTGCAAGATATTGAATATAGTTCCCTGTGATATACAGTAAATCCTTGTTTTTTATCTATGTAATATGTAGTAGTTCATATTTGCTAGTCCCAAACTCCTAATTTCTCTCTCTCCCCGTCCTCCTTTGGTAACCACGTTTGTTTTCTGTGTCTGTGTGTCTGTTTTGTAAATACGTTCATTTGTATCATATTTTTAGATTCTACATGTAAGTGATGTCACATGATATTTGTCTTTCTCTGTCTGACTTCATTTAGTATGATAATCTCTAGGTCCATCCATGTTGCTGCAAATGGCATTATTTCATTCTTTTTTATGGCTGAGTAATATTCCATTGTAAATACATACCACACCTTATTTATCCATTCATCTGTCGATGGACATTTAGATTGCTTCCATGTCTTGGCTAATGTAAATAGTGCTGCTGTGAACACTGGGGTGCACGTATGTTTTGAATTAGAGTTTTCTCCAGATATATGCCCAAGAGTGGGATTGTAGGATCATACGGTAGCTCTGTTTTTAGTTATTTAGGAACCTCCATACCGTTGCTGTAGTGGCTGCACCATTTTACATTCCCACCAGTGATTCTGTGGGTTTTTTTTAACCCATCCTTGTGTCATTGCAATATTAACTTTAGGAAGATGATACATATGTGACTGTTGGTAGAAGAGCTGTTAGCATTCTGGAAATGTGTTGTCTCATTTTCCTATGGTGATAGTTTTCATTTCTGGCTGAGTATCAGACTCATCCGGGAAATTAAAAAGTCTTTATTTAAAAATATAGATAATACATTTATTTTTAAATACTATACATTTTAAATAGTACAGTATTTTTAAACACTATACGTTTTAAAAACTATATGTTCAAAAATCAATCAAAAGGGTATACAGTGGAAAATTTTTCTCACATTCCCATAAGACTTGTTACCGTCCCCTTACTGAAAGGGGGAACAAAGCAGGGTTATTAGTTTATTCTTTATCCTTTCAGATATTTTTATTTTTCTATCCATTTGTTTTGTTTTATTCTTTTGACACTGATATACAGTAACATCCTATGTATTCTATTCTGCCTTGTTTTTTTTTAATACTTGACAATAAATCTTTCTTTAAATTTATTTATCTTTGGCTGCATTGGGTCTTCGCTTCTGGGCACGGGCATTCTCTAGTTGCGGCGAGCGGGGGCTATTTGTTGTGGTGCGCGGGCTTCTCTCATTGCGGTGGCTTCTCTTATTGCAGACCACGGGCTTTAGGCGCGCAGGCTTCAGTAGTTGTGGCTCATGGGCTCTAGGCACACAGGCTTCAATAGTTGTGGCTCGCGGGCTCTAGAGTGCAGGCTTAGTAGTTGTGGCGCATGGGCTTAGTTGCTCCCCAGCATTTGGGATCTTCCCCGACCAGGGCTCGAACCCATGTCCCCTGCATTGGCAGGCGGATTCTTAACCACTGCGCTGCCAGGGAAATCCTTGACAATAAATCTTGGAGAGCTCTCCAAATAACTGTTTAAAAGCTTCTTCTCTCCAATGTTTTATGAGGTTTAAAAAAAATAAAAAATTTTTTAAGGCGCCACCGCAAGCCACTGAATCAAATCCTCAGAAATTGGGGCTCAGGAGTCTCTTTTCAACAAGTTCACAGGTGATTCATAGGTATCCATTTAAGCACAGTTAAGAGAACCCACATTTGAGAACCATTATCTTGAGGTTTGTAATTAACATTGGTTTAGGAGAAAGAGTTTTCCTCTGGTTTATGAGTGGTAGTTCACATATTTTTATATTTTGGTGGGGTTGAAAGCATTTCATGCAGAATCAGTTTCCCATCTAAAAGGTAGTATCTAAGAGTCCTCCTTAATCTGCATGTTAGAAGTATTTTCTTTTAACATAGAATCTATGTAATTCAGGCTGAAATGAACAAATGATCTTGTAAACCATCCAGAAGTATTTCTTTTTGAGGAAAGGTCTATTCAGTGACCTGGCTTTAACTATTGGATTATGTGTTTGAAGTTAACAGTGTTTACTAAAGAGCTTGACTGTTGCAGAATCAAAAGTACGTTGCAGTTGGCTCATATGATGGGTTGTTAATTCATAACATGTACATTATAGAGGCTCAGCTTTGGGGGCCTCCTACCCCTAGGTCAAGTACACAGCAGTGTTGAAGTAAGTGAAAAGTCACAAGATAAAAATGGCAATTTTTCTGGGATATCATTTAAAACTTAAGGAATTTGAGGGTAAATCATAATTTTAAAAAATCAGAACAGGGCTTCCCTGGTGGCACAGTGGTTAAGAATCCGCTTGCCAATGCAGGAGACACGGGTTCAAGCCCTGGTCTGGGAAGATCCCACCTGCCACGGAGCAGCTAAGCCCGTGCGCCACAACTACTGAGCCTGTGCTCTAGAGCCCACGAGCCACAACTACTGAGCCCGTGTGCCACAACTACTGAAGCCTGTGTGCCTAGAGCCCATGCTCCCAACAAGAGAAGCCACCACAATGGGAAGCCTGCGTGCCGCAACTAGAGAAAGCCCGTGCACAGCAACGAAACGCAGCCAAAATTAAAAAAAAAAAATCAGAACAACTACTTATGCATATATACTGTGGAGTAGAATGCAGTATTTGTACAAGTTTTTAAGACATTTATGCGTGTAGCTGGCTGTTTTAAGTTGGTCTTTTAGATAATCATGGATGTGTATTTGTTACCCCTTGCTGCCAGGGACCTAGTGTGAACGTTTGAGTACTATCAGTTTATTATTCCATGTAACAATTACTGAATTTTAGTCAGTAACTTAACAGCTCTGTAATGGACTGTAAAGGAATTTCTCCTGAAAATGGCGACTAAGAAAATAATGTTAATAGAAAACCGAAAAAAGTTACTTGTCAACCATCAAACCAATTGATTACTTGAGAAGGATAGTGCCCTGAGCCATTTTCATTTGGGCATCAATATTTGAGGGCGTCCCCATATTTTTTTTCATTAATTTATAGTCTCATAATATGATCTATTTTTTGATAGTCTTTATTAATAACCATGATACTTTTAGCAAAGTTTGTGTTATTAGAGTTATAGGGAAGAGTAGTTTACTATTTCTGAAGAAATTTTAAGGCATTGGAGATAAAACTTGTTCAGAATCAGGAACGGTGACAATGAAAAAAATCAATTCCTTACCAGTATATTGGTTTTATAGGAAAGATTTTAAATTCCTTTGAATTTTTTAAAAACACATACTAAATGTAACTTGTTTTCTGATGAACACTATACCAAATTATAAATGGAAGTGGAAGATAAATGGGCTATGTTTCTCTTAAGGCTAATCCTAGTATATCTTTTAAGATGGGTCAGCAGACCTTAAAACCAGATTTTCAGTATTTCTTCTTGTCTGTTTGGTCAGTGCCATACTAATGTGGGCATTTGTTCACAGAGTATTAACGCTATTAAACAATTCTGATTCCATTTGTGATAGCATACAGTATCATTTCTGTTTAGGGAAGCATACTTGAATGATAAATCAGACTTTAGTTACAGCTAACTCATTCATACCTGCATCCTGTGTGCAGCGTCAATACTTGAAAAAAAAAAAAAGAAGTATGCTAAACTAGTATAATAATTCAAGACCACAATACCCATATTCATGTATAATTTTCTTGTGTTGCCTATTAGTGCAATTAATTGAACTCTGAGATAACGTATGTGGCGATCACATTATATATTAAATTAGAAAATATATAAGAAAAAAACATAATTTTTCCTTTAAAAGTATTGCATGCTATAGATTAAAGGAAGTTTCCCCCCCATAGTTCCTGAGCATTCCCTTCCCCAAAGGGGGGGAAGTCTTTCTTATCAGTTTCTGGTGTGTAGCTCTCCAGAGATGTAAAGTATATCCCACTGTGTTTGCTTATGTTTATTCTACCCTACTTTTTTTTTCAGACCTCAGCTGGTATATACACTGTTTACACTTTGTGCATTTTGCCTTTTTTTTTTTTTTTTTTTTACCGTAGCATTCATAGATCTGTAATGAGCAACAATACATTTTTTTTTTTTTTTTTTTTTTGCGGTACGCGGGCCTCTCACCGTTGTGGCCTCTCCCGTTGCGGAGCACAGGCTCCAGACGCGCAAGCTCAGCTGCCATGGCTCACGGGCCCAGCCGCTCCGCGGCATGTGGGATCCTCCCGGACCGGGGCACGAACCCGCGTCCCCTGCATCAGCAGGCAGACTCTCAACCACTGAGCCACCAGGGAAACCCAACAATACATTTTTGTAAATTCTGCATTTCATGAAATTAGTAAGTTGAGGTGGGAACCATACTATTAAACCTTTTAGTAACTATTAAAAAGGAAAAAAAAAATTTTTTTTTCAAAATGTCTTTTTCTTAAGGTTTTCTTAAATAGAAAGTTTACCTGTGGAAGAGGTGCTGCACAGATTACAGTCGGTAAATGGAGTATTTGCTTTTGTTTTGCAAAGTTAAAAGTGAAAAATTTAGAGTTGATGGTAGTTTTGAGTATCTACCTATTTAAGTGCTCCACATAAATGATCTCAGTAGGCACTCCGAGGAAATAATTACCTCGTTTGAATTGAGGAAACTGAGGCTGAGGTTAAAGAGCTTTCCCAAGTTTGCATAGCTAAAAGTGATAGAACCAAGAATTGAACCCAGGGCTTACCCTGGTGGCGCAGTGGTTGAGAGTCTGCCTGCTGATGCAGGGGACACGGGTTCGTGCCCCAGTCCGGGAAGATCCCACATGCCGTGGAGCGGCTGGGCCCCGAGCCATGGCTGCTGAGCCTGCATGTCCGGAGCCTGTGCTCCACAATGGGAGGCCTGTGTACCGCAAAAGGAAAAAAAAAAAAAAAGAACCCAAATTTGATTCTGCAGTCTTTTTTTTTTCTATTTTGTACAGTCTTCTGTAGACTTATTGATAAGTATCTAGATTTTCATCTTCTAAAAATTTTGTTTAAAACTGAGGTTATTTTAAATAGGTTATATTGGAAAATAAATGGATAGTTGTTAAGAGTTTATTACCAGTCTTAGATGGACAGTTATCTTAAGTTGATGCTAAATTTGAACTGAAAAGTGATTTCAGAACTTCTTGAGATACTTCTAGAAGCATTTTAAAATTTGTGTTTTAGTAGACAGATCTTTTACTGATTTTACCCTCATTGCAACCTTTTTCTTAGTTCTCAAATGGTAAGATTTCGTCATTAGTTATGTACACAAGGACTGTCAATGTAGCAGCTATTGATTAGTAAACAATTTAGTTGAAAACAAAATTGCAGATTCCAGTAAGATGTCAATAGTGATAGCCCATTGATAGCTGTCTAAAACCCTTAGGGCAGTAGATGCTTGTCTTAGAGATTTTCTCTTTGACAGTGACTGAGATTACTAATCTTATTTTTTTTTCATGATTTTTGCTTATATTAAGTAACCAGGAATAACAAGATTCTTCCTAGGTTTCCAGATTAATTTCTTATTTGATGCTTTTGTTTTTTAACTTTCAAAGAATTTATTTTTACCTTTAAAGGAGTCATTAATACCATTGTTCACCTGTAAGCAAATCTGTATGAAAGTTGCTGGTTTTGAGGATGTACTGAACTAGATGAACATGAATTGATAACTATCCACAGCTTTACTCCGTAAGGCAAAAGCAGGCTGTGGTAGTCTTTTTGCTTTTAGAGAGTCTTTTTGCTTGTAAGTTTATTTAGACCAACCTGATAACTATGTTGCTTTTGAAAAATATCCATTAATTTCTCATTTTCATTAATCCTCCATTTCCCCTTAAAAGAACTGTGAGTTGGAAGTACTTATTTGTATGGCATGTAGTTGATATACAATATATAATTGTATATGTAATTATATTCTTAAGATTCATTATGCTTTTTTCTTAGGGACTCCAATGATTCCTGTACCAATGAGCATTATGGCTCCTGCTCAAACTGTAAGTATAACTTTATGGAGGAATTAGGAGTGCCACTGTTTTTCAATCTGAACAACTTTATAAGACCAGATAAATTATTTTAAATATTTAAAAGAATAATAGGAAGGGAATAAGAGCATCTATGTATATCATACTACTTATTTAAATAAGTATTGTTTTCACTCTATGCATATAAGCACTTGCCCCTAAAATATGCTCCCTAAATAGTTTAGTGATCGCCCTCTTATTCTCTAGACTCTTCATATACTGTTATTTCAAATTTAGACATTGACTCTTTCATCATGCCCTCGTGTCTTGATCCTGGGAAATAGGAGAAGTGATCTGACATGTCTGATTTCTTAAAAGAAAAAAAAAGGAGGAATGATCTAGCAGAAATCTAAATTTTGAAATGAAAGTTGAATATATTTCTACTCTTTCCTCCCACCTACCTAATTTTTAGCTTCTTCCAAGTTATTTTTTCTCTGTCCTCTAGTATGGTATATTCAAGCTTTGTAAAGTTGTATTGAAGCCTTTCCTCTGCTGAAGTGTTTCATTATTCAGTCTTATGTCTTGAACTTTAATTCTCTACATTCATAAAAGCTCTGTACACTCTAGGCATCTTAGGTAAGAATGCTAGTATACTGTAACATGTGAATAAATAATAACCCTCTTTAAAACATTTATTTAACTAAAAATTTTCTTTGAGTTAATTAGTAAAATACCGGTCTTAATTTATAATTCATTGTGAGGGAGAGTAGGTCTCATTACTTTCAACTGTTTTTCTACCTGTGGGTTTTGAAAAAAGTGGGGAGTATTATTTATATTAAAAGGGTGATGAGGGCTTCCCTGGTGGTGCAGTGGTTGAGAGTCCGCCTGCCGATGCAGGGGACACGGGTTCGTGCCCCGGTCCAGGAGGATCCCACATGCCACAGAGCGGCTGCGACTGTGAGCCATGGCCACTGGGCCTGCGCGTTTGGAGCCTGGGCTCCGCAACGGGAGAGGCCACAACAGTGAGAGGCCCACGTACCGCAAAAAAAAAAAAAAAAAAAAGGGGATGAGATGGGAACTACATGAACAAATAGGAATCTGCTGTGAGGCAGACCAAGGGGGAATCCAGCTTTTCTTGCATTGGACATTCATTGGGAAACATTTATTGGGAAACCTCCATATGACAGGTACTCTTACCCTCTGCATTTTAGCCTAGGAAAAGGCAGCTCTCCCAGTTCACCACTTCAGTGCCTACTGTGGATGTTTTGCTCAATTCAATTTCAAATACAAAGATGAATAAGACTATTTCTTTCCTCTGGGAAGTTGAATGTTATGAAGGGAAAATAAGATAGAAACACAAGTAACTGAGAAAAGGTAAACTTTAAGTGTGGGGAGAGTGCTATGGGAGTATTTGAATATTCTACAAGAAAATTAGCAGGAATAATTGCAATTTCCTTTTATATGAATGCAGAGATTTACGATGTCTTAAATATTTAAGAATTGTCTTAAACATAAGAAAATTTCTTTCCAGGTTGTTTTTTTTTGTTTTTTATAAATTTATTTATTCATTTATTTCTGCCTGCGTTGGGTCTTCATCGCTGCGCACGGGCTTTCTCTAATTTTAGTGAGCAGGGGTTACTCTTCGTTGCGGTGCACAGGCTTCTCATTGCGGTGGCTTCTCTTATTGCGGAGCATGGGCTCTAGGCCCGTGGACTTCGGTAGTTGTGGCATGTGAGCTCAGTAGTTGTGGCTCACGGGCTCTAAAGCGCAGGCTCAGTAGTTGTGGTGCATGGGCTTAGTTGCTCTGTGGCACGTGGGATCTTCCCAGATCAGGGTTCGAACCCGTGTCCCCCGCATTGGCAGGCAGATTCTTAACCACTGAGCCACCAGGGAAGCCCTCCAAGTTGTCTTGAAAAGAAAGGTAATCCAATAGTGGAACTTTACTTGTCATGAATAAGTTCATGTTAATGAAAAATGTGCTTTGGGAGTTTTAGATTAAGTATGTAGAACCTGTAATGGTGATGTGCTATATATTTAATACTTTAAAATTGATGTCTTTAGCCTAATGTTATTACATTAAGCATGATAGCAAATTTAATTGCAAGTTCCAATTTTATTGTCTTTCATCACTTAGGTCTTAGTACCGACTGTGTCCATGGTTGGAAAACATTTGGGAGCACGGAAGGATCATCCAGGCTTGAAGGCTAAAGAAAATGATGAAAACTGTGGTCCCACTACTACAGTTTTCGTTGGCAACATTTCTGAAAAAGCCTCAGACATGCTTATAAGACAGCTCCTTGCTGTAAGTTAAACTGTTTATTTTTCATTTAAAAATTTTTTTGTTATAAATTTCAAACTAAAGAAAAATTAGCAAGAGGGCTCTGAATAATTTCCTCGTTTATATTTTGAAAAGTTTCAGTCCTGCAGAAAAGTTAAATGGATTAAATAGTGAACACCCTTGTAACACATTTTGTCATATTTACACACTCTCTTTGCGTGCGTGCGCACACACACACCCCCCTCGATTTTTTTTTCTTCTGAGTAATTTCAGAGTAAGTTGTGACATTACATTTCACCTTTGAATACTTCTTATATTTCCTAAGATCAAGGATATTCTCCTACATTTTCACAAAACCATTATCACACTTAGGAAATTTAAGGCTGATATAGTATTGTTAATTAAAATACATATAGTTCATATTTAATTTTTCCAGTAATTTCCAGTCAGGGATATATATATATATATATATATATATATATATATATATATATATATATATATAGCACTTATTTTTATTATTATTACTATTACTATTATTATTATTATTTTGGTGGTACGCGGGCCTCTCACTGCTGTGGCCTCTCCCGTTGCGGAGCGCAACAGGCTCCGGACGTGCAGGCTCAGCGGCCATGGCCCACGGGCCCAGCCACTCGGCGGCATGTGGGGTCCTCCCGGACCGGGGCACGAACCCGCGTCCCCTGCATCGGCAGGTGGACTCTCAACCACTGCGCCACCAGGGAGGCCCTTTTTTATTATTATTTTTAAAAAATATTTATTTGGCTGCACTGGGTCTTAGTTGTGGCATGCGGGATCTTTTTCGTTGTGGCATGTAGGCTCTTAGTTGTGGCATGCAGGATCTAGTTCCTTGACCAGGGATCAAACCGGGCCCTCCTGCATTGGGCGTGCTCAGTCTTAACTACCAGACAACCAGGGAAGTCCCTATACATTGCAGTTAATTGTCATGTTTCTTTAGACATTTCCTTTATTGTAGAACAGTTCCCTGCCTCTTTTTGTTTGCTTGTTTTTGTCTTTCATGACATTGATGTTTTTGAAGCGCCTGGGTCTTTTGCAGAATGTCTCTCCCAATTTGAATTTGATTGATTGCTCATAGTTAGATTCAGAGTAAGCATTCTTCGTAAGAGTGGTTCATGGGTGGTGCATTGTTTTCAGGTGCAGCATAGCAAGAGACGTACCACGTCTCTTGGTCCCATTTTTGGTGGTATTAAGTTTAATTACTTGGTTAAGGTGGTCAGCTCTCTCCATCGTAATGGTACCTTTAGTCCCTTTTTCTCTAATAAGTAACCTCTGGGTTAGTATTTGAGGACTATGTGAGTCCTTTTCTTTAGCCGCCTTTAAACAATAATTTTAGCATCTAATTGTGATTGATTGACTCCTTTTGCAGTTTTTATTCTGAGCATATATAAGTTTTTTTGACTTGGTCATTGATTTTCCTTTTTCTCTTAGTTTTAAAAATTTATCCTGGTGCTACATGCACATTTTTTTTTAAAGCACTTTTTTTTGGCTGCGTTGGGTCTTTGTTGCTGCTCGCGAGCTTTCTCTAGTTGCTGCGAGTAGGGCCTACTCTCCATCGCAGTGCACGGGCTTCTCATTGCAGTGGCTTCTCTTGTTGTGGAGCATGGGCTCTAGGCATGCAGGCTCAGTAGTTGTGGTTCACAGGCTTAGTTACTTTGCAGCATGTGGTATCTTCCCGGAACAGGGATGGAAGCCGTGTCACCTGCATTGGCAGGTGGATTCTTAACCACTGCGCCACCAGCGAAGTCCCTACGTGCACGCTGTAAGTGAAAAAATACTGAATGATTTTTTTAAATACATTAATATTCGGCTGCATTGGGTCTTCATTGCTGCGCACGGGCTTTCTCTAGTTGCGGCGAGCGGGGGCTACTCTTTTGCCGCAGTACACGGGCTTCTCGTTTCGGTGGCTTCTCTTGTTGAGGAGCACGAGCTCTAGGCATGCGGGCTTCAGTAGTTGTGGTGTGTGGGCTCAGTAGTTGTGGCTTGTGGACTTAGTTGCTCCGCAGCACATGGGATCTTCCCGGACCAGGGCTTGAACCTATGTCCCTTGCATTAGCAGACAGATTCTTAACCACTGCGCCACCAGGGAAGTAAGTCCCTGAATGATTTTTTTAATGAAAAATAACACTGTCCATACTCCCTCCCTCCATAATCTCCACTGTGTTGAGAAGTTATTTTAAAATCTTTTCCTTCTTCATTTTATCAGTAACGTACATATTGCCAGTTCTGTTTTATAAATCATGTGATCCTTGCTTTAAAAAGTGTTTTTAAAAAGGCGTTTAGAAAATAAACACAAAACCTAGCTTAGTCAGATCTTAATATTTTGTGATACTAGCTTCAGATTTTTATCCCAAAGAAACAAAACATGAAGGTTCTAATTCCCATTTCTTCTTCCACAGAGGTAATAACCAGAGGTAATCCACTATCCTAAGTTAGGTGTTTATCATTCCTGTCCATATTTTTTACTTTAATTATATATTTATGTAAATAAACATTTATAATTTGTAAGTTTTAGTTCTGTATTCCTCCACAATTTGCTTTTTTCACCCAGCCTATATGTAGTTTATTTATTTTTCACTGTTATATACCATTGCATTATAGAACTATGCCATAAATGGTCAAATTTTTTTACTGATGGTCATATGGATTGTTTTCCTTTTTTTGATATTATGTTTTGCTATATAATTAGTGGTAATAGTGCGTCTTCCTAGGTGAACATGAAAGAAATTCTGTCATGTATTCTCTTAGAAGTGGAATTTCTGAATCATGGGGCATGCTTATCTACACTTTTACAAGATGATGCCATTTTTTTCCCAAAGTAGAACATTGGGAGGACATTTTTTAAGACATCTTTATTGAGATATAATTTACATACCATAAAGTTCACCCTTTTATAATATACAGTTCAGTGGCTTTTAGTATTTTCAGAAGGTTGTGCAGACATCACCACTGTCTAATTCCTGAACATTTTTACCACCCCAAATAGAAACCCTGTACCCATTAACAATGCTTCCCATTTTCTCCTCCCCGAGCCTCTGGCAGCCGCTATTGCACCTTCTGTCTGTGGATTTGCCTATTCTGGGCATTTTATGTAAATGGAATTTTAGAATATGTGGCTTTTTGTGTGTTGTCTTCTTTCACTTAGCATAATGTTTTCAAGGTTCATCTGTAGTGTAGCTTGTTAGCAGTACTTTGTTCCTTTTTATGGCCAGAATATTCCATTTAATGGATGTACCACCTTTTGTTTATCCGTCCATCAGTTGATGGACAATTGGATTGTTTCCACTTCGTTATTATGAATAATAATGCTGTGAATATTTGTGTATAAGTTTTTGTGTGGACATCTGTGTATGTTTTCAGTTTGAAACATCCCTTTTTAAAACTGTTGTGATTTATATATGCAGCAGAGTGTTTTTTAAGCTATCTTTGGATTCCTGAATTTCTCTCTTCTATTTCTCTTTCACTTTTAAGGCTTTACTTAGATGTCTGGTGATCCTTGATTGTCCATATTTAAGAGTTAGGGATTAAAAGGCTTTTTGTGTGTGTAAGCTGAACTTGTAAAATGTTGGGCATCTTTGTAGGGTAATCTAAATGGCAGCCAGAGGTTTTAAATGTTAATCCGTGGGGTCTTTTCTTTGAGGCTGGTTGGTTTCTCTAGAAAATTTCCAATTTTATGCCTAGTGAGTTTATGATTGGCTGCCTGTATGAGGTTGCAGATGCAGGACTGAGTTCAAGCACTTCTTAAACCTTTACTTTCTTCCCTTCTTACTCACTCTGTATCTCGTACAGATCTTTCAGATCTGGTGCTCCACATCCCAAGCTTGTTCTGTTCACTTTCTTCAGACTGTAAGTCTTCAGGCTATCTTCTCTGGGGGTAGGGATAGGGTAGTTGCTTGAAACCTCTGAGGCTTTGATTATTCCATATTTGTATTGTCAGGCAAGAACCTATTTTTATTCAGCTTCACACTTAAGCCCATTCTCCCCTGTACCTTCCCCCCCAGTCTGGATCCACTGGGTTTTGTAGAATCAGTTAGCTTAATTCTTATCGGTATCTGCTTCTGGAGACACTTGGTGTCATAGCTTTCTTTGCTCTACTGAATGAGTTATTATCCATCCATTTATCTTTTGTCTTTGCAAAATTTTATTGAATTCTGCTGCTGTTCCCTCATGCTATGTTTGACCTTACGGACAATTTTCTTTTTCTTTGTTTTTGCGGGGGGGGGGTGCGCTGCATTGGGTCTTCGTTGCTACGCGCTGGCTTTCTCTAGTTGTGGAGAGTGGGGGCTTATTGCAGTAGCTTCTCTTGTTGCGGAGCACGGGCTCTACGCTCTCAGCCTTCAATAGTTGCAGCACACGAGCTCAGTAGTTGCGACACACGGTCCCTAGAGCTCACGGGCTTCAGTAGTTGTGGCTCGCGGGCTCTAGAGCACAGGCTCAGTAGTTGTGGCGTCTGAGCTTAGTTGCTCTGCAGCACGTGGGATCTTCCCGGACCAGGAATCAAACCCACGTCCCCTGCATTGGCAGGTGGATTCTTTTTTTTTTTTTTTAATTCATTTATTTTTATTTTTGGCTGCGTTGGGTCTTCATAGCTGCGCGTGGGCTTTCTCTAGTTGCAGCGAGCAGGGACTACTCTACATTGCGCTGACTTCTCATTACAGTGGTTTCTCTTGTTGCGGAGCACAGGCTCTAGGCGGGCAGGCTTCAGTAGTTGTGGCTCGCGGGCTCTAGAGTGCAGGTTCAGTAGTGGCACATGGGCTTAGTTGCTCCGCCGATCTTCCTGGACCAGGACTCAAACCCGTGTCCCCTGCACTGGCAGGCAGATTCTTAACCACTGTGCTGCTAGGGAAGTCCTGGGAAATTTTCTTTTATATATATATATATATATATATATATATATATGTAAATTATTTTATTTTATTTATTTATTTTTTGACCACGCTGCACAGTATGTGGGATCTTAGTTCTTCAACCAGGGATCAAACCCTCTCACCCTGCAGTGGAAGCGTGGAGTCTTAACCATTGGACTGCCAGGGAAGTCCCAGTTCTTTGACTATCATTTCAGTAATTTCTCTGAAGGGAAAGATATTTCCCTTCAGAGAAAACTCCACTTATTTCTCAGCTTTGAGAGGCAATCTTCAGTTATTATTTTCCACAAAACTTTTTTTAAACCTTCGTTTTTACTTTAATAATTAGAACTAATATTTAAGAACTTCAGAAGTAAACAAAGTGTAACAATATCCCACCCTTCAGACAACCTGCCCCATTAACATTCTGGAGTATTTCTGATCACTTTATGGAAATTTTTTTTCTTTACATAGTTAAAAATTTTACTGTATATCTGCAATTTCATGGTTCAAGGTATTTTTGCATCCCATGTCAAGCATTTCCCTGTGTCATTAAAAATCTTTATAATATATACATGGGTTTTAAAACAGAGTCTTTATGAGCTCAATATTTACTGAAATTTATTATAGTTTAACTATTATAATATTTGGGCATTTTGGTTTTATATATATGTTTGTAGGATAAATACAACTGTAAAGTGTCTAATTTATTGAAAGGTAGGCACTTTTCTACAAATAAGAATCAGTAAGATTTTATATTTTCCTCTAAAATGATTTATTGTATGTTTCTTTCATATAGTAGGTTTCTGGGAATTGCAAAATTTAGTTGCTGACAAGATTTTTTTTTTTTAACTTCTATTTATTTCTAGCGGGAATATAGTTGTGCTCTTATTTGCATGATAAATTGGCTTAGGTGGTAAAGATCTTTGTTTGTTTTCTTTTACAGAAATGTGGCTTGGTTTTGAGCTGGAAGAGAGTACAAGGAGCGTCTGGAAAACTTCAAGGTAGGTAAATTTTTCCTTATTTATTGAGATCATCTTAACCTGTGTGCATAAGTACATTTGCATTTACTCTCATTGTCCTTAACCATAGGAGTGTTTTACTAGCACTCTGTCTTCACTCTTTAATAGGATTAAAGGCATTTGGGAAGATGTTGGCTGAGAGTTGAGATGAGAAAGTAGAAAAGGATAACGTGAAGGAGGTAGGAGAGGGAAAAAAATTATTCAGACTAACTGGTTTCTTATAAGATTACTTTAAGAAGTCCTTTTTGTTTCAGAGCAGGAGTGTATGATCAAGATGGAACAATTAGGACTTAGGAAGAAAGTAGAAGAGATGATGAGATAACCTCTTAGTCTTGAAAGCAGACTGTTCTTTTCATACTAGTTGGTAGAGACACCTGTTTTTTGGGTTTTTTTTTTGTGGTACGCAGGCCTCTCACTGTTGTGGCCTCTCCCGTTGCGGAGCACAGGCTCCGGACGCGCAGGCTCAGCAGCCATGGCTCACGGGCCTAGCCGCTCCGGGGCACGAACCCGTGTCCCCTGCATCGGCAGGCGGACTGTCAACCACTGCGCCACCAGGGAAGCCCCATTTCCCCTGTTTTTGTTTTCTCTTTTTTCTTTTGGTTGTTTGAGGGTACTAAAAATGAAATCCGTATCAAAGGTAATTGCAGGAAAGGGAGGAGTGACAAAATAAATAATCCCTGTATTATAATGTTTGGTCTGTAATGATTTCAGTTTTTCATAAATATTTTTCATCTTTCATAATTGTATTGATATTTCACTAATTTTTTACATCCATTGCTAGCCTTTGGATTCTGTGAGTATAAGGAGCCTGAATCAACCCTCCGTGCTCTCAGGTTATTGCATGACCTGCAGATTGGAGAGAAGAAGCTACTTGTTAAAGTTGATGCAAAGACAAAGGCACAACTGGATGAATGGAAAGCAAAGAAGAAAGCTTCTAATGGGGTATGTTTTTTATAGCATTGCCTTCTCTAGGCCAGCTTTGCTCTTTCAGTGTAAATACTTCTCATTATAAAAAATCTAATACGGGGCTTCACAAGATCATCAAAAGGGTGTTTTTATAGTTTATAGTTACTTTAAGTCTTTTATCTACCCATAGTGGGTGGATGACTGTTGGTTTGCTTGTTCCAGGTTGGGATGAAGGTAGTAAGGGAGGCTGGACAAGGTTAACTTGCCAGAGAAAACACTGGTACAGACTATTCCAAACAGAGCTAATTCATTAAGGCAGCTTTTAAGTAAGTACAAAATATATTTCAACCTACAAAATTTTTATTAGTTGCCCTCTCGTTTAGAAGTACACAGGTTCTAAAATGAATGAAAGTAAGTCTTATTGCTGTCATCTGGTGGTGGCTCTATCAAGTGAAGCTAAAGTAAAGGAAATTTTTGTATGCTGTGTTGTAATGTATACATTATTATTCCCTCTCAACAAAAGCAAAAAATAGCTAAAACCCGAGTGTATATTTCCTTGTTTTCCCTTCCTAGTTCCTTCTGACACATCAAGCTGAACAGATTGACACATCAAGCTGAATAGATTGATTGTTACCTTTCTGTCTCTATAAAAACAAAACAGCCTTTTTGCTCTCTTCAGGCTTTTCGCTATCATTCAAAGTAGAGATAGGTTTCTTGGTTCCACCACTCCCTCCTTTACAAAAACATTGTAAAAAAAATTCATAAAAATAGAGCAACCTATAAAGAAGACGTTAAGTATCACCCATAATTCTATCATCATTAGTAAGCACTGTAGACATTTTTGTTACATATTCTTCCAGGCATTTTTCTCTGTATAGGTGAGTATAGTTTTAATAGGAATATGTGAGTTTATTTTTCTTTTATAAATGAAGGATTGAATTCTGAAGTATTATTTTGTAAACAGCTTTTTTTTCACTTAATCTTGTCTTTCTCTGGATTTTTAATAGTATTTTAACTGATTTATCTACATTGTTTTCTTCTCATCTGCCTGTTACAGTACTGCCCTATATTTCTAAAACATAAGTATAATTATGTCAGCCCCCTGCTCATGCATCCTAATGGTTTTGAATTTCTCACAGTGTAAAGCCCATATTCTCATCCAAGGCTTGCTCCAGTCTACCTTTCTAGCTTTCTCCATCAATTCCCTTCATGTGTCAGTCATGTATCCCTACAAACTCCTTTGTGCTTTGATGTCCTTGTTGCTCATCCGAGCTCCCTGTTGAATTCTATCCATGTAGTTAAAATGTTTCTTGATTCATATAGCTGACATCAGTCCTAGATTCCTCTCAGGCAGAAGTAAATCCTCTCTTCTCATATAAAACAGGATTTTACTGTTGTTACATCAGTCTGCTTTTGTAGTATGTATTGTTTGTATCGCTCTCTCACAGCTCCTTGTACCCTGTTTCATTCCCGTATCCCGCATTCTCTGATTATAAGGTAGACAGGACAATAAATTCACAGACTATGTTTTTTCATCTTGTACCTCCACAGAACCTGGGTTAAGGTCTTGCTCATTACGAGAATGGGGAGAGCATTTATTATAACAGTTGCAATTACGTTGCTCACCTGGTAATCTTACTGTCTTTCCCTTAAAAGGAAGTAACACAATTTACACTCCAGAGAAATTGTATTTTATCTCATATGAGCACTGTTGCCTGTCATACCAGTAAAACCTTAAAAAAGCCAACTGTCTGCAGCAAGACTTCTTAGATTTTCCTTGCTGTGATAACTGAATTCTTTTTTAAAATAAAGCATGCATTCAATGTCTTCAAAGTTTTTTATATAATTCCCTGGATTCATTGTTTTACTGAGCTTGAAATTTAGCTTGTGAGGCGGTTTAAGTGGTGGCATTTGCAGGTGGTGTTCTCTGAGCATGAAGTGAATCTGTATAGTTACGTAATAAATAAGGAAATGTGTAATCATGTGACTTTGATTTATTTTGTAATCACCATTAATAAGAGGAATCACAATTGAAATCTGTTTATATTTTTCTTCAAGAATGGAATTGAAGCCACCTCCAATAAAAACAGAATGGTTATTTCAAATAAAATGAAATTTTAAAAATTAACAGACATGACTTCTGGGTGTGTTTGGCATGGCCCAGAGGTACTTAAAGTCATTAAACAAACATGATATATTTTCTTCGAGTGTTGATCTTACTCAACAATACTGGTAAAATGAAAATGTTGAGCAATTCTGTCAGTTAAAAATTTTTTTCAAACAGCTTAAGCAAATATAAGTATATTGTGGTGTAGATTGCAGGTTTGTCATGATTTTTCAGGGTAAGATGTGAACGTATACTTGTTCTTTCTCTTTTATTGTCAATTTATTGGAGAAATTTAGAAAATAGTGACTTAAAGTAGGTGACATGAGAATGAGACATTGAGAAACTTGTATGCTACCTATCCAGACATTTTCCTGATTCCCAGACAGAAGAAAAAATACTATTAGTTGTATAGTTCTCCAATTGAAAAAGAACCACGAGTTTGGCTAGAAAGAGAGATTTTTCCTGACCCAGAATTTTAAGAGGAATTATATGCCTTGAGTAGTAGCTTGATTAAAAGCTTTTATTTGGATTTTGCAGAATTTGTAGAAGCAACTTTTATGACATTTAGTAAAAGTGTTTCATTTGGGGTAGCCACGCTGATCTAGTCCTTGTCCTGTTGCTTTCTGGTTGTTCAGCAGTAGCGGTATAGGAGTAGAGATATTTGCTTGATCGTCACAGATAGTTCTTGTTAATCACACATTCAAGAATGAACTCTGCCAAGTGGTGGAAGTACAAATAATCTTTGGAAAGAGCTGCTTGCTTTACATTTTAATTGAGGACAGATCAGATGCTGCAGGTAGGAACATCTTCACATCTTTGCCTGGAAATTAGTCTGGTTGAATCTACATTTTCTCAAAAGAAAGAACTGCATTTGCTTAGTTCCCAAAGAAGTTCTTGTTTTGAACTCTAGAGGTCAGTGCCAAAGAGTGAGTCTAGTAGAGCTGCTTTCTAACTCTCCAGCTAGCAGCTTTACTATGGAAGCTTTTAATTCCTCTGAAAAGAGCCAAATAGCTGGGCCATGTAAACATCTCAGATATTCAGTTGATTTCTTTGATCCTCTTGTACTTCCAAACCCTTCACTTTTTGCTGCTCAGTATTACTGAATGTGCTTTCTGTTTCTGAAGTAGAAGAAAAAACTGGAAATCGGGAAACTGTCTGTATGGTTCAGGACCCAGAGGTAGAGTTTAAGTTGAAACTCAAAATAACTTTTCCTTCCATGGTATATATTGCTACTTTTGTTTTTCTTACATTAACAATTGATTAAGAGATTTGGGCTCATAAGCTTTCCTTCTAAAAATGTACATTTTCTCTATAGATCAAGGGGCAGTAGTCATTTATAAGGTGGTGTGAACTAGTTCATTCCAAATGCTTTACTTCTAATTTAGGTAAGACCAGCTATACTAACTTTAAGTTTTGGTTTAGGATGATGGTGGTAGGGAATTTAGGGGCTATGAGTATTTTTAGTTGAGTAAGCCTTTGGATTTATAACCCCACCTCAATCCTTATGCTTAAAAAAAGCATGGAGATGTAGAGGGTTCATGGAAAGAAATTTAGAATGTAGGAAAAATGCTAAAGACACACTGGATGTTCCCTCATGAGGTATATTTTCATAATAAAGAATTTAGGTCTCAACAGCTGAGTATTTGGGTTGAAATAGCCATATGTATCTCAGGACCTACGGTTTCAGTGACAAGTTACTGGTGGTTTAATTCTTTCATTTAAAACCTTTGGAGAAGCAGAGTATCACTGAAGGGATTTTAGTGAAAGCTGCATAAAGACCTTATTGTGATATGTTATTGATTTAGAATAAGAAAGGAACACATCACCACAATTTTAGTTTACAATATTCTTGGTAAATAATGTAAACAATTTAATTCCAGTCCTTGGTTAAAGCATCTCTTCTTTATCCCAGATGCCAAGTAGAAAGTTGGTTACAAGAATATTAGATGAAGAGGCAGGTTTGAGAAAGTAAAGAGTGGTTAGTTTTATAATATCACATTTAATGCCTTAACGTGAAAGTTGTCTCTATCATAACCTTCTCTTACCCTGTATTGTTAAATGCTTAAGGGCAAGTTATTTTTTTAATTTTGAATTTTGTACCATCTAACATAGTATCTTGCATGGGGTAGGCTCTTAAGAGTTTGTTGAGCAAATTTAAGAAATAAATTTCTTAAATAAATAAACTAAGATCCCATACGCACAGCATATGGGATCTTAGTTCCCCGATCAGGGATCAAACCCGCGCTCCCTACAGTGGAAGTGCAGAGTCTTAACCACTGGACCGCCAGGGAAGTCGCTGTTTTTGTTTATTTTAAATGGTGGCTACCATAGTGTACATAAAATTGTATTTTGCTTTTTTCATGTAATAAAGTTTTCAACTTTGAATGAGTTATTCAGTAAACATCATTAGTCTGTGCAGGTATTGAGCAAGACAGTCTGAAAAATTGTGAAAGCTTTGCAGATGTGTAGTACTCTAGCCCTGTGATTTCAGTCTTTCTGTAGCTGGTTAGGGGTCAGAATGTTAACTATCAAGGGTAGAAAGGAAAAGAAAATCGTAAAGTACAGTGTATCGAAGGAAAAAACAATAAAACAAATGAAGTTTAGTTTTGTGAAGTTAGGAATAAATCCAAATCTGCATTTAATAGGACTGCAGAGGTGTTTGGGAGAAAACATGTTTGTTTTGTGTACTAACTTGTTTTAGAATGATTTTGATTTTCTTGTTTGATTTCCCCCTTCCCTCTCCTGAATCTGCCTTGTTTTTTTTAAGAATGCCAGGCCAGAAACTGTCACTAATGATGACGAAGAAGCCTTAGATGAAGAAACAAAGAGAAGAGATCAGATGATCAAAGGGGCCATTGAAGTTTTAATACGGGAATACTCCAGTGAGCTCAATGCCCCTTCGCAAGAATCTGACTCTCACCCCAGGAAGAAGAAGAAGGAAAAGAAGGAGGACGTATGTGTTACTGATTTCTGACAACAGAGTCATTCCTACAGTTTACATTTTGTACTGTCACTCTTGTGCTTTCATTATTTCCAACTTCTGAGGGGAAAGTAGAATGACTAGCGTTTATAACGATATACTGTTAAGGCTAATTTGACCATGTTTTACCAACTTCCTAATTTTTTTTTACCACAATGTTCCTGTTTCGCATGTTTGAAATGCAGTGACATGGAAGCTTGTGCATATTTGTGGATTCATTAAGTAAGGGGAAAAAAAAAACCCCAGACTTGAGTGATGAATAGGAACTGATATTAAGGGACAAAGTAAGATTTTTTTTCCCCCTTTTGTCACAAAGGGGTTGGCCTTGTTTTGCCTTACTCCCTTATTATTTTTCTTCTGTCTCTGCTCCAAGCGGGATACCAGGTCTCATTCAGTGAGGATTTTGACCCATTTTCAAATTTTTAGCCACCTTGCCTTATAAGCCACATCTCATTTCCTTCCATGGACAGTAGTGCTATTGGCCTTATAACTGGAGTACTATGAAAGAACATCATGAGATGAAACACTCCTCCCCAGTGTATTATATCATCACCTACTTTTGTCATCCTAAGCTAATTGAACAATAGGGAGTCCAGGTTGAGAGAAAATGTTTGGTTTTCTTATATTCATTTAATTTGAATATACTTAGAGAAATTATAGGGAGTGTTCTTTAAAAATATTGGAAGTGTATTATATGAATGGATTGTATATGCCTTGGAAAAGTAGTACTATGAAACATATATTGTGATTTAATATCAAGGGGTAGTTATAGTTCATACTGTTTTGCATTTTATTGCCTTATTAGTCCATCTTCAGTTTTCTTCGTGGCCAGATACATCAGATACATTTTCTTTTTTTTATATAAATTTATTTATTACTTATTTTTGGCTGCATTGGGTCTTTGTTGTTGCATGCGGCTTTCTCTAGTTGCGTCAAGTGGGGGCTACTCTTCGTTGTGCAGCTCGGGCTCTAGGTGCACGGGCTTCAGTACTTGTGGCTCGTGGGCTCTAGAGCGCAGGCTCAGTAGTTGTGGTGCACGGGCTTAGTTGCTCCATGGCACGTGGGATCTTCCCGGACCAGGGCTCAAACCCGTGTTCCCTGCATTGGCAGGCGGATTCCCAACCACGGCGCCACCAGGGAAGCCTCAGATACATTTTTATTACTTGGCTTGTTCTTCCTCATGGGGCCATAAGAACCTGTCTAGTGAACTGCCAATCACTGGGAATGGTAATTGGTAAGAGTCAGTCAGGTATAGGGTAATTAAGACCTGTAGGGTTTGTTCTTCCTCTTCCCCCATTAATGGCAAAGGAGAAAATAATTTGACATATTTGTCTGATACGGGTTGGGAGGAGAGAATCCAAGAAATTCTGCTCTATGGCAGGAATTATGGGTAAATTTTGTTGTTATGATTGTTTCCTCTGTCTTGGAAGGAATCAAGGAAGAAGCACTGCTAGTGCGAGACCCTCCTTATTCCACTGGTTGGGGGTGTTGGAGGGAGAGGAAGTGGTGGGTCATGGGAGGGGTTATAGAGTGAGTGAAATCTTTTTTATTATCAAGTAATTTGAAATCAAGAAAATTACAGAAATCTTGCTTACAGTATAAACATAGAAAATTGTTTTTCAGAGTAATATGAACGCTTATTTGTTTGTTTTAATCTTTGTGGATTTTTCCGCAGATTTTTCGCAGATTTCCAGTGGCCCCACTGATCCCTTATCCACTCATCACTAAGGTTAGTTTACATTATAGACTTTGGCAATAACTTACGTTTACTGCTAATTGCCAGATTTGTGATTCTTGTCTCTCTAACTCTTTACTATTTAACTTAGATTGTTGGATTTGTTACTACATAAGTTTTTTATTTACTCCTGTCTTTTGTAAAACCTGTACAGAAAAAAAAACCTGTACAGAACATCTAACCTTTAATTTCTGTCTGTATCAGTGTAGATTGATCATTATGCATTCCCACCTGTCCTCCTTGTCTTTTAGGAGGATATAAATGCTATAGAAATGGAAGAAGACAAAAGAGACCTGATATCCCGAGAGATCAGCAAATTCAGAGACACACACAAGGTAGTATTCTTGTTTTTTTCACTTGATACCAATCTAGACTTTTTACAGAATCCAAAGCAAACAGACAAAAAAAGAAAAATCAACCTTACAGTAGAATATAATTTTTAATGCTTTTTATATAGGTTTAATTGATATTTAGATAGAAACAAAGAAACAGAAGACCATTACCATATTAGTGTTGTCCTTGGCATATTGTACGTAGCTTTTTCAGTTACTGACTACTCTGCAGTCATCTCACTTTAATATGAATAAAAGCTAGTTTTATTTTTAGATTTCAACATAAACATCAAGGTCAGATTTAAACTAGATTCAAGGGGGCAGCAGAATAACATACACTGTAGTGTATTTCTGGGGGCAGTTATTTAACTTAATCTTAGGAAAACCTTTTCTTTAGAGCTGAGATTAAAATTTAAGATTATATTTGTATAGATTTGAGAGGGGGAGATTTTAAAAAGTAGGTCAGTGGTTACCAGACTTACCAAATTTTAGATGCATGGAAGAACTGTAAATTCCCATAAAGCTAATCTATTCATTGACCCCCACCATTATGATAGAGATCATATGGTGACTAATGCAAGATGAAACTCTCAGCTTGGAAAGTAACAAGGAATAGGATGTAAGTATGAGCTTCTGTTTTTTATTATATTTATGGATGCCCCCTCAGAAAAATATGCAAAGGGGTAACTGGCTTGGAAATGGGTATTTGTTCATAGTAAATCCCACTCACGAGTTTTGCCTATTGAAAGCTTCTCTCAATGACAGTGCATCTGTGAATGTTCCCTGGTGTTGAAGGTGATGCTTATGGACGGTGAAATGCAAACACTGCGTGAAATGTATTTTGATGTTAGAGATAATAAGATGTTACTGGTTCTTTCCTAAGATTGAGTGACCTTTAACTCAGTGAGATGTTAAATGTTCATTTTTTCTTTTATTTAATCTTACTTTTTCTTATAGCTTTCGAAATCCCATGTTGACAATTAATGCCATCGAATCGATGCTGCTGAACACATTATATCATGATGCCGAGCCCTAGCTCACATACACAGGGCCTTTTCAGGAATTAAGTATGTCTAAAAGCACAACTGTAGTTCTCCCAGATTAATTTTGAGAGTTAAAAAGTTAGTCCATGGAAGTCATTTTAGAGGAATGCTTTTGGTTAGGTTCAGTACTCAAAATTTTCTGAGCAAGCTTGAAAATGGTATACAGTGTGTGTGTGGTTTACCCCCTTTTATTTGTTAAATCCTGTCATGTCATTGGTAAAGTATAAGGAAATCATGTTTTAAAAAATTAATTCAAAAGGTAATTGCTTCAGAGTTTGAGAAGCTGTCAGGCCTTTGACTGCCTTACACGTATTTCACTGTGGGGAGAATGTTTTGAATTTCCAAAATGTGTTTTAAAAATAAAAATCAAAGTGAAAAAGAAAAACAGTTTTTTTTATCGGGTGGTATGGTTAAAGGGGATATTTGAAACTTCGGTAACAAAAATTGAGCTCAGTGAACCTTTGCATGTTTTGGAATGAGTTTATTAAATAACCACAGACTGTCAGGGTATCAGCGTGGCAGGGGGCGTCCATTTACAGCACGGACGAGTCTGAAGAGAGAATAAGGTAAGATTTATGATTTTTTTTTTTCTGTCCTTTCCTCTTCATTATTTCACTACTTTCTTATGCCTTTTTAGACCACCTCATTTTCTCTTTCTCCAGTCTTTGTCTTAAAAAATATATACGTGTGTGTGTATCTATTTACTGCATACATAATCTAATATAATCTTTTAGAATTGCATTTAATATGGACAAGATTCACTCACTTTTTCATTTACTTAGAACAAAACTTTTGAAATGAGTTCTAAACAAATCATTTACATAAGTGGAACTATACATTTAAGAAATAAGTAGTGTAGTGAATAGGCAAGCATAAAACAATTGAGGGACTCTACAAAAGAAATTATTATTGGAACAGCTAAAATAATCTGTAAGTATTTATTATCTCAGAAATAAACAAATTTCTTTATAAGTGTATGACACTGAGGTAAGTTTTATGTAGTCTAGCCTCATTTTACAATACACATTTTTTTATTCCATTATAGTACTGTTTCAAAAATTAGAATTTACCCCTTTAAATAGTTTTCAGTTTCTGTCCTCTATTTGCCATTTCTTTTCTCTTCCCTTTGTAATTTCAATGTATTCAGTATTGGCTTGGCCTGCGTTCCATTTTGATATAAGACTGGCACCACAGCTGAATATATTGATTTCTCATGCATTAGCTTTTCTTTCGTAATCTTCTATCAGTTCTCTGATCCATGAGCAAGAGAAAGAGAGTATAACAGGTAAGATTGCTTTTTAAAGTTGTTTTAAATGCTTTACATGACTGAGAAAAGAAAAAAATGCACATTTTATTGTTGTCATTTAAATTTCATTTCGGTGACACTAAACATGGAACCAAAGGAAAAATGTTTTGTTTTTGTTTTGTTTTTCCTGTTTGGGGTATTTTTTTTTCTGAGTTTGTGTAGAAACCGTGTGGTGCACTGGTAATCTTGTCAGGGTACAAACTTGGTCTGAATGTTATTTGGTTTATTTGTGAACCATGTACTTGCTCTTCCTCCCAGAAGCATAGCTTGTAGGCAAGGTTAATCCAGTGTTGGCGATCCATGTCCTAGCACAGCATCTGTAAGTTAATACGCAATCGTTCCTTCCAAGGATGGATTTATCACTGTTAATGTATTTTCATTGTCTTATAGGCATAATGGGCATAAATATGTTGCTTTTAACATTAAGCCAAAAATTAATTAAATAAAAATATTACGATTATGCACATTTTTTGCTTGAAGCGAGTGATTTTCAAACTTTTTGTATTTGGTGGGCTGTCCATCTTGTAATGGTGGGAGTAAATGTTTCCATAGGTGATAGGGCAGATATTGGCTGAATTCAGCTTGTCTTTTGGAGGGTGGGCAAACCAGAGGGCAGAAGATTATTTAGTTGCATTCCAGTGACCTGACTCTCTTCCCCCACCTCCCCTTTAAAACACTCAACTAATAATCGTTAGGTAATGGGAAGTCTGGGGTTGTAGTAGCAGCAGTAGTCCCACTGATTTAAAGAAATTCATAATGGGAAGAATTACATTGTAGCCAAGTGATTGTATTTCTAGAAATTATTATGAACCATCACACTCCTCATGGTCATTTTAGTTACTACGTAATCATTGAGTGGTCAGCCACACTTGACACAATCTCCCAGCATCCAAGATTGGAGATTCCTGGTCTGTTTAGAGTGTATGGTTTTGCACGAAATCTATCTAGGCTTGTGATTGCTTCAGTTTTATTTGTTAAGTAAAACCACAAGTATTTAATATTAAAGTACCAGTGGTTTGGGTTTGTTTTTTGGTTTTTTTTTTGTCGTTCCCAATATTGGGCTTTGCGCCGGGAAAAGTCTGAATACTGGAGCTATAGAGTTAACTCTAAAAGTACTTTTATTGGTTTCTAGAAACTGGAAGAAGAGAAAGGCAAAAAGGAAAAAGAAAGACAGGAAATTGAGAAAGAACGGAGAGAAAGAGAGAGGGAGCGTGAAAGGGAACGAGAAAGGCGAGAACGGGAACGAGAAAGGGAAAGAGAACGTGAACGAGAAAAGGAGAAGGAACGGGAGCGGGAACGAGAACGGGATAGGGATCGTGACCGGACAAAAGAGAGAGATCGAGATCGGGATCGAGAGAGAGATCGGGACCGTGATCGAGAAAGGAGTTCAGATCGGAATAAGGATCGCAGTCGATCAAGGTAAGGCTTTATGGAAGTTACTGTGTGCTTGATAGCTTTAATAGAACTGCAGGTTAGTACTCTTCTTGGGCCATTTGCATGGATGTAGTGATAGAACTTCCTGAGACACGAAGCATACCTGGCTTGCTGTCTCACACACATGTAAAATATTGATTAAGGGCTTCCCTGGTGGTGCAGTGTATAAGAATCTGCCTCCCAGCGCAGGGGACACAGGTTCAATCCCTGGTCCGGGAAGATCCCACATGCCGCGGAGCAACTAAGCCCATGCACCACAACTACTGAGCCTGCACTCTAGAGCCCGTGAGCCACAACTACTGAAGCCCGCGTGCCTAGAGCCCGTGCTCCGCAATAAGAGAAGCCACCGCAATGAGAAGCCTGCGCACCGCAATGAAGAGTAGCCCCCACTCACCGCAACTAGAGAAAGCCTGCACACAGCAACGAAGACCCAACACAGCCAAAAGTAAATAAACTAAAAAAAAAGAAAAATATATTGGTTAAATTAACAATTTTCAACTTCAGTGTTAGTTTCGGTCTGAAGCCAGTTTTTATACAGATCCAGCACACACCAGCCGTCCACCCAGTGTTTTGGATAGACATGATTCCTTGTTCTCTCACTTGGTCAGTGGGCATTTTCTCTAGTCACTGTTTGATTGAGGTCCCCTGTAGTGGGAAATCGGCTCTAGTACCACTGCTTTTAGCTCCTGGTGTCTGTTTGGTCCTATAGCCCACTGCATGGCCACAACTTAACCTCCCAGGCTCTAAGTTTACTGTTTCTTTATGGCTTCTAGTAATTTATTTCACTTTGGTTTGGTTTTATGTAAATTTTTTTCATAATTATACTGAATTCATATGACATATCTCAAATTCTTGAGGAATGAGGTAGAGCAAAAGTGAACAAAGGAAGTAGAGAAGGGCGTGAGTAGAAGGAAGCCAGTAGACGGAGGGAAGAGAGGAAATCCCACCTTTTTTTTTTCCCAAGCTAGTTTTCAAATATACATTACTGGGTTGAGATATTATTCTACCTGATTATAGCTGAAGGGAGGTCCACCGGTTGCTGGAACTGGAATTCAGGACTCTTATTATCTTTAGTGGGCATTAAAATCCTTCCCTTCCTTCTTCCACTGGAATAACCATTATTCTCTTGAATAACCACTATTGAGAATTTGACACGTATTAAAATGAGTGGTTTTATACTTTTACTACAGTGTACTGTTTCATATCATATATATACATAAATTTGTATAATTATATCCATGGGATCACAAATCTGC
The DNA here is from genome assembly GCF_963924675.1 of Phocoena phocoena. Taxonomy (NCBI): domain Eukaryota; kingdom Metazoa; phylum Chordata; class Mammalia; order Artiodactyla; family Phocoenidae; genus Phocoena; species Phocoena phocoena. The sequence continues at coordinate 28,930,192 of NC_089220.1, read as the reverse complement.
AGTTTTGTTTTATCACTCTGAATTAAATACTTGAGAACTTTTTATTGCTGATAGATGTACAGTTGACCCTTGAACAATGCTGGGGTTAGGGGTGCCGACCCTCTGTGCAGGCAAAAATTTGAGTATAACTTATAGTTGGCCCTCTGTATACACGGTTTTCCATATCTGCGGTTCTTCGTCCATGGATTCAACCAATTGTGGATTCAACCTACCTCGGATTGTGTAGTACTGTAGTATTTACTATTGAGAAAACTCTGTGTATAAGTGGACCTGCACAATGCAAACTCATGTTGTTCAAGAGTCAGCTGTAGTTCTAGTTTACCCATGCAACATGCCAGAATGCTCTTTGCTTCTCACCTTTGCCAATATCTGTATTCCTTGATCACTAGTGAAGTAGACTATCTTGTAACTAACATGTTCGTTGGCCCTTAGTATTTCTCATATCTAGGTTTTTTTGTTTGTTTTCTGAGATGCTGATAAGCATTAACATTGAGTTTAGAAAGCAGTTCAGAATTTGGGGCCAGGATTATATTCTACGTCTTTCTGACTTGTAAAGAGGAGTTTACAATTCTGCAGAAACCAAATGCTAAATTCTGGCTAGTGAGTTTATATATTATTTCATAATATATGTTGTCCGACTTTCTCTTGGGTTTAAACGAAAACACAAAGACTGACCGATTTTTTAAATCTTTTGTTTACGTAGAGAAAAGAGCAGAGATCGTGAAAGGGAACGGGAGAGGGAAAGAGAGAGAGAGAGAGAACGGGAACGAGAAAGAGAACGAGAGCGAGAGAGAGAGCGAGAAAGGGAACGGGAGCGCGAGAGAGAAAAAGACAAGAAGCGGGACCGAGAAGAGGATGAGGAAGATGCATATGAACGAAGAAAACTTGAAAGAAAGCTCCGAGAGAAAGAGGCTGCTTATCAAGAGGTAAATTGAGGGAAAGCTTTTATTCTTAAATCTTGGTACTTAGTAGGTTAGTCAAAAATTTTAGAACCCTTTGTACACATTTTTAAGCTTTGACAATTTTTTTTTTTAGCGCCTTAAGAATTGGGAAATCAGAGAACGAAAGAAAACCCGGGAGTATGAGAAAGAGGCTGAAAGAGAAGAAGAAAGAAGAAGAGAAATGGTAATTTTCTTGGTTAAAAATAAGTGATTTTTCAGATCAAAATCAGATCAAATTTTTATTGTTAAGTAGAAGTGACTTTATAGTTAAAAAGTATGAGCTCCCAGTATAGATAATTTTTATATATTTCAAGTAGCTTTGGGACAATTTCAGTACACCAAAATGTTTTTCCCTCCTATTTTTCACATTTTTGCTCCCTATAAACTAAATTACCATTTGGCATACTGTCAAAGTAAATCTGTCATAGTATAAAATGAGAATTTATAGACCTTTCTTTGATTAAGAATCTGCAGTATTTTTGAATTTCAAGAGGCTTTGATATTCTGTATTAGTGTAGTACATTTGGATGAAGGAAATAGTCTCATGAGAAGACCTGTTTTTAGAAATCAAAATTATTGACTTCAGTATATAGCGCTTATAAATTATTGTTTTTCCTTATGTTACTACATTATCCTTCCTTTTAACTACATGATAATCATAAAAATGAATGTTGTTTTTTTTTCATTTACACTGTTTGATAGACTGTAACAGTGAAAGCAATTGGCCAAGGTTGTTACCGAAGTAAAATGACAAAAAGATAATTTATTTTATCATAGTACTTGCTTCAGTATTATGTTCCATATGTTCTATCATTGCCAGAAGTTCATGAAGGTTTCTTTATCTCCAGTTTGGAGATTATTCTTCCAAAAACATTACTGAAGTTAGGAATCTTCTTCAAATAGCTTTTGAACCTGAGACATAGAGGAAATTTTTCTAAGTAACCAAAAGAGTGCATGCAGCAACTAGATAGATAGTATAGTTTTCCGGATGGTAGGTCTTCTAAGGTCCTACAGTTATTTAAAATAATTTGATTTCCCTGGATTGTAGCTCCCATTCTAGAATTTCTTCTTAAACCGTAGGTTAGAAAATAGAGAATAATATAGTAAGAGACATAAAATTATTTGAAGAAGTGATTCCACTTCCTGCAAGCAAATCTGAAACCTGTTTTTCTAGAGAAAAATTTCCTATTAGTTATCTTTTGCTTGAGAGCTTAAAAAAATATCCAGTTAGAAAAGCAGTTACTTGCTCATTAAAAAATGTTCAAGTAGCAGAAGTGTATAGTGTAAAAAGTCACCTCATGAAAGGTGACTTATGTTAATACTTTAGTATGTACATTATGGGCCTTCCTCTGTGTGTGTGTGTGTGTGTGTGTGTGTGTGTGTGTTTATTTATTTGGCTGCATTGGTTTTCGTTGCTGCATGCGGGCTTTCTCTAGTATGTCGAGCAGGGACGACTCTTCGCTGTGGTGCGCGGGCTTCTCATTGGGGTGGCTTCTCTTGTTGCAGAGCACGGGCTCTAGGCACATGGGCTTCAGTAGTTGTGTGGACTCGGTAGTTGCGGCTCATGGGCTCTAGAGCGCAGGCTCAGTAATTGTGGCGCACGGGCCTAGTTGCTCCGTGGCATGTGGGATCTTCCCAGACCAGGGTTCAAACCTGTGTGCCCTGTATTGGCAGGCAGGTTCTTCTTAACCACTGCCCCACCAGGGAAATCCCCTGTGTTTTATTTAGATATTTGTAAATACTGTCATTGCTACCTGACAATCTACTTGAATGCATTTGACAGATTTTGTGCTAGGTACTGGGTGTACAAGAATAACTAATGCTTCAAACTCTTAAACAATTGGGTAGTATTGTCAGAGAGATGAACTGGTTGCTGTATTGTGTGTGTGAGTGTTTAAGGTATGATAATGGTGTGTTCACAGTATTTTGGGAGTGGAGTACAGAGAAGGTGATTAATTTTGTCTGGGGGAAGGAGTTGGTCATGGATAGATGGTTATATTGGGGAAATGTTTAGAAAGGTGTAACATTTGAACTGGATGAAATGTGTTAATATTTTACTGTAGTCAGAAACCTACATCTGCTTTGTATATAATATTGTTGGTATAGTAGATAGAGATGTAGATTATAAATACTCATTTTAAAGTGTTTATGTCTGTATATTAGATATAATATAATTAGATATAATTTCTGTGAAATATAATAGTTGTTGTATTTAAAATTCCAAAAATAGGAGTAAGAGATTCATGTACTTTCATGGTTTGTGTACTCAAAGTTAGGCAGGCATTACCTTTCGATTGATGCATAAACGTGATTTAAATTTTTAATCCTGCAATTCATAAAAACTACTTGTACCATCATCTACCTATATGAAACATAAAATATTTTTGTCCAGTTAACAGATTCAATAAGATAACCTTCAGTTTTCTTTCTTGGTGTGCTTAGGTTTCATTAGAAAAAAATTACTGTACTTTGAAGTGTATCTTCATAGAGAAAATTTATTGTAGCATACCATCAGTATATGTGGCTTTCATTTCATGGATAAGCCCTAAATCTGACTTGCTTTTAAGAGTAAAAGATTTTAAAAACCTAATGTTACTTACATTTAATATATAAGTTTATGAGAATGAAAAAGTTCAAGTGGTATGGATAAGAAAAATCTATTCCTAAGAAAGGGCGAGGGGGTAATCTAAATTAATTTTATGTTAATTTTGCACACTTTGTCCTTCATTTCCTCAAAGGCAAAAGAAGCTAAACGACTAAAAGAATTCTTAGAAGATTATGATGATGATAGAGATGATCCCAAATATTACAGGTAAAGAAGCCTTGCTTTATGAACTCATACTGTCAGCTTTTTATTAGCTGTATTTTCTCTTGTCTACAAGGGAGTGCAAGTTCACTCAGTGGAATAAGAAAGAAATCTTTGAATTCATCTTGTAATTATCCCCATAGTTGATAATGCTGTTTTCCAGGGGTCCGGGCCTGTTATAAAAGAATTGACAATTCTACGCACCTTCTTTGGAGGAAGGTTCATAATAGTATTGTGACAAATTAACTTTTCTTCCTGTGTTTTATTATTTATTTATTAAAATGTGTGTTTGTTTATTTATTTTGACTGCACTGGGTCTTAGTTGTGGCATGCAGAATCTTTAGTTGCGGCATGCAGGCTCTTAGTTGATGCATGCATGCGGGATCTAGTTCCCCAACCAGGGATTGAATCCCGGCCCCCTGCATTGGGAGTGCGGAGTCTTACCCTCTGGAGCACCAGGAAAGTCCCTCATGTGTTTTAAAGAACTTCAGTTTTTATAGCAAATTATAACTTGCCTTTATGACTATCTAAGGTGGCCTAGAAATTTTTGTCTTCAAGGATTTCTAGAGTGCTACATAGTAATCTGAACACCCTCCCGCCCTCCTTCACCCAATTGCTATACTATTATGAAGTGAGAGTTGTGGAGCCTGCATTTCCTGATATCTTTTCCCGTGGCATTTCTAAACTGTTCTCATTCTTCTAACATTTATGGCACTTTGGTAAAATTGTTTGCTTTGTTCTGCTCCCTCCACTCCAAACTATAATTTCCCTAAGGTTATGAAGAATATTTTGATTTTTTTCTCATGTGCCTGGCATGATACAGTCATGTAGTGAATGCATTTAATATATATAATTTAATACACTGTAGCTGAAATAATCAAAACATTGGATTAACACTTTAAATTGAGTGAATGCCAAGGATTTGACTTTGTAGAAAATGCAAAGTATAATTATTGAATCATAGATTAGCAGTACATTATTTCAACATTCTGAGATATAATAAAGTGCTTAATAGAACCTCTGCTTTTTCTTGATTATGCCCTGCTTCTTCTGTTAATTTATTTTTTTCCCACAAGGAAAAGAGTTGATTTAAATTGAAGGTACAAAACTAATATTTGGGATATTAATACTCCTTGTATTAATTTTTCACAACTTGGCCTCCAAGACAACACAGATTACCTGTTAGTTTCCCTGTGGAATAGGTATAAAATGAGAGCATTCTTCCCTCTGAAAGCTACTTTTTTACTTGTAGATACTCTTTTAGAATGACTTAAGAATGAGGCATGGTGATAACGTGACAAGACAGTGCTGACTTAGTAAACATTAACATGCAGAGAGCACACTGTCTTGGGTGTTCTACAGTAGATATAGAGCATTAAGACAGTCTTCAGTCTCTTAGCATGCAGCTGTTAGTATGGAAAGAACTTGCTTTTGGAGACATTATGTGTAGTAGTTTAGACCTGAGTATTAAATAAGGCCTGTTATTTACTTTTGCAGAGGAAGCGCTCTTCAGAAAAGGTTGCGTGATAGGGAAAAGGAAATGGAAGCAGATGAACGGGATAGGAAGAGAGAGAAGGAAGAGCTAGAGGAAATCAGGCAGCGCCTTTTGGCAGAAGGGCACCCGGATCCAGATGCAGAGCTCCAGAGGGTAAGATACTATGATATCCATAACAATATTCTTTTAAGGCTATTATGTCATCTTAAGCCAGCCAACTATGATATAGTTTAGTTTATAAGGGAAATGTTTACACTCCATGCATCTTGCTATTTTGGGGGAGGATATTAGTATTTTTTTCTTTATTTTATTATGTAAGTCATCAATATTAGTTGATTTACAGCTTTATTTTCAACATCTTCTATATGTCTTACTCCTTTATTTCTGTGAAGTATTACTTATTAAGTGAATGTCTTTTCATGGAACTTTGCTAGAAACTGTCCTTCCTATATGTGCTCTGACATTTAATGACTTTTGTAGTTTGAATTCTCTCATTACCGCCCTGTTTTCGTGAACAGCTTATCATTTAAAAAGAAAAAGACTGTCATAGGACATGGCATACCCATTCTTGCTTTTAAGAATAGTGTCATGTTAGAAAAGTTCTTAGTGTATCACAGATCTTAATACTATAAATTCTTCATATCAACTTTAAAAAATCTGTTATATGCTGTTAACAGGAACCATGTCTTCTTACATGTCCCTTTTATTTTTCAAAATAAAATAGTGTTATTTTTTTCTGTTAAGTACTTACATAAGTAAATAGAAAGTTCAGACAACATAGAACACAGTAATGAAGAAATTAAAAACTGGCTGATTTCTTATAACCCCCCTCACACATAAGTTTTATAAGTGGGAATATTGTTACGTGCACTTTTTTTCTAATGTGCTTTTTTTTATTTTTAGATTTTTATTGAAGTATAGTTGACATACAGTATTATATTAGTTTCAAGTGTACAACAGTGATTTGACATGTGTATACATTATGAATTGATCACCACGATAAGTCTAGTAACCATCTGTCACCATACCAAGTTATTATAACAATATTGACTATATTCCCTATGCTGTATGTTACATTCCCCATGAGTTATTTTATAAGTGGAAGTTGGTACCTCTTTTTTTTTTTTAAGATGTTGGGGGTAGGAGTTTTAGTTATTTATTTATTTTTGCTGTGTTGGGTCTTTGTTTCTGTGCGAGGGTTTTCTCTAGTTGTGGCAAGTGGGAGCCACTCTTCATCGCGGTGCGCGGGCCTCACTATCGCGGCCTCTCTTGTTGCGGAGCACAGGCTCCAGACGCGCAGACTCAGTAGTTGTGGCTCACGGGCTTAGTTGCTCCGTGGCATGTGGGATCCTCCCAGACGAGGGCTTGAACCCGTGTCCCCTGCATTAGCAGGCAGATTATCAACCACTGTGCAACCAGGGAAGCCTGGAAGTTTGTACCTCTTAATCCCCTTCACGTTTTTGCCCTACCCCCCATCCTGCTCCCCTCTGGTGACCACCAGCTTGTTCTCTGTATCTATGAGTCTGTTTCTGTTTTGTTTTGTTTTCTAATGTGCTTTTACTTCAGGTATAATCTTCCACCAAGAATTTATCCAGTTTATAGTCCAGGTGTCTTTTTTTCATCATCATGGTAGTATTGTCAGTGTTTTAAATCCTTGCCATTATAACATTTAGGTTGGGGAATATTACTATGTTTTAATTCTCTGATTACCAGTGGGTTTGAATGCCTTGCAGATGGTTTAATGGTCATTGTACTTCCTTTGTGAGTTGATAAATGGTGTTATGCACAGATTTTAAATTTTTGTGTAGTTCAGGATACGTATTTTTACTTTTGTTTTTCCTGTGTTTGTTTCATGCTCAGAAAACTTGCTGATGTATTCATCCCAGTTTATAATGCTCTTACGATGTTTATTTTTTATTATATTTTGTAATTTCAGGGGGAGTGTTCATTTTGGTTTAGGAGTTTGACTTCAGAATTCTCCCTCCCGCCACTTCTTCCTTTTCCTGTTTGTGAATACAGAAGTGACTACCACCTTCAGCCATTACCAAGAAATATAAAATGATTATCTATGACCAGGCTGAGGATTTGAGTTGCCTCTTGTGTATTGTGTATACTATTGGGTTCTATTGGGTTGGCCAAAAAGTGCCTTTGGTTTTTAAGTAAAGTAAAAGACACATTTTTCATTTTCACCAAGAACTTTACTGAACGACGTATTCACCCTTTTGTTCGACCTACCTTCTGCCATTTTTCAGGCAACTTCATAATTCCATCTTCCTGAAACTTTTTATCTTTTTGAGCAAAGAACTGTTCCAGGTGCCTTTTACAGGGAATTGAAATTTTTTCCATTAAGAGAATTTTGTAAAGACCGAAATAAATGGAAATCCGAAGGTGCAATATCTGGTGAATATGGGGAATGAATCAGAACATCCCAGCCAAGCTGTAACGGTTTTTGCCTGGTCATCAAAGAAACATGCAGTCTTGCGTTATCCTGATGGAAGATTATGCATTTTCTGTTGACTAATTCTGGACTTTTTTCGTCGAGTGCTGCTTTCAGTTTGTCTAATTGGGAGCAGTACTTGTTGGAATTAATTGTTTGATTTTCTGGAAGGGGCTCATATAATAGAAGGCTCCCAACCCCACGATATATACAACATCACCTTCTTTGGATGAAGACTGGCCTTTGGTGTGGTTGGTGGTCGTTAATTTTGCTTGCCCCACCATCTCTTCCGTTCCACATTATTGTACAGTATCCACATTTCATCACTCATCACAATATGTTTTAGAAACGGAACATTGTCATTATGTTTAATGAGAGAATCGCATGCAGAAATACGGTTAAGAAGTTTTTTTCGCTTAACTTACGTGGAACCCAAACATCAAAGTGATTCACATAACCAAGCTGGTGCAAATGATTTTCAACGCTTGATTGGGATATTTTGAGTATGTTGGCTATCTCCTGCATGGTATAACGTTGATTGTTCTCAATGTCTCGATTTGATTGCTATCAGCTTGAACTGGTCTACCCAACCATGGAGCATCGTCCAGCGAGAAAGCTCCAGCATGAAACTTTGCTGACCACTTTTGACATGTTCAGTCAGTCACAGCACCTTCTCCATACACGGCACAAATCTTTTTTTGCATTTCGGTTGCGTTTACCTTTCTTGAAATAATAAAGAGTAATATGCTAAAAATGTTGGGTTTTTCTTCCATCTTCAATATTAAAATGGCTACACAAAAATTCACCAATTTTGATGTCTTTTTTTTAAATGCACGCTGATATGACAGCTGTCACACACAGTCTAACAAAATTGTTTCGAATGAAGTTAAAGACAACTAAGTGCTACTAGAGCCAAAAAAAACTGAACGAACCTTTTGGCCAACCCAATAAAATTTCTGATTATAATTTCTTTAATAAAGATATAAAAACATACTTTTTCATTTTGAATTAGCCAACTATTAGCAATTACCTTTGTTATCTCTGTAGAGTGTATACAGGCCACTGAAGATTGGTAATATATGTGAAATACTAAAAAATCATTTTGCAAAGTACCTAATATATTCTATAGATTTAGTTCTGATTATAGAAGGAGGCAATGTTTTGTTATTCCTAAGGAAGAAGAAAAATAGAGATATTGTGAAAGATAAAACATAGAGCTGGTTGAATTGAAGATAGTTGGGATCTGTTTCAGCTGACCAGGTTATTTTCTGGTTTTAGATGGAACAAGAGGCTGAGAGGCGCAGACAACCACAAATAAAGCAAGAACCAGAATCAGAGGAAGAGGAAGAAGAAAAGCAAGAAAAAGAAGAAAAACGAGAGGAACCCATGGAGGAGGAAGAAGAGCCAGAGCAAAAGCCCTGTCTCAAACCAACTCTGAGGCCCATCAGTTCTGCCCCATCTGTTTCCTCTGCCAGTGGCAATGCAACTCCCAACACTCCTGGAGATGAGTCTCCTTGTGGTATTATTATTCCTCATGAAAATTCACCAGATCAACAACAACCTGAGGAGCATAGGCCAAAAATAGGACTGAGTCTTAAACTGGGTATGTTTGCATTTCGTTCCTCCTTTTTTCCTCCTTTCCCCCTCTACCCGCCACAACTACATAAATTTTGCCTTAAGGGAAAAATAAATATGTACTGCTTGGTAGGTAGTTAGAAAACTACTTTAAAAAAAAATGCCTTTCTAGCTCATGATTGTTTTCATAGTTCTGCTAGTGCTCCTGTATCTGCAGCTGCCCTGAGTTCTGAGAAGTGAAAAGTTAAATTTTCTAGCGCTTGTGATTAGTGAGTTATTTTTTATAGCTGGAATCTTCCTCTGAGGTTTGTGGAGGTATATTTACAGTGCTTTTTAGGCATGGTGGGTTGTAAAATGTAACATTTGAAAATTAAGTCATTGTGCTAACACAGTGTTTTTACTATAGGTGCTTCCAATAGTCCTGGTCAGCCTAATTCTGTGAAGAGAAAGAAACTCCCTGTAGATAGTGTCTTTAACAAATTTGAGGATGAAGACAGTGATGATGTACCCCGAAAAAGGAAACTGGTTCCCTTGGATTATGGTGAAGATGATAAAAATGCTGCCAAAGGCACTGTGAACACTGAAGAAAAGCGCAAACACATTAAGAGTCTCATTGAAAAAATCCCTACAGCCAAACCTGAGCTCTTTGCTTATCCCCTGGATTGGTCTATTGTGGATTCTGTGAGTAGCAAATTGTATTTCATTATTTTATTGAAAGTTTTTGGTTTTGACTATAGCACACAAACTCAGTTCATTCCGTTTATGACAAATAGGGGTGATAAGGTGGCTAGAATCTTGACATGGTCAATAATAATAGATTATTGTGGAAATTCTTTTGGTACCTGAGGTCTTCATAAATTAGAAGCAAATAATTTCGTCTCGATACATATCTGTGTTAAGTCAACTTGTTAATGATCATACTGTATTTTAGCCTTAAGAAAAATTATGAAGTCATATAGGTTTTTTAAGTAAATGTAATAAAAAGCTCTTCAATTTAGTAACCATGCTTTATTTTATAGATATTGATGGAACGACGAATTAGACCATGGATTAATAAAAAAATCATAGAATACATAGGTGAAGAAGAAGCTACATTAGTTGATTTTGTTTGTTCTAAGGTTAGTCTTTTACTCTTTCGCCAATGTTTGTTATATACTTCAAAATGTTAGAGACTTTCTAAATTGAAAATTTTTACAGGGCCAAGTCAGTGATAATTTAGTTTTAATTACAAGAGTCATGGCTACTTAAGTGAACCCCTCTATACTATTTCAGACCCCACGCTGCATGCTTTCATTTCAGAGGGTCAGAGAGGACAGAATAGCTGGCTGCTGCCAATTTTGTTGTCTCCCTGCCCCTGAGAATGCTTTGCCACCCCCTTCTTGTCTTAATGGTTAGAATGTTGCTGAAGTACAGTTGAGGTTTTGTGGAGACAGCCAATAGCTTGTCTCAATTCTTTGTCAGTCATCCGTCCTTTGGAAAAGAAAGTATAGTGCCCTTCATAGCATAATAGTGGTGTTAACTGACTGATTACTGTGTGCCAGGCTTCTTTCCCGGGAGGTACGGTGTTAAGCATTTTGCAAGACTTCATCATCTTCAAACCTCCCAACAACCTTAGGAAGTGCAAGTTACTAACAGTATCCCCATTCAATACATGAAGAAATTGAGGCTTAGGGAGAGATCGTGTCTTGACCATGGTTACATGATAAGTAGCCTGTAGAACTCATGCTCTTAACCACCAAGGTATACCACATCCTTTCATTGTCCCCTGAAGGCAAAGTATTTCTATAAAGGAATAGCTAATTGTGTTTTAAGGAAATGGTATTTTTCTACCAGTACTGCTCTTCTAACATTAGGCATAGCTAATTTAAGTGACCCTTTCCACTTGTCATTACTGTAGCATAAACACTTATAAGTCTGGATTTAAATTAGAAGACAAATAATGTGATGATTAAGATCCCAGGTTTTAGTGTCAGACTTTTATTGAAAAGAGGGAGATTCTGGGAATAAGAAATTTATAGAAAGGTTCTAAAGTCACAAGAAATTCTCATACTAGTTTGAGGGCACCTTAAAATTTTTTTTTTTTACTGTATTGCTAATGTTTTATTTATTTTCAAAGTGACAGTTATTTTTTTTTCTCTTAGGTTATGGCTCATAGTTCACCTCAGAGCATTTTAGATGATGTTGCCATGGTAAGTTAGAAATCTACTGTTGTTAATATTTTAATTACACAGGGAGATCAGCTCAGTGCTTTGTGATGACCTAGAGGGATGGGATACGGAGGGTGGGAGGGAGGTACAAGAGGGAGGGGGTATGGGGATATATGTATGCATATAGCTGATTCACTTTGTTGTACAGCAGAAACTAACACAACATTGTAAAGCATTTATACTCCAATAAAGATGTGAAAAAAAATTTTAATTAATATCAGTGTGAACAAACTGACTTCTCTGAATTTGATTGAATTTCTCCTTGTGTTGGTTCCAGAATCTTTATGGGCCTGAATTAAAATTTGAACATGCATTAAGAGGTTAAAGGTGTTCATAGTAAGATATTATTAGACAACAGTAGAGTTAGGGTTTTTTTGTTTTTCTTTTTCCTTTGCGGTATGCGGGCCTCTCACTGTTGTGGCCTCTCCCGTTGCGGAGCACAGGCTGCGGACGCACAGGCTCAGCGGCCATGGCTCACAGGCCCAGCCGCTCCGCGGCATGTGGGATCTTCCCGGACCAGGGCATGAACCCGTGTCCCCTGCATCGGCAGGTGGACTCTCAACCACTGCGCCACTAGGGAAGCCCGAGTTAGGTTTTTTTTTGATCATTCTCTCCCCTCCCCTGTTTTTGGTGTTTGTGTGTATAAATATAAATTCTGAATCTATTCATAAATTTAGAGACCATTTATTAAGTGTTTACTGCGTAGAGCAATGTGCTAGAAGCACAGAAAGGTGGAATATCTGCTCTTAAAGAACCAGCAGGGAAACAAGTGTACCAATATTGATACTATAATATCCTTAGTATAATGGGGATATATAAAAATGATCATGGGGGCAGAGGAGATGAGTAGTTAGGTGTTGACGGCAGTTAGGGAAACCATCACAGGAGTTACCATGTAAACTGAGACTTGAAGATTGTATTACTCTTTTGTCACTTGGGCAGGTGTCTGTTGGGTTGGCAGTAGTTAAACATCAAATCCCAAATTGCACTTAATTTGGATATTAGAGTTAGTGGTTGTGGTTGCATTGATTTTGTGAGAAAAGAAAGGAAGAGAATTGATGGTAAAGGTGAGAGAGTGATAGAATGGACTGTGAACTCCAGTCTAGGAAGAAAAGGAAATAATATCAGAACAGAGTTGGTGGTCTGAATGAATCAAAGACTGGTGGTTCCAGTGAAGCTGTGGGAGATGTGTTGGAATGAAATAACTGGAAAGAGAGGTTTAGTTAGAGAGTAGAATGTTTAAGAATGCAATTGGTAAATTAATCCAGATGATGGCAAGGTGCAAAGTATGGCCATGGGAGTTTCTGGGACAGAGTTGATGTCATTGTTTAGAATATCAATGAACTTTAAGATGAGTTATAACACACAGAAATAGAAATTACTGTGTGTTGGGACTGGGATTGGAGAGAAATACAAGAACCAGCTGCCAGAGCACTCATTTAATGTGGATGAAAGATTAGATATTTGCTAGACAGCTGCTGTTGGAGTGAACCGGTGGTGTAATGAGATCTCGCGAACATCAGTGGAGATATTGTTTACTAGGAGAGAAACAATGAAGATCCAGCAGCTTCCCCTCTCTTGTGGAGACTAAAGCTTTGAAAGTGAGGAGCTTTCTCAGAAGGCCACAGGGGTGTCAGGGTCTTTAGGGGACGTATCACATTTTCAATTAAGGTAAGGAGATGAAAAGTCTAATTAAAGAAGTTGGGATAGCATAAAGTGGAATAGGGTCTAAAGGGCAGAGTGGGAAAGTAGCAACAGGAAGAAGAGTCAGAGAGGAAGAAGAAACGTCAAGCATGATGTGAGATGATAGGTGACCAGGGAAACTTTCATTTTGAGCTGCAATTAAAGTTGTCAGGGAGTGCCATAGGAGGGTGCCTAACTAAAAGGAACTCTAAGGTCAAGATGTTATGTGTCCAAACACTATGTGATGTCTGAAGCCAGATAACATTAGTTTTCTGCTGCCTAGCTAGCCTAATGCATCTGTTGTCTAAAATTCCTGAAAAAACGTTTGTGAAAAGTTTGATGCCATAATTCTGAGCCTCAGATGAAAGGAGAAATGTGAATAGATCCCAGTCCTTAGGGATACAATCTGAACTTCCTTGACCTTCCAGCCTCTTCACAAAGTTATCCTTGAGTGAAGAGAGGGTTTTGTAGTTAGGCCTGAGTTAAGGAATTTAAAAAAAAAATCAGGGAATTCCTGGCAGTCCAGTGGTTAGGACTCTATACTTTCATTTCATTGCCAAGGGCCCAGATTCGATACCTGGTGGGGGAACTGAGATCCCGCAAGTCATGCGGCCAAAAAAAAGAAAAAATCAGTGTTCTGGTTTGTGGCCTTGGCAGAGGTATAATCACTGTTGGTGAAGATGTCATGTGTCACTATTAATCCGTTTTGATCTGTTGAAATAGTTTGATATTTAGAGTATAATTAAACTCTACAGCTTATTCGCTTATATTGTTTTTGATTATTTTCTGGCTCATTGTTGATCAGAGTGGGAGGAAACCAATTGAGTTGGTGTTGTTAGCCAGTTCTGGTAATAGCTCATGGACCCTCTAAATATTTCTTGAATAAATGAGATGGAAATTTTAGCTCAAGTAGTATTTTGCTCTTACTAGAAATCTTTTTCAAACTGTACCTTTCCTCATTTTATGTAAGTTAATGAACTTTGGTTGCATTTTTGTACCTGGGTTCAATTCCTCATTAATTAGTGTTGCAGCGTAGTTCTTTTTTTTTTGGCTGTGGGATCTTCGTTCCCTGACCAGGGATTGAATCTGCACCCTTGGCAGTGAGAACGTGGAGTCCTAACCACTGGACCACGAGGGAATTCCCACAGCAGTTTTTTTTAAACTATGGGTTAAGTCTGGCTCATAGATGTCTTATTTAAGTTCTTTATTTGTCATCACTGAGAAATGTAAGGAAATTTCTCAGGAAAATCCATTTCTGGCTTGTTTTAGGTACTTACTGATTGTAATAATAAGCACTCTTCAAAGCACTTGGTACATATCAACTCTTTTAATTCCCACAGTAGAAGCAGTATGACATAGCTACTATAACCTGTCTTACAGATGAGAGAACTGAGGCTCATTGTGATTAAGTAACCCAACGAAGAATACGTAACTAATAAGAGGTAGAAGAGCTATTTGAATCCAAGTAGTCTGGCTAGAGATCTGGTTTGCTTAACTCCTAACCTGGCCTGCTTCTCCAGAGTCTTGGCAGCATTAGGCCAGATGCCATTATGACGGTGGTACCCTGGAACTCAGTCATTGCTGCCTTCTGTAGAAGGAAGCATGCTATTCCAGTTTACCACACAGCAGCCCTGGTGTAGAGTGCCACATGTGTGTGGGTGATGAGGGCAGGAGTAGTGCAGTGGTGAGGACATGATGCAACTAACTCATAGGTAGATAGAAAAAATAACTTGATTTGCCAAGGAGAAAAGACCTTTTATTTATTCAATAGTCTTGTGTCCCTTGTGATGATAGTGTTCACTTTGTTTACTCTACCCCAGATACTATATTAAAATGCTACACATATATTCTCATTTAATATTTCAGTGTCACTTATGTAATAAGTGCTCAATAAATGTTAAGATTGTGAGGTTCTTGGGGAGGGGTAAATGAGATACTCTGTATTAAGTATTATGTAGTTACATAACCAGTTCTGTCTAAATTACTGTGTTCTTTATAACATTTGCTTTCCTCAGGAAGTAGTTTTTCAAGACATGTATAAATAAATGCTTGTTGGTAGATAAAAACCTTTTTTATTCCAGTTACCTTATTGGGAGATGCTTATGATTGCTTCTCTTATGTGTGTGACTGTTTTTTGTCTTGTTCCTTTTCTAGGTACTTGATGAAGAAGCAGAAGTTTTTATAGTCAAGATGTGGAGATTATTGATATATGAAACAGAAGCCAAGAAAATTGGTCTTGTGAAGTAAAATTCTTTTTACATTTAGAGTTCCATTTCAAATTTCTTCTTTCCCATCCTTCACAGGACTTTAAATTTTTTTTTTGTCTTCAAAGACGTTTGTGAGATCTGTAATTTTTTTTTTAATGTAGAAAATGTGAATTTTTTTTGTCCTCTAATTTGTTAATGCCATGTGTACTCCCTTGGTTGTAAAGACATCTGAATCCTACCATGGTTCTCTTTATACTCACCAGGTACAAATTACTGGTATGTTTTATAAGCCGCAGCTACTGTACACAGCCTATCTGATATAATTTTGTTCTGCTGATTTGTTCCTTGTAAATATTAAAATGACTCGCCAATTCTTTTGCAGAATTGCACTTAATATTGAACTGTACTGTATAGGCACCAACATGAACAATTTTAAATTGAAAGAATACCAGTCATACCTATTACCCTTACCCCCTTGATCAAAAATGGCAGGCCCTCATGATGGCATGGAATTTAAAGTTAGAGTGCGAAAAGTAGCAGACAATCCATTCCTACTGTATCTCTGTATGAATGTGTTTGTGTGAATGTATGTATAAAAGTCTTACTTTTCCCTAATTTGCTTTGGAAGTTTCCCTGAAACATTTCCTAATTGAAGACTAGAATTGTAAAGGAAACATGGTATTGTGCCAACCCAAATGTCTGGGATAATTAGGTTATTAGTCTCCCGGAGTATGGTATTCTCTTGTGGCAAGCAACAGTTTGTTGAGCGGAATGGGTTTTTCTGTTGAAAGCTGGCTGTGTCAGCCTCTTTTAAGGGAGTGTGAGTCATAGTGGTTTTCCCCCCTGATTTCATTGTTCAGGTATGAGGCAGATCCTTAGATTCTGGAGAGCTTTATTTAATGCATTTTTTGCACTAATTGGTCCTTAGTTTAATTTTGTACCCCTTTGTTTAAAAAAAAAAAAGCTTCATTCAAAAAGCTTAAGTGAAAAAAATCTTTTAAAAATAAGCAAAATTAAAAATTAGGCAATTTTACAGACTAGGAATGTTTGATAAAATACAATATGAATTTATCATGGCAATTTACAAAGTTTACATCTTATTTCTGAGGATAAAGTAAATCATTTAAAGCAGTTACCACTAGTTTTTTGTTTTGTAAAGGGTTTCTATCTTGTGTGTGTATATGTAGGCACACACCTTGTTTACCTCTGCTCATCAAAGTTTAAAAACGTACTGATGGTGTTCTTAGAGACATACATGGGGCTTTCTTTATGGTAGATCAGAAATTCACCAGGGAGCAAAATTACCTGAAAATGTAACAAGTTTTAAATAGTTCTTAACAGAAATTAGGTGCAGCTATTCCTGTGTCTGAGTATTTATTTTTTAAAAAGATTGGGCGGGGGAGGGGTGTTAAAAAAAAGCATAAACTGAGCTTGAGTTACTAGATTTTTTTTAATCTTAAGAGGACATTTGAAAACACTGTTCTTAACATTGGACCATGACATGGTTCCATTATGTAAATATTTCAAATATTAAAAATGTATATATTTGATCTTGGGGACTCATTCTTTCAGAGTCTTGTTAAATAAATGGCATCATGTTGTAATTATGCGGTGCATACTAGAAACTTAACTTGAAAATATGGGCTGAATTTTTGACGGACTCAGTTTTTGAGTATTAGTAACTAAAGGTCAAAGAGGCCGTTTGCCTTATTTTGGATTAATCTAGACATCTGTGGAGATATTCCCCCCTTTAGTGTTATAATATTTTAAATTGTGGTTTCTGAAGGGAAAATTTTAGAAACATGCTCCTTACCATTTACAGATTCTTTTACTAGCCTTTTCTCAGATTGACCCCCAGCGTGACTCCCTGTTCAAGCAGTTTATTATGCCTCTCTATCTTTTACCATATTATTGCTTCTAAGGCATCATATTAGGTTGTTTTTATTTAGCCAGCATTAGCATGGAAGTTTATTCAGGTAGATTTAATTTTCCTTGCTTGGGTCTCTTCTGCTCTTTCAATTACATTTACCTTAAAAGGGCCCTTGTGTGAAACCCTTGGGGGCACATACCATATACTGCGTAACACTTCCAGTGAGATTTGTGTCAGGATCCCAAATTTATACGTTAACACTTTTGCAGCAAAACAGGAATGATCACAGTCAGTGGGTTAAAAGACCTACTACATTTACTACATTAATAGTTTAATGTCAGTTCAAGTCAGATTTTGCCACAAAGGTTAAACTTCAAGGTTTTCAGAGTTCTTATTTTTCAGGTTTGTATATAAAGAACTGGACGTGTATAAGCTGGCATATTGTAGTGTCAGGAAGAATACACATAAGAAAATTTTTACTAAATTGCTTGAACTTTCTGGGTTGTCTTTACCATTTGTCCATAGGTTAATTTCAACTTGGAAACCTTAGTTAATCCATATTGCCCATTCAGGTTGTTATAAAATTAGATGAATGTCTTGACAACCATTCTTGATGTGGCAGTTAGGAGGAAACCAATGTGCTTTTTCCTCATTTGACCCTGTAAATAAAATAATTTTAAATGTGTATATCTGTGTACAGGAAGAAAATGGTTTTTCTCAAACTTTAACATGCAGCTGAATCACCTGGGGGGATCTTGTTAAAATGCAGACTTAGGGCTAGAGTGGGCCTGAGAGTTTGTCTTTCTCACCAGCTACCACATGTTGCCACTGCTAAGTGATCCAAGAACTGCTTTGATTAGAAGATTAAAGTGTCTACTCAGTACTAGTATTTTATCCTAATAGATTGCACTAATGCAGCTTAATTTTCTTTTTAAGTTCATTTTAAGGAGAAAAACATTTTTTGAGGCAAATAAAGAGGTAGGTATTATTTATGTTTATGAACATAAAGTAGTCTTCCAAAAAGGTTGCCTGAGAACAACTCCAATATTCTAGGCTTTATTCCCAGCCAGCCCCAGCACATTTTCTCCTGAGAGAAATTTATGTTGTTACTCGCTCTGAATCTTATCATAGCACTTCCTGATGTATAATTAGAGGCCGATGATTATTTTGTGGAGAGTGCAGTTTCAGGTACTAATCAGGCATGGATACTAGATACGGTGGACAAACTGAGAAAACAGTGAGTTCAAGAGTCAAATTGTACTAAACATTATTAACATTTTTTTCTCCTTTAATATGAAGAAAAAAATTCAATGCAAATAAATGTAAGCAGGTATACAATGTGTATATGAGGCTTATTTACCCAGCTCTTTCAAATAAGTTCTATAAATGTTTCCACTTTCTACCCAAAAACTGCTGAAAGGTTTTATGTCAAAGTGGTTAACACATTTTTCCAAGTCATATTTCAGCCTTCTATTAATATGAAATTGAGAAATTGTTTTGCTTAGCAAAGATGGTGAAATTGATTTGTGAATACCAGTAGCTAAAGAAAGGTATTAGAAGGAATCTCAAACAGGCAAAGAAATAGGCAGTCTAAGTGTCGGGAAGAAAACTAGGGAAATTCACACGTGTATGTTTTAAACGCAGGAATTATTACTATTATATTCATACTATAGACCAAGGTGAGCTTATAATATTTGATAAACTGGTAGATTTTTCGAAATGTGATTATGTTAAATTATTGAAATATTGTTTATTTGCATTTGAATGCTTAATTTTCATCTTTATTTAAAAGATTCTTTGCCTTTCATTTTATTACTTGACTCATACGAAGGCTAAATTAGGATTGGCAATCTGAAATGCCCAGGAAGAAAAGATAATTTCTATAAACAAAAATGAATAAAAATTTTTTTCAAGCCATGTTGTTTGAATTAAATGATGCTCTAAGTCTGCCTACTCTGCCTCATCATGTATTAGTTGGATAGATGACTTTTGGATTCTCTTGCACAGAGTGGTAGCTGAAATATTAAGCCAGGTAACCCATTCGTCTTTTTGTGTATGACTTACATTTGCCATTGAAGCACAATTAATATGTGCCATTCATGTTTTAAGCTAGATGGAGTGATAGACATAAATAAGATCTCTTTAGTAGCTTAGAGTCTAGTGGTGGAGAAAAAAATAATGAGAGGATCACTAATAGATATACAATGTACTATATGAACTGTCAAACTTGATGAGCTAACTTCAAGGTTGAGAGGAAAGGGATAGATAGTAGGAAGCTTCTCAGCAGAGGTAATAATATGTAGGGGGGACCTTAGAGATCATATAGTCTCTTTCTTTTTTGGCTGCACTGCAGGGTATGCTGGATCTTAGCTTGCACCCTCAGCAGTGAAAGCGCGGAGTCCTAACCACTGGACCGCCAGGGAATTCCCAAGATCACATAGTCTTAACTACTCACTGCAACACTGCTACAGTGTTCCTTAGGTAGGATATCTAGAGGCCTGCATATTGGATTCTATCTAATTCATGGTCTACATCTGCACTGTCAAGTTTTTTAATTCATTAAAATTAAATTTAAAACTCATTTCTTCAGTTACACTAGCCATATTTCAAGTGTTCAGAAGTGATGTGTGACTAAATTGGATTTAAAAATCCAGTTTTTTGTTTGCAGTATTCATATTTCAAGTGCTCAATAGCTGTATTTAGCTAATGGTTTCCAATACTGGGTAGACATTGCAGATTGAAGAACATTATTTTGACTAAAGAAAGTTACATTGGATAGATATGGTCTAGATGCTAATAGCCACCTAAGAGCAGAGGAAAGTGCTTGTTAATAAAATTCCCTCATAGGAAGCATTTTTAGCAAATCTTTGTTGAGGCAAAAAGTATTGTGAATTTAAAAATTGTTCTAAACAATTTTTCCTGGTTTTTTTCCTCATAACAAAAGGAAAAACTAGAGAACACTTCACATTGTAGAATCTAGAAACTATGAAGGTTCATTTTCTTCCCCTGTCAATTAAAAGATAATGGCAAATATACCCAGGTGAAGAGATTTGGCTAATTGTTACAGCAGGTGGAAAAGCTAGATATTAAAGTTTCATTTTGAGTATATTCTTGAGACAAATTTTTTTTTAAACGGGGCCCAGGTGCTTTAAGAAGGAAATTAGATTTAATAAAATATTGACAGTCATACAGAACTTAAGACTAAAAATGCAAGATGAGTAAGCTAAAGCCAGCCCTTCATCTTGAGCTGTTCCAAATCTGAGCCAGATCCTTGCAAAGGATGAAAACGATGTGAGAGCTAGTAAGGTAGAATATGGTCAAGCACCTACTCTTGATGACAGTATTATTTTTCATTTTTCAATTCTGCTTTACTCCCATAGCAAACAGAGCAATGATGTATAAATAAAAGTAAACTGCTTTTATGTGGGAAGTGTTAATAAATTGGATTGCCTTGCTGAATCTATGGTGTAAAGAACTGGCCTTGAATCTTGACTTTATTTACTTGTGACTAGTGACTGCTCTAGCCTCTCTAGAGGCTCGAACAGCCCCTCTCCCCAAGTAGCTCTAACAGGTCCGGCACTGGATTTCCTGTCTGCTTCATCTTTCACTGCTTACTATTGATTTTTGCCACCATTTTTTTTTCTTTTCTTTTTTTTTGGTCATTTATTTCTCCATTCCTGCTTCCAAGTTCCAGACACTTCTGGGGAAAATATAAATACACCACTGCAGATAGTCTGGACCCTCTACTATTTTTCTCATTCTTTTACTGAACTTCACTTCTTAACCACAAACACTGCAGCTTTTATAGTTCTTAAACTTCCAGTGCTGGGACTTCCATGGTGGTCCAATGGTTAAGACTGCACTTCCACTTCAAGGGAAACAGATGGTTTCAATCCGTGGTCAAGGGACTAATATCCTGCATGCTGTGCGGCATGGCAAAAAAAAAAAAACTTCCAGTGCTATCTTAGGTATGAATGAGTAAAAGTCATTTGATTTTCCCTCTTACTTAGCAAAAACTCTCAAGGTTAACAAAAGCTTAACTTTAAAAGAGTCATTTAGGCATATTCTCTTCAGTTTATGACATAAATCTTGAACCTTTGCTTTCTATAATTAAGGATGGGTACTCCTATCCAGAAGACCTCCCCCACTCATGTTTCTGGTTTCTAACTACAGTTTGCAGTTTCTTGAGCCTTGCTCTGGAGTTTCCGTTATCTTCTTTCTTCCTTCAGGCTGGAGTAAGTTTTTAAACAAAAACAAACCTTAGGTCTTCTCCTTTTCACTACAGTAGAGATTCCACAAAGAGTAGCTTATAGTTATATGTACTCTCCAAAATTTTTTTTTTAACATCTTCGTTGGTGTATAATTGCTTTACAATGGTGTGTTAGTTTCTGCTTTATAATTGAGTGAATCAGTTATGCATATGTCCCCACATCTCTTCCCTCTTGCATCTCCCTCCCTCTCACCCTCCCTATCCCACCCCTCTAGGTGGTCACAAAGCACCGAGCTGATCTCCATGTGCTATGCGGCTGCTTCCCACTAGTTATGTTTTACATTTGGTAGTGTATATATGTCCATGCCACTCTCACTTTATCCCAGCTTATACCCTTCCCCTCCCCGTATCCTCAAGTCCATTCTCTTAGTAGGTCTGCATCTTTACCATCTTGCCCCTAGGTTCTTCTGACCATTTTTTTTTTCTTTTTTAGATTCCATATATATGTGTTAGCATACGGTATTTGTTTTTCTGACTTCACTATGACAGTCTCTAGGTCCATCCACCTATCACTACAGATAACTCAGTTTTGTTCGTTCTTATGGCTGAGTAATATTCCATTGTATATATGTGCCACATCTTTATCCATTCATCTGTTGATGGACACTTAGGTTGCTTCCATGTCTTGGCTATTGTGAATAGAGCTGCAATGAACATTTTGGTACATGACTGTTTTTGTTGTTTGTTTTTTTTTTTGCGGTACGCGGGCCTCTCACTGTTGTGGCCTCTCCCGTTGCGGAGCGCAGGCTCAGCGGCCATGGCTCACGGGCCTAGCCGCTCCGCGGCACGTGGGATCTTCCCAGACCAGGGCATGAACCCGTGTCCCCTGCATCGGTAGATGGACTCTCAACCACTGCGCCACCAGGGAAGCCCTACATGACTCCCTTTGAATTATGGTTTTCTCAGGGTATATGCCCAGTAGTGGGATTGCTGGGTCATATGGTAGTTCTATTTTTAGTTTTTTAAGGAACCTCCATACTGTTCTCCATAGTGGCTGTATCAATTTACATTCCCACCAACAGTGCAAGAGAGTTCCCTTTTCTCCACACCTTCTCCAGCACTTATTGTTTGTAGATTTTTTGATGATGGCCATTTTGACTGGTGTGAGATGATATCTCATTGTAGTTTTGATTTGCATATCTCTAATGATTAATGATGTTGAGCATTCTTTAATGTGTTTGCAATCTGTATATCTTCTTTGGAGAAATGTCTGTTTAGGTCCTCTGCCCATTTTTGGATTGGGTCGTTTTTTTGATATTGAGCTGTATGAGTTGCTTGTATGTTTTGGAGATTAATCCTTTGTCAGTCGCTTCATTTGCAAATATTTTCTCCCATTCTGAGGGTTGTCTTTTCGTCTTGTTTATGGTTTCCTTGCTGTGCAAAAGCTTTTAAGTTTCATTAGGTCCCATTTGTTTATTTTTGTTTTTATTTCCATTTCTCTAGGAGCTGAGTCAAAAAGGATCTTGCTTCCAAATTTCTTAAGTCTCAGTCAGTAGTCTGTATCTCTTCATTCCACTGGTGACTGGTGATAGCCTAAATGAGACTCTGGCTTTTTAAGAGGCTACACCCTAGTTTACCTCTTAGCACTATGGATGTTTGCTCTCTATTTGGGACTCTTCTTTCTTGGTGTCTAGGATGTCACTTTAGCCTTGTTCTTCTAGTCTGTATCTTTTTTTTTTTTTTAACAAGATGGGACATATATTATAAAATATAGGAATTCAAAAGAGGCATACACTACATCCAAACAATCAGAAGAGGCTGCTTCCCTCTCCTCAATTGTTATTACAGAGATTTGCTTACTTAACGTTTACATACTTAACACTTAAACTATATTAGCTGCTTGACTTTTAACAAATCTGATGAATTATTAATAAAGTCCCATTTATTCCAAAATCCAAGGAAACTTCAAACTCATTCATGAGATAGTTATTAAAATAACACATTTAGGGGGAAAAATCTATACAATTGTATACATTACTGAAAACTGTATAGCATCATACAAAAAAGGATTTTATTTTGGGAAATCAATTCCTAATTTATGGCAAGTTCTACTTTCAGAAATAAACCACAAAACAACAATCTAAATTCAATCTTAAAGGCTGCATGCTGAGCAAGGAATGTTCTTATTCTTTGTAGGAGCTCCTTTACACTATCAGGTACCAGGGCTCTGCATTTTGGTGTGATTTCAGCCACCAAGTCATCAACGGTAACGTGTTCTAGTCCTTTTTCTTTAATTACTTCTTTGCAGTGTGACTTCAACTGATCCTTCCAGCCACATTCAATTAATTTAGCTCTCAGTAACTCTTTGACGCATTCTCTTTCTGTCAACTTTGGGTTAATTACTGCTCTCATCTGTGCATCTTTGTTCATCTTGCTAATCACATTCTTTTCAGCTGTCCAGACCTCGACCCTCAGTAGCTCCGGCACCTAAGCACACAGAAAGCTAGCATACGCATTTCCGGGAAGGGGTCTAGTCTGTGTCTTTTTACTGGTTCTTCCTCAGCGCTTTCTGGGTTTCCATATTCCTAAAAAGGTGAAGAAATACAGAAAACTAGAGGAAAATTTATCTTTAGTCCAGTAATTCAGCCACTGGTTGCTTTTTTAATCAATTTTATTTCCTTTTTGCAGGAATGTGTTTTGATGTATGCATTAATGTTATGTCTTATTTTTTAATTAACAGGATTAGAATGTTTCTGTTACACATAATCTTCATAAACATTTATTTATTTTTGCGGTACGCGGGCCTCTCACTGTTGTGGCCTCTCCCGTTGAGGAGCACAGGCTCCGGACGCGCAGGCTCAGCGGCCATGGCTCACGGGCCCAGCCGCTCCGCGGCATGTGGGATCTTCCCGGACCAGGGCATGAACCCGTGTCCCCTGCATCGATAGGCGGACTCTCAACCACTGCGCCTCCAGGGGAGCCCTTCATAAACAATTTTAATGATATTAGGTGAAGTGGGTGAACCATCCTTTATTGTAGGACATCTAGCATTCCAATTTTTGCTATTAATAATACTCCATGAACATCTTTGCACAAAAGTTTTGTATTGAGATTGTTTCTAAGAATAGTTTGCCAGAATTTTAATACTTTCTACTTAATCCCAGATTGCATTCAAAGAGATTGAACTAGTTCACAAATGGATGGTTTTTAGCCTATGCTTGTTTGACAAATGTATTGAACTGTTTAATGTGCTAGGCATTGTTCTCAGCATTTGCAATATACGTAAACAAACGGGCAAAAATTCCTACCCTTGTGAAGTTTGAGGACGGAAGAGAGAACTTTAAAAAAAATTGTTGGGCTTCCCTAGTGGCGCAGTGGTTGAGAGTCCGTCTGCCGATGCAGGGGACACGGGTTCGTGCCCGGGTCCAGGAGGATCCCTACGTGCCGCGGAGCAGCTGGGCCCGTGAGCCATGGCCTCTGAGCCTGCGCGTCCGGAGCCTGTGCTCCTCAACGGGAGAGGCCACAACAGTGAGAGGCCTGCGTACCGCAAAAAAAAAAAAAAAATTGTTTTTGGAGGGTGTCAACCTTTTTGTTTTCCCAACATTCTCTGTTAATAGAAAAACTTGCTACTGCTACTTCTGTTCTTAAATATAAAGTGTGTAAAACCTATTTAAAACCGGTCATGTATTCGACGGGGGCAGGGAGGAGAGATGGCTCTAGGAATATGAAGGGTTATCTTGGGGGAAGAATTTAAGAGAAATAAAAAAATCTCATTTGGCCAGATGCCATGTTATTGATTTCAGTTTTCTGATTACCTGTGAATTTGAACATTTCTCCATTGTTCACCTTTGGTTTTACATGATAGTACTCATTGTTAGCTTTCAGATGAATGTATGTGTGTGGTATGCTACTTAAGGAGTTATTGGTACTGTTTTTACAGCCATTTGAATGGAAAGCTGGAAGACGCAAAAATCAAACAACCATAGAGCAACTCACTGTGTACCAGATACTATGTTAGGTTTTGGGATTACAAAAATAACACGATTGGGTTTTCCTGGTGGCGCAGTGGTTGAGAGTCCGCCTGCCGATGCAGGGGACAAGGGTTCGTGCCCCGGTCAGGGAGAGGCCGCGGCGGTGAGAGGCCCGCATACCGCAAAAAAAATAAAAATAAAAATAACACAATTTATGCTCTCTGAAAGCTTACCATCTAGGGAAACTGGTTCTTACACTTGAAGCGGAAGAATCCCAGACGATGTTTGTTTAAAATGCAGTTTCTCACCCACCAAAAGTTTTGATTCATTGGGTAGGGGATGGAGGGCACAGGTAGTTACAATTTAAGTTAGCTTCCTTTTGATTGTGGTGCGGCTGATTCGCACTGAGAAACACTGTACAAATAGGACTATAGAGAAATGAAAGGAACGTTAGATTTAAGATGCCAGCACTTGTAGGAGAAGCACACACTGGGTCCAGTTTACGTAGAAATTTTGATCCTCAGCTCAAGAGCAGTAGATCTCTGACAACCTCATACCGGTGCTGGCACCATCAGGGGTCGGAGGGTGCTGAGAGGGGAGCAGGGTGTCCCTCCGGGTCGGAAGGCCAACGGGAACGCAGGGTCTCCTCCTCAGTCCCCACTCACCACCGGAAGATCCACCCACTTCCTCTGGTCCACGCCCCTCCGCCTTTGGCCCCGCCCCTCTGGGGGCTGGTCAACGACGCCGGGGCCGGAAGTGACGACACCGATGAGGCCTTTTGGGCGGGGCCTGGGCCGGGCCGCTCCAAAGGCCGCGATTTCACATCGGAAACAAAACAGTGGCTGCTCGGGAAGAAACCTCAGCTGCTAGAGGCCGGTGGTGGCGGCGAGGAAAGGGTAGGTGCCCGATGGGGAGCTGGGGAGAGAGAAACACACCTCTCATCCGGTGCCGACACGGGTGGCTGCGGGCAGGGCCGGGCCCTTTGTCGTTGTCCGGGCCGCGGAGCCGGTGTCCTCGAGAATGGGGAGCGGGGTGCGGTCGGGCGGGCACCAGGGAACCCCGTGTGGAGAACGAGTAGGGGCGGCCCGTTTCTCGGGCTCCGGGCGCGGCGCGCGATCAGGTTGAAAAGAGATTCCCCTTCGCAGCCTTGGTCCGGAAGTGCTGGTTTCCCGAAGACATCTCAGGGCGCAGGTGCCTTGGGCGGGGATTGACCGTCTTGCCTGGAGTGGAGCAGGAGAAAGAGGAAGCGCCTGGTGCTGGGTCTGGTTGAGCAACTGTTGAAACTCTGCGCCTTATGCCCTGAATGTGTCCTTGTCCAGGGGAAGCGAGTGGCACTCAGGGCTAAGTTCCTTCTGTCTCAGTTCGGGACGGAATACAACAGGGTCTGCCTGATCGGGACTGTCACGAGGCATATATGTCCAGTGCTTTGCATGTATTTTAGGTACTTGACGTTTTCATCCCGCCCAAATTCCTTTCAAATAAATATCTGCTTCTCTTGTAGGAGAGTAACTTAATAATTTTAAAAGCATTGCTTGCCTGCTTTGGACAAGATGAATAAAGTGTGCAAGGTTTACTATGTGAGATACGAATAGTATGCAAATTACGGCAGAGTACATTGTAAAAGTCATAGTATTCTCTGAAGTTTGAGGCAGGTAGAGATTACATCTGGTTAAGGGCATCTTGTTATTTACGTTATCTTTTACAATGGAAAGGTTTACACCCTCGGAGTTGAATTGAGAGCATTATATCAGAGGGTGTACTAGGAAGAGGGGCCCTCTGGATGCTAAGCGTCCAGTGACCCAGTGTGCACATTTAATAACTGTTATGAAGGATAAAAACAGGAAAGTAGATTGGAGCCTGTTGCATTTGGCTGATTTAAGTCACCTGCAAAAGCCAATTTCAGTTCTCCTTAACTCATTTGCAGGGTTCAGCCAACTTAAACCCCCTCCCACCTCCATTTAATAACAAGCCCTTAATAATGAAAAGGAGCCTATTTATTGAGTGGATGGATTCCCTCACCTCTACCCGCCTTCCCCAAAGTAAAGTAGATGATAGAAGCGGCATCAATCATCAGCTTTTCCATTCGTCTACTCCTCGTCCTTGGGTAGATAGTTACCACAATTCTGGGCATACTTTCCTCTGAATGGATATGATCTAGTGCTGAATTTTAAATTAATGGCTGCCCCTAGTCCTAGACTGCTGTGTGAATTTCCATTTGGGGAGAACTGGAGGATTGGAGTTGGTCTCTGAGAATCATTCTAGCAGGAAAGATATAACATTTGTCAGCAAGGCTAATGTGGTCCTCTTCTCTCTCAGATCCAGGTTGCCTCTGCTCCTGCTATCCCACTACTGTTACATCAGATTGCAGGGAGAGACTTCTTTGGATGTACTCTGAAAAACCTTTCAGAGCCCGCTAATACTGCCTCTCCTTCATGTGATAGATGCCAGGCAGATTTGGAAGGTGTTTTGAGCTTTGCTTTTCATAAGTTTTGTGATAAGAACTTTGCTTTAGGTACGTGGGGGCTAGAATGGATAAGAGATTTGAGGTGACTTTTGCATAATCCGGGTGAGATATAATGAAAATTTGACCTTTGGTGGTGGCAGAAGCTTAGAAAGGAAGAGTATCATCATGAAGAGGACGTAACAGCCAATTGAGGCGCAAGGAGTAAAGTGTAAAGTTGACTAGGAGGCTTTAAGTTTAGAGAATGGGGGAGACGATTACAGAAATAAGGAAGTTAGAGACAAAGAACTAGTCTAGAGAGGAAGATGATGAGGAAACAGTTTGGAAGTCTCACTTTTGAAGTGCCAGCAGTTAAATATCCCATGGACAGGCCTGGAGCTGTAAACATGGGTCACTTAAATAGACTTAGCAGTTGATGTTGGAGCAGTGGAGGAGATGCCTAAGGAAAGAGGGCGGACAAGGAAGCCCAGGCAGAGCCTTAGGAACACTTATAATGGGGGGGTGGAAGAGGATGAGGAACCAGCTGAGGGGAATGAGTGGTGGGAGGAGAACCTCCATAGTGCAGTGTCATAAAAACTGAGGAAGGGAGGGAAGCTTCAGGAAGGAAAAGGTTGTCAGGGATTTTCAGTATTAAGCCTGTTTGTAGGAGAGAAAACCTGAAGCTTTAGAGCAGTACTGTCCATTAGAAACATAATGTGAGCTACAAAGGTTAATTTTACATTTTCTAATGAGCAAAAATTTTTGAGCTAGAAATAGGTAAAATTAACTTGAATGATATATTTTATATAACCCAATACATTTAAAATATTTTTATTTCAACATGTAATTAATGTAAAAACATACTTGTCTGTCTTCCCCTCTAGATAGTAAGCTCCTTAGGTGAACAGAAGCATCATCTGATTCACTGGCACCCCTGGTACCTATCACAGTGTATGGTTATGTAGAAGAAACCCAATAAGTATTTGTTGATTAAAGGGCATTAATATTTGGTTTTCACAATGCCTTGTACAGTTCCTTAAGTTGATCTAAAGCAAATGAGAGAATGCAAGTATTGCTGAGTATAGTCAGTGATTTACGAATTAATTAGGTGTGAATAGTCATTTTCTTCATTAAAGATTAGTTGTGTTCTACCCATTTCCACAACAAATTTGATACAATGACTCAGGGTAATTATATCTTCCATGTAGAAATTAAATTTGGGGGGGAAAAGAATCTATAATAATACAGAACCATGGTCCCATATCCACAATTCTCAAATCCAAAAGCTCCTGAAAAAAGTGAAAGGATAAGCAACACTCTTTGGGTTTCACTGTCTCCCATCACCCTCAGATGGGACCATCTAGTTGCAGGAAAACAGGCTCAGGGCTCTCACTGATTCTGCATTATGGTCAGTTGTATAATTATTTCATTATATAGAAATAAAGTGCACAAGAAATGTAATGCGCTTGAACCATCTTGAAACCATCCCCCCACCCCCGGTCCTTGGAAAAGTTGTCTTCCACGAAACCGGTCCCTGGTGCCAAAAAGGTTGTGGACCGCTGCCTTAGAACATTAGCTCTCGCTCTGCTTAAAGGGGACAGCTAAGACATTCTGCTTTTCTTGTCTTGTTCTGGGGCCCAGACTGAAGGGGCAGTGGCTACCCAAAGTAAGTTCTTCATGAGGGAACAGCAGAAGTACAGAAGGCAAGGCTACCTGCACAAGCACAGTTTAACTGTCTGTGCCACATCTGCCAAAATCCCATCAACCAAAGCAAGTCATAAGATTGTGCCCAAAGGCCTGGAGTGGGTAGTAGACTGCACCTACCTTGAGGCCAAAGCAAGTCACAGAGCCAAGCTCAACATCACTGGAGAGAAGTATTCCTCCCTTGGGGATGCTGGGGGAGGGAGTGAATATTTGCTGAATAATAATCTAATCTACCACAGATGGTTCACAGAAGTAGAGTGGGAAGGAAGGAGGGAAAAAAAATCACCAAATAGGATGTATCACTATCCCTGCTCTTTTTAGAGCCTACCACTTTCACAAAGCCTCTTGTAGGGCTGGGGAAATTATTTGCTCCTGGCCTCTTAAAATTCTGAGGGTCTTTCTAGGCTGTATTCCTGAAGTTTTAAATTAATTTCAAGTTATTTTTATTTATTTTAATTTGTTACCTTGGATGGGCTTCCCTGGCAGTCCAATGGTTAAGACTCCGCACTTCCAGTGCAGGGGGCACGGGTTCAATCCCTGATCAGGGAACTAAGATTCCACATGCCGCGTGGCATGACCAAAAGAAAAAAAATTGCTACCTTGGGATGTAGTGATAGACAGAAATGTACTTTTCTGTTGGTGTTTCCTTAAATGGAATTTTTAATAAGCTCCTTTTTGGGATTTTAAACACTGCTCCTGTGATACTTTTCAAAGTGCTGATGGATAGGTTTTCTGGCTAAACAGACTTTTCTGTTCAGCACATCTGAACTTCAAGATTATTTGTATTCTCTTGGAGCTTTTTTTTAGTCTTTGTGTACAATAAAAAGAAATTGTAGTTGCCCATCAGAGAAGGATTTTTTTTTCCTTTTGTCTGATTGAGCAAGTGTCTTGAGAAAAAAGGAATGGATGGCAGTGAATTCGAGTGTTGTGCTGTATCAGTCTCAGAAAATCTTTAGCAGTTGGCCGGAGAGAGAAAACACCAAAATCTACTTACATTCCTACTCCCACTCCCTATGCAATCCAGGTCACACGAAAGATCCTCACTTCCCAACAACTGTCTTTTCTTGCTCTCAGGGCACTGTTAAGAATGTTACAAAGTCCACTGGTGTCTTTTGCCGCGCTGCGGGAACAGTGGGTCCGGGAACAGTGGGTCGTTGGCTTTCTCCGTGTAGTCATCAATTGTTTTCAGCTGTTACTGGACCAGAGTCAAATCCAGCTTTGCCTGCCCCTTTCTTTGTACCAACAATGATTGTCTGTACCAACAATGATTGTCTGTTCACCAGACCTGACTGAAGACCTAGCTAACCCTGTTGCCTACCTTTGCTTCCTACTGAGCTCCATGTAAAGAGCAGCTCTTCCAGGGAGAGTCACCCTGCAGCATTGTGATCTTCAACACATCAGTGGTGGCATGAGCTTTCTCCTGTTGAACTGGCAAACACCTGGGCTGGGCATCAGAAGATCTGGGTTCTGGAACTGGTGCTACTTGCCTCATAGTTGTACACTGACAAATTTTTTCACCTTGCCTGAGCCTTAGTGTTTTACATGTAAATACAGATGTGTCTTTTAAATACAGTCGTCCCTTGTGGTTGAGGGGGTGGGGGTGGAGGAGAAGTGGTTTCAGGACTCCCACCACCCCCCACCCCCATGGGCACCAAAATCCTCAGATGCTCAAGTCCCTTATATAAAATGGCATAGTATTTGCATGTAGTCTACACACATCCTCCTGTATACTTTAAATCATCTCTAGATTACTTATAATACCTAATACAATGAAATGGTATGTATATAGTTGTAAATACAATGTAAATACTATTGTAATTATTTGCTGGCACAAGCAAATTAGGTTTTACTTAATTTTGGAATTTTTTTCAAATATTTTTGATATGCAGTTGGTTCAGTCTGGGTCGACTGTAGTATTGGAATATGTTAAAGTGACTACTGTATTATAGATGATTCTTACAAGATTCGTCTGAGAAAGCTCCAGTATGATAATCAGTTTGTGTGATTTCTTTTAATAGTTGGACAGATCCTATAAGCATAAGATTAATAATGGGAACCACTTAAATTAAAATGACCAGATTCTCATTATAGCTTATCTTTAAAAAAAAAAAAAAAGAAGTACCAGGACTGTTATATTGGGAATGCTTTTGAAACTAGTTTTTTTTCTTTAATAAATTTATTTTATTTATTTTATTTTTGGCTGTGTTGTGTCTTCATTGCTGCACACGGGCTTTTCTCTGGTTGTGGCGAGCGGGGGCTACTCTTCGTTGCCATGTGCAGGCTTCTCATTGCGATGGCTTCTCTTGTTGTAGAGCACGGGCTTCAGTAGTTGTGGTGCCCAGGCTCAGTAGTTGTGGCTCGCGGGCTCTAGAGCACAGGCTCAGTAGCTGTGGCGCATGGGCTTAGTTGCTCGGCGGCATGTGGGATCATCCTAGACCAGGGCTCGAACCCGTGTACCCTGAATTGGCAGGTGGATTCCCAACCACTGCACCACCAGGAAAGCCCTGGCACTAGTTTTTAATTTCTAGTTAGACCAGTTATTGAAGTTTAAGATCTCATTTACTACTTTTTTTTTTTTTTAAGATCTCATTTATGTCAAAGCAATAGTTTTACTAGTAATAAAAATCAGCTCAGTGTGTCTTAATGCTCACTGTTATAAACTCCTAGATGGCAGGGATGAAATTTTATATAGAGGCAAAGTAGTGTAATACGTGAACCTTTGCTTTGCTCCTTTGCTTACTGAATGTGACTTTGGGCACGTTCATGAACTTCTGTGTGCCACGTTGTTTTCATCTGTAAAATGGGTAAAGTGAACATAATTAATTAAATCCTCTCAGTGTCTGTCTTTGAGTTTTGATATAAGTAGACAGCCAGTAAACTCCTGTTTAGTGAATGAACAACACTTTTCTTCTGCTCATATTGTACCTGTAAATGTACTACAGTTTATTTACTTTTTATTTATTTTTGCCTGCAGCGCCTTTTCTTGCCTTTTGCTTGTTTCATTTGGCTAACACTGTCTTGCTTACTTGGTTTTGTTTCTGAGGGATTGTATGAGAATATCAGTGACAGATTTCTAAGGGTTTTTTTGTAATAGAGCTGTACTTTAAATGACGTGGTGTAGTCTTCAGAGCAGCCAGTGGAGGTAACCAGTTGCAACTTTTTCTGTTTGCCGTCCTGTGGCATTTCTGCATTAGCTGAGGTAGTAGGTGCTGTACTAAATGTTTTTGTGAAAAAGAAGGGAATAATATGTGCTGTGTTGCTGATCATTAATGCTACATTAATGTTAAATTTTCAATTAGATAGTCAACTTTTAAAAATGTAGAAGCATAGAAGCATAGGTCAGGACATTTACTTTCAATACTTTGAAAATATAACTGTTCTATTGGAATCTACCTCCCTTTTGGGTAAGCTAACATACATATTGCCAAACCCTAAATATAGGTTTACACCCACAAAAATCTATTTGACTTTTTAAATTGAAGTATATAGGAATGTGCACAGATCGTAGGTGTACAACTCAGTGAATTTTCACAGACTGAAACCTCTGTGTAACTAGCACCCAGATCAAGAAACAAAGCATTACCAATACCCCCAGAAGCTTCTTGTGTACCCCCTTCCAGTGATTAACCCCCATAAAAGTAACTATTGAATCTAGTCTTAATTTTAATTCATTTTATTTTTAAAACAAATTAATATTATATATTTAAAACAGAATTGCATAAGTACATCATGTTTAGTTAATATTAATTAGCAATCCTCTGATCTCATACCAGCTAACTATGGGCTGAAGTTGGAGGGGAGGATAAAGGTAGGCACAGTATTTATTTATTTTATTATTATTATTTTTTAAATATTTATTTATTTATTTGGTTGTGCTGGGTCTTAGTTGCAGCAGGCGGGCTCCTTAGTTGTGGCTGATGGGCTCCTTAGTTGCGGCTCACCCGGCTCTTTAGTTGTGGCATGCAAACTCTTAGCTGCAGCATGCATGTGGGATCTAGTTCCCTGACCAGGGATCAAACATGGGCCCCCCGTGGAGCGCGGAGTCTTAACCACTGTGTTACCAGGGAAGTCCCAGGCACGGTATTTAAAAGCATGTAGGATAGGAACTTCTCTGGCAGTCCGGTGGTTAAGACTCTGCGCTTCCACCGCAGGGAGTGGGAGTTTGATCCCTGGTGGAGCAATTAAGATCCTGCATGCCGCATGGCGTGGCCAAAAATTAAAAAAAGCATGTAGGATAAAAGGGAAAGCATACCTTGATTAAGAATTTGTCATGATTCGAATGATCCAAATATAGGTCATTAAAGGTTAATTGGAAGTCAATACCTTTACTAGAGGAAAAAGTTGCTTTATGTGTTTTTGATGAAAAAATCATTAGAATAAGAAAGAATATTTAGAGTGTAGAAGTTCCTGAAGTTAAAAGTAAAAATGAAACAAGACATTAACAAAATGCTTTCATGTAAATATGTACATGGTAATGTTTTGGATACTATAAGTGAATTAGAATACTGCTTAGGTATGCAAACAGATTTTTTTCCTTCTATATTTCTGAAGACTTTCAATGAAAAGGATAGTTGAAGTCATAAGGAATCGGCTGATGGAAATTCAGGTAGACAGGCAAATGGGAATGTGGCCCCCAGGAGGCTGAAGTGTGGGAGACAGAATGATGATGTGTGTAAGCAAGGCTGTGCCAGGATGCAGAGTAGAGGCTGGGAGTTAGGAGCCTGCGATTTTGGTCCTGGTCTGCCCAGTTGTGTGCTTTTAAGCAAGTCACTCAACTTGGGTGCCCTTTTGCTTTTGTAAAATAGATATGTTACCTGTTTACCCTGTCTTGGGTCATTGTGGTAAAGAAAAAAAATGAGATGATAAAAAGAAATTTTGCAAAATTAAAAGCACTAGACAAATAATTTTATGGTGATGTAAATTAGGTTGGATTGGAAGAGGGATGTTGATGAGAACATTCTTTAAGATCATTTAGCTCCCTTTGCTCTAGATCTGAAATCATTAGATATCATTCTGATTGAAAATATTTGGTTTCTCAAGTAGATCTACTCATTACCAAGAGGTATCTTGAGCTGACAAAAGTTTGTCAGTTGAAGGTCCTGGCAAATTAATACATTACTGGTTTACAAATTAGTCTTATAAGTATTTAATTGGTGTGAATGGGTTTACTAGGATTTGACCAACTCTGGGTAACCCAGTAAAATCCTATTTCAGACCTAATCCAGGAGCCTGCAAGTGACAGCAGCCTGTGAGGTCCTTAGAAAGCTTGGCCTGGAGGATAACACATGAAAGAAAGGTTTGTTTTTGGTGAAAGTAACTTATGA
Organism: Phocoena phocoena; assembly: GCF_963924675.1. Taxonomy (NCBI): domain Eukaryota; kingdom Metazoa; phylum Chordata; class Mammalia; order Artiodactyla; family Phocoenidae; genus Phocoena; species Phocoena phocoena. Next base: position 28,895,322 of record NC_089220.1, on the reverse strand, counting down.
AAGTGTTTCAAAATAAAAGTATAACTGTAATGCACAAAAGACTGTTTTCTTTTTCCCTTTTCAGAACCCCAAGAGGCTCTGTTTTCTGTGAAAAAGTATTTCTGTACAGTTGCTCCAATGACAGAGTTACCTGCACCCTTGTCCTACTTCCAGAATGCACAGATGTCCGAGGACAACCACCTGAGCAATACTGTACGTAGCCAGGTACAGTGTCAACCTCTACAACTGCCCTTTCAGACTGTGGATTCAGTGACCACCCTCCCTCGCCTCCAGGAGAGGCTCAGGGGACTGAGCAGGCTTTTTCTACTTTATCAAATTTACATATTTGCTGAACTTCAAATAAGGGAAAGCATTGTACCATTTGGTGCAGGGGACACAAGGCTGTGTGAGACTTGGGTGTTGATACAGTTCCTCCCTGGCTCAGGCATCACCTCCTCCTCTGAGGCCTTTTCCAACTTCCCTGGCTATTTATTATTTTACCTAACTTGCTCTTACTCTTCTATGAGCGGAGTACATTTTACTTACTTTTAGTTTTTCAGTGCCTAGCCTGGTTCTTTTATTTTTTTTTCTTTCTTAATTTTTTTTCTTTTTTAATATATTTTTGGCTGTGTTGGGTCTTCCTTGCTGCATGCAGGCTTTCTCTAGTTGTGGCAAGCGGGGGCTACTCTTCGTGCAGGGCACGGGCTTCTCATTGCGGTGGCTTCTCTTGTTGCGGAACACAGGCTCGAGGTGTCTGGGCTTCAGTAGTTGCAGCACGCGGGCTCAGTAGTTGCAGCATACAGGCTCTGGAGCACAGGCTCAGTAGTTATGGCTCACAGGCTCTAAGGCGCACGGGCTTCAGTAGTTGTAGTGTGTGGGCTCTAGAGCACAGGCTCAGTAGTTGTGGTGCACGGGCTTAGTTGCTCCGCAGCATGTGGGATCTTCCGGGATCAGGGCTTGCACCCGTGTCCCCTGCATTGGCAGGCGGATTCTTAACCACTGTGCCACCAGGGAAGACCCTAGCCTGGTTCTTGACAGTGCTCAGTAAATGCTCATTGACTGAATGATGAATGCAGGGCTACGGGTATAAGTCCTAGGATAGGTCAAAGGAGAGAATCAGGAAAGGGGGTGTCGTCAGTGGCATGGGACACAGACACTTCACTGGCTATACACACAGACCAGAGCTGCCTGCCACTCTGTTAGCTAACCATTACAGGTTGAAGGCAGTCCACAAATGGCTTGTGAGATGGCTGGGGCATCAGCCGCATTTTTAGAGGTGGAGCCAGAATGGGGAAAGCCACAAGGCCAACTGTAAGCTATGCTGGATGCAGGGGATGGGGGGCAGAGGGCAGACTTTCCTCTATTAGAACCAGAGGGCAGAACCAGTGATAGAAGGAAACAGGTTCTGGATCAGTAAAAAGAAATTTCCTCACAAGGACTTTACGTCTGAAAGAGCGTAGGCTGCCTTGTGGGCTAGTGTGTGCATGTCACTAAAAGCGGTTACGGAGGCTGGAAGACTACCAGCCAGATCTGCAGAGGGTTAGTTTGTGGAATGAGCCGTGAACTAGAGCACTAAGTGGCCTGGAAGTTCCCTTCACACTCCAAAGATTTAGGATTCCAATTCAGGGTCAGAACGTGGGAGGAGGGCTTCACAAAGTAAACTTTGATGGGTGCGTAGGATTAGAATAGAGCAAACTGGGAAGTCATTACTGAGAGAAGAAATAACACTAGTGGAGGAAGCATTTTCCTACCATATCAATTGACAGGGGACTCTATCTGGAGATACGTCAGCAGAGGCAGATGACACTGCATTGCTAGAGCATTTTTAAACAAGTGAAATCAAGTTAAAATGAATTTCAAGGGACGCCCTGAAAGAGAACACCTGAGGGGTTGGGGGAGGGAAGAGGGGCTGTCACGTCTGGTGCCTGGGCGGGTGTTTAACAAGCAGTGGTACGAAGGACTGATTTTTCTGACAGCACTCCTGCTCCTCTGCTGTGTGTCAGCAGCTTGACTTACTCCTTTTTGCTGTTCCCCAGGAATGGACTTTTGAAAAGATAGGCTGGGCAGGATTATAAAGTTCTTGGGGTACAGGCTGTGAAAGTTTGGATGCTACAGACTTTGTACTCATTTTCAAACTGTTACTTCAGAGGAGAGAGGGGAAAAGTGGGAACAGTTGACGTACGTCTCTGGGTGCCCCTTCCTTAACCAGAGCATCTCCTATTTTATCTGTTGTACATATTGATCTTCTGTGGATCCCTTTGAACAAAAGATTCCACAGCTAAGAAGTTAAATGTCACTCATCTGCCCCAAACCCTCCAAAGACATCTCATCTCAGAATAAAATCTAGTCTCTGAGGTTTAAACTGTCCCCTCCCCCACCCTGTGTTGTCTCTCACCATCTTCCCCCTCCCTCACTGCTTCGCTGGGCCCTGGGTTCTCCTCCCACTCTTCTCCCTGGCTCTCTTCAGTTCCTTCAGGCCACCTCCTGAGTCACCTTATCAGTGAGGCCATGCCTTCCTTCCCTGCCACCCGGCACTCCCTGTACCCTTCCTTGGCTTTACTTGTGCGTAGCACTTACCAGTGTTCCTAACATACTGTGTAGTTAGATATGATTTGCTTACCTGCTTCCCTCCAAGAACAGTGCTTGGCACATAGGAAGCTCTCCACTGTTGGTGTAATATTGTTTATATCCCTCACACTCAGGTTTTGTGGGGCTTTCCTGGTATTTTTTACTGCCTTTTTTTTTAACACCTCAGTGACTGATAAGTTGAAAAAAGGGTAGCTCTAGAGGAGGTACAAATGATGTAGGATTGTTATTGATAACTGCATGTGTTCATGGTCTAATTTTAGCAAGTCTTAGCAAGTCGTGTTCTCAGTGGTACCTTCCAGATCTATTAGGGCACCATTTTCTAGAAAATCAGGCCTAATTTATTTGTTTACCTTTGCCTCTGCTGTTGATAATGTGATGTTAATTGAGTTTATCTTTTATCTCCTTAAAAATATCTTCTATAGCTTATGAAGATCTCATGCATGCATTCTTATATTTTCCAGTTACCACAAGATAGGTATTATTGCCATTTTACAGTTAAAATGCTTGTCCAAGACCACATAGAAAGTTAAATAACAGACCTGGAACTTAAAACTGTGCTTTCTAATCCCAGACTCGCTCCAGTATTTCTTCTGTTCTTCCAACGGTCTCATACCCCAGAAAAATGTTGTAATACTGAAAAGAGACATTGTATGAAAAAATGCTGGGGAAGAAAAATACGAAGTCTATTCATTTTGCACTAACGTACTTTAAAAAACCCCAAAGAAGGAGGAAAAGAATCTCATCGTTATGTTTTTTAGCTATAAAGAAGCCATTGTTTAAGTATATGCTCTGGTTGGTTATGAAAAAATGGGGGTAGGTCCAGATTTAAATTGGACATAGAAGACTGTTTTTGCAGATTAATTGAAAGCAGCTCTTTTATTTCTGCTGTTGGATAGTGGTGTTGTTAAATACAAGTACCCGAAGACAAGCCTCTAAAGGCACAAAAAGTCCTTCTCAGGCTTATTTCTTCTTTATTTGCTCAGGACTAGTTTAGAGGAATTAAAAGGAAATTGACAGATGTGGAAAGGGTGAATCTTTCCACACTACTCAGGAGAGGAAACTCTCATGTTCAATGTCTTCAGTGTGTTGGACTCTGTGCTAGGTGCTGTGACAAACATTATGTAGTTTTAGGGCCTGGCATTTTGGGGATGTTTATCATAAATGAGCAGATTTTCCTTTTTCCTCTGTCTTCCCCTCCTTTGAATAGCTACTCTAGTGAAGTGCTTATCTGTATGACTCTATATTCTAGAGTACTCAAACATGCTATTTTGCAGTAGATATTACAAAAAGAAAATTCATTTAAAAATATTTTTGAAACCAGAAGGAGAGTGAATATCTTCCCTACAGACTAGGTAAAGATCAGTGTAAAGCAGTGGAGCCTCTGTTCCTTTCCTCTACTCAGTATCTCCCTCCAAAGTCAGGAGCATCCCAAGTCTTGAATTCATATCATGGGGCAATGCTTTGAGTTTGGGAAAGAAGTGAGAGGTTAACTGGGTATTCAGAATTGTCCAAGAACACTGATGAATTGGCATTTAGGGCTTGTGGCTGATTGAGATGTAAACAGGTTCCTCAGAAGGAAGAACTAAGTTTGATCCACTTGTAATTTGAAGTAGCTATGTGTAAGTTTGGTTTAATTCAGCTAATTTCTTAGTACCTCATTTTTCCCATCTGTAAAATTAGCTGATTTGCTAAATAAATTCTCTTCCAGAAGCTTTGTTGTGACCAGAAGTTAGGGTGGCCAGCTGCCCCAGTGTGCCTGAGACTGAGAGGTTCCTGGAAGGCAAGACTTTCAGTTTTAAAACTGGGGCAGTCCTGAGAAAATAGGATCAAGTTGGTTACCCTGTAAGAAGTATAATGAAATTGAAACCATTTTGGATCTGATTAACCAAATCGTACTCAATTAGATGACTTTCTTGTGTAACTTCAAGTATTGTTACATGATATATTGTTAGTGTTAAGTAGAAGATAACATTTAAAGCATTTTTCTCTTTCCAAAGGTCAAATGTTGTCGGTGGCTTTATTCTTCAACCCTTAGCAGATACAGTCAGGGCAGCCTTAGCCCAGAAAATAGGTTTTCCTTTTGTAGGCTGCTATAGATAATCTCATTCACAGTGAAGGGATTTGAAGTTTATGAGATTAGTCAGAGAGCTGAAAAATAGTGGGCTTCTTTTAATCCGAATATTTATTTCTTAACTTTTTATTACATAATATTTTAAGCATATAGAGAAAATATGGCAAATAATATAATGAGCACCCATGTACCTGCCACCCAACTTTATTAAACTTTAACATATTGTCTTTTTTTTTAATTGCATCATTTTGTTGTTGAGGTAAAATTTATAAATAGTGAAATATGTAGATCCGAAATGTATAATTCAATGGATTTTTAAAAATACATACACCTGTATAACCAATATGACAATCGAGTTATAAAACATTTACATTACCTCAGAAAGTACTTTTGTGGCCCCTTATAGTCAGTTCCTACCCACCATAGACAATCATCATTTTGATTTCTTCCTTTTTTTTTCTTTTTTAACTTCTATTTTATATTGGAGTATAGTTGATTAACAATGTTGTGTTAGTTTCAGGTGTATGGCAAAGTGATTCAGTTATGCATATACATGTATTTCTTCTTTTTCAAATTCTGTTCCCATTTAGGTTATTACAAAATACTGAGCAGAGTTCTCCGTGCTATACAGTTATATATATAGCACAGGGAACTCTACTGTATAGCATATTGTCTTATTTGCTGTGTGTACTTTTTTTTACTAAGTTTTTTCTGTTCCTGTTATATATTGATTGTACACTAAATGAAATCGTAACCAAACAAGACAAAATTTTGCCTTTAATTTGGAAAGATAGTCTAGTTATACAAAAGAAATTACAGATAAAATTGAAGCACCTCTCCCACATTCTCCTTCTTCTCCCAGGATAGTAGTTACTATCCTGAATTTGGAGTTTGTCATGCTTACTATAAATATTTATGAACATAAACAATATTGAATATTATATAATATTACTTTGCACGTTTTAAAACTTTATATAGAGTGTGTGTGTGTAAAAGTTGTAGAAGAAAGTTCCCACTTTCTTTTTTAATTAATTTATTTTTGGTTATGTTGGGTCTTCGTTGCTGCACGTGGGCTTTCTCTAGTTGTGGCGAGCAGGGGCTACTCTTCATTGCGGTGCGCTGACTTCTCGTTTTGGTGGCTTCTCTTCTTGTGGAGCATGGGCTCTAGAGCACAGGCTCAGCAGTTGTGGTGCACAGGCTTGGTTGCTCCGTGGCATGTGGGATCTTCCCAGACCAGGGGTTGAACCTGTGTCCCCTGCATTGGCAGGCAGATTCTTAACCACTGTGCCACCAGGGAAGCCCTTCCCACATTTTTGAAATTTATATATGTAGGTGTATGCTGCAGAAGACACATGTTTTGGGAATTTATATATAGGTGCATGTATCTCTAGTTCATTCATTTTATTTTGTGAATATATTAAAATCTATTCTGTTTATAAATATTTGGTAGTTTCCAATTTTCACAGTAACCAGCAGTGTTACAGTGACATTCTAATTCATGAATCCTTCTGCACATGTGTGAGTTTCTCAAGGATCATTGCTGCGATTGGGTATAATGATCTTAAACTATATTTGAGATTGCCAGTATGCTCTCCAAAGTGGTTACACGTCAAGAGTGTGTGGCTGTTTGCATTCTTTTACATCCTTGCCAGTTCTTTTTTTTTTTTTTTTTTTTTTTTTTTTTTTTTTTGCGTTACGCGGGCCCCTCACTGCTGTGGCCCCTCCCGTCTCGGAGCACAGGCTCCGGACGCGCAGGCTCAGCGGCCATGGCCCACGGGCCCAGCTGCTCCGCGGCATGCGGGATCCTCCCGGACCGGGGCACGAACCTGTGTCCCCCGCATCGGCAGGCGAACCTTCAACCACTGCGCCACCAGGGAAGCCCATCCTTGCCAGTTCTTGATATTGTCTGACTTATTATGTGTCGGTTGGATGGGTTTTTTTAAAAAATAAATTTATTTATGTGTTTATTTAATTTTGGCTGCGTTGGGTCTTCGTTGCTGCATGTGGGCTTTCTCTAGTTGCGGAGAGTGGGGGCTATTCTTTGTTGAGGTGCGCAGCTTATTGCGGTGGCTTCTCGTTGCAGAGCACGGGCTCTAGGCATGCAGGCTTCAGTAGTTGTGGCACGTGGGCTCAGTAGTTGTAGCTCATAGGCTCTAGAGTGCAGGCTCAGTAGTTGTGGTGCACGGGTTTAGCTGTTCCACAGCACGTGGGATCTTCCCGGACCAGGGCTCGAACCAGTGTCCCCTGCATTGGCAGGTGGATTCTTAACCACTGCGCCACTAGGGAAGCCTGGTTGGATGGGTTTAAAATATTATCTTATGTTATTTTAATTGTATTTCCCAAATTTCTAATAAAGTTGAGCTTTTTTTTTTTATTGGCCATTTGCATTTCTTCTTTTGTGAATTGCCTGTTCATGATCTTTATCCATTTTTCAATTGTTTGTCTTTTTCTTACTGATTTTGTAGAAGTATATTTTTGGAGGGAGGAGGGATGCTAATCTCATGTTAGCTATATGCTTTTCAAATATTTTCTCCCATCTGTGGCTTCAGTTTGTTGATGGTGCCTAGTTTAAATGTTTTAAGTAGGTGAATTATCCTTTCCTTTTAAAAACGAAAATTATTTGGTTTTTTTCAATTAAAAATAGATTAAGAAAGATATTTAACACCCCTGAATACAAAAAATACTTTTCCATATCCTATAAAGACAGACTGAACTGAAGTAAACTATACTGGAAACTGCTGTGTAGTCCAGCTAATGTTCAACTGTTCCAGTTATTGTTTTACACCTCTACCAGAAAAGTCTGACAAGGAAAAGATGGGTGATTTTGGTGATTTTCCCCTTTTATTTTTTCCACATGTTCTATAATATAGTTATCTCATAATTTAAAAAGAAAGGTATTTTTAAAGGGGAAATATTTTGAATGTAAAGAAAGGTCACAAAAGGACAGTATGCTCTCTGGGGAATATCTGTGGAAAGGGGAGAAGCATTCAAGGTGTCCATGATGACTGACTAACAGTAGTGGGAGAATTAGAGCAGCTGATGTAAAAGAAACTAAAAAAGCATGATAGCCTGGGGTCTTGGTAATTGGAGTTTATATTATGCCCTTGATAAAAGCTTCAGTTGTGTTTGTCAGTCTCCATTTTAAAAGACTGAAATGTTTACAGTGCACTATAGAAACTTTTCATAAAAAATATTGAGTTTTTGGACTTACGCCTTAAGCAAGCTTTCATTTTCTAGAAAACTAGCTCATATAAAAATCTTAATTCCTGCTAATAACAGATGAGAGGAGTTACGTCGTTTTCACCTTTTCACTTTTTAGAATTTTTTACTTTTTTATGGTTGTTGACCCCATCTAGGCTGTAAAATTCCAAAAGGCAGAACTTCATTCGTGTTTCTCTGCTGACTTTAGAGTTTATTGATCACCCAGTATCTCTAAACCAGTTCAATACAAATATCCCCGCAAAAGAACAAAGCAAAAAAAAAAAAAAAAGAACAAAGCAGCTTTTGGTTTTTTCTCACATTAGCAAGAGAAAATTTAAAATTTTCTATCTGCAAATAGAAGTCTGAAGTGAATCTTCTCAGTTGCTTAAGGACTTCATCTTTCATGTGAGAGGGTGCTCTGGGCTCCCTGTGCTCTGGACACACTTCTGTAGCCATCTCACATCACTGCTGTTGCCACCGTGTCATTATCTGCACTGCTGTCACCATGTGGGGCAGAGCTCCAGTTTTTATGTAGAACAGCTGTCAAACATTGGCATGTCACAAGAACCAAGTGGAGAATCCATTTTATTTATTTCTCCCTCAAGAGTGTGTGTCCTGATTCCTTAAGATGGCATTCAACCAAAAATTTTACTACTTTCCATTAGTTGACCCACCGCCTCTAACTAGAAGCTAGCATGGACTTCATGTTTGTTTTCGCCATTGGTTGGCTATGTCTATAGGGACTGGAGACTGGAAGGTCGACTGACTAATGACAACTATTTCTGAGAAAGGGCAAAGCTTATAAGTTGTAAAATAATGGAAGTTCTTTGTTTTCTAAATGTATTTTGCAGGTAAGATATTAAAGTAGCTCTAAGAAGAACATTATTTGGGCCTTTTTCTATAGTTTGTGATCTGTCATCATCCTTTGGTTTACTTTTACTATATCTATTAATTTGTAAAGTTTTATTTTCTGGTGCAAAATTTTGATGGGTATAGTTCATGTTTTGATTTGATGTAGATTTACAACTTTTATGTGGATTAGCTGAGACCTTTTTGCTTTTCTAAGATACAAAGAAGTGATTTTTTTGAAATAAGTCTAAAATTCATTTATATTGTTAATTAAGCCTTATAAAATGTATGTTACAGCAGTGACTTTCAAACCTTAGTGTGCATTGGAATCCCTGGAAGAACTGTTAGTACGAATTCTCTGGCCCCAAATCCAGAATTCCTGATTTTGTAGGCCTGGGATGGGGCCAGAGAATTTGCATTTCTGATCAATTCCCAGATCATGCCAATGCTTCTGGTCCAGGGGCCATAATTTGAGAACCACTATATTTGAATAAAGAATTAAAGGGAAAGTGACATTAGAGAAAAACAATTAGATTTATAAATTGAATACTCAGTATTTTAATTCATATTAGTTTATTCTGACCCAAATTTTCTACTCCTTAAGGAAATAAATGTCAACAGCCTTTTTGATTTAGAATAGAAAAAAATCAGTCATTTGCTAACTAAAAAAGAAGCCTTAAAGTAGTAATCCATTGAAAGGTCAGTAATAATTCTCTATGTAAAGCAATTGCTGAAGAAGACATGTAAATCGTTACCCTCAGCTGCTAAATTTACAACATTAAAATGTGTCTGGTCTTTATAAAAGAAGGTCATCTGCAGTATCTTTTCTGAATTCAAAATATTAGATGCAGAGAACTTTATTAAGTTACTAGCAAATCATAAACTGGCAGAACTAACCCCCTCATTTTCTAGATGATAGTGGGTCACTTTTTTAAAGTGTGAGAAATCCTATAAAATTAAACAGAATGCAAACCTATAAGCTGTTGAAAGTGGTGATTAAGTACTTGGGACCTCGAGGAGAAAAAAAATAAAAGAGTGATCTAAATTTAAGCTGAATCGGGTCCACGGGCTCAATCAGCCTTTGGATGATGATGTTACTGTACTGTTTATGGTAATGAATTTGTTTTCCCATTTATGCTGAAATGAAATAAGGAGAAAGAAGAACGTAAAATCTTGGTGACCTCCAGAGGAACATGCTTGTTTTTGCATGAGAGTAAAGTCAGAAATCCTTGGCACAGATCTTCATAGTTTGTTAAAAAAAAAAAACTAACTCTAGGTTCAAGCCTAACACAACAGCACCATAAATGTTAAATATTATCTCTCACCAGTTATATCAACTGTTCAGGGAAACGACAGCCTTCCTTGATGACAGAGTGATGGTTAAAGCTCTAACTCTGGGCAATCACAAAGCTTGGACAGGTGCTGGATGGAATTCTGCTTGCTGTTGGAAACATATTGCGTATGATTAATAAATATTTTCAAGTTTCCACATAACTTGCCAGTTCTTGTTAAGCTCCTCTTCTAGTTTTTCCTACAGTGCAGGGCTTAGGAGCCTCACAGTTCTATTTGTGGAAATCCAAACAATATGTATAAAGTCTTGTAAGATTCATAGTTTTTCTTATAAATAAATATCCATCTTTAAGTAAATAATATGCAGATATATTTATATCAACATAATGGAATACAGTGTTAATTTTTACATGGACTTATTACATGGGAATGTATACATGAAATAATATTCGATGAAAAAAGTAGGATGCAATATTTGTGAATGTTCACTGTAGCTATGTACCTATGTGTGTATGTTGAAAAACACTAGAATTTGAGATGTAAAAATGAGTTGTTTTCCTTATAAAATCATCTAAGTTCATATTCAGCAATACAAAATTATAAAATGAAGTGTGGCAAAACTGCCATGAACAAAGTCAAAAAACAAACTGGGCAAAGGCTTATAACGCCTAATGACAGATATATCTTAATATACAAAGAATTCTTATGAAGCCAAAAGGGACATAAAAAACTCAGAAACAGTATTACCAAAGGATACGAGCAATATATGTATATGGAGGAGGAAGAAGAAATATACATGGTAATAAATATATGAAAAGACTAGTTGATCAACCTTACTAGTAATGAGACATAGAAATGAAAACCTTTCATTTTTCACCTATCAGTGAGCAAGGCTTGATCCCCATTGCTACTAAAAGTGTGGGGAAATAGGCATTCTCGTTTGATGTTCACGGGAGTTAAATTTGTGTTTATTTGGAGGCAAGTTTTCAAGTGAGTCCACTACATATACATGCCTTTTGGAGATAATTTGGCAATTAAATCTAAAAAGGCATATACCTTGTGACCTGGCATTTCCACTTCTAGAAACTTGTCCTATAAAAACATTTCCATAAGAGTGCCAGGAAATATAGACAAGAATATTTATTGAAACATCATTTGTAAGATTTCCATAAGAGTGCCAGGAAATATAGACAAGAATATTTATTGAAACATCATTTGTAAGATTTCCATAAGAGTGCCAGAAACTTGTCCTATAAAAACATTTCCATAAGAGTGCCAGGAAATATAGACAAGAATATTTATTGAAACATCATTTGTAACAGTGAGAATTTGGAGATAACCTCAGGCTTTTCTTATGGTTTACCCAGTCCGTAGTATAAAGTAATGGTGAATAGTAGGATCTTTTGGCTAAACTGTCCAAATTAGAATCTCTGCTCTAGAACTTCTTCACTCTGGGATCTTTCGCACACTATCTGATCTCTCTGAGCGTCGATTTCTTTATCTGTTAATGAAGTTTAGAATATTAATAAACTCAGAGTTTTATTAGGATTAAATGAGACATCTGAAGTGCTTAGAGTGTCTTGCACATACATAGTCAATAAATGTTAGCAATTATTATCATAATTGTCATTATTACTGTGCCATTACTGTAGTGTTTAAGTTGAGGTATATTTACAAGTGTTGGTATAGAAAGGTATCTGACATATCATTAAGTGACAAAAGCAAATTGCAGAACACGGCTTTAAAAGTATCTGAAAGTACATCAGATTGCTCACCATGTTCATGTTGTGGAACAGAGATTAGGAAGGACACTTAGTTTCTATGTTATAAACACAAGTTGATAACACTTTTTAAAACTTCTAAAAATGTTTATAAACCAGGCTTCCCTGGTGGCGCAGTGGTTGAGAGTCCGCCTGCCGATGCAGGGGACGCGGGTTCGTGCCCCGGTCCGGGAGGATCCCACGTGCCGCGGAGCAGCTGGGCCCGTGAGCCACGGCCGCTGAGCCTGCGTGTCCGGATCCTGTGCTCCGCAACGGGAGAGGCCACAACAGTGAGAGGCCCGCGTACCGCCAAAAAAAAAAGAAAAGTTTATAAACCCTTGTTTATAATATTTCTTTTAACTACAGAAATAAAACTAAAAACCAGGGGCAGGCAGGCAGAAAACAAGGTTTTTTAAAAAAATGGGCAAGCCCTATGCTCTATTGAAAATACCTCCACAATTTTTGCTGCCTGAGAACTATCCCTGCCTGAGGGTCCACATGCTTTAGTGGCTCGACCTGTACTCGCCTCATGTTCTGAAGTGAGAGAAAGGAGAAAGAATTAAAATGAAGCCTCTGATGTAATGGTGTAGGAGCTGTGGGGAATGTGGCTTCGTAGGAACTCACTTCCCACATGCTGGCCACTTCCCATAGGACCCTGCCCTCCCTGAAACTTAACAACATTTATACAGTGAGTAATCCTTCCTCTGCCACTGAAATGAAATCATTTATAATGGCTACAGCGCTGGTTTTTCTGAATCTTAAATATAGCCTTTAAGGGCAGAACTGTGCAGGCTGTAAAAAGATCCTTGGTGGCCAGAGCATAGGGGGAAGGTGAGGGGTCAGTAGGCAGAGAACAGAGGATTTTTAGGACCGTGGAACTATTCTGTATGGTACTATGGTAGATGCATTTATTATGCATTCTTCAAAACCCACATAATGTACAATACCAAGAGTGAACCCTAAAGCTAACTATGGAGTTTGGGTGATAATGAGGTGTCAGTGTAGATTTGTTGGTTGTAAAATGTACCACTTTAGTGTAGGATGTTGATGGGGGAAGGCCGTGTGGGGCAAGGGGTGTAGGGTGTATGGGAACTCTTCGTACTTTCTGCCAAGTTTTGCCGTGAACCTAAAACAGCTCTAAAAAATAAAGTTGTTTTTTTTTTTTAATTAAGAAAGAAATGAGCTACTAAGCCACACACACAAAGAGACCTTTATGTTCTTATCTTTTAGAAATATATACTAAAATATTTATGAAGGAAATGATACGTCCGAGTTTGCCTCAAAATAATACTGGGGGCAAATGGGTGGGAAAACAAACGGAATAAGATTAACCATGAGATGACAATAATTGAAGCTGGTAAAGTGCACGTGGGGCTTCATTATACACTTCTGACAGTATTTGCTTTAACTTTTTCCATAGTAAGAAGTTTGTTTTTAATTAGCCTTAAAAATAATGCTAAGTTGTCATTCTAATATTTAGCCAAGATTTTTCATTTTGGAAATCCCTCAGTAGTTCTAATGTCACCTTCCTAATGTGACAGTTTTCAAAGGCTCTACACACCTCTTTGAGAAAAACACTTTTTTCTTAAACATTCACTTTTAAAAATATATATTTATTTATTTAGGGACTTCCCTGGTGGTGCAGTGGTTAAGAATCCGCCTGCCAATGCAGGGGACACGGGTTCCAGCCCTGGTTCAGGAGGATCCCACATGCTGCAGAGCATCTAAGCCTGTGCACCACAACTACTGAGCCTGCGCTCTAGAGCCCATGAGCCACAACTGCTGAGCCCGCGTGCCACAACTACTGAATCCTGCGCCCCTAGAGCCCATGCTCCACAACAAGAGAAGCCACAGCAATGAAAAACCCTCACACCACAACGAAGAGTAGCCCCCACTCACTACAACTAGAGAAAGCCCGTGCGCAGCAACCAAGACCCAGTGCAGCCATAAATAAATGAGTGAATGAATATATATATATATATTTTTTGGCTGCCCTGGGTCCTAGCTGCAGCATGCAGGATCCTTTAGTTGTGATGTGTGGACTTTTAGTTGCGGCATGTGGACTTCTTAGTTGTGGCATGTGGACTCCTAGTTGCAGCATGAGGACTCCTAGTTGCAGCATGAGGGCTGCTTAGTTGCAGCATGCAGACTCTTAGTTGCAGCATGCGTGCAGGATCTAGTTCCTCAACCAGGGATCAAACCCAGGCTCCCCTGCACTGGGAGCATGGAGTCCTACCCACTGGACCACCAGGGAAGTCCCTAGAAAAACACTTTTTAAAAAACAGCTTTGTTGAAGTATAATTGTCACACAGTGAACTGCATGTATTTAAAGTATACACTTTGATCAGTTTTGACATACATTTGTACCCTGGAAACCACCACCACAGTCAAAATAATGAACATAACCATTGCACCTAAAAGTTTCCTCATGCTCTCTTGTAATCTCTCCCTCCTGTCCCTCCCCAACTGCTGTCTATTCCCAGGGAACCACTGATCAGATTTTTGTCACTGTATTCTAGTTTACATTTCGTAGAATTTTATATAAATGAAATCATACGGTACATACTCTTTTGAGAGGCTTTTTCATTGAGTATAACTCCTTCTAGTCAAGATTCATCAGTCTTATAGCATGTGACAGTAGTTCCTTTTTATTGCTGTGTTGTATTCCATTATATAGATATACCACAGGTTTTTTTGTTTTGTTTTTTTTATCCCTTCACTTGTTCATAGGTATTTGCATTGTTTCTGGTTTTGGTTTATTACAAATAAGGCTGTTGTGGATGTTTGTGTACAGATCTTTGAATAGACATAATTCTTTCATTTATTTTGAGTAAATACCTAAGAGTAGAACATGATCCAATGTAGAAGGTATATATGTAGTTTTTAAAGATACTGTCAAACAGTTTTCCAAATTGGTTGTATAATTTTGCACCAGCAGCATATGAGAGTTCCAGTTCCTCCACATCCTCATCAGCCCTTGGTACAGTCAGTCTTTTCAGTTTCTCAGCCATTCTAGTGGGTGGGTACTAATATCATTGTGGTTTTAGTTTGCATTTCTCTGAATAATTATGTTAAGTATCTCTTCATGTGCTTGTCATCCTAATATCTTTGGTGAAGTATCTGTTCAAATCTCTTAATTTTTAAATTGGGTTGTTTGTTTTCTTTTTCTTTCTTGTTTTTTTGGAGGGGGTTGTTTTATTGAGTTTTGAGAGTTCTTTATATATTCCAGATACAAGTCCTCTATGATATATATGATTTGCAAACATTTTCTCCCAGTCTATGGCTTGTCTTTTTATTTTCTTAACACTGTTTTTTAAAGCGCAGAAATAGATGAGTTCAAATATTGATAAAGTCCCTTTTATCTATTTTTCCTTTTGTGGATCTTCTTTTTCTTTATGTCATACCTGAGAAATCTTGCTTAACTCAAGTTCTCAAAAGTTTTTTCTTACATTACTTTCTTCTGGAAACTGTAGTTTTAGGTTTTACATTTAGATCTGTATTGTAAGTATAATTTTTTGTATATGGTATGAGGTATGGATCACAGTTCAATTTTCTCCATTTGGATATCCAGTTGTTTCAGCATCATTTGTTGAAAAAGACTGTCCTTTCTCCACTGAATTGCCTTTGCACCTTTGGGAAAAATCAGCCGTGCATATGTGTCAGGCTGTTTCTGGGCTCTCTGTTTTGTTATTTGTGCCAATATTACATTTTTTGATAACCATAACTGTATAAGAAGTCTTGTGGCATTAGTTCTCCAATTTTCATTGTTTTGGATATCCTAGGTCCTTTATTTACATATTAACTTAATAAACATTTCTACAGAAAAGCCAATTGTGGTTGTATTGAACCTTCAGATCACTCGGTAGGGGGGTGAGGGGGTGGCGTTGGTAGAATTGACACGTTAACAATATTGAGTCTTTCAAGCCATGAATACACAGTATAGCTCTACATTTATCAAATATTTAGGTCTTTAAAAAATTTATTTTAATTGTGATAAATGACATGACATAAATTTTAAACTTTACCATCTTAACCATTTTTAAGTGTACAGTTCAGTAGTGTTAACTATATTCACATTCTGGCACAGTAGATTTCTAGAACTTTTTCAACTTGCAAAACTGATACTCTGCACCTATTGAACAACTCCCGATTTCCCCATCCCCACAGCCCCTAGCAACCACAGTTATACTTTTTTTTGAGTTGGACTACTTTAGGTACTTCATATAAGTGGAATCATGCAGTATTTGTCTTTTTGTGACTTGCTTATTTCACAGTATAATGTCCTCAAGATTCATCCATGTTTCAGCAAGTGACACGATTTCCTTCTCTTTTTTTTTTTTTTTTTTTTTTTTTTTTGTGGTACGCGGGCCTCTCACTGTTGTGGACTCTCCCGTTGTGGAGCACAGGCTCCGAACGCGCAGGCTCAGCAGCCATGGCTCACAGGCCCAGCCGCTCCACGGCATGTGGGATCTTCCCGGACCAGGGCACGAACCCGTGTCCCCTGCATCGGCAGGCAGACTCTCAACCACTGTGCCACCAGGGAAGCCCGATTTCCTTCTCTTTTGAGGCTGAATAATATTCCATTGTACATATGTATCACATTTCCTTTATCTGTCTATTGATGGACATTTGAGTTTCTTCTGTCTCCTGGCTCTTGTGAATAATGCTGCAGTGATCATGGGTGCACAAATATCTCTTTGAGATACTACTTTTAATTCTTTTGGATATGTAACTAGAAGCAGGGTTGCTGAATCATATGACAATTCTGTTTTTAATTTTTTTGAGGAACCTGCGTACTGTTTCCTATAGCGGCTCTACCATTTTACATTCCCGCCAACAGGGCTTCAATTTCTCTGCACCCTTGCTAATACTTGTTATTTTCTGTTTTTTTAGTAGTAGCCATCCTAATGCATATAAGATATCTCATTTTAGTTTTCATTTGAATTTCTCTGATGAATAGTGTTATTGAGCATCTTTTCTTATGCTTGTTGGCCGTTTGTATTTATTCTTTGAGAAATGTCTATTCAAGTCTTTTGCCATTTTAAAATCAGATTATTTGTTTCTTTGTTGTTAAATTTTAGGAGTTCTTTATGTATTCTGGATATTAACCTATTATCAGGTATGTAATTTGCAAACATTTTCTTCCATTCTGTGGTTGCCTTTTTACTGTTTGTTTCTTTGATGCACAGAAGTTTTAAAGTTTGATGTAGTCCCATTTGTCTATTTTTGCTTTTGATCTTTAATTTCTCTTAGCAATATTTTATAGTTTTCAGTGTACACATATATTTGGGGTTCCTCAAGACCATGCTCAGGTTCAGTGATTAGGCAGTAGAAGGACCCACAGATCTCAGAAAAGCCGTTATACTCACTGTTACAATTTATTACGGTGAAAAGGCAAAGATTAAAGTTAGCTACAGAAAAAGGCACAAAGGGTAAGGATCCAGGAGACACCAGGCCCAAGCTTCCACTTGTCCTCTCCCAATGGAGTCATGCGAACAGTGCTTAATTCTCCCAGGAACAGTGTGAGACAACATGCACGGAGTATTGCTCACCAGGGAAGCATACTTGAGCCTTGGTGTCCAGGAGTTTTATTGGGGCTTGGTCATGTAGACATGTCTGAACATAGTTCTGTAGCCCCTCCTAAGGTCACGCAGATACCATGTAGCCCAAAATTGCCACCATGGATCACATTGTTAATAATGTGACCCAAGGCCTCATGTAAACAGAAACACTTTTAACAGGCAGCCTATTCCAAGGGCTTAGAGGTTATCTCCTAGGAAGCAGACCAGATCTTTCTTTGGTGTGTGCAGGGTTTGGACACCCCTGACCTGCTGAGTTAATCCTTTACAGTACCAAAGCCCTTTCACATCTTTTCATCCTTCAGGTCTCAGCTCAAATGTCACTTCCTCAGAAAGATATTCTCTGGTCACATTACTTGAAAGTAGTCCCATTCTATGTATTTATCACATCACCCTATTATAGTACTGTTTCAATCCGTAATTATCTTGTTTATTATCTGTCTTCCCCTGCTTGAAATCATTTCATGAGGGCAGTCTTGTTGACTGCTATGTCCTTGTACATTCACTTTTTTAAATTAATAAGTTTTAATTAAAACAAAGTACCATAAGCCAAATAGAAAGATGACAAAGGATGTGAATACTTAGTTCATTAAAAAAAATACTCAGGGCTTCCCTGGTGGCGCAGTCGTTGAGAGTCCACCTGCCGATGCAGGGGACACGGGTTCGTGCCCCGTTCCGGGAGGATCCCACATGTTGCGGAGCGGCTGGGCCCATGAGCCATGGCCGCTGAGCCTGTGTTCTGCAGCAGGAGAAGCCACAACAGTGAGAGGCCCGCGTACCGCAAAAAACAAACAAACAAACAAAAAAACAAAAAAACTCATCTTTTCTAATAATAAGAGACGTAAAAGTTAAAATTACACTGAGATCCCATATTTTAATACCTATCAAACTGCTATAAATTCAGGCCTCTCATAGCTTACTATGTTGACAAGGGCTTGTTGAAACAGGCACTCTCCTGCATTGCTTAGACTTTTAACTGGTACAACCCATAAAGAGGGCTATTTGGCAGTACAGATCAGTATTTCAAATGTGTGTATACTTTGACCCCGTACTTTTACTTTTACTTCAGGGAATTTATCCTGCAAATATGCCCCCATACACGTGAAGTAACTTACAGGGGGGCATTCATTGCAGCAGTGTTTGGAACGGCAAAAAGTTGGAAACAAGTTTAATGTCCATCATTAGAGGATTGGCCTATTAAATTATGATATATTCATATACTGACTATACAGCTGGCTAAAAAAAATGTTTTTTTAGAGAATAAGGATATTCTTTACTGATGTGTAAAAAACTCTCTAAGATACATAGTTCAAAAAAGAAAGCAAAGGGCTTCCCTGGTGGCGCAGTGGTTGACAGTCTGCCTGCTGATGCAGGGGACACGGGTTCGTGCCCCGGTCTGGGAAGATCCCACATGCCGCGGAGCGGCTGAGCCTGCGCGCCCGGAGCCTGTGCTCCACAACAGTGAGAGGCCCGCGTACCGCAAAAAAAAAAAAAAAAAAAAAAAAAAAAAAAAGAAAGCAAAGTGCAGGACAGTGCATTTATTGTGCTACCATTTGTGTGGACAAGGGGAATGAGAATATATATTTGTATTTGCTTGTATATGCATAAGGAAACTTTAAAAAGATTTGCCGAGAACAGTGACAGTGGTAACCTGGGGGATTAGGAAACTAAGTAGATAGTTAAGTGGGAGGTGTTTTACTGTATACTTCCTGGCTTTAGAACCGTATGTATGTTTTACCTGTTTAAATAAATAAATTATACTTTAAAAGACAATAATATGGTTAGTTTTTAAAACAGTATCTGAAGTATTACTATGAAGATGAAGGGGTGTGTGTGTGTATGTGAGAGAGAGAGAGAGAGAGAGAGAGAAACAGTGCTCTAGTATCCCCGTATCAGCTCCAGGGGCAGGGCAGGGTGGGGCTCGCTAATGTTCATCATAAACCGGAATATCCAGTTAGAATACCATAAACAGGCATTTTATGATTGCCGCTTTCATGCTAGGCTCACCCAGTTACAGCTCACGTAGCCTGGTAGGACAGCTGTGGTGCCATAGCAGGAACTCAGGTTTTGAAGCAAGAGACTTGGATTTGATTCCTGCCTCTGCTGTTTTCTGTCTGTGGGATTTTGGACCAGTTGCTTTAGTGTTCATCTGAGAACCTCCCAATATATGAAAAGAATACATAAGATGACGTGAGAGTGCTTTGTAAATTATATAAGTACTTTGTATCAATTATATAATACTAAATTATATAAATGCTTTGTAAATACTCTATAAAGGGAGCTGTTATTACTTGCATTTTAGTTTATATTTTACATTAATCAGCCCATCAAGTTGGTCGTAATTGTATTGCTGAATATTAGTCACAAATATAACATTCTTAGCGTATGACGTAGTCACCTCCTAAGAAAATAGAAGTATGAATTCCCTCAACCCTCCTGCTCCTCAGCTATCAATCACACTATACCTGTGTTTTCCAGATCCCACCTTCCTCATAACCATTTCCTTCCTACTGAACTTTAGTGACTTGTGTTCGGCAAAAATTATCTTTCTTGGTGAGTGGTATACATATTTCTGTCTTTTGTGCTTTGCAGTAGTTTCCTTTCCGCTCCTCATAGGGCTTGAGTCTTCATAAATGTTTTCTCCATGAGGTCAGACTGAGGCAGAGGGCACCAGTGTCTTTGTAAGGCCAACTTTTCTCTCTCCTTCTCTTCTCTGCCATTTATCCCTTACCCTGTTTCATTAATTATCGTCTCTCTGTCTTGTATCATCACCCTTTTACTCTAATCCTAATTCTATACTTTGACCTGACAAGTATGCTTAAGTCTCTAAAATAACTTTTTCAAATTTGAATCCCTTCTATTGTCACTTTTTTTGTTTTTGTTTCTGTTTTGCTTCAAGGAATGATTGCCTCTAATTTCTCAGTTTCCATTCAATCCCCAGTCCATTATGATTTATGAATAACCTGCTGCTTCTCTCGTTGGTCGTCATCCCACTCTGTATTTTTCCTTCCACAGCTGTTGTAGTACATTAATGACCAACATGTCCATCTATACTTTCTCCCTGAGATTTCATCCACTTGCATAGCAATGGAAACTAATGACTTCCCCCAACTCCCTTCTGAGCTTGAAATTCTTATTAACTGCCTTTGGACTTTCCTGCCTGGTTGTAGGTACTTCAGATTCACCTATCTCCCTAACTAAAATCTCTCTCCTCTCCTCTAGCCTGCTCATCTTCTTGTGTTCCCTATATCTATCAATGCCATCACCACCTTCCTAGTCCCTTATGCCTAAACCTCCAGAGTCATCCTTGACTCCTTCCTGACCATTCACATGTAATTTGCCACAAAGCCCTATCAATTCCACTTCTGAAATATTCTTCTCATACCTCTCCTATTTTCCATCGTCACTCAGTCAAGTTTCTTGAAAATGAAACATAATCTGATGTGTCACTTCCTCAACCTTAACAATTTTTATGACTTTGTTTCCTACAGGACAAAGGCTGAAGTCCCTGGCATGGCAAACAAGGTTCTTTACAACCTGTTCCTAACCTTCCTTTCCTGCCATCAGCCTTGACCACCCTGTCCTCCAGCCCCCTCAGGAGTACTCACTGATTTTCTGCATAGGCCTGTGCCACTCTACATGTTGTCTCTGCCAGGAGCCCATTCACCTTCTGCTCAAGAATTATATCTTTTATGTTGTGTTTCTTTTTTATTTTATTTTATTCTTAATTTTTTATTGACATATAGTTGATTTACAATGTTGTGTTAGTTTCAGGTGTATAGCAAAGTGATTGTTATATATATATATATTTTTTTTCTTTTTCAGATTATTTTCCATTGTGGTTTATTACAGGGTATTGAATATAGTTCCCTGTGCTATACAGTAGGACTTTGTTGTTTATCTGTTTTATTTATAGTAGTTTGTATCTACTAATCCCAAACTCCTAATTTATCCCTCCTCCACCCCCTTTCTCCTTTGGTAACCATAAGTTTGTTTTCTATGTCTGTGGGTTTGTTTCTGTTTTGTAAATATGTTCATTTGTATCATATTTTAGATTTTGCATATAAGTGAGATCATATGATACTTGTCTTTCTCTTTCTGATTTACTTCACTTTGTATGATAATCTCTAGGTCCATCCATGTTGCTGCAAATGGCATTATTTCATTCTTTTTTATGGCTGAGTAATATTCCTCTGTGTGTGTGTGTGTGTGTGTGTGTGTGTGTGTGTGTGTGTGTGTGTGTGTTGCATATATGTATATGCCACATCTTCTTTATCCATTCATTTGTTGATGGACATTTAGGTTGCATCCATATCTTGGTTATTGTAAACAGTGCTGCTGTGAAAATTGGGGTGCATGTATCTTTTCAAATTAGAGTTTTGTCTGGATATATGCCCAGGAGTGGGATTGCTGGATCATATGGCAACTCTATTTTTAGTTTTTCAAGGAACCTCCAGACTGTTTTCCATAGTGGCTGTACCAATTTACATTCCCACCATATGTTGCCTTTCTTGATCATACAAAATTAATCAGTCCTGTAGCACTTTGTTCACATCTCTAGTATAATATTTCTCCTATGTTAAAACTATCTCATGAGCTACTTAAGGACAGCACCTAGATCTTTTTAATTTCAGCATTGCCACAGCAGAATACCTGGAATATAGAATTCCGATTACTTGTGGAATGAATAAATTGAAAGTCAAAGGAAAGAGAAAGCCCACATTGAGTGTACAGAGCTTCCATGTTGTCTTGTGAATGGCAAATAGAGAGGGCGTTAAAAACTTGATTTCTGCAGTCTGTCACACCTAGGTTCAAACCATTTCTGTAACACTTACTAGCCTTGCCTGTAAAGTGGTGATGATGAGGTGGCTGTGAGAATTAAATGTAAAACACACGTCAGGGCTCCCCTGGTGGCCTGGTGGTTGAGACTCTGCACTCTCACTGCCAAGGGCACAGGTTCAGTCCCTGGTCGGGGAACTAAGATCCTGCAAGCCGTGCAGTGCAGCCAAAAAAAAAAAAAAAAAAAAAAAAAGGACATATCACAATCCGTAGTACCTTGTAATAATTTTAAGCTATTATTAAGCATGTTATGTATTTTTATTGAATAATAGTATTCCTCTGTAGCGATACTTGGTTAAACTCTAGTCAAAAATGAGGTACAAGAGTGGCATGTTCTCACATGAGCTTCCTCAGAGAACCCTGTCTTAACCGAGCTGATTTTATCTTATCAGCAACAGTGACTATCAGTCTACTGCCATCTCCTGTTTTATTTACTTCTCTGTTATTTTTCTCCTTTTGTCTTATTATTTTTATTTTGCTGTTGTTGTTAGTGCTCTTGGGATTCATCCTACCCTTTACAAAAAGTGAGTTTTAGATACAGTAATACCAAAAACGAACTGAACTTGAAGAATAGGAAAGGATAAACCCAGGATAAGGATTTATAAGTAACAAAGTGGTGGTTAGGTTAAGAGGAAAGTAGAATCTAAGGAAATTCTACTTCCATTCCTTTATTCATCACATATTTATTGTTCTCTTCCTCTATACAGGGCAAGATGGGAATGGGGTGGGGACAGGGTGGGAGGGCATCAGAATTAAGTCCTAGTTTCTCTCTGTAAAGGTTTTTTTTTAATTGAATTTTTTTTGAGATAACTGTAGATGGTAAGAAATAATACCGAGAGATCCCTCGTAAATCACTTCAAGGATTTTTAAGTCTTATTAATAATGAAAGTGAGGGACTTCCCTGGTGGTGCAGTGGTTAAGAATCTGCCTGCCAATGCAGGGGACATGGGTTTGAGCCCTGGTTCGGGAAGACCCCACATGCCGCGGAGCGACTAAGCAACTAAACCCATGCACCACAGCTACTTAGCCTGCACTCCAGAGCCCGCGAGTCACCGCTCCTGAGCCCGCATGCCACAACTACTGAAACCCGCGCACCTAGAGCCCGTGCTCTGCAACAAGAGATGCCACCGCCATGAGAAGCCCACACACCGCAACGAAGAGTAGCCCCCGCTCACCGCAAGTAGAGAAAGCTCGCGTGCAGCCACAAAGACCCAATGCAGCCAAAAGTAAATATATATATTAAAAAAAATAATGAAGGTGAGATAGTTCCTTGTATAACTGATATGAAACCACAGGTAGAAAGCACTTCATGGTTTGAAAAAGTGAGCGTACTCTGCTTGCAGCTGCAGCAAGTAAAGAAGGCTTCATGCAGGTGTCGTTTTTAAGTCAAACCTCAAAGGATGAGTACAATTGTATTAGGTTGAGAATGGAAGGTGAGAATGAGGTAAGCCATGAGCCAGGTGAAAGGGAGGACCTGGGTTCCTTCAGTGGACAGTGGTTAATAATCTTGGCTTTTAAACTGCATACTTCTTGTAAATTGATTCTTTCTTGCCTCAGGTTTTTGGAACTCATATAATAAGGGGCCTGTTGATAATCTCGGGTCTAATCATTAAATTTTCTGTTTTTGATACAGAGCACCTTGATTCTACTGGGAGTCTAATTTACTGAACAAGTCTCTCTTGTGCTTTTAGAATGACAGTAGAGAGCGGCATGAGCACGGCAGCGAGAGGCGGAGGCATGGCAACTCTGAGTCGTTATCCAATGGCCGAGCCCCTGGTAACTCACAGCAGGTGGTGGAACAAGAGGAAGAGGAAGATGAGGAGCTGACGTTGAAATATGGCGCCAAACATGTGATCATGCTCTTTGTCCCCGTGACTCTCTGTATGGTGGTGGTCGTGGCCACCATCAAATCAGTCAGCTTTTATACCCGGAAGGATGGGCAGCTGTACGTATGAGTATTGTGTATCATTATGCTCAAGGCCAGCGTACTGTCCTTCATAGCGTGTCATCACCACCTTGAAGGCCTCTGCACTGAAGGGACATGAAGGCTAGGGAGTCCATCCTCTCTGATGGCCAAAAGCAGATGATGCTTTAAGTAGAGAAGATGAAAGCTGCAGAATTATGTTTTTTATGTGGTGTCCCTAGGTAGGGTTGAATTTATTTGGAATTGAGCAGTTGAGTAGTGATTTTACTACCTCAGGGCCACTGGGCCCATTGTTCTTCTCCCTGGAATGTTCTTTTCCTTTTCTAACTTTGGTGGATTAATTCCTATCATCCTTCTCATCTTGGCTTAAATGTTGAATCCTAAAAGATAACTTCTCCGATCCTCCTAACAGAATTAGGTCCTTCCTGGTATCCTTTCTCATAGCAACCTGTTCTTTTCACTTGTTACAATATGCAAGTATTTATTTATTTTCATTACTTAATGCTTGGTTTCCTTCTGTACTATGAGGCCTGTGAGGAAACTTTATTTCCAGGGTGAGGTATGTAATAAATGCTCAGCAAAAAAAAAAAAGTTGTTCAGTGAAAGGATGAAGAAGCAATGCAGGCTGGCACTAAGTGTTTGTGGAACTGTCATGTAGATTTCTCTGGTGCCGTTGGTGTCGACCCTTTGTCTCCAAGAAAAATGCTTTGATTCAGATGTCACCTAGTTCTGTCTCTAGGACTTTTGTGGGGCTCAAAAAGCTTTAAATGAATTTCGAAATTGGCGAGTGTCTGGAAAATTCTGTGGGGTTCTGAAAGCCAAGCTTTTAACCTTTTGGGAGAAAGGGTAAGACAGTAAGTGAAGGACAGGGATTGGAAACAATAACCAAAAGAGGTTGGGGAATATTATCTCTGTAAGTTAGAGTTAGGTTTGGCTGCATATTAAAGAACAGGGGTTAGCAAGCTATGCCCCACAGGCCAGATCTGCCTGCCACCTCCTTTTGTAAATGAAGTTTTATTGGAACGCTGCCATGTCCATTCATTTATATATTGTCTATGGCTGCTTGCACACTACAGTGGCAGAGTTGAGTGGTTGCAACAGAGACCACATGACACACAAAGCTTAAAATATTTACTCTCTAGTTTTTTACAGAAAGTTTGCTGAGCCCATAATAGAAAATCAAAACAGGGAATTCCCTGGCAGTCCAGTGGTTAGGACTCGGTGCTTTCACTGCCGGGGCCCAGCTTCGATCCCTGGTTGGGGAACTAAGATCCTGCAAGCCGTGTGGCACGGCCAAAAGAAAGAAAATCAAAACATCTGGTTTGAATGATGCACATATTTTCTCTGTCTCCCACAGAGTAGTGCAGAGGTAGTAGTTCAGATTGTGTAGTGGCTTCTCTTCATCAAGGACTGAGGCTCCTTCGTCCCTTCTTTTTTGGCTTCTATCCTCTAGGTTATTTCGGGGTCCAGTATTGGTGCTGGAGCCCCAGGCTTCATTCAGACAGCAGGAAGGAGTGGGGGAGAAAAGGACATGAGACATGACTCTCAGCAGAACTAACTCCTCCCTTAGAAGTTCCACACAACACATCTGCCTATAATTCATTGGCCATTACTTATTCTCATGGCCACACATAACTGTAGGGGAGGCAGAAATAAAGTCTTCTACTGGGAACCTTGGTACCTGGGATAAAAGTGTTTCTATGTGAATGAGAAGCAAGGGCAAGCTGGATATGTGACATTATCTCAAGACAACTTCAGTTGCAGTCACCGTACAGATGAAGGATAATTATCAGCCATTTTACCTTCCTCTGACAACCACTTGTAGCCTAGGTAGTTTATGGCAGAATCTGGTACTTTTTTTTTTTTTTTAATGTTTTCGGAGTATAGTTGCTTTACAATGTTGTGTTGGTTTCTGCTGTACAGCAAAGTGAATCAGCTATACATATACATATATCCCCTGTTTTTCGGATTTCCTTCCCATTTAGGTCACCACAGAGCACTGAGTATAGAGTTCTCTGTGCTGTGTAGTAGGTTTTCATTGGTTATCAGAATCTGGTACTTTAACAAATCACTAATAAGCTGTGGAGAAAGAACATTTGATGAGGTAATTATTTCGGTATAAATCATCCACTAGATGGAGCCAGTGTCTGGCTCACATAGGTCCACCTCCATATTTTACCTATCTCCTTTTATTTTGAAGGACTTATTTTAGCATATAGCTATTTTTATTAGGTTAAAAACTCTTGGTTAGATTGATGAGATGGAAAAAAGTGACTTATATCAGTTGAATCAAGGAAACAAAACTGGTGTTGGAGAGCATGTAATTTGTAATCTCCATTAACATTTACCTGGGGGCTTTTGTGTTTTATTTTATTTTAGAATCTATACGCCATTCACAGAAGACACCGAGACTGTGGGGCAGAGAGCCCTGCACTCAATTCTGAATGCTGCTATCATGATCAGCGTCATTGTTATCATGACTATTCTCCTGGTGGTTCTATATAAATACAGGTGCTATAAGGTGAGCGTGAGACACAGAGCTTTGCTTTCCACCATCTTCTTTTCATGGTTGGGCTTTGTTGTCACCTTACTTGGTCTAGTAAAGAAAAAGGTCTTATATTCTAGAACTAAGTTAATTTTTAGTTTCCCCCCTCATTTGTGGAACATTTAAAAAAATGCAAAAAGGCATAAATGAAAAACAAATGTTTTCATATAATATCACACTCTAAATGGTTTTAACATTTTGATTTGCTGTATACTTCGGACATTCCAGAAGGATATATCCTGAACCTTTGTGAATTCCCTCATTGACAGATAGCACTGTAGCATATAATTGTCTCCATAAAATAACTTATAACTATAAAAATTCAGATTCTCAACTTGAGTACAGAACAGCAAAGCCACCTTCAGCTGCTGTTAAACTCATTGATGACTGGCCGAATTCCCAGTTCTAAATTCGTAGATGTCCATTCCCTCTCTCTCTCCTGCAGGAACACAAATTCTTTACTTGGGAAACAAAGGCAGGGGAGGTTGTGCAGGAAAGACACAGGCCCAGCCCAGCCTCTGGTCCCCTACCTCACTCTCTACCTAAGTGACTTGCTTGTGAATTTCAGCTACCTGGCACGTGTTTCAGATTCATGCCTCAGAAAAAGGACAAATTATTACAGGTCATGAACCTTTAGGCTCATTCTCAAATAAAAGAAATATTAACTTTTCAAATATTGAATTCTACTCTCTTTTTAGTATTTACTTCTGTATATTCTTTAACATGGTTAAAATCAAATGCATAATCAGTATGTGTCCTTTTTTAACTTTTACTTTGGCATAAGCATTTTTCCATATTATAAATTCTTAGCAAATATGTCTAATGGTTACATAATATTTGACTCAATGAGTGTATTGTAATTCACTTCCCCTAATTTGGACATTTAAGTTGTTTCCAGATTTTCGCTCTTCTAAAAAGCAGTGAATGTCTTTATGCATAGAACTTTTCCGTTTTTCAAATTATTTCCTTAGGGTAAAATCCTAGGCACAGAATTTCTGGAGCAAATTATCTGCATATTTTTAACTGTCTTGCTGTGCAGAATTTTGTTTTCAAGATGATAGTATCAATTTGTACTTAACACTGGTAGTGAAAGAGGCTTTCTTACCCCACCTTCACCAGCATTTAATTTTTTTAAAAAAAATCTGTGCTAACCCTCATAGGCAAAGCAAAAATGTCTTAATTTGCATTTAGTTGATTATTAATAAGATGGAATACCTTTTCAGTGTTCACAAACTCTAAAATTATACAGAGTTTAACCTTGTTTGTTGAGTGGGTGGAAGTATTAACCTAAGTGATGACCATTTGCAGTCTGACATCAGAATCTAGAGATTGAAGAGAAAAGATGTGTGTGATGGCGACAGGTAGTCATCAACACTCAGAGAGCCAAAGATGTAAACCCATGCTGAGAAGCATACTCCTCCCCCTGCTTAAATATGCTCATGTCTCAATTACTTTATCTTTTTCTTCCCACTATATATATTTGTTTACATATAAGTGTTTACCTGCCAGTTCCATTTCTCTGCTTTATTGGACTTTCTTTGTGACTTGTATCTGGATTATATGCTACTTTTGTTCCTCACATGTTATTGGGAGTCACCTGGGGTTTTGCATTCTTCTTTGGTGTTAGGAGACCTCTTTCTGCTTTACTAGCAGGAACTTAGAGGGCTTCTCCTGGAGCTCATAGTCTTGCTAATGTCCACTTGGGTTGTGTTGAGTTCAGGTGGAGGAGGGTAGTACTGGGGGGAAAAAGTGGTAAACTCATCGCTGGCTTCCTGGTATTTCTGACTCCCCAGCCTACTGGCAGCTGCACGCATTCGATCCAGGTTTTGTAGTTGTATTCGGTAGGTAGAACTAGAACTTATCCTGATGTATTTTTGGTCAGTTTTGTGCATATTTTAGTTAATGCTTCATATTAGACCATCTAAAAGGTTTATACTTAGCTGGATTTCCACGTTCACCCATTCATTTTTGTGTTGTTTTTTTTTTTGCTTTTTAATATCCAAGTCTTAGCAAACACAGCCAATTCTATAGAAACAAGTTGTTGATTTTGACTCCTAGTATAAAAATAAAAGGAGCTTTTGAGTCAGAAATTCAGAAACTTGCCAGGACCTGTTTGGAAATAAGCCCTGAGGATTTGTGTGTCGGTGGTTGATTGTGCAATGTCTTTGAGAAGCACAAGAAGCTAAAAGACCAAACAAACCTTAAAAAGGAAGAAATGGAAAAAAAAAAAAGGAAGAAATGGAAAAGGCAGTTAATTATTATATATCATTTGTTATAGATGAAACTGTATAGCTTACTAAAGTCACATGATTTCTGGCCTAGATAGTTGAGTGTTTAGAGGAGATCCTTGCTGTTCTGTACTGAAGCAGGGGCTCTTTTCTTTCAGAGCCTTTAGCACAGGAAAGCTGAACTAGGGTTTGTAGCAAGATGAGAAAGGCCTGTTTTACCACCTGATGTTCTAGAAAAAGGGAAGGTGTTATTTAGTCATCATCAGAAGAAGCTTTGAATTTAGGTAATAATTCAGAAAATCATAACATCAGTGATTAACCTAAATAAGAAGACCATTTACAACCATTATTACAGGCAGAGAGCTAATATTTTTACCATATGAAGAGCAGTTACAAATAATTAAAATTATGAACATCCTAATAAGAAATTTTAAAAATCCAAGCAGAGAAATTATGAAGGAAATATAGGTGGCCAGGAGAGAGAGAGGGAGAGAGAGGTGTATGTGTATTTTCTCACTAGCAAAAAATATATATATCAAAATAACAAATTAACATATTTAACTTATTGACTTGGTGAAGGTTAATCAGGCCTTTTTTGTGGAGTCACTAAGCCAGTATGTATCAATAGTCAGTAATTAGAAAACATTTGTACACTTTGGTTCTGTATTTTGCTTTCATGATTTATCCCAAAGAGTTAAAAATGCTGGAAAATATTTGCATACTAGATATTACTCCTAGCATAAAATATAATTGGAAAAAGAAGGAAAACCCCACAAATTCCATGCATAAAGGAAAAGTTAAATTGTGGGTTCATGCATGTAAGTAGACTATTATTTAGTTATTTAAAAGTCATTTAAAAAATATTTGGTGGGTTGAGAATTTGTCTTTAATAAAAAATTAATTTAAAAAGCAGAATGTAAAATTTTCTATTACCTGATTCTAATTTTTTTAAAAGGTCTTTACATATGCAGACAGAAAACATGTCTGAAAGGAAATGTTAATGTCAACTTTGGTTCTCATTGGTCAGTGGGAATTCTTTTTTCTTTTAGTGTTTCTATATTTTCTATATGTTATAAGCATATGTTACTTTGTATTCAGAAAAATGCTGTTTTTTTTAAATAAAAAACATTCCCATGTTCCCTTGCCCCTTCCCCCATAAAACAAGGTAAAAAGCATTTCTTAAGAAAGTAGAGAAAAATAAAAAATAAAAAAAAAAAGAAAGTAGAGGATTTCTGGTACATAATATTTACTCTAACCCTTAATTTGGAGCTCAGTATGGAATACCAGCGTACATCTCCCACTCTTTAAAGTTTTTCTGTTTTGTAATATTTTATATACTTTTTAGTTTTATAACTTGGATTATTTCTAAAGCTAAGGCTTGTGATGGGCTGGGATGCAGGTGAGAAGATTCATTTCTGCTTATTATTATTTTTTTTGCAGATGAACTAGAGTAAGGACTCCCTTTAGAATATTTTGCTAAAGTTGAAGTACTTAGAGGGAAATGTACAGGTGTCTTCAGTTTACTTTGATATGTATTAAAATGGGCTAATGGGTGGAGAGATGGATAGATGTGTTGCAAAGCAAGTACAGCAAAATGTGAATGGTAGAATTTTGGTGGTATCTGGGCAGTGGTTCACTGTGTGTTTGAAAATTTTTAGCATAAAATGTTAGGGGAGGGGCTTCCCTGGTGGCACAGTGGTTAAGAATCCGCCTGCCAATGCAGGGGACACGGGTTCGAGCCCTGGTCCGGGAAGATCCCACATGCCGCAGAGCAACTAAGCCCGTGCACCACAACTACTGAGCCTGTGCTCTAGAGCCCGCGAGCCACAACTACTGAAGCCCGTGTGCCTAGAACCTGTGCTCTGCAACAAGAGAAGCCACCACAGTGAGAAGCCTGCACCCCGCAACAAAGAGTAGCCCCCGCTCACTGGAACTAGAGAAAGCCCGCGTGCAGCAGCGAAGACCCAGTGCAGCCAAAAATTAAATAAATGAATAAATAAATAAAAATTTTAAAAATGTTAGGGGAGGTTTTTATGGAGGAACACCAGATATTAAATTTGTTGTATTCGGATAGTCAATTTAGAATATTTAAATGTCAAAGGAATACCAACTTTAGTGATGTAAAGCCACTCTTTTGACCTTTTCCCAAATTATAACATTTTATAAAGTTGTTTTAAAGAAAGAGAGAATTTTTAAGAAATCTTTTCTTCGAAAGAATTAACAATCACAGATCACCTTGAGTGATCAAAATGGAACCACAAGACAAAATTAACATAGATTCTAATGTTAACATTAGTGACAACTAGATTTTGATAGCTTAGAGTGAGATAATTGGAACAACTGGATCTGGGAGGTGTGTGGGGGAGATTTTTTTAAAAAAGAAGACAAAATAATATTCTTGATTTGGAGGTTTTCTTTTCTCCTTTTTCTTTAAGGTTTGATTTGGTCTTTTCTGATTAAGAGATATGTTTGGGAAAGTTGTTGATTAAGTAACTCCTGTCATTAAACACTAAAGTTCATTGAAAGCATAAAGCATATTATGGGTGTATCTACCTCAAAATAATTTCACTTTTGGTTAAAAATTACCTGACAATGTATCATGCTTCTCCATTCTATTTTTTAAAACCCCAGACTCTTTGGCTTGTATAGTATTTTCCCCAATATACTCATTACATAAAATTACCATAAATTTTTTTTATCTTGTGTAATAGATTATAAAAATCAAGTTGTGGGGACTTCCCTGGCGGTCTAGTGGTTAAGACTCCATGCTTCCACTGCAGGGGGCATGGGTTCGACCCCTCGTCGGGGAACTCAGATCCCGCATGACACATGGCGTGGCCAGAGAAATTAATTATTTAATTAATTAAAAATCAGGTTCTGTTTCTATCTCTCATATTAATAAGCTGTACATGAGTAATAATAACTAATATTTATATAGTTCTATATGAATTCTGCATAATATTAATGGACTGACATATAAGTGTTAACTTATTAATGAACCAAGTAAAATAAACATAGCATAGCAATACTTATTGAAACCTCAGATTCAATAATACTTATTGAAACCTCAGAATATTCTTTTATCAAATGGTTATGTAATTTAGACGACCTGTTTTCTCTGTACAGTTAAAGTATGTGTACATAGGTCACTTAACTGAATATCTGATTTTCAATTTTATTGAATTTGATTTATCAATTATTTTATCAATTTATTATCAATTATTTATCAATTAATTTATTGTTTATTTAAGAAATACATCAAAATTCCTCCATTGAAAATATTGCTACTTTAAAGTTTAAATGTTAACTGTTGACTGTTGATAAATTTTTTAATCAAAGTATAGTTAATTTACAGTATTATATTAGTTTCAGGTATACAGCATAGTGATTCGTTATTTTTACAGATTATACTCCATTAAAAGTTATTACAAGATAATGGCTATAATTCCATGTGCTATAAAATATATTCTTGTTGCTTATCTATTTTATACATAGTGGTTTGTACCTCCTAATCCCATACCCCTTATTTGTTTTTGTTTTTGTTTTTTTATTTTTATTGGAGTATAGTTGATCTACAATGTTGTGTTGGTTTCAGGAGTACAGCAAAGTGAATCAGTTATATGTCTATATATATCCACTCTTTTTTTTTTCAGATTTTTCCCATATAGGCCATTACAGACTATTGAGTAGAGTCCCCTGCGCTATACAGCAGGTCCTTATTAGTTATCTATCTTATATACAGTAGTGTGTATATGTCCCTTCCAGTCTCCCAGTGTATCCCTCCCCACCCTTATACCCTGGTAGCCATAAGTTTGTTTTCTACATCTATGAGTCTACTTCTGTTTTGTAAATAAGCTCATTTGTACTCTTATTTTTAGATTCCACATATAAGCAATATCATATGATATATGTCTTTCTGTGTCTGACTTCACTCAGAAGTATGACAGTACTTCTGACAATCTCTAGGTCCATCCATGACAATCTCTAGGTATGACAATCTCTAGGTCCATCCATGTTGCTGCAAGTGGCATTATTCTGTTCTTTTTTATGGCTGAGTAATATTCCATTGTGTGCATGTACCACATCTTCTTTATCCATTCGTCTGTTGATGGACATTTAGGTTGCTTCCATGTCCTGGCTATTGTAAATAGTGCTTCAATGAACATTGGCATACCTCTGATTTGTACCCCTCACTTCCCATTCCCCTTTGGTAACCACTAGTCTGTTTTCTATATCTGTGCATCTGTTTCTGTTTTACACGTACATTTATTTGTATTACTTTTTAGATTCCACATATAAGTGGTATCATACAGTATTTGTCTTTCTCTGTCTGACTTATTTCACTAAGCCTAATACTCTCTAGGTCCATCCACATTGCTGCAAATGGAAGAATTTTATTCTTTTATAAGGCTGAATAATATTCCTGTGTGTGTGTGTGTGTGTTTGTGTGTGTGTACACATCTTATTTATCCGTTCTTCTGTTGATGGACATTGGGTTGCTTCCATATCTTGCCTGTTGTAAATAGTGCTGCTATGAACATAGGGGTGCATGTATCTTTTCAAATTAGTGTTTTTGTTTTTCTTGGATACATACCCAGGAGTGGAATTGTGGAATATATGGTAGTTTTATTTTTAGTTTTTTGAGGAACCTCCATACTGGTTTCCACAGTGACTGCACAAATTTACATTGCCACCAACAGGGTACAAAAGTTCCCTTTTCTCCACATCCTCGCCAATACTTGTTGTTTGTGGTCATTTTGATGATAGCTATTCTGACAAGTATGAGGTGATAACTCGTTTTGATTTGCATTTCTCTAATAATTAACAATATTGAGCATCTTTTCATGTGCCTGTTGTCCATGTGTATATATTCTTTGGAAAAATGTCTCTTTAGGCCTTCGGCCCATTTTTTGATTGGGTTGTTTGTTTTTTGACATTGAGTTGTTTGGTTTGTTCATATATTTTGGATATTAACCCCTTGTCAGTCGTATCATTTACAAATATTTTCTCCCATTCCGTAGGTTGTCTTTGTCTGTTTTGTTTTTTTATAATACAATAA
Organism: Phocoena phocoena; assembly: GCF_963924675.1. Lineage (NCBI taxonomy): Eukaryota > Metazoa > Chordata > Mammalia > Artiodactyla > Phocoenidae > Phocoena > Phocoena phocoena. The sequence continues at coordinate 28,861,409 of NC_089220.1, read as the reverse complement.
CCCTTAAAATTTTATTTATTTATTTATTTATTTTGGCTGCATTGGGTCTTCATTGCTGCTTGCGGGCTTTCTCTAGTTGCAGTGAGCGGGGGCTATTCTTCATTGCTGTGCGCTGGCATCTTACTGTGGTGGCTTCTCTTGTTGAAGACCATGAGTTCAAGGTACATGGGCTTTTGTAGTTGTGGCACGCGGGCTCAGTAGTTGTGACTCACGGGCCCTAGAGCGCAGGCTCAGTAGTTGTGGTGCAGGGGCTTAGTTGCTCCACGGCACGTGGGATCTTCCCGGACCAGGGCTTGAACCTGTGTCCCCTGCATTGGTAGGCGGATTCTTAACCACTGCGCCACCAGGGAAGTCCCATAGGTTGTCTTCGATAATTTGGTTTTTTTAATGTATTCTTTTCTTTTTAAAATTTTACCTATTTCTAAAGGAACGAAGGTCTACATGTATTTTGGTGAAATTTCTATTTATATTATGAGTAGTTCAGCACCAAAGAGTTCTGTTATAGGTAGTCACTGATCCCAAAGCTGCTTGTGTTTTGCCATTTGAAAATCATAACACATACAGAAGTAGTATACAATTTTTGAAGTAAGAAATTTAGATTTTTTTTAGGGTTATGGGATCTGTTAATTATACTGAAACTCTTTTCTAGGTCATCCATGCCTGGCTTATTATTTCATCCCTATTGTTGCTGTTCTTTTTCTCATTCATTTACTTGGGGTAAGTAGTGAAATATTTGGTCTGTTTTTCAGAAGTTAACTTTATTTAGGCTCTATAACTTGTCACTTAAATAAATGTACTTTGTTGATGAATTATTCTTAAATTATAATTGTTTCCATGTATAGGTATACATGGAAATACCTATGGTATATATACAACCTATGGTATATATACAACTAGTTAATATTATCGATAGGGATATTCTTTTGTTGATCCTTGTTTGTAATAAGTAGAATGAAAGAACTCAAGACTACAGTTAATTCTAAGTCGTTTTAGTAAAGAATTTACTGTCTTCTTTACTTCTAGTAATAATCTTTGAATCAGAATGTTAAAGCATTTCAAGCATGTGTATAAACATGAATTGATTTTTAAACTTTTATATTGTTTCATCAGTTAGTCTTTTGCCTCTCAAATGAAATCTTACATGAGAACTTCACATATAAAATAGAAAAAAGTGGAGCTGCTCTGTTGAAGAGAATAGAGGCTCAGAGATTTGCCTGCCTTGTCTTTCTGTCAGCCCTAGTGGCAGAATACAGGTCGTAAACCATTGTACTAGCTCTTAAATTAGGAAGAAGCAATAAAACTAAAAAATAAATTGAAGACTTAATTCTTTGGTAGAAGCAGGGGGAATGACCACAGACAAAAGAAATAAATGTAAGAATCTCTATGAAATGGATGATTTTCTAGGAAAAAACTAATTACCAAAACTGACCACTGAAGTGATAGAAAATCTAAGTAGAGCAATGAAAAAATACAGAAGGTTGTTGAAGAGGTTCTCATCCCACCTCCACCAGTAACAACAATACCAGGCCCAAATGGTTTCATAGGTAAATTCTATTAAACCTTTAAGGAGCGGATAACTCTAATGCTATTTTAACTGTTCCAGGACATAGAAAAAGAAGAAAAGCTTCCAGATTCTTTTTGAGAAGGAAGGGTAACACTAATACCAAAACCCTATGAATTATCAAGAAAAAGGAAACTGTGGATCAGTCCTATTTATTGATGCCAAAAGAATAACTAAATATTCACTAACGGGATTCAGCAACAACCCTTTGAGGGTATAATACATATGACCAAATGGAGTTTGTTTGCAGAATGGGAGACTGGTTTATTATTAGGAAATATCAATACAAGTCACCATGTTACTAAGTCATCATCTTATACATGCTAACAAGAATTTGACAAAATTCAACACTTGTCCTTGGTCAAATTCCATAATAAAACAGATGATTAGTTCTCTAACATGATAAAATATATGAATCTTATTCTAACGATTGGTATCATCCTCTCAGGAAAACTTCAGAAGCACACCTGTTACTGTTAGGACAAGATGAGGATTTCCTTTATCACTATTGTTGTCAATCATTGCTCTGGAGGGACTAGTGAATGCAATTAAATAAGACAAAGAAATAGAGCTACACAATTTGGAAGAGAAGGTTAAATTATCAGTAATTAGAGGTAAAATGATTGTTTACTTGGTTTCAGAATTAACCAAAAAAACAATTAGAATCACTAAGTAAATTTGGTAAGGGAACTGCATACAAAATTAATTAACATAAATCAATAGCCATCATGTAAACAACTAGTTAGAAAACATAATGCAAAGAAAAAAATCCCATTTATGAGAGCAGCAAGAAAGAGAAAATATCTAGGATTAAACAGTAATTCTTTAAGTTCTATTATTAAGAAATTTTAGGGAGTTCCCTGGTGGTTTAAAGGTTAGGATTTGGTGCTTTCATTGCTGTCACCCAGATTCAATCCCTGGTCAGGGAACTGAGATCCTGCAAGCCATGCAGCATGGCCAAAATTTTAAAAATAAATAAATAAAATAAAGAAATTTTAAAATGCCTCTTTAGGGCTTAAAAAGAAGACTTAAACAAACGGAAAATTATACCAGGTTACATAGAAAGAATATCATCATAAAGATGTCAGTTCTCTCTTAAGTTTATTTTAAATTTTAATATAAGCCCAATAAAAATACAAATAAGATTTATTTTTAATCTGGACAAGATAATTTTAAAATTTATTTGAAAAAATAAATAAGTGAAGGTACCCCCAAGAATCGTAAAAAAGAAGAAAACTGAGGGATACTACTCCTACCTGATACAAAATTATAAAACTAGAGACTTCCCTGGTGGCACAGTGGTTAAGAATCTGCCTGCCAATGCAGGGGACATGGGTTCGAGCCCTGGTCCGGGAAGATCCCACATGCCGTGGAGCAACTAAGCCCATGCGCCTAGAGCCCGTGCTCTGCAACAAGAGAAGCCACCGCGATGCCCGTGCACTGCAACGAAGAGTGGCCCCCGCTCGCCACAACTAGAGAAAGCCCATGAGCAGCAACGAAGAGCCAACACAACCAAAAATAAATAAATAACTTAAAACAAAAAAAATTATAAAACTATAATAATTAAAAGTGACACCTGCACTATAAACAGATAATCAGTAGAAAAGATTAGAAGGACTTAAAAAAATGCTCAAATATATAAAGGAATTTAATTTATGATAAAGGTAGTATAGAAACAGTAGGCTGTAAATGGATTATTTAGTAATTGGTGTTGAGATAATTGGGTAGTCATCCAGAGGAAAATTTTGAATTTCTTCTTTATATCTATACCAGGATAAATTCCAGTGGATTAAAAATTTAAATATGAAAGTAAAACCGTAAAAGGACTAGAGAAAACCATGGGGGATGGGGAATTTAAGTATATATATATATATATATATATATATATATATTTAATTATGTAACTTAAAAGGTCCTTCCTTAAATCTAATGTTTTATATATAAATATATACACATATATATATATACACACACACACACATTCACACAAAACCTAAAAATCAAGCCAACCAACCACACCATGAAAAAAATCAGAAGATGAATGACCAACTGCTAAGTGTGTTTTCAACTCATTTTATAGACAAAGGCTAATTTACTTTATATATAAACCTCTACATGGCAATAAGATCAACAACAACCTAACAGAAAAAATATGGGCGAAGGATATGAAAAAATAGTCAACAGAAAGAGAAAGACAAGTTACTTTTAAATATATGAAAATATGCACACCCTCCTTATAAAATTAATGCTAATTAAAGCTGTACATTAGGTTAACAAGGATTAAATAGTTTAATAAATGTTCTAATTTGGCAAGGTTGCAGGAAAATAAACATGCACACATTGGTGTAAAACTTTGATTAAGAGCAGTTCAGCATATCCATTAAAGTTTTATATGAATATGTCCTGAACCTAGTAATCTGTAGGGATAATCATTGCAGCATTGTTTCTGATAGCAAAAGAATGGAATCAGTCTAAGTATCCATCAATAGAAAACTGGTTAAATAAATTATGGTACATCCATACAATAAAGCCATTGAAAAGAATGAGGTACTCTAGTATACTAATGTGGAAAGTTCTCCAGGAATATCATTAAGAGAAAAAACCCTGGTTTAGAACAATGTGTATGCTATCATTTGTATCCGGTAAAGAAGTATATTTATGATATGTATGGACACTCTCTGGAAGGATGCATATGAAGTTAATAATAGTGCTTTCCTTTGGAGAGAGAGACAAGGTTTGGGGGGAAACTTTTCACAGTATATGTTGGGAATTTTGCATTTTAGGCATGTATTACCTAGCTAAAGATAACAGTAGTTTGGAGTTTTGGGGGTTTTTTGTTTTGAGTGCTGGGATATCTGAAATGCTTAATACAAATAGCTACATCATCCAGAAATTTCAACATTTATTTTGAAATTTCAAAATGGAAAGATCACCTTTCTGGATAGTCTCCAGAAACCAAAGTTTGTGCTTAAATAAACGAGCACTTTCTTTCTCCTCAGTTACCCATCTTCTATATTTGTATCTCTTTATTTTAAGATGGAATTCCCCCTCCCAAAATTAAAATACTGTTTTCTTCATTATAAAAATTCATTCATTCATTCATTGTGAAAAAAAAAAAAAAGAAAGGAAGAAAAGTGTTAAAAATTCCAGACTCCCATCATCTAAAGATAAGTCCTGCATCTTTTCAGGAACTACTACATCGATCTCTTGCTCTCTCTTCTCACACATTATTTCATGTAAATGAGATGATATTTTTTTTTCCGGCAACAATATATCATGCCTATATCCCATGTTTGTGTGCATGTGTATAAAACATATATATATTTAATGGCTGCACTAAATTTTATGAAAATAATACCTTATGTCCTAAGCTCTAAAATTTATTTTGCATGTTTAATTTTTTCCAATTTCAGATACTTCAAACAAGCATTTCCCAAAGTATAGAATAGCATTTTAGGTGTTATATGGCCTTTTTTAAAAATTTTTGTACTTATTTTTACAACTGTGGCCTGTGATACTGGTTTCCCATTTATATGACCGATACAGAGTTTTCCATTAAAATAAGCTCAACTTGAGGAAAAAAGTGCATTAATTTAAAGAAAGATATGGTAAAAGTGTGAAGCTGGGATGTGAATATCTAATGAATATCTGTGTTAGAACCATAGTTCTAAAAAATGTTTTGATGAAACTTATTGTATGCAAATCTTTTTAGATATCTGTTTAATTTTTTTCAGGGAAGTGTTTAAAACCTATAATGTCGCCATGGACTACATTACAGTTGCACTCCTGATCTGGAATTTTGGTGTGGTGGGAATGATTGCCATTCACTGGAAAGGTCCACTGAGACTCCAGCAGGCATATCTCATTATGATCAGTGCCCTCATGGCCCTGGTATTTATCAAGTACCTCCCAGAATGGACCGCGTGGCTCATCTTGGCTGTGATTTCAGTATATGGTAAAACCCAAGACTGACATTTTGTTCATCACAGAAATACCTCCTGGTGTGTTTTCCTTCCTCTTCTAGTTATCTTGACTTAGGGAAAATGACAACAGTAATGTCCCATAGCTTTTCAGTAAATAATCAGTTAACTCTACTATCTTTTTCATATAAAGATTTCAAATTTTTTGAGGTTAAGTTCTTTAAAAATGTTTTATTAATCCCCCCAGTTTAACTCAGTGATGAGTTAGTGGAAGGATCCATAGACTGCTGGTCCTAAGACTTAGATTCAAATCCCATCGCTACCACTGATGGCCTTCATGACTTTATGACCTTCATGACTTTATGAAGGTGATTCGGGCCCTTCGAGCTTCAGTTTCCTCATTTGGAAAATGGGAATAATGCTTCTCAGAATATTTGTCGGAAAGCACTAGCAGAGTGCTTGACACACATAAAATGCTCAACTAATTTTTAATATAAAAATTAAGTTAACTACTTTTTATAAGGCAACTTGGGTAGAATTACTCTTTTAAAGGTAAAACTTATTTGGGCAGTGTGAGCTTCATATTTATTAGCAACCCATGTGACATGGGTCCTGAAAAGTCAGAATATACCTTAGCCATGAATAACCAAGATGTGAACTCTGCAACTCTCACTTTGCGTAAAAGCCAAAAAGAGATCCGTTTTCAGAGGTCAATTTGTGGTCTCTGTATGATAACTGCAGTGTTCTTTCATCCCTATTCAAATGCTTATTAAAATGTCAGGTGACCTGTAGTAGAAAACCTCATCATTCCCCCTTGATTGATGAATAAAACGTCTGTGGAAATAGAATTCGATTGGCTCTGTTCTCATATTTGAGCAGTCAGTCACAGAACTGTAAAAGTCATATACTCTTTGTGACGGACTTTTCATAGTGGCCTTAGGTTGTATAGTATTTGATGGTTTGCAAAGTACTCATCTTTTCATTGCACAGCTGCGATCAAGAATGCCAGTTCTGCGCTCCATCCAGGCAGCAGCTGGTTAATACTTTGCAGTCAGAGATATTATCAATATGTTCTTCTGTTCCATGCCTTTTTCAACAGCCACAGTTTGCTTTCTCCTTCAAAGGGACACATTATATCTTTACCTAGTGACTCAGGTACTTTAGCAGCCCTACTACTGTTGCACAAAATCTTTGCAGGCTGGATCTTAACCACATCCACCTTTGTCCAGGAGCACAGATACAACATTACACTGATGATATCATCCTCTGAATAAATTCACTGGACCTACTTGGTGAGGATATACAGATATTCACAATAGAGTTCAAAAGGGAGGTGGCATTTCTCTGTACATAGTACAAGGCTCTGCCACCCCAGTTAAATTCCTGAAAGTTACTTGGTAAGCTGAGGGCTTCTGCATCTCTGGCACTGTCAAGAAATAGCAGCTGACCCTCTCGGCGCCCATGATGTTAAAACAAGCCCACTATGTTTTAGGCCCTTTGGGGATCTGGAGGCAATATACTCTTCATTTACAAATTTTACTTAAGCCTTTTTATACTGTTACAAATTGGCCCACCTTGAATGGGGACCTCCTACAACATAAGGTTCTAGAACTGTCCAAATTATAATACAGTAGTTACTTCCGTTAGTGTCCCTTCTCCCGCTTTAGAGGCTTTAGCAACGTCTTCTCATACCTCCTGAAATATCTGGATCACTCACTATGATCATCAGTTGCCCACGGATCTCTGGTGTGAGGAACCACACTTTTCAGTCCCATGCTGTACACGTTTAGAATGGCCATTTCTGACTACATTCCAAGCTCTCCTGGAAACAGGTTTTCACAGGCCCTGAACCTGTGAAGCTCCAAATCCATCTGCTCCTTATCTCCATATCATAGAGGCAGCATTCTACAAGCTCAGCACAGCCACCAGGGCCTCCTTGCTAAGACAGAAATGTTAGCCATATGATAGAGCTGAGTCTGGGCCCCCTGGACTATCTCACCCATAGGAGAGGGTGGACTCTTCTTTCCTCAGTCCCTTGCCAGTTGACAAGGTGCTAGAGGAGGTCACCCCTTTCTTGGACCCCTGGCTACCACGGGAGCCCTTTGGGATCAAATCAGTGAACAAACAGCAGTGGGAGTTTGTACACTTTATGGACAGCATCAAAACTACATGTGGGGCTTCCCTGGTGGCGCAGTGGTTGAGAATCCGCCTGTGATGCAGGGGACGTGGGTTCGTGCCCCGGTCTGGGAGGATCCCACATGCTGCAGAGCAGCTGGGCCGGTGAGCTATGGCCGCTGAGCCTGCGCGTCTGGAGCCTGTGCCCTGCAACGGGAGAGGCCGCAACAGTGAGAAGCCCGCGTACCGCAAAAAAAAAAAAAAAAAACTACATGTGAAGGAGCTCACTTGGAGAGCTCTGCTTTTCATTGCTTAATCCAAGCATCCTTGATCAAAGAATGGGATCCAAGGGTCAGCAAAATTAGCTGAACTTCAGGCAGTCGTCTTAATCTGGCCAACAGTTGGCTCCATCTGTGCATTTTTACAGACCCTTGGAACATTGCAAGTGGTCTAGCCACCTGATTCTGCCAGTGGTAGCAACAGCAATTACTTATCCAAGTTTTCCCTCTTTAGGAAAAATAACTGAGAATCTCTTGCCTCACAGATACCAAAAATAGAAATCAAAGTTATACATGTCTCAGTACGTATTAAACCCACAATACAGGCCTCCTCACTTTATCCACTTTGGAGTTCCAGATATTGTTATAGTGACTATTTCACTTCTAAATATACAATGCTGGGCTCTTGAACAAGGTGTGCAGTGGAACTTTCACCACCATACAGTCTCACACTACAGGCCTCACGAGGGCACCATTATGACATACTAGAGCAAGTTAAAACTTGATTAAATGAAGCATCAGGGTTGAATCATAATAGAGTCTGATTCCATTTTTGATATTAAAAAAGAAATGCCAGTTCTGGAGACAGACTGCCTGGGTTCAAATCCAGACTCTTCTACTCCTATCATTTATTGGGTATGTGGCCACAGACACATTGCTCAACCCCCGAGTCTTAGTGATTATGAAGATTAAATTAAACAATATGTACAGTACACACGTATAACGGTATCTATCAGTAAATATTAGCTGTTTCTTTAAAATGTATAATCCTGTGAAGTAAGCAAGGCAGTTATTCTTGTTTTACTGCTAAGAACCTGAAGTTTGTAGAGGTAAAGTATTTGCCCAAGCTTAACACCATTTGATCTAGAATATGAGTCCTAAGTCCCATATTCTTTCTACTACATTACACTGTTTCTCCCATCAACCCTCTGTTTCTTCCATACATATGCAAATTATCTCCACAGACCTTTTGAGTTCCTTTAAAATAAAAGACTTTTGTGCCCAATATTTAGAGTAATGATTCTTAACTCCATTTCCATAAGATCTGAAGATGTCACAAAGATTGTTCTAAGAATTTCAAAACAAAATTAATTTTAATTCACTTTAATTGCTCTAAAAAATAAGGGTTTATCATTTAGCAATTCTATAAGGAGTAGTGTGTCATAAAACCAAGATAGTTACAGGACATCGCAGGTTGAAACAGGTTAGAAATCTCATTATTTCAGAGAACGGCAAATTTCCCTTTTCTCATCCCAAACAAAATGGAAGCAGTGAGAGTAGAGATTTCGTGTGTGTGTGTGTGTGTTTTATTGTAGTAGTAGTAGTAGTAGTAGTAGTAGTAGTAGTAGTAGTAGTGTACAAGAAGACATGACCACTTGCAGGTGTGAGGTTTTTTACTTAAATGCATCTGAATGATAGTAATGTCAACACAAGCTATCGAATCTTCCTTTACAAATTTACCTATATCTGTTTCCCATTATTAAATGTTTGAAATTATTTTCTGTATTTCTATACTCTGAATTTTCACGACATAGCAAATGTAAGAAAAACTGCAGTTATTGGAGACAGATGGTGGTAGAATCAAGAATAATTTATGCATATTGCTTCCTCCTCCGAGTTGCTGTTTTCGTAAAATAAGACACTTTTCAGCACCACGTGTATTCTGAGACCTAAATATTTGTGAAGTGCTTTTGACAGGAGAGCTAAAGAAATGCTAAGCTCATGCAGAGGTTTATTAGTTATTTGTTTGAATTTACTGCCCTCTTATTTCAAGTATCCCTAAATAGTACATATACTGTTTTCAAAAAGGGGAGAAGATGAATCTCTTCTACTCTGTTCTTCATATTTTGAAAAGTTAAGTCAAATCCCCTCTATTAAATCCCCTCCTAAAGTAAACCTTCAGTTTGTGGCTCATAGGTATGTTTTGTTTGGAAATGGCTTGTCCTTGTTTCTGCTTTGGAAATTGACAACTGCTCTAGACTAATTGTCTTGTCATTATTTCTGCCTCTTCTCTTCAAACTGAGAAGACTTATTCCAAGAACCCAACGATGATACACTGTAAACTAACCAAATAGCAGTCAAACCAAAATGAAGTTTGCACAGGTCTCTGTGTGGTTTTGTGTATTTTGTTTAGATTGTCTCCATCCGCCTCCCCCATCAGCTTACCTGCTGTTTATTTCATATTAATTCAACATCTTTCTGTGTAAAAAAAATTAAACCTTTTCAATTGGTTAATTCCTCCCTCACACACCCATTTACGAGTTTAGCCAATACATTTTTCAGATATCTTTTCTATTTTCCTTTTTCTAGATTTAGTGGCTGTTTTGTGTCCAAAAGGCCCACTTCGTATGCTGGTTGAAACAGCTCAGGAGAGGAATGAAACTCTCTTTCCGGCTCTTATTTACTCTTGTAAGTATTTCAGAATGATGTTAAGTTAGTGAACAGCTTAGAATTTACAGAGATTCAAACACATGTAATTATGATCATTATCGTGGTACTTTTTCTCACCTTAAATGCATAGCATTGATGGAAATGCTGCAGATCTGTTTCCTTGCAAATTATTATCTTCTGCCTGACATTGGTTCAAGAGAGTTTTCAGTATGTGTGGAGATAGAAGAAATATTTAGAGATTGAGGAGCCAGTATTCTCATTTAAAATCTTATTAATCAAGAACTGTTGAGTACTTGTTATATACATATATTGTAGGTGGATCTTGCACTACCATGTTGAAAGAATTGTACTTTTCCTTCAGAATGTGTTTGCCCTTTTTTTGGTTTTAGAGTCATACACTTCCTAATCATTCAGTAACTATTTATTCATCATTGACCTGATGTGCTCCCACAGAGCACTGTGGAGGATATAAAGATGATTAAGAGGGGCTTCCCTGGCTGTCCAGTGGTTAAGACTCCATGCTTCCAATGCAGGGGGCCTGGTTGGGGAACTAAGATCCCACCTGCCATGGCATGGCCAAAAACTAAATTTAAAAAAAAATATATGATTAAGATACTTTGCTTTCCCTCAGAGTGCATTTGCTTACATTTTTGTTTTTTGGCTGTGCTGCACGGCATGTGAGATCTTAGTTCCCCGACCAGGAATCGAACCCAAGCCCTCAGCAGTGAAAACTCAAGAGTCGTAACCACTGGACCGCCAGGGAATTCCCTTGCTTACAATTTAGAAGTGAGATAAGACAAGTATGTAAACAACATTCGAGGCAGGCTGTTATCCGATTATTCAGAAGGAACGCAAAATGCAGAAAGAGCTCAAAACAGGGAAAATCTAAATGGGGAATCAGAGAAAGGCTTCATGGAAGAGACA